>NC_140579.1:382571281-383206281 GCF_964204655.1 Triturus cristatus | reverse complement strand
CTGGAGCTCCGTCCCGGGGTGCGGGAGCCCCCTGTCCCGCAAGCCAGCCGAGGGTCCGGGCGCTGGGGACAGGGTGTCCACCGGGGCGTCTCTCCCCGGCCTGGCTGGAGGTCCGGGAGCTGGGCCCGGTGCTGGAGCTCTGTCCCGGTGTGCGGGAGCCCCCTGTCCCGCAAGCCAGCCGAGGGTCCGGGCGCTGGGGACAGGGTGTCCACCGGGGCGTCTCTCCCCGGCCTGGCTGGAGGTCCGGGAGCTGGGCCCGGTGCTGGAGCTCCGTCCCGGTGTGCGGGAGCCCCCTGTCCCGCAAGCCAGCCGAGGGTCCGGGCGCTGGGGACAGGGTGTCCACCGGGGCCCGGGGAGTCTCTCCCCGGCCTGGCTGGAGGTCCGGAAGCTGGGCCCGGTGCTGGAGCTCCGTCCCGGGGTGCGGGAGCCCCCCTGTCCCGCAAGCCAGCCGAGGGTACGGGCGCTGGGGACGGGGGTCCACCGGGGCCCGGGGAGGCTCTCCCCGGGCCTTGCTAGGCTCCGTGTGCCCGGAGGAGGCTCCCCGGCCTGGCTGCTTTCAGAAGCAAGGACCGGGCCCGTGAGCCGGGGTGGCTTGCTTTTTTATTCTACGCTGGCGGAACGGAATTTTCCGCCCACCCTACTTGAAACAAGCATCCTCGGACCGGTTTCGGGGTTTCACCCATCTTCAGCCAGGATAGCTTGATTCCAGTGGCATGGAGAGCACAGGACTCACGTCTGAGCCTACCCGACCCACTCGGGGTGACTAATGCAAAAAGAATTATTGATGGACAGAATGCAGAACAATGTCATACATTAACCCCAGTACAGAGATCTGGGCCTAAATCCATTGTTTTTTTGCTCACCATGCACTTCCAGTTTGGACCCTGCATTATGCAAATCAGTCTTGACCCTGTGCCCAATGGGAACAGTCCAGCCCGAACTGCCATGCCAGGTCCTTCCTGGACTTGAAACAAGCATCCCAGGACCGGCTTCGGTGTTTCTCCCCTCTTCACCCAGGATAACTTGATTCCAGTGGCATGGAGAGCACAGGACTCACGTCTGAGCCTACCCGACCCAATCGGGGTGACTAATGCAAAAAGAACTATTGATGGACAGAATGCAGAACAATGTCATACATTCACCCCAGTACAGAGATCTGGGCCTAAATCCATTTTTTTTTGCTCACCATGCCATTCCAGTTTGGACCCAGCCATATGCAAATCAGTCTTGACCCTGTGTCCAATGGGAACAGTCCAGCCCGAACTGCCATGCCAGGTCCTTCCTGGACTGGAAACAAACATCCTCGGACCGGTTTCGGGGTTTCACCCATCTTCAGCCAGGATTGCTTGATTCCAGTGGCATGGAGAGCACAGGACTCACGTCTGAGCATACCCGACCCACTCGGGGTGACTAATGCAAAAAGAATTATTGATGGACAGAATGCAGAACAATGTCATACATTAACCCCAGTACAGAGATCTGGGCCTAAATCCATGCACTTCCAGTTTGAACCCTGCATTATGCAAATCAGTCTTGACCCTCTGCCCAATGGGAACAGTCCAGCCCGAACTGTCAGGCCAGGTCCTCCCTAGACTGGAAGGAAACAAACATCCTAGGACCGGTTTCGGGGTTTCACCCCTCTTCAGCCAGGATAGCTTGATTCCAGTGGCATGGAGAGCAAGGGATTCACATCTGAGCATACCCATCCCACTCGGGGTGACTAATGCAAAAAGAACTGTTGATGGACAGAATGCAGAACCATGTCATACATTCACCCCAGTACAGAGATGTGGGCCTAAATTCATTGTTTTTTTGCTCACCATGCCATTCCAGTTTGGACACAGCCATATGCAAATCAGTCTTGACCCTGTGCCCAATGGGAACAGTCCAGCCCGAACTGCCATGCCTGGTCCTTCCTGGACTGGAAACAAGCATCCTCGGACCGGTTTCGGGGTTTCACCCCTCTTCAGCCAGGATAGCTTGATTCGAGTGGCATGGAGAGCACGGGACGCACGTCTGAGCATATCAGTCCCACTCGAGGTGACAAATGCAAAAAGAACTATTGATGGACAGAATGCAGAACAATGTCATACATTCACCCCAGTACAGATATCTGGGCCTAAATCCATTGTTTTTTTTACTCACCATGCCATTCCAGTTTGGACCCAGCCATATGCAAATCAGTCTTGACCCTGTGCCCAATGGGCACAGTCCAGCCCGAACTGCCATGCCAGGTCCTTCCTGGACTGGAAACAAGCATCCTAGGACCGGTTTCGGGGTTTCACTCCTCTTCACCCAGGATAGCTTGATTCCAGTGGCATGGAGAGCACAGGACTCACGTCTGAGCATACTCGACCCACTCAGGGTGACTAATGCAAAAAGAACTATTGATTGACAGAATGCAGAACAATGTCATACATTCACCCCAGTACTGAGATCTGGGCCTAAATTCATTGCTTTTTGCTCACCATGCCATTCCAGTTTGGACACAGCCATATGCAAATCAGTCTTGACCCTGTGCCCAATGGTAACAGTCCAGCCCGAACTGTAATGCCAGGTCCTTCCTGGACTGGAAACAAGCATCCTCGGACCGGTTTCGGGGTTTCACCCCTCTTCAGCCAGGATAGCTTGATTCGAGTGGCATGGAGAGCACGGGACGCACGTCTGAGCATATCAGTCCCACTCGAGGTGACAAATGCAAAAAGAACTATTGATGGACAGAATGCAGAACAATGTCATACATTCACCCCAGTACAGATATCTGGGTCTAAATCCATTGTTTTTTTTACTCACCATGCCATTCCAGTTTGGACCCAGCCATATGCAAATCAGTCTTGACCCTGTGCCCAATGGGCACAGTCCAGCCCGAACTGCCATGCCAGGTCCTTCCTGGACTGGAAACAAGCATCCTAGGACCGTTTTCGGGCTTTCACTCCTCTTTAGCCAGGATAGCTTGATTCGAGTGGCATGGAGAGCACGGGACGCACGTCTGAGCATATCAGTCCCACTCGGGGTGACAAATGCAAAAAGAACTATTGATGGACAGAATGCAGAACAATGTCATACATTCACCCCAGTACAGATATCTGGGCCTAAAGCCATCGTTTTTGCTCACCATGCCATTCCAGTTTGGACCCAGCCATATGCAAATCAGTCTTGACCCTGTGCCCAATGGGCACAGTCCAGCCCGAACTGCCATGCCAGGTCCTCCCTGGACTGGAAACAAGCATCCTAGGACCGGTTTTGGGGTTTCACTCCTCTTCACCCAGGATAGCTTGATTCCAGTGGCATGGAGAGCACAGGACTCACGTCTGAGCATACTCGACCCACTCGGGGTGACTAATGCAAAAAGAACTATTGATTGACAGAATGCAGAACAATGTCATACATTCACCCCAGTACAGAGATCTGGGCCTAAATTCATTGTTTTTTTGCTCACCATGCCATTCCAGTTTGGACACAGCCATATGCAAATCAGTCTTGACCCTGTGCCCAATGGGAACAGTCCAGCCCGAACTGCCATGCCAGGTCCTTCCTGGACTGGAAACAAGCATCCTCGGACCGGTTTCGGGGTTTCACCCCTCTTCAGCCAGGATAGCTTGATTCGAGTGGCATGGAGAGCACGGGACGCACGTCTGAGCATATCAGTCCCACTCGAGGTGACAAATGCAAAAAGAACTATTGATGGACAGAATGCAGAACAATGTCATACATTCACCCCAGTACAGATATCTGGGCCTAAATCCATTGTTTTTTTTACTCACCATGCCATTCCAGTTTGGACCCAGCCATATGCAAATCAGTCTTGACCCTGTGCCCAATGGGCACAGTCCAGCCCGAACTGCCATGCCAGGTCCTTCCTGGACTGGAAACAAGCATCCTAGGACCGGTTTCGGGGTTTCACTCCTCTTCACCCAGGATAGCTTGATTCCAGTGGCATGGAGAGCACAGGACTCACGTCTGAGCATACTCGACCCACTCGGGGTGACTAATGCAAAAAGAACTATTGATTGACAGAATGCAGAACAATGTCATACATTCACCCCAGTACTGAGATCTGGGCCTAAATTCATTGTTTTTTTGCTCACCATGCCATTCCAGTTTGGACACAGCCATATGCAAATCAGTCTTGACCCTGTGCCCAATGGGAACAGTCCAGCCCGAACTGTAATGCCAGGTCCTTCCTGGACTGGAAACAAGCATCCTCGGACCGGTTTCGGGGTTTCACCCCTCTTCAGCCAGGATAGCTTGATTCGAGTGGCATGGAGAGCACGGGACGCACGTCTGAGCATATCAGTCCCACTCGAGGTGACAAATGCAAAAAGAACTATTGATGGACAGAATGCAGAACAATGTCATACATTCACCCCAGTACAGATATCTGGGTCTAAATCCATTGTTTTTTTTACTCACCATGCCATTCCAGTTTGGACCCAGCCATATGCAAATCAGTCTTGACCCTGTGCCCAATGGGCACAGTCCAGCCCGAACTGCCATGCCAGGTCCTTCCTGGACTGGAAACAAGCATCCTAGGACCGTTTTCGGGCTTTCACTCCTCTTTAGCCAGGATAGCTTGATTCGAGTGGCATGGAGAGCACGGGACGCACGTCTGAGCATATCAGTCCCACTCGGGGTGACAAATGCAAAAAGAACTATTGATGGACAGAATGCAGAACAATGTCATACATTCACCCCAGTACAGATATCTGGGCCTAAAGCCATCGTTTTTGCTCACCATGCCATTCCAGTTTGGACCCAGCCATATGCAAATCAGTCTTGACCCTGTGCCCAATGGGAACATTCCAGCCCGAACTGCCAGGCCAGGTCCTCCCTGGACTGGAAACAAGCATCCTATGACCGATTTCGGGGTTTCACCCCTCTTCAGCCAGGATAGCTTGATTGCAGTGGCATGGAGAGCACGGGACTCACGTCTGAGCATACCCGTCCCACTTGTGGTGACAAATGCAAAAAGAACTATTGAAGGACAGAATGCAGAACAATGTCATACATTCACCCCAGTACAGAGATCTGGGCCTAAATCCATTGTTTTTTTGCTCACCATGCCATTCCAGTTTGGTCCCAGCCATATGCAAATCAGTCTTGACCCTGTGCCCAATGAGAACAGTCCAGCCCAGGTTCTCCCTGGACTGGAAACTAGCATCCTAGGACCGGTTTCGGCGTTTCACCCCTCTTCAGCCAGGATAGCTTGATTCCAGTGGCATGGAGAGCACGGGACTCCTTTATAAGCATTCCCCCCCCTCTCGGGGTGACAAATGCAAAAAGAACTATTGATGGACAGAATGCAGAACAATGTCATACATTCACCCCATTACAGAGATCTGGGCCTAAATCCATAGTTTTTTTGCTCACCATGCCATTCCAGTTTGGACCTAGCCATATGCAAATCAGTCTTGACCCTGTGCCCAATGGGAACAGTCCAGTCCGAACTGCCAGGCCAGGTCCTCCTTGGACTGGAAACAAGCATCCTGAGACCGGTATCGGGGTTTCACCCCTCTTCAGCCAGGATAGCTTGATTCCAGTGGCATGGAGAGCACGGAACTCATGTCTGAGCATACCCGTCCCACTCGGGGTGACAAATGCAAAAATAACTATTGATGGACAGAATGCAGAACAATGTCATACATGTACCTCAGTACAGAGATCTGGGCCTAAATCCATCGGCTTTTTACTCACATGCCATTCCAGTTTGGACCCAGCCATATGCAAATCAGTCTTGACCCTCTGCCCAATGGGAACAGTCCAGCCCGAACTGCCAGGCCAGGTCCTCCCTGGACTGGAAACAAGCATCCTAGAACCGGTTTCGGGGGTTTCACCCCTCTTCAGCCAGGATAGCTTGATTCCAGTGGCATTTAGAGCACGGGACTCACATCTGAGCGTACCCGACCCACTCGGGGTGACAAATGCAAAAAGAACTATTGATGGACAGAATGCAGAACAATGTCATACATTCACCCCAGTACAGAGATCTGGGCCTAAATCCATCAGTTTTTTGCTCACATGCAATTCCAGTTTGGACACAGCCATATGCAAATCAGTCTTGAAACTCTGCCCAATGGGAACAGTCCAGCCCGAACTGCCAGGCCAGGTCCTCCCTGGACTGGAAACAAGCATCCTAGAACCGGTTTCGGGGGTTTCACCCCTCTTCAGCCAGGATAGCTTGATTCCAGTGGCATGGAGAGCACGGGACTCACGTCTGAGCGTACCCGTCCCACTCGGGGTGACAATTGCAAAAAGATCTATTTTATGGACAGAATGCAGAACAATGTCATACATTAACCCCAGTACAGAGATCTGGGCCTAAATCCATTGTTTTATTTACTCACCGTGCCATTCCAGTTTGGACCCAGCCATATGCAAATCAGTCTTGACCCTGTGCCCAATTGGAACAGTCCAGCCCGAACTGCCATGCCAGGACCTTCCTGGACTGGAAACAAGCATCCTAGGACCGGTTTCGGGGTTTCACTCCTCTTCACCCAGGATAGCTTGATTCCAGTGGCATGGAGAGCACATGACTCACGTCTGAGCATACCCGACCCACTCGGGGTGACTAATGCAAAAAGAACTATTGATGGACAGAATGCAGAACAATGTCATACATTCACCCCAGTACAGAGATCTGGGCCTAAATCCATTGTTTTTTTGCTCACCATGCCATTCAAGTTTGGACCCAGCCATATGCAAATCAGTCTTTACCCTGTGCCCAATGGGAACAGTCCAGCCCGAACTACCATGCCAGGTCCTTCCTGGACTGGAAACAAGCATCCTCGGACCGGTTTCGGGGTTTCACCACTCTTCAGCCAGGATAGCTTGATTCGAGTGGCATGGAGAGTACGGGACGCACTTCTGAGCATATCAGTCCCACTTGGGGTGACAAATGCAAAAAGAACTATTGATGGACAGAATGCAGAACAATGTCATACATTCACCCCAGTACAGAGATCTGGGCCTAAATCCATTGTTTTTTTGCTCACCATGCCATTCCAGTTTGGACCCAGCCATATGCAAATCAGTCTTGACCCTGTGCCCAATGGGAACTGTCCAGCCTGAACTGCCAGGCCAGGTCCTCCCTGGACTGGAAACAAGCATCCTAGGACCGGTTTCGGTGATTCACCCCTCATCAGCCAGGATAGCTTGATTCCAGTGGCATGGAGAGCATGGGATTCATTACTGAGCATTCCCCCCCTCTCGAAGTGACAAATGCAAAAAGAATGCAGAACAATGTCATACATTCAGCCCAGTACAGTAATCTGGGCCTAAATCAATCATTTTTTTGCTCACCATGCCATTCCAGTTTGGACCCAGCCATATGCAAATCAGTCTTGACCCTGTGCACAATGGGAACAGTCCAGCCCGAACTGCCAGGCGATGTCCTCCCTTGACTGGAAACAAGCATCCTAGGACCAGTTTCGGGGTTTCACCACTCTTCAGCCAGGATACCTTGATTCCAGTGGCATGGAGAGCACGGGACTCACGTCTGAGCGTACCCGTGCCACTCGGGGTGACAATTGCAAAAAGATCTATTGATGGACAGAATGCAGAACAATCTCATACATTAACCCCAGTACAGAGATCTGGGCCTAAATCCATTGTTTTTTTGCTCACCATGCCATTCCAGTTTGGACCCAGCCATATGCAAATCAGTCTTGACGCTGTGCCCAATGGGAACAGTCCAGCCCGAACTGCCATGCCAGGTCCTTTCTGGACTGGAAACAAGCATCCTGGGACCGGTTTCGGGGTTTCACCCCTCTTTACCCAGGATAGCTTGATTCCAGTGGCATGGAGAGCACAGGACTCACGTCTGAGCATACCCGTCCCACTCAGGGTGACAAATGCAAAAAGAACTATTGATGGACAGAATGCAGAACAATGCCATACATTCACCCCAGTACAGAGATCTGGGCCTAAATCCATCGTTTTTTTGCTCACATGCCATTCCAGTTTGGACCCAGCCATATGCAAATCAGTCTTGACCCTCTGCCCAATGGGAACAGTCCAGCCCGAACTGCCAGGCCAGGTCCTCCCTGGACTGGAAACAAGCATCCTAGGACCGGTTTCGGGGGTTTCACCCCTCTTCAGCCAGGATAGCTTGATTCCAGTGGCATGGAGAGCACGGGACTCACGTCTGGGCGTACCCG
This sequence comes from Triturus cristatus, assembly GCF_964204655.1. Classification (NCBI taxonomy): domain Eukaryota; kingdom Metazoa; phylum Chordata; class Amphibia; order Caudata; family Salamandridae; genus Triturus; species Triturus cristatus. Next base: position 383,198,125 of record NC_140579.1, on the reverse strand, counting down.
TCCCACTCAGGGTGACAAATGCAAAAATAACTATTGATGGACAGAATGCAGAACAATGTCATACATTAACCCCAGTACAGAGATCTGGGCCTAAATCCATTGTTTTTTTGCTCACCATGCCATTCCAGTTTGGACCCTGCCATATGCAAATCAGTCTTGACCCTCTGCCCAATGGGAACAGTCCAGCCCGAACTGCCAGGCCAGGTCCTCCCTAGACTGGAAGGAAACAAACATCCTAGGACCGGTTTCGGGGTTTCACCCCTCTCCAGCCAGGATAGCTTGATTCCAGGGGCATGGAGAGCACGGGATTTACATCTGTGCATACCCGTCCCACTTGTGGTGACAAATGCAAATAGAATTATTGATGGACAGAATGCAGAACAATGTCATACATTTACCCCAGTACAGAGATCTGGGCCTAAATCCATCAGTTTTTTGCTCACATGCAATTCCAGTTTGGACACAGCCATATGCAAATCAGTCTTGAAACTCTGCCCAATGGGAACAGTCCAGCCCGAACTGCCAGGCCAGGTCCTCCCTGGACTGTAAACAAGCATCCTAGAACCGGTTTCGGGGGTTTCACCCCTCTTCAGCCAGGATAGCTTGATTCCAGTGGCATGGAGAGCACGGGACTCACGTCTGAGCGTACCCGTCCCACTCGGGGTGACAATTGCAAAAAGATCTATTTTATGGACAGAATGCAGAACAATGTCATACATTAACCCCAGTACAGAGATCTGGGCCTAAATCCATTGTTTTATTTACTCACCGTGCCATTCCAGTTTGGACCCAGCCATATGCAAATCAGTCTTGACCCTGTGCCCAATTGGAACAGTCCAGCCCGAACTGCCATGCCAGGACCTTCCTGGACTGGAAACAAGCATCCTAGGACCGGTTTCGGGGTTTCACTCCTCTTCACCCAGGATAGCTTGATTCCAGTGGCATGGAGAGCACATGACTCACGTCTGAGCATACCCGACCCACTCGGGGTGACTAATGCAAAAAGAACTATTGATGGACAGAATGCAGAACAATGTCATACATTCACCCCAGTACAGAGATCTGGGCCTAAATCCATTGTTTTTTTGCTCACCATGCCATTCAAGTTTGGACCCAGCCATATGCAAATCAGTCTTTACCCTGTGCCCAATGGGAACAGTCCAGCCCGAACTACCATGCCAGGTCCTTCCTGGACTGGAAACAAGCATCCTCGGACCGGTTTCGGGGTTTCACCACTCTTCAGCCAGTATAGCTTGATTCGAGTGGCATGGAGAGTACGGGACGCACTTCTGAGCATATCAGTCCCACTTGGGGTGACAAATGCAAAAAGAACTATTGATGGACAGAATGCAGAACAATGTCATACATTCACCCCAGTACAGAGATCTGGGCCTAAATCCATTGTTTTTTTGCTCACCATGCCATTCCAGTTTGGACCCAGCCATATGCAAATCAGTCTTGACCCTGTGCCCAATGGGAACTGTCCAGCCTGAACTGCCAGGCCAGGTCCTCCCTGGACTGGAAACAAGCATCCTAGGACCGGTTTCGGTGATTCACCCCTCATCAGCCAGGATAGCTTGATTCCAGTGGCATGGAGAGCATGGGATTCATTACTGAGCATTCCCCCCCTCTCGAAGTGACAAATGCAAAAAGAATGCAGAACAATGTCATACATTCAGCCCAGTACAGTAATCTGGGCCTAAATCAATCATTTTTTTGCTCACCATGCCATTCCAGTTTGGACCCAGCCATATGCAAATCAGTCTTGACCCTGTGCACAATGGGAACAGTCCAGCCCGAACTGCCAGGCGATGTCCTCCCTTGACTGGAAACAAGCATCCTAGGACCAGTTTCGGGGTTTCACCACTCTTCAGCCAGGATACCTTGATTCCAGTGGCATGGAGAGCACGGGACTCACGTCTGAGCGTACCCGTCCCACTCGGGGTGACAATTGCAAAAAGATCTATTGATGGACAGAATGCAGAACAATCTCATACATTAACCCCAGTACAGAGATCTGGGCCTAAATCCATTGTTTTTTTGCTCACCATGCCATTCCAGTTTGGACCCAGCCATATGCAAATCAGTCTTGACGCTGTGCCCAATGGGAACAGTCCAGCCCGAACTGCCATGCCAGGTCCTTTCTGGACTGGAAACAAGCATCCTGGGACCGGTTTCGGGGTTTCACCCCTCTTTACCCAGGATAGCTTGATTCCAGTGGCATGGAGAGCACAGGACTCACGTCTGAGCATACCCGTCCCACTCAGGGTGACAAATGCAAAAAGAACTATTGATGGACAGAATGCAGAACAATGCCATACATTCACCCCAGTACAGAGATCTGGGCCTAAAGCCATCGTTTTTTTGCTCACATGCCATTCCAGTTTGGACCCAGCCATATGCAAATCAGTCTTGACCCTCTGCCCAATGGGAACAGTCCAGCCCGAACTGCCAGGCCAGGTCCTCCCTGGACTGGAAACAAGCATCCTAGGACCAGTTTCGGGGGTTTCACCCCTCTTCAGCCAGGATAGCTTGATTCCAGTGGCATGGAGAGCACGGGACTCACGTCTGGGCGTACCCGTCCCACTCAGGGTGACAAATGCAAAAATAACTATTGATGGACAGAATGCAGAAAAATGTCATACATTAACCCCAGTACAGAGATCTGGGCCTAAATCCATTGTTTTTTTGCTCACCATGCCATTCCAGTTTGGACCCTGCCATATGCAAATCAGTCTTGACCCTCTGCCCAATGGGAACAGTCCAGCCCGAACTGCCAGGCCAGGTCCTCCCTAGACTGGAAGGAAACAAACATCCTAGGACCGGTTTCGGGGTTTCACCCCTCTCCAGCCAGGATAGCTTGATTCCAGGGGCATGGAGAGCACGGGATTTACATCTGTGCATACCCGTCCCACTTGTGGTGACAAATGCAAATAGAATTATTGATGGACAGAATGCAGAACAATGTCATACATTTACCCCAGTACAGAGATCTGGGCCTAAATCCATCAGTTTTTTGCTCACATGCCATTCCAGTTTGGACACAGCCATATGCAAATCAGTCTTGAAACTCTGCCCAATGGGAACAGTCCAGCCCGAACTGCCAGGCCAGGTCCTCCCTGGACTGTAAACAAGCATCCTAGAACCGGTTTCGGGGGTTTCACCCCTCTTCAGCCAGGATAGCTTGATTCCAGTGGCATGGAGAGCACGGGACTCACGTCTGAGCGTACCCGTCCCACTCGGGGTGATAATTGCAAAAAGATCTATTTTATGGACAGAATGCAGAACAATGTCATACATTAACCCCAGTACAGAGATCTGGGCCTAAATCCATTGTTTTTTTTACTCACCGTGCCATTCCAGTTTGGACCCAGCCATATGCAAATCAGTCTTGACCCTGTGCCTAATTGGAACAGTCCAGCCCGAACTGCCATGCCAGGACCTTCCTGGACTGGAAACAAGCATCCTAGGACCGGTTTCGGGGTTTCACCCCTCTTCACCCAGGATAGCTTGATTCCAGTGGCATCGAGAGCACATGACTCACGTCTGAGCATACCCGACCCACTCGGGGTGACTAATGCAAAAAGAACTATTGATGGACAGAATGCAGAACAATGTCATACATTCACCCCAGTACAGAGATCTGGCCCTAAATCCATTGTTTTTTTGCTCACCATGCCATTCAAGTTTGGACCCAGCCATATGCAAATCAGTCTTTACCCTGTGCCCAATGGGAACAGTCCAGCCGGAACTACCATGCCAGGTCCTTCCTGGACTGGAAACAAGCATCCTCGGACCGGTTTCGGGGTTTCACCACTCTTCAGCCAGGATAGCTTGATTCGAGTGGCATGGAGAGCACGGGACGCACTTCTGAGCATATCAGTCCCACTCGGGGTGACAAATGCAAAAAACACTATTGATGGACAGAATGCAGAACAATGTCATACATTCAACCCAGTACAGAGATCTGGGCCTAAATCCATTGTTTTTTTGCTCATCATGACATTCCAGTTTGGACCCAGCCATATGCAAATCAGTCTTGACCCTGTGCCCAATGGGAACAGTCCAGCCCGAACTGCCATGCCAGGTCCTTTCTGGACTTGAAACAAGCATCCTGGGACCGGTTTCTGGGTTTCACCCCTCTTTACCCAGGATAGCTTGATTCCAGTGGCATGGAGAGCACAGGACTCACGTCTGAGCATACCCGTCCCACTCAGGGTGACAAATGCAAAAAGAACTATTGATGGACAGAATGCAGAACAATGTCATACATTCTCCCCAGTACAGAGATCTGGGCCTAAATCCATCGGTTTTTTGCTCACATGCCATTCCAGTTTGGACCCAGCCATATGCAAATCAGTCTTGACCCTCTGCCCAATGGGAACAGTCCAGCCCGAACTGCCAGGCCAGGTCCTCCCTGACTGGAAACAAGCATCCTAGGACCGGTTTCGGGGGTTTCACCCCTCTTCAGCCAGGATAGCTTGATTCCAGTGGCATGGAGAGCACGGGACTCACGTCTGGGCGTACCCGTCCCACTCAGGGTGACAAATGCAAAAAGAACTATTGATGGACAGAATGCAGAACAATGTCATACATTAACCCCGGTACAGAGATCTGGGCCTAAATCCATTGTTTTTTTGCTCACCATGCCATTCCAGTGTGGACCCTGCCATATGCAAATCAGTCTTGACCCTCTGCCCAATGGGAACAGTCCAGCCCGAACTGCCAGGCCAGGTCGTCCCTAGACTGGAAGGAAACAAACATCCTAGGACCGGTTTCGGGGTTTCACCCCTCTCCAGCCAGGATAGCTTGATTCCAGGGGCATGGAGAACACGGGATTTACATCTGTGCATACCCATCCCACTCGGGGTGACAAATGCAAAAAGAACTGTTGATGGACAGAATGCAGAACAATGTCATACATTCACCCCAGTACAGAGATCTGGGCCTAAATCCATCAGTTTTTTGCTCACATGCCATTCCAGTTTGGACCCAGCCATATGCAAATCAGTCTTGACCCTGTGCCCAATGGGAACATTCCAGCCCGAACTGCCAGGCCAGGTCCTCCCTGGACTAGAAACAAGCATCCTATGACCGGTTTCGGGGGTTTCACCCCTCTTCAGCCAGGATAGCTTGATTGCAGTGGCATGGAGAGCACGGGACTCACGTCTGAGCATACCCGTCCCACTTGTGGTGACAAATGCAAATAGAATTATTGATGGACAGAATGCAGAACAATGTCATACATTCACCCCCGTACAGAGATCTGGGCCTAAATCCATTGTTTTTTTGCTCACCATGCCATTCCAGTTTGGACCAAGCCATATGCAAATCAGTCTTGACCCTGTGCCCAATGGGAACTGTCCAGCCTGAACTGCCAGGCCAGGTCCTCCCTGGACTGGAAACAAGCATCCTAGGACCGGTTTCGATGTTTCACTCCTCTTCAGCCAGGATAGCTTGATTCCAGTGGCATGGAGAGCACGGGATTCATTTCTGAGCATTCCCCCCCTCTCGGGGTGACAAATGCAAAAAGAATGCAGAACAATGTCATACATTCACCCCCGTACAGAGATCTGGGCCTAAATCCATCGTTTTTTTGCTCACCATGCCATTCCAGTTTGGACCCAGCCATATGCAAATCAGTCTTGACCTGTGCACAATGGGAACAGTCCAGCCCGAACTACCAGGCCATGTCCTCCCTTGACTGGAAACAAGCATCCTAGGACCAGTTTCGGGGTTTCACCACTCTTCAGCCAGGATACCTTGATTCCAGTGGCATGGAGAGCACGGGACTCACGTCTGAGCGTACCCGTCCCACTCGGGGTGACAATTGCAAGAAGATCTATTGATGGACAGAATGCAGAACAATCTCATACATTAACCCCAGTACAGAGATCTGGGCCTAAATCCATTGTTTTTTTGCTCACCATGCCATTCCAGTTTGGACCCAGCCATATGCAAATCAGTCTTGACCCTCTGCCCAATGGGAACAGTCCAGCCCGAACTGCCAGGCCAGGTCCTCCCTAGACTGGAAGGAAACAAACATCCTAGGACCGGTTTCGGGGTTTCACCCCTCTCCAGCCAGGATAGCTTGATTCCAGGGGCATGGAGAACACAGGATTTACATCTGTGCATACCCATCCCACTCGGGGTGACAAATGCAAAAAGGACTGTTGATGGACAGAATGCAGAACAATGTCATACATTCACCCCAGTACAGAGATCTGGGCCTAAATCCATCAGTTTTTTGCTCACATGCCATTCCAGTTTGGACCCAGCCATATGCAAATCAGTCTTGACCCTGTGCCCAATGGGAACATTCCAGCCCGAACTGCCAGGCCAGGTCCTCCCTGGACTAGAAACAAGCATCCTATGACCGGTTTCGGGGTTTCACCCCTCTTCAGCCAGGATAGCTTGATTGCAGTGGCATGGAGAGCACGGGACTCACGTCTGAGCATACCCGTCCCACTTGTGGTGACAAATGCAAATAGAACTATTGATGGACAGAATGCAGAACAATGTCATACATTCACCCCCGTACAGAGATCTGGGCCTAAATCCATTGTTTTTTTGCTCCCCATGCCATTCCAGTTTGGACCAAGCCATATGCAAATCAGTCTTGACCCTGTGCCCAATGGGAACTGTCCAGCCTGAACTGCCAGGCCAGGTCCTCCCTGGACTGGAAACAAGCATCCTAGGACCGGTTTCGATGTTTCACTCCTCTTCAGCCAGGATAGCTTGATTCCAGTGACATGGAGAGCACGGGATTCATTTCTGAGCATTCCCCCCCTCTCGGGTTGACAAATGCAAAAAGAATGCAGAACAATGTCATACATTCACCCCCGTACAGAGATCTGGGCCTAAATCCATCGTTTTTTTGCTCACCATGCCATTCCAGTTTGGACCCAGCCATATGCAAATCAGTCTTGACCTGTGCACAATGGGAACAGTCCAGCCCGAACTACCAGGCCATGTCCTCCCTTGACTGGAAACAAGCATCCTTGGACCAGTTTCGGGGTTTCACCACTCTTCAGCCAGGATACCTTGATTCCAGTGGCATGGAGAGCACGGGACTCACGTCTGAGCGTACCCGTCCCACTCGGGGTGACAATTGCAAGAAGATCTATTGATGGACAGAATGCAGAACAATCTCATACATTAACCCCAGTACAGAGATCTGGGCCTAAATCCATTGTTTTTTTGCTCACCATGCCATTCCAGTTTGGACCCAGCCATATGCAAATCAGTCTTGACCCTGTGCCCAATGGGAACAGTCCAGCCCGAACTGCCATGCCAGGTCCTTTCTGGACTGGAAACAAGCATCCTGGGACCGGTTTCGGGGTTTCATCCCTCTTTACCCAGGATAGCTTGATTCCAGTGGCATGGAGAGCACAGGACTCACGTCTGAGCATACCCGTCCCACTCAGGGTGACAAATGCAAAAAGAACTATTGATGGACAGAATGCAGAACAATGTCATACATTCACCCCAGTACAGAGATCTGGGCCTAAATCCATCGGTTTTTTGCTCACATGCCATTCCAGTTTGGACCCAGCCATATGCAAATCAGTCTTGACCCTCTGCCCAATGGGAACAGTCCAGCCCGAGCTGCCAGGCCAGGTCCTCCCTGGACTGGAAACAAGCATCCTAGGACCGGTTTCGGGGGTTTCACCCCTCTTCAGCCAGGATAGCTTGATTCCAGTGGCATGGAGAGCACGGGACTCACGTCTGGGCGTACCCGTCCCACTCAGGGTGACAAATGCAAAAAGAACTATTGATGGACAGAATGCAGAACAATGTCATACATTAACCCCAGTACAGAGATCTGGGCCTAAATCCATTGTTTTTTTGCTCACCATGCCATTCCAGTTTGGACCCAGCCATATGCAAATCAGTCTTGACCCTCTGCCCAATGGGAACAGTCCAGCCCGAACTGCCAGGCCAGGTCCTCCCTAGACTGGAAGGAAACAAACATCCTAGGACCGGTTTCGGGGTTTCACCCCTCTCCAGCCAGGATAACTTGATTCCAGGGGCATGGAGAGCACGGGATTTACATCTGTGCATACCCATCCCACTCGGGGTGACAAATGCAAAAAGAACTGTTGATGGACAGAATGCAGAACAATGTCATACATTCACCCCAGTACAGAGATCTGGGCCTAAATCCATCAGTTTTTTGCTCACATGCCATTCCAGTTTGAACACAGCCATATGCAAATCAGTCTTGAAACTCTGCCCAATGGGAACAGTCCAGCCCGAACTGCCAGGCCAGGTCCTCCCTGGACTGGAAACAAGCATCCTAGAACCGGTTTCGGGGGTTTCACCCCTCTTCAGCCAGGATAGCTTGATTCCAGTGGCATGGAGAGCACGGGACTCACGTCTGACCGTACCCGTCCCACTCGGGGTGACAATTGCAAAAAGATCTATTTTATGGACAGAATGCAGAACAATGTCATACATTAACCCCAGTACAGAGATCTGGGCCTAAATCCATTGTTTTATTTACTCACCGTGCCATTCTAGTTTGGACCCAGCCATATGCAAATCAGTCTTGACCATGTGCCCAATTGGAACAGTCCAGCCCGAACTGCCATGCCAGGACCTTCCTGGACTGGAAACAAGCATCCTAGGACCGGTTTCGGGGTTTCACTCCTCTTCACCCAGGATAGCTTGATTCCAGTGGCATGGAGAGCACATGACTCACGTCTGAGCATACCCGACCCACTCGGGGTGACTAATGCAAAAAGAACTATTGATGGACAAAATGCAGAACAATGTCATACATTCACCCCAGTACAGAGATCTGGGCCTAAATCCATTGTTTTTTTGCTCACCATGCCATTCAAGTTTGGACCCAGCCATATGCAAATCAGTCTTTACCCTGTGCCCAATGGGAACAGTCCAGCCCGAACTACCATGCCAGGTCCTTCCTGGACTGGAAACAAGCATCCTCGGACCGGTTTCGGGGTTTCACCACTCTTCAGCCAGGATAGCTTGATTCGAGTGGCATGGAGAGCACGGGACGCACTTCTGAGCATATCAGTCCCACTTGGGGTGACAAATGCAAAAAGAACTATTGATGGACAGAATGCAGAACAATGTCATACATTCACCCCAGTACAGAGATCTGGGCCTAAATCCATTGTTTTTTTGCTCACCATGCCATTCCAGTTTGGACCCAGCCATATGCAAATCAGTCTTGACCCTGTGCCCAATGGGAACTGTCCAGCCTGAACTGCCAGGCCAGGTCCTTCCTGGACTGGGAACAAGCATCCTAGGACCGGTTTCGGTGATTCACCCCTCATCAGCCAGGATAGCTTGATTCCAGTGGCATGGAGAGCATGGGATTCATTACTGAGCATTCCCCCCCTCTCGAAGTGACAAATGCAAAAAGAATGCAGAACAATGTCATACATTCAGCCCAGTACAGTAATCTGGGCCTAAATCAATCATTTTTTTGCTCACCATGCCATTCCAGTTTGGACCCAGCCATATGCAAATCAGTCTTGACCCTGTGCACAATGGGAACAGTCCAGCCCGAACTGCCAGGCCATGTCCTCCCTTGACTGGAAACAAGCATCCTAGGACCAGTGTCGGGGTTTCACCACTCTTCAGCCAGGATACCTTGATTCCAGTGGCATGGAGAGCACGGGACTCACGTCTGAGCGTACCCGTCCCACTCGGGGTGACAATTGCAAAAAGAACTATTGATGGACAGAATGCAGAACAATGTCATACATTCACCCCAGTACAGAGATCTGGGCCTAAATCCATCGTTTTTTTGCTCACATGCCATTCCAGTTTGGACCCAGCCATATGCAAATCAGTCTTGACCCTCTGCCCAATGGGAACAGTCCAGCCCGAACTGCCAGGCCAGGTCCTCCCTGGACTGGAAACAAGCATCCTAGGACCGGTTTCGGGGGTTTCACCCCTCTTCAGCCAGGATAGCTTGATTCCAGTGGCATGGAGAGCACGGGACTCACGTCTGGGCGTACCCGTCCCACTCAGGGTGACAAATGCAAAAAGAACTATTGATGGAAAGAATGCAGAACAATGTCATACATTAACCCCAGTACAGAGATCTGGGCCTAAATCCATTGTTTTTTTGCTCACCATGCCATTCCAGTTTGGACCCTGCCATATGCAAATCAGTCTTGACCCTCTGCCCAATGGGAACAGTCCAGCCCGAACTGCCAGGCCAGGTCCTCCCTAGACTGGAAGGAAACAAACATCCTAGGACCGGTTTCGGGGTTTCACCCCTCTCCAGCCAGGATAGCTTGATTCCAGGGGCATGGAGAGCACGGGATTCACATCTGTGCATACCCATCCCACTCGGGGTGACAAATGCAAAAAGAACTGTTGATGGACAGAATGCAGAACAATGTCATACATTTACCCCAGTACAGAGATCTGGGCCTAAATCCATCAGTTTTTTGCTCACATGCCATTCCAGTTTGGACACAGCCATATGCAAATCAGTCTTGAAACTCTGCCCAATGGGAACAGTCCAGCCCGAACTGCCAGGCCAGGTCCTCCCTGGACTGTAAACAAGCATCCTAGAACCGGTTTCGGGGGTTTCACCCCTCTTCAGCCAGGATAGCTTGATTCCAGTGGCATGGAGAGCACAGGACTCACTTCTGAGCGTACCCGTCCCACTCGGGGTGACAATTGCAAAAAGATCTATTTTATGGACAGAATGCAGAACAATGTCATACATTAACCCCAGTACAGAGATCTGGGCCTAAATCCATTGTTTTTTTTACTCACCGTGCCATTCCAGTTTGGACCCAGCCATGTGCAAATCAGTCTTGACCCTGTGCCTAATTGGAACAGTCCAGCCCGAACTGCCATGCCAGGACCTTCCTGGACTGGAAACAAGCATCCTAGGACCGGTTTCGGGGTTTCACCCCTCTTCACCCAGGATAGCTTGATTCCAGTGGCATGGAGAGCACATGACTCACGTCTGAGCATACCCGACCCACTCGGGGTGACTAATGCAAAAAGAACTATTGATGGACAGAATGCAGAACAATGTCATACATTCACCCCAGTACAGAGATCTGGCCCTAAATCCATTGTTTTTTTGCTCACCATGCCATTCAAGTTTGGACCCAGCCATATGCAAATCAGTCTTTACCCTGTGCCCAATGGGAACAGTCCAGCCCGAACTACCATGCCAGGTCCTTCCTGGACTGGAAACAAGCATCCTCGGACCGGTTTCGGGGTTTCACCACTCTTCAGCCAGGATAGCTTGATTCGAGTGGCATGGAGAGCACGGGACGCACTTCTGAGCATATCAGTCCCACTCGGGGTGACAAATGCAAAAAACACTATTGATGGACAGAATGCAGAACAATGTCATACATTCAACCCAGTACAGAGATCTGGGCCTAAATCTATTGTTTTTTTGCTCATCATGACATTCCAGTTTGGACCCAGCCATATGCAAATCAGTCTTGACCCTGTGCCCAATGGGAACAGTCCAGCCCGAACTGCCATGCCAGGTCCTTTCTGGACTGGAAACAAGCATCCTGGGACCGGTTTCTGGGTTTCACCCCTCTTTACCCAGGATAGCTTGATTCCAGTGGCATGGAGAGACCAGGACTCACGTCTGAGCTTACCCGTCCCACTCAGGGTGACAAATGCAAAAAGAACTATTGATGGACAGAATGCAGAACAATGTCATACATTCTCCCCAGTACAGAGATCTGGGCCTAAATCCATCGGTTTTTTGCTCACATGCCATTCCAGTTTGGACCCAGCCATATGCAAATCAGTCTTGACCCTCTGCCCAATGGGAACAGTCCAGCCCGAACTGCCAGGCCAGGTCCTCCCTGGACTGGAAACAAGCATCCTAGGACCGGTTTCGGGGGTTTCACCCCTCTTCAGCCAGGATAGCTTGATTCCAGTGGCATGGAGAGCACGGGACTCACGTCTGGGCGTACCCGTCCCACTCAGGGTGACAAATGCAAAAAGAACTATTGATGGACAGAATGCAGAACAATGTCATACATTAACCCCAGTACAGAGATCTGGGCCTAAATCCATTGTTTTTTTGCTCACCATGCCATTCCAGTTTGGACCCTGCCATATGCAAATCAGTCTTGACCCTCTGCCCAATGGGAACAGTCCAGCCCGAACTGCCAGGCCAGGTCCTCCCTAGACTGGAAGGAAACAAACATCCTAGGACCGGTTTCGGGGTTTCACCCCTCTCCAGCCAGGATAGCTTGATTCCAGGGGCATGGAGAACACAGGATTTACATCTGTGCATACCCATCCCACTCGGGGTGACAAATGCAAAAAGAACTGTTGATGGACAGAATGCAGAACAATGTCATACATTCACCCCAGTACAGAGATCTGGGCCTAAATCCATCAGTTTTTTGCTCACATGCCATTCCAGTTTGGACCCAGCCATATGCAAATCAGTCTTGACCCTGTGCCCAATGGGAACATTCCAGCCCGAACTGCCAGGCCAGGTCCTCCCTGGACTAGAAACAAGCATCCTATGACCGGTTTCGGGGTTTCACCCCTCTTCAGCCAGGATAGCTTGATTGCAGTGGCATGGAGAGCACGGGACTCACGTCTGAGCATACCCGTCCCACTTGTGGTGACAAATGCAAATAGAATTATTGATGGACAGAATGCAGAACAATGTCATACATTCACCCCCGTACAGAGATCTGGGCCTAAATCCATTGTTTTTTTGCTCACCATGCCATTCCAGTTTGGACCAAGCCATATGCAAATCAGTCTTGACCCTGTGCCCAATGGGAACTGTCCAGCCTGAACTGCCAGGCCAGGTCCTCCCTGGACTGGAAACAAGCATCCTAGGACCGGTTTCGATGTTTCACTCCTCTTCAGCCAGGATAGCTTGATTCCAGTGGCATGGAGAGCACGGGATTCATTTCTGAGCATTCCCCCCCTCTCGGGGTGACAAATGCAAAAAGAATGCAGAACAATGTCATACATTCACCCCCGTACAGAGATCTGGGCCTAAATCCATCGTTTTTTTGCTCACCATGCCATTCCAGTTTGGACCCAGCCATATGCAAATCAGTCTTGACCTGTGCACAATGGGAACAGTCCAGCCCGAACTACCAGGCCATGTCCTCCCTTGACTGGAAACAAGCATCCTAGGACCAGTTTCGGGGTTTCACCACTCTTCAGCCAGGATACCTTGATTCCAGTGGCATGGAGAGCACGGGACTCACGTCTGAGCGTACCCGTCCCACTCGGGGTGACAATTGCAAGAAGATCTATTGATGGACAGAATGCAGAACAATCTCATACATTAACCCCAGTACAGAGATCTGGGCCTAAATCCATTGTTTTTTTGCTCACCATGCCATTCCAGTTTGGACCCAGCCATATGCAAATCAGTCTTGACCCTCTGCCCAATGGGAACAGTCCAGCCCGAACTGCCAGGCCAGGTCCTCCCTAGACTGGAAGGAAACAAACATCCTAGGACCGGTTTCGGGGTTTCACCCCTCTCCAGCCAGGATAGCTTGATTCCAGGGGCATGGAGAACACAGGATTTACATCTGTGCATACCCATCCCACTCGGGGTGACAAATGCAAAAAGAACTGTTGATGGACAGAATGCAGAACAATGTCATACATTCACCCCAGTACAGAGATCTGGGCCTAAATCCATCAGTTTTTTGCTCACATGCCATTCCAGTTTGGACCCAGCCATATGCAAATCAGTCTTGACCCTGTGCCCAATGGGAACATTCCAGCCCGAACTGCCAGGCCAGGTCCTCCCTGGACTAGAAACAAGCATCCTATGACCGGTTTCGGGGTTTCACCCCTCTGCAGCCAGGATAGCTTGATTGCAGTGGCATGGAGAGCACGGGACTCACGTCTGAGCATACCCGTCCCACTTGTGGTGACAAATGCAAATAGAACTATTGATGGACAGAATGCAGAACAATGTCATACATTCACCCCCGTACAGAGATCTGGGCCTAAATCCATTGTTTTTTTGCTCACCATGCCATTCCAGTTTGGACCAAGCCATATGCAAATCAGTCTTGACCCTGTGCCCAATGGGAACTGTCCAGCCTGAACTGCCAGGCCAGGTCCTCCCTGGACTGGAAACAAGCATCCTAGGACCGGTTTCGATGTTTCACTCCTCTTCAGCCAGGATAGCTTGATTCCAGTGGCATGGAGAGCACGGGATTCATTTCTGAGCATTCCCCCCCTCTCGGGTTGACAAATGCAAAAAGAATGCAGAACAATGTCATACATTCACCCCCGTACAGAGATCTGGGCCTAAATCCATCGTTTTTTTGCTCACCATGCCATTCCAGTTTGGACCCAGCCATATGCAAATCAGTCTTGACCTGTGCACAATGGGAACAGTCCAGCCCGAACTACCAGGCCATGTCCTCCCTTGACTGGAAACAAGCATCCTTGGACCAGTTTCGGGGTTTCACCACTCTTCAGCCAGGATACCTTGATTCCAGTGGCATGGAGAGCACGGGACTCACGTCTGAGCGTACCCGTCCCACTCGGGGTGACAATTGCAAGAAGATCTATTGATGGACAGAATGCAGAACAATGTCATACATTCACCCCAGTACAGAGATCTGGGCCTAAATCCATCGGTTTTTTGCTCACATGCCATTCCAGTTTGGACCCAGCCATATGCAAATCAGTCTTGACCCTCTGCCCAATGGGAACAGTCCAGCCCGAGCTGCCAGGCCAGGTCCTCCCTGGACTGGAAACAAGCATCCTAGGACCGGTTTCGGGGGTTTCACCCCTCTTCAGCCAGGATAGCTTGATTCCAGTGGCATGGAGAGCACGGGACTCACGTCTGGGCGTACCCGTCCCACTCAGGGTGACAAATGCAAAAAGAACTATTGATGGACAGAATGCAGAACAATGTCATACATTAACCCCAGTACAGAGATCTGGGCCTAAATCCATTGTTTTTTTGCTCACCATGCCATTCCAGTTTGGACCCAGCCATATGCAAATCAGTCTTGACCCTCTGCCCAATGGGAACAGTCCAGCCCGAACTGCCAGGCCAGGTCCTCCCTAGACTGGAAGGAAACAAACATCCTAGGACCGGTTTCGGGGTTTCACCCCTCTCCAGCCAGGATAACTTGATTCCAGGGGCATGGAGAGCACGGGATTTACATCTGTGCATACCCATCCCACTCGGGGTGACAAATGCAAAAAGAACTGTTGATGGACAGAATGCAGAACAATGTCATACATTCACCCCAGTACAGAGATCTGGGCCTAAATCCATCAGTTTTTTGCTCACATGCCATTCCAGTTTGGACACAGCCATATGCAAATCAGTCTTGAAACTCTGCCCAATGGGAACAGTCCAGCCCGAACTGCCAGGCCAGGTCCTCCCTGGACTGGAAACAAGCATCCTAGAACCGGTTTCGGGGGTTTCACCCCTCTTCAGCCAGGATAGCTTGATTCCAGTGGCATGGAGAGCACGGGACTCACGTCTGAGCGTACCCGTCCCACTCGGGGTGACAATTGCAAAAAGATCTATTTTATGGACAGAATGCAGAACAATGTCATACATTAACCCCAGTACAGAGATCTGGGCCTAAATCCATTGTTTTATTTACTCACCGTGCCATTCCAGTTTGGACCCAGCCATATGCAAATCAGTCTTGACCATGTGCCCAATTGGAACAGTCCAGCCCGAACTGCCATGCCAGGACCTTCCTGGACTGGAAACAAGCATCCTAGGACCGGTTTCGGGGTTTCACTCCTCTTCACCCAGGATAGCTTGATTCCAGTGGCATGGAGAGCACATGACTCACGTCTGAGCATACCCGACCCACTCGGGGTGACTAATGCAAAAAGAACTATTGATGGACAAAATGCAGAACAATGTCATACATTCACCCCAGTTCAGAGATCTGGGCCTAAATCCATTGTTTTTTTGCTCACCATGCCATTCAAGTTTGGACCCAGCCATATGCAAATCAGTCTTTACCCTGTGCCCAATGGGAACAGTCCAGCCCGAACTACCATGCCAGGTCCTTCCTGGACTGGAAACATGCATCCTCGGACCGGTTTCGGGGTTTCACCACTCTTCAGCCAGGATAGCTTGATTCGAGTGGCATGGAGAGCACGGGACGCACTTCTGAGCATATCAGTCCCACTTGGGGTGACAAATGCAAAAAGAACTATTGATGGACAGAATGCAGAACAATGTCATACATTCACCCCAGTACAGAGATCTGGGCCTAAATCCATTGTTTTTTTGCTCACCATGCCATTCCAGTTTGGACCCAGCCATATGCAAATCAGTCTTGACCCTGTGCCCAATGGGAACTGTCCAGCCTGAACTGCCAGGCCAGGTCCTTCCTGGACCGGGAACAAGCATCCTAGGACCGGTTTCGGTGATTCACCCCTCATCAGCCAGGATAGCTTGATTCCAGTGGCATGGAGAGCATGGGATTCATTACTGAGCATTCCCCCCCTCTCGAAGTGACAAATGCAAAAAGAATGCAGAACAATGTCATACATTCAGCCCAGTACAGTAATCTGGGCCTAAATCAATCATTTTTTTGCTCACCATGCCATTCCAGTTTGGACCCAGCCATATGCAAATCAGTCTTGACCCTGTGCACAATGGGAACAGTCCAGCCCGAACTGCCAGGCCATGTCCTCCCTTGACTGGAAACAAGCATCCTAGGACCAGTTTCGGGGTTTCACCACTCTTCAGCCAGGATACCTTGATTCCAGTGGCATGGAGAGCACGGGACTCACGTCTGAGCGTACCCGTCCCACTCGGGGTGACAATTGCAAAAAGATCTATTGATGGACAGAATGCAGAACAATCTCATACATTAACCCCAGTACAGAGATCTGGGCCTAAATCCATTGTTTTTTTGCTCACCATGCCATTCCAGTTTGGACCCAGCCATATGCAAATCAGTCTTGACGCTGTGCCCAATGGGAACAGTCCAGCCCGAACTGCCATGCCAGGTCCTTTCTGGACTGGAAACAAGCATCCTGGGACCGGTTTCGGGGTTTCACCCCTCTTTACCCAGGATAGCTTGATTCCAGTGGCATGGAGAGCACAGGACTCACGTCTGAGCATACCCGTCCCACTCAGGGTGACAAATGCAAAAAGAACTATTGATGGACAGAATGCAGAACAATGTCATACATTCACCCCAGTACAGAGATCTGGGCCTAAATCCATCGTTTTTTTGCTCACATGCCATTCCAGTTTGGACCCAGCCATATGCAAATCAGTCTTGACCCGCCCAATGGGAACAGTCCAGCCCGAACTGCCAGGCCAGGTCCTCCCTGGACTGGAAACAAGCATCCTAGGACCGGTTTTGGGGGTTTCACCCCTCTTCAGCCAGGATAGCTTGATTCCAGTGGCATGGAGAGCACGGGACTCACGTCTGGGCGTACCCGTCCCACTCAGGGTGACAAATGCAAAAAGAACTATTGATGGACAGAATGCAGAACAATGTCATACATTAACCCCAGTACAGAGATCTGGGCCTAAATCCATTGTTTTTTTGCTCACCATGCCATTCCAGTTTGGACCCTGCCATATGCAAATCAGTCTTGACCCTCTGCCCAATGGGAACAGTCCAGCCCGAACTGCCAGGCCAGGTCCTCCCTAGACTGGAAGGAAACAAACATCCTAGGACCGGTTTCGGGGTTTCACCCCTCTCCAGCCAGGATAGCTTGATTCCAGGGGCATGGAGAGCACGGGATTCACATCTGTGCATACCCATCCCACTCGGGGTGACAAATGCAAAAAGAACTGTTAATGGACAGAATGCAGAACAATGTCATACATTTACCCCAGTACAGAGATCTGGGCCTAAATCCATCAGTTTTTTGCTCACATGCCATTCCAGTTTGGACACAGCCATATGCAAATCAGTCTTGAAACTCTGCCCAATGGGAACAGTCCAGCCCGAACTGCCAGGCCAGGTCCTCCCTGGACTGTAAACAAGCATCCTAGAACCGGTTTCGGGGGTTTCACCCCTCTTCAGCCAGGATAGCTTGATTCCAGTGGCATGGAGAGCACGGGACTCACGTCTGAGCGTACCCGTCCCACTCGGGGTGACAATTGCAAAAAGATCTATTTTATGGACAGAATGCAGAACAATGTCATACATTAACCCCAGTACAGAGATCTGGGCCTAAATCCATTGTTTTTTTTACTCACCGTGCCATTCCAGTTTGGACCCAGCCATATGCAAATCAGTCTTGACCCTGTGCCTAATTGGAACAGTCCAGCCTGAACTGCCATGCCAGGACCTTCCTGGACTGGAAACAAGCATCCTAGGACCGGTTTCGGGGTTTCACCCCTCTTCACCCAGGATAGCTTGATTCCAGTGGCATGGAGAGCACATGACTCACGTCTGAGCATACCCGACCCACTCGGGGTGACTAATGCAAAAAGAACTATTGATGGACAGAATGCAGAACAATGTCATACATTCACCCCAGTACAGAGATCTGGCCCTAAATCCATTGTTTTTTTGCTCACCATGCCATTCAAGTTTGGACCCAGCCATATGCAAATCAGTCTTTACCCTGTGCCCAATGGGAACAGTCCAGCCCGAACTACCATGCCAGGTCCTTCCTGGACTGGAAACAAGCATCCTCGGACCGGTTTCGGGGTTTCACCACTCTTCAGCCAGGATAGCTTGATTCGAGTGGCATGGAGAGCACGGGCCGCACTTCTGAGCATATCAGTCCCACTCGGGGTGACAAATGCAAAAAACACTACTGATGGACAGAATGCAGAACAATGCCATACATTCAACCCAGTACAGAGATCTGGGCCTAAATCCATTGTTTTTTTGCTCATCATGACATTCCAGTTTGGACCCAGCCATATGCAAATCAGTCTTGACCCTGTGCCCAATGGGAACAGTCCAGCCCGAACTGCCATGCCAGGTCCTTTCTGGACTGGAAACAAGCATCCTGGGACCGGTTTCTGGGTTTCACCCCTCTTTACCCAGGATAGCTTGATTCCAGTGGCATGGAGAGCACAGGACTCACGTCTGAGCATACCCGTCCCACTCAGGGTGACAAATGCAAAAAGAACTATTGATGGACAGAATGCAGAACAATGTCATACATTCTCCCCAGTACAGAGATCTGGGCCTAAATCCATCGGTTTTTTGCTCACATGCCATTCCAGTTTGGACCCAGCCATATGCAAATCAGTCTTGACCCTCTGCCCAATGGGAACAGTCCAGCCCGAACTGCCAGGCCAGGTCCTCCCTGGACTGGAAACAAGCATCCTAGGACCGGTTTCGGGGGTTTCACCCCTCTTCAGCCAGGATAGCTTGATTCCAGTGGCATGGAGAGCACGGGACTCACGTCTGGGCGTACCCGTCCCACTCAGGGTGACAAATGCAAAAAGAACTATTGATGGACAGAATGCAGAACAATGTCATACATTAACCCCAGTACAGAGATCTGGGCCTAAATCCATTGTTTTTTTGCTCACCATGCATTCCAGTTTGGACCCTGCCATATGCAAATCAGTCTTGACCCTCTGCCCAATGGGAACAGTCCAGCCCAAACTGCCAGGCCAGGTCCTCCCTAGAGTGGAAGGAAACAAACATCCTAGGACCGGTTTCGGGGTTTCACCCCTCTCCAGCCAGGATAGCTTGATTCCAGGGGCATGGAGAGCACGGGATTTACATCTGTGCATACCCATCCCACTCGGGGTGACAAATGCAAAAAGAACTGTTGATGGACAGAATGCAGAACAATGTCATACATTCACCCCAGTACAGAGATCTGGGCCGAAATCCATCCGTTTTTTGCTCACATGCCATTCCAGTTTGGACCCAGCCATATGCAAATCAGTCTTGACCCTGTGCCCAATGGGAACATTCCAGCCCGAACTGCCAGGCCAGGTCCTCCCTGGACTAGAAACAAGCATCCTATGACCGGTTTCGGGGTTTCACCCCTCTTCAGCCAGGATAGCTTGATTGCAGTGGCATGGAGAGCACGGGACTCACGTCTGAGCATACCCGTCCCACTTGTGGTGACAAATGCAAATAGAAATATTGATGGACAGAATGCAGAACAATGTCATACATTCACCCCAGTACAGAGATCTGGGCCTAAATCCATTGTTTTTTTGCTCACCATGCCATTCCAGTTTGGACCCAGCCATATGCAAATCAGTCTTGACCCTGTGCCCAATGGGAACTGTCCAGCCTGAACTGCCAGACCAGGTCCTCCCTGGACTGGAAACAAGCATCCTAGGACCGGTTTCAGTGTTTCACCCCTCTTCAGCCAGGATAGCTTGATTCCAGTGGCATGGAGAGCACGGGATTCATTTCTGAGCATTCCCCCCGCTCTCGGGGTGACAAATGCAAAAAGAATGCAGAACAATGTCATACATTCAGCCCAGTACAGTAATCTGGGCCTAAATCAATCGTTTTTTTGCTCACCATGCCATTCCAGTTTGGACCCAGCCATATGCAAATCAGTCTTGACCCTGTGCCCAATGGGAACAGTCCAGCCCGAACTGCCATGCCAGGTCCTTCCTGGACTGGAAACAAGCATCCTAGGACCGGTTTCGGGGTTTCACCCCTCTTCACCCAGGATAGCTTGATTCCAGTGGCATGGAGAGCACAGGACTCACGTCTGAGCATACCCGTCCCACTCAGGGTGACAAATGCAAAAAGAACTATTGATGGACAGAATGCAGAACAATGTCATACATTCACCCCAGTACAGAGATCTGGGCCTAAATCCATCGGTGTTTTGCTCACATGCCATTCCAGTTTGGACCCAGCCATATGCAAATCAGTCTTGACCCTCTGCCCAATGGGAACAGTGCAGCCCGAACTGCCAGGCCAGGTCCTCCCTGGACTGGAAACAAGCATCCTAGGACCGGTTTCGGGGGTTTCACCCCTCTTCAGCCAGGATAGCTTGATTCCAGTGGCATGGAGAGCACGGGACTCACGTCTGGGCGTACCCGTCCCACTCAGGGTGACAAATGCAAAAAGAACTATTGATGGACAGAATGCAGAACAATGTCATACATTAACCCCAGTACAGAGATCTGGGCCTAAATCCATTGTTTTTTTGCTCACCATGCCATTCCAGTTTGGACCCAGCCATATGCAAATCAGTCTTGACCCTCTGCCCAATGGGAACAGTCCAGCCCGAACTGCCAGGCCAGGTCCTCCCTAGACTGGAAGGAAACAAACATCCTAGGACCGGTTTCGGGGTTTCACCCCTCTCCAGCCAGGATAACTTGATTCCAGGGGCATGGAGAGCACGGGATTTACATCTGTGCATACCCATCCCACTCGGGGTGACAAATGCAAAAAGAACTGTTGATGGACAGAATGCAGAACAATGTCATACATTCACCCCAGTACAGAGATCTGGGCCTAAATCCATCAGTTTTTTGCTCACATGCCATTCCAGTTTGGACACAGCCATATGCAAATCAGTCTTGAAACTCTGCCCAATGGGAACAGTCCAGCCCGAACTGCCAGGCCAGGTCCTCCCTGGACTGGAAACAAGCATCCTAGAACCGGTTTCGGGGGTTTCACCCCTCTTCAGCCAGGATAGCTTGATTCCAGTGGCATGGAGAGCACGGGACTCACGTCTGAGCGTACCCGTCCCACTCGGGGTGACAATTGCAAAAAGATCTATTTTATGGACAGAATGCAGAACAATGTCATACATTAACCCCAGTACAGAGATCTGGGCCTAAATCCATTGTTTTATTTACTCACCGTGCCATTCCAGTTTGGACCCAGCCATATGCAAATCAGTCTTGACCATGTGCCCAATTGGAACAGTCCAGCCCGAACTGCCATGCCAGGACCTTCCTGGACTGGAAACAAGCATCCTAGGACCGGTTTCGGGGTTTCACTCCTCTTCACCCAGGATAGCTTGATTCCAGTGGCATGGAGAGCACATGACTCACGTCTGAGCATACCCGACCCACTCGGGGTGACTAATGCAAAAAGAACTATTGATGGACAAAATGCAGAACAATGTCATACATTCACCCCAGTACAGAGATCTGGGCCTAAATCCATTGTTTTTTTGCTCACCATGCCATTCCAGTTTGGACCCAGCCATATGCAAATCAGTCTTGACCCTGTGCCCAATGGGAACTGTCCAGCCTGAACTACCATGCCAGGTCCTTCCTGGACTGGAAACATGCATCCTCGGACCGGTTTCGGGGTTTCACCACTCTTCAGCCAGGATAGCTTGATTCGAGTGGCATGGAGAGCACGGGACGCACTTCTGAGCATATCAGTCCCACTTGGGGTGACAAATGCAAAAAGAACTATTGATGGACAGAATGCAGAACAATGTCATACATTCACCCCAGTACAGAGATCTGGGCCTAAATCCATTGTTTTTTTGCTCACCATGCCATTCCAGTTTGGACCCAGCCATATGCAAATCAGTCTTGACCCTGTGCCCAATGGGAACTGTCCAGCCTGAACTGCCAGGCCAGGTCCTTCCTGGACTGGGAACAAGCATCCTAGGACCGGTTTCGGTGATTCACCCCTCATCAGCCAGGATAGCTTGATTCCAGTGGCATGGAGAGCATGGGATTCATTACTGAGCATTCCCCCCCTCTCGAAGTGACAAATGCAAAAAGAATGCAGAACAATGTCATACATTCAGCCCAGTACAGTAATCTGGGCCTAAATCAATCATTTTTTTGCTCACCATGCCATTCCAGTTTGGACCCAGCCATATGCAAATCAGTCTTGACCCTGTGCACAATGGGAACAGTCCAGCCCGAACTGCCAGGCCATGTCCTCCCTTGACTGGAAACAAGCATCCTAGGACCAGTTTCGGGGTTTCACCACTCTTCAGCCAGGATACCTTGATTCCAGTGGCATGGAGAGCACGGGACTCACGTCTGAGCGTACCCGTCCCACTCGGGGTGACAATTGCAAAAAGCTCTATTGATGGACAGAATGCAGAACAATCTCATACATTAACCCCAGTACAGAGATCTGGGCCTAAATCCATTGTTTTTTTGCTCACCATGCCATTCCAGTTTGGACCCAGCCATATGCAAATCAGTCTTGACGCTGTGCCCAATGGGAACAGTCCAGCCCGAACTGCCATGCCAGGTCCTTTCTGGACTGGAAACAAGCATCCTGGGACCGGTTTCGGGGTTTCACCCCTCTTTACCCAGGATAGCTTGATTCCAGTGGCATGGAGAGCACAGGACTCACGTCTGAGCATACCCGTCCCACTCAGGGTGACAAATGCAAAAAGAACTATTGATGGACAGAATGCAGAACAATGTCATACATTCACCCCAGTACAGAGATCTGGGCCTAAATCCATCGTTTTTTTGCTCACATGCCATTCCAGTTTGGACCCAGCCATATGCAAATCAGTCTTGACCCGCCCAATGGGAACAGTCCAGCCCGAACTGCCAGGCCAGGTCCTCCCTGGACTGGAAACAAGCATCCTAGGACCGGTTTTGGGGGTTTCACCCCTCTTCAGCCAGGATAGCTTGATTCCAGTGGCATGGAGAGCACGGGACTCACGTCTGGGCGTACCCGTCCCACTCAGGGTGACAAATGCAAAAAGAACTATTGATGGACAGAATGCAGAACAATGTCATACATTAACCCCAGTACAGAGATCTGGGCTTAAATCCATTGTTTTTTTCCTCACCATGCCATTCCAGTTTGGACCCTGCCATATGCAAATCAGTCTTGACCCTCTGCCCAATGGGAACAGTCCAGCCCGAACTGCCAGGCCAGGTCCTCCCTAGACTGGAAGGAAACAAACATCCTAGGACCGGTTTCGGGGTTTCACCCCTCTCCAGCCAGGATAGCTTGATTCCAGGGGCATGGAGAGCACGGGATTCACATCTGTGCATACCCATCCCACTCGGGGTGACAAATGCAAAAAGAACTGTTGATGGACAGAATGCAGAACAATGTCATACATTTACCCCAGTACAGAGATCTGGGCCTAAATCCATCAGTTTTTTGCTCACATGCCATTCCAGTTTGGACACAGCCATATGCAAATCAGTCTTGAAACTCTGCCCAATGGGAACAGTCCAGCCCGAACTGCCAGGCCAGGTCCTCCCTGGACTGTAAACAAGCATCCTAGAACCGGTTTCGGGGGTTTCACCCCTCTTCAGCCAGGATAGCTTGATTCCAGTGGCATGGAGAGCACGGGACTCACGTCTGAGCGTACCCGTCCCACTCGGGGTGACAATTGCAAAAAGATCTATTTTATGGACAGAATGCAGAACAATGTCATACATTAACCCCAGTACAGAGATCTGGGCCTAAATCCATTGTTTTTTTTACTCACCGTGCCATTCCAGTTTGGAACCAGCCATATGCAAATCAGTCTTGACCCTGTGCCTAATTGGAACAGTCCAGCCCGAACTGCCATGCCAGGACCTTCCTGGACTGGAAACAAGCATCCTAGGACCGGTTTCGGGGTTTCACCCCTCTTCACCCAGGATAGCTTGATTCCAGTGGCATGGAGAGCACATGACTCACGTCTGAGCATACCCGACCCACTCGGGGTGACTAATGCAAAAAGAACTATTGATGGACAGAATGCAGAACAATGTCATACATTCACCCCAGTACAGAGATCTGGCCCTAAATCCATTGTTTTTTTGCTCACCATGCCATTCAAGTTTGGACCCAGCCATATGCAAATCAGTCTTTACCCTGTGCCCAATGGGAACAGTCCAGCCCGAACTACCATGCCAGGTCCTTCCTGGACTGGAAACAAGCATCCTCGGACCGGTTTCGGGGTTTCACCACTCTTCAGCCAGGATAGCTTGATTCGAGTGGCATGGAGAGCACGGGCCGCACTTCTGAGCATATCAGTCCCACTCGGGGTGACAAATGCAAAAAACACTACTGATGGACAGAATGCAGAACAATGCCATACATTCAACCCAGTACAGAGATCTGGGCCTAAATCCATTGTTTTTTTGCTCATCATGACATTCCAGTTTGGACCCAGCCATATGCAAATCAGTCTTGACCCTGTGCCCAATGGGAACAGTCCAGCCCGAACTGCCATGCCAGGTCCTTTCTGGACTGGAAACAAGCATCCTGGGACCGGTTTCTGGGTTTCACCCCTCTTTACCCAGGATAGCTTGATTCCAGTGGCATGGAGAGCACAGGACTCACGTCTGAGCATACCCGTCCCACTCAGGGTGACAAATGCAAAAAGAACTATTGATGGACAGAATGCAGAACAATGTCATACATTCTCCCCAGTACAGAGATCTGGGCCTAAATCCATCGGTTTTTTGCTCACATGCCATTCCAGTTTGGACCCAGCCATATGCAAATCAGTCTTGACCCTCTGCCCAATGGGAACAGTCCAGCCCGAACTGCCAGGCCAGGTCCTCCCTGGACTGGAAACAAGCATCCTAGGACCGGTTTCGGGGGTTTCACCCCTCTTCAGCCAGGATAGCTTGATTCCAGTGGCATGGAGAGCACGGGACTCACGTCTGGGCGTACCCGTCCCACTCAGGGTGACAAATGCAAAAAGAACTATTGATGGACAGAATGCAGAACAATGTCATACATTAACCCCAGTACAGAGATCTGGGCCTAAATCCATTGTTTTTTTGCTCACCATGCATTCCAGTTTGGACCCTGCCATATGCAAATCAGTCTTGACCCTCTGCCCAATGGGAACAGTCCAGCCCGAACTGCCAGGCCAGGTCCTCCCTAGAGTGGAAGGAAACAAACATCCTAGGACCGGTTTCGGGGTTTCACCCCTCTCCAGCCAGGATAGCTTGATTCCAGGGGCATGGAGAGCACGGGATTTACATCTGTGCATACCCATCCCACTCGGGGTGACAAATGCAAAAAGAACTGTTGATGGACAGAATGCAGAACAATGTCATACATTCACCCCAGTACAGAGATCTGGGCCTAAATCCATCCGTTTTTTGCTCACATGCCATTCCAGTTTGGACCCAGCCATATGCAAATCAGTCTTGACCCTGTGCCCAATGGGAACATTCCAGCCCGAACTGCCAGGCCAGGTCCTCCCTGGACTAGAAACAAGCATCCTATGACCGGTTTCGGGGTTTCACCCCTCTTCAGCTAGGATAGCTTGATTGCAGTGGCATGGAGAGCACGGGACTCACGTCTGAGCATACCCGTCCCACTTGTGGTGACAAATGCAAAAAGAACTATTGATGGACAGAATGCAGAACAATGTCATACATTCACCCCCGTACAGAGATCTGGGCCTAAATCCATTGTTTTTTTGCTCACCATGCCATTCCAGTTTGGACCAAGCCATATGCAAATCAGTCTTGACCCTGTGCCCAATGGGAACTGTCCAGCCTGAACTGCCAGGCCAGGTCCTCGCTGGACTGGAAACAAGCATCCTAGGACCGGTTTCGATGTTTCACTCCTCTTCAGCCAGGATAGCTTGATTCCAGTGGCATGGAGGGCACGGGATTCATTTCTGAGCATTCCCCCCCTCTCGGGGTGACAAATGCAAAAAGAATGCAGAACAATGTCATACATTCAGCCCAGTACAGTAATCTGGGCCTAAATTAATCGTTTTTTTGCTCACCATGCCATTCCAGTTTGGACCCAGCCATATGCAAATCAGTCTTGACCCTGTGCACAATGGGAACAGTCCAGCCCGAACTGCCAGGCCATGTCCTCC
This sequence comes from Triturus cristatus, assembly GCF_964204655.1. NCBI lineage: Eukaryota > Metazoa > Chordata > Amphibia > Caudata > Salamandridae > Triturus > Triturus cristatus. Next base: position 383,171,461 of record NC_140579.1, on the reverse strand, counting down.
CTTGACTGGAAACAAGCATCCTAGGACCAGCTTCGGGGTTTCACCACTCTTCAGCCAGGATACCTTGATTCCAGTGGCATGGAGAGCACCGGACTCATGTCTGAGCGTACCCGTCCCACTCGGGGTGACAATTGCAAAAAGATCTATTGATGGACGGAATGCAGAACAATCTCATACATTAACCCCAGTACAGAGATCTGGGCCTAAATCCATTGTTTTTTTGCTCACCATGCCATTCCAGTTTGGACCCAGCCATATGCAAATCAGTCTTGACCCTGTGCCCAATGAGAACAGTCCAGCCCGAACTGCCATGCCAGGTCCTTTCTGGACTGGAAACAAGCATCCTGGGACCGGTTTCGGGGTTTCATCCCTCTTTACCCAGGATAGCTTGATTCCAGTGGCATGGAGAGCACAGGACTCACGTCTGAGCATACCCGTCCCACTCAGGGTGACAAATGCAAAAAGAACTATTGATGGACAGAATGCAGAACAATGTCATACATTCACCCCAGTACAGAGATCTGGGCCTAAATCCATCGGTTTTTTGCTCACATGCCATTCCAGTTTGGACCCAGCCATATGCAAATCAGTCTTGACCCTCTGCCCAATGGGAACAGTCCAGCCCGAACTGCCAGGCCAGGTCCTCCCTGGATTGGAAACAAGCATCCTAGGACCGGTTTCGGGGGTTTCACCCCTCTTCAGCCAGGATAGCTTGATTCCAGTGGCATGGAGAGCACGGGACTCACGTCTGGGCGTACCCGTCCCACTCAGGGTGACAAATGCAAAAAGAACTATTGATTGACAGAATGCAGAACAATGTCATACATTAACCCCAGTACAGAGATCTGGGCCTAAATCCATTGTTTTTTTGCTCACCATGCATTCCAGTTTGGACCCTGCCATATGCAAATCAGTCTTGACCCTCTGCCCAATGGGAACAGTCCAGCCCGAACTGCCAGGCCAGGTCCTCCCTAGAGTGGAAGGAAACAAACATCCTAGGACCGGTTTCGGGGTTTCACCCCTCTCCAGCCAGGATAGCTTGATTCCAGGGGCATGGAGAGCACGGGATTTACATCTGTGCATACCCATCCCACTCGGGGTGACAAATGCAAAAAGAACTGTTGATGGACAGAATGCAGAACAATGTCATACATTCACCCCAGTACAGAGATCTGGGCCTAAATCCATCCGTTTTTTGCTCACATGCCATTCCAGTTTGGACCCAGCCATATGCAAATCAGTCTTGACCCTGTGCCCAATGGGAACATTCCAGCCCGAACTGCCAGGCCAGGTCCTCCCTGGACTAGAAACAAGCATCCTATGACCGGTTTCGGGGTTTCACCCCTCTTCAGCCAGGATAGCTTGATTGCAGTGGCATGGAGAGCACGGGACTCACGTCTGAGCATACCCGTCCCACTTGTGGTGACAAATGCAAAAAGAACTATTGATGGACAGAATGCAGAACAATGTCATACATTCACCCCCGTACAGAGATCTGGGCCTAAATCCATTGTTTTTTTGCTCACCATGCCATTCCAGTTTGGACCCAGCCATATGCAAATCAGTCTTGACCCTGTGCACAATGGGAACAGTCCAGCCCGAACTGCCAGGCCATGTCCTCCCTTGACTGGAAACAAGCATCCTAGGACCAGCTTCGGGGTTTCACCACTCTTCAGCCAGGATACCTTGATTCCAGTGGCATGGAGAGCACGGGACTCATGTCTGAGCGTACCCGTCCCACTCGGGGTGACAATTGCAAAAAGATCTATTGATGGACAGAATGCAGAACAATCTCATACATTAACCCCAGTACAGAGATCTGGGCCTAAATCCATTGTTTTTTTGCTCACCATGCCATTCCAGTTTGGACCCAGCCATATGCAAATCAGTCTTGACCCTGTGCCCAATGAGAACAGTCCAGCCCGAACTGCCATGCCAGGTCCTTTCTGGACTGGAAACAAGCATCCTGGGACCGGTTTCGGGGTTTCATCCCTCTTTACCCAGGATAGCTTGATTCCAGTGGCATGGAGAGCACAGGACTCACGTCTGAGCATACCCGTCCCACTCAGGGTGACAAATGCAAAAAGAACTATTGATGGACAGAATGCAGAACAATGTCATACATTCACCCCAGTACAGAGATCTGGGCCTAAATCCATCGGTTTTTTGCTCACATGCCATTCCAGTTTGGACCCAGCCATATGCAAATCAGTCTTGACCCTCTGCCCAATGGGAACAGTCCAGCCCGAACTGCCAGGCCAGGTCCTCCCTGGACTGGAAACAAGCATCCTAGGACCGGTTTCGGGGGTTTCACCCCTCTTCAGCCAGGATAGCTTGATTCCAGTGGCATGGAGAGCACGGGACTCACGTCTGGGCGTACCCGTCCCACTCAGGGTGACAAATGCAAAAAGAACTATTGATGGACAGAATGCAGAACAATGTCATACATTAACCCCAGTACAGAGATCTGGGCCTAAATCCATTGTTTTTTTGCTCACCATGCCATTCCAGTTTGGACCCTGCCATATGCAAATCAGTCTTGACCCTCTGCCCGATGGGAACAGTCCAGCCCGAACTGCCAGGCCAGGTCCTCCCTAGACTGGAAGGAAACAAACATCCTAGGACCGGTTTCGGGGTTTCACCCCTCTCCAGCCAGGATAGCTTGATTCCAGGGGCATGGAGAGCACGGGATTCACATCTGTGCATACCCATCCCACTCGGGGTGACAAATGCAAAAAGATCTATTTTATGGACAGATTGCAGAACAATGTCATACATTAACCCCAGTACAGAGATCTGGGCCTAAATCCATTGTTTTATTTACTCACCGTGCCATTCCATTTTCGACCCAGCCATATGCAAATCAGTCTTGACCCTGTGCCCAATTGGAACAGTCCAGCCCGCACTGCCATGCCAGGAGCTTCCTGGACTGGAAACAAGCATCCTAGGACCGGTTTCGGGGTTTCACTCCTCTTCACCCAGGATAGCTTGATTCCAGTGGCATGGAGAGCACATGACTCACGTCTGAGCATACCCGACCCACTCGGGGTGACTAATGCAAAAAGAACTATTGATTGACAGAATGCAGAACAATGTCATACATTCACCCCAGTACAGAGATCTGGGCCTAAATCCATTGTTTTTTTGCTCACCATGCCATTCAAGTTTGGACCCAGCCATATGCAAATCAGTCTTTACCCTGTGCCCAATGGGAACAGTCCAGCCCGAACTACCATGCCAGGTCCTTCCTGGACTGGAAACAAGCATCCTCGGACCGGTTTTGGGGTTTCACCACTCTTCAGCCAGGATAGCTTGATTTGAGTGGCATGGAGAGCACGGGACGCACTTCTGAGCATATCAGTCCCACTCGGGGTGACAAATGCAAAAAGAACTATTGATGGACAGAATGCAGAACAATGTCATACATTCAACCCAGTACAGAGATCTGGGCCTAAATCCATTGTTTTTTGGCTCATCATGACATTCCAGTTTGGACCCAGCCATATGCAAATCAGTCTTGACCCTGTGCCCAATGGGAACAGTCCAGCCCGAACTGCCATGCCAGGTCCTTTCTGGACTGGAAACAAGCATCCTGGGACCGGTTTCTGGGTTTCACCCCTCTTTACCCAGGATAGCTTGATTCCAGTGGCATGGAGAGCAAAGGACTCACGTCTGAGCACACCCGTCCCACTCAGGGTGACAAATGCAAAAAGAACTATTGATGGACAGAATGCAGAACAATGTCATACATTAACCCCAGTACAGAGATCTGGGCCTAAATCCATTGTTTTTTTGCTCACCATGTCATTCCAGTTTGGACCCTGCCATATGCAAATCAGTCTTGACCCTCTGCCCAATGGGAACAGTCCAGCCCGAACTGCCAGGCCAGGTCCTCCCTAGACTGGAAGGAAACAAACATCCTGGGACCGGTTTCGGGGTTTCACCCCTCTCCAGTCAGGATAGCTTGATTCCAGGGGCATGGAGAGCACGGGATTTACATCTGTGCATACCCATCCCACTCGGGGTGACAAATGCAAAAAGAACTGTTGATGGACAGAATGCAGAACAATGTCATACATTCACCCCAGTACAGAGATCTGGGCCTAAATCCATCAGTTTTTTGCTCACATGCCATTCCAGTTTGGACATAGCCATATGCAAATCAGTCTTGAAACTCTGCCCAATGGGAACAGTCCAGCCCGAACTGCCAGGCCAGGTCCTCCCTGGACCTGAAACAAGCATCCTAGAACCGGTTTCAGGGGTTTCACCCCTCTTCAGCCAGGATAGCTTGATTCCAGTGGCATGGAGAGCACGGGACTCACGTCTGAGCGTACCCGTCCCACTTGGGGTGACAATTGCAAAAAGATCTATTTTATGGACAGAATGCAGAACAATGTCATACATTAACCCCAGTACAGAGATCTGGGCCTAAATCCATTGTTTTTTTTACTCACCGTGCCATTCCAGTTTGGACCCAGCCATATGCAAATCAGTCTTGACCCTGTGCCCAATGGGAACAGTCCAGCCCGAACTGCCATGCCAGGACCTTCCTGGACTGGAAACAAGCATCCTAGGACCGGTTTCGGGGTTTCACCCCTCTTCACCCAGGATAGCTTGATTCCAGTGGCATGGAGAGCACATGACTCACGTCTGAGCATACCCGACCCACTCGGGGTGACTAATGCAAAAAGAACTATTGAGGACAGAATGCAGAACAATGTCATACATTCACCCCAGTACAGAGATCTGGGCCTAAATCTATTGTTTTTTTGCTCACCATGCCATTCCAGTTTGGACCCAGCCATATGCAAATCAGTCTTTACCCTGTGCCCAATGGGAACAGTCCAGCCCGAACTGCCATGCCAGGTCCTTCCTGGACTGGAAACAAGCATCCTCGGACCGGTTTCGGGGTTTCACCACTCTTCAGCCAGGATAGCTTGATTCGAGTGGCATGGAGAGCACGGGACGCACGTCTGAGCATATCAGTCCCACTCGGGGTGACAAATGCAAAAAGAACTATTGATGGACAGAATGCAGAACAATGTCATACATTCAACCCAGTACAGAGATCTGTGCCTAAATCCATTGTTTTTTTGCTCATCATGACATTCCAGTTTGGACCCAGCCATATGCAAATCAGTCTTGACCCTGTGCCCAATGGGAACTGTCCAGCCTGAACTGCCAGGCCAGGTCCTCCCTGGACTGGAACGAAGCATCCTAGGACCGGTTTCGGGGTTTCACCCCTCTTCAGCCAGGATAGCTTGATTCCAGTGGCATGGAGAGCCCGGGACTTACGTCTGAGCATACCCGACCCACTCGGGGTGACTAATGCAAAAAGAACTATTGATGGACAGAATGCAGAACAATGACATACATTTACCCCAGTACAGAGATCTGGGCATAAATCCATAGTTTTTTTGCTCACCATCCCATTCCAGTTTGGTCCCAGCCATATGCAAATCAGTCTTGACTCTGTGCCCAATGGGAACAGTCCAGCACAGGTTCCCCCTGGACTGGAAACAAGCATCCTAGGACCGGTTTCGGCGTTTCACCCCTCTTCAGCCAGGATAGCTTGATTCCAGTGGCATGGAGAGCGCAGGACTCACGTCTGAGCATACCCGTCCCACTCAGGGTGACAAATGCAAAAAGAACAATTGATGGACAGAATGCAGAACAATGTCATACATTCAGCCCGTTACAGAGATCTGGGCCTAAATCCATCGTTTTTTTGCTCACCATGCCATTCCAGTTTGGACCCAGCCATATGCAAATCAGTCTTGACCCTGTGCCCAATGGGAACAGTCCAGCCCGAACTTCCAGGCCAGGTCCTCCTTGGACTGGAAACAAGCATCCTGGGAGCGGTTTTGGGGTTTCATCCCTCTTCAGCCAGGATAGCTTGATTCCAGTGGCATGGCGAGCACGGGACTCACGTCTGAGTATAACCGTCCCACTCGGGGTGACAAATGCAAAAAGAACAATTGATGGACAGAATGCAGAACAATGTCATACATTCAGCCCAGTACAGTAATCTGGGCCTAAATCCATCGTTTTTTTGCTCACCATGCCATTCCCGTTTGGACCCAGCCATATGCAAATCAGTCTTGACCCTGTGCCCAATGGGAACATTCCAGCCCGAACTGCCAGGCCAGGTCCTCCCTGGAGTGGAAACAAGCATCCTCGGACCGGTTTCGGGGTTTCACCCCTCTTCAGCCAGGATAGCTTGATTCGAGTGGCATTGAGAGCACGGGACGCACGTCTGAGCATATCAGTCCCACTCGGGGTGACAAATGCAAAAAGAACTATTGATGGACAGAATGCAGAACAATGTCATATATTCACCCCAGTACAGAGATCTGGACCTAAAGCCATCGTTTTTTGCTCACCATGCCATTCCAGTTTGGACCCAGCCATATGCAAATCAGTCTTGACCCTGTGCCCAATGGGAGCATTCCAGCCCGAACAGCCAGGCCAGGTCCTCCCTGGACTGGAAACAAGCATCCTAGGACCGGTTTCGGGGTTTCACCCCTCCTCAGCCAGGATAGCTTGATTGCAGTGGCATGGAGAGCACGGGACTCACGTCTCAGCATACCCGTCCCACTTGTGGTGACAAATGCAAATAGAAATATTGATGGACAGAATGCAGAACAATGTCATACATTCACCCAAGTACAGAGATCTGGGCCTAAATCCATTGTTTTTTTGCTCACCATGCCATTCCAGTTTGGACCCAGCCACATGCAAATCAGTCTTGACCCTGTGCCCAATGGGAACTGTCCAGCCTGAACTGCCAGGCCAGGTCCTCCCTGGACTGGAAACAAGCACCCTAGGACCGGTTTCTGTGTTTCACCCCTCTTCAGCCAGGATAGCTTGATTCCAGTGGCATGGAGAGCACGGGACTCACGTCTGGGCGTATCCGTCCCACTCAGGGTGACAAATGCAAAAAGAACTATTGATGGACAGAATGCAGAACAATGTCATACATTAACCCCAGTACAGAGATCTGGGCCTAAATCCATTGTTTTTTTGCTCACCATGCAATTCCAGTTTGGACCCTGCCATATGCAAATCAGTCTTGACCCTCTGCCCAATGGGAACAGTCCAGCCCGAACTGCCAGGCCAGGTCCTCCCTAGACTGGAAGGAAACAAACATCCTAGGACCGGTTTCGGGGTTTCACCCCTCTCCAGCCAGGATAGCTTGATTCCAGGGTCATGGAGAGCACGGGATTCACATCTGTGCATACCCATCCCACTCGGGGTGACAAATGCAAAAAGAACTATTGATGGACAGAATGCAAAACAATGTCATACATTCAACCCAGTACAGAGATCTGGGCCTAAAGCCATCGTTTTTTGCTCACCATGCCATTCCAGTTTGGACCCAGCCATATGCAAATCAGTCTTGACCCTGTGCCCAATGGGAACATTCCAGCCCGAACTGCCAGGCCAGGTCCTCCCTGGACTGGAAACAAGCATTCTATGATCGGTTTCGGGGTTTCACCCCTCTTCAGCCAGGATAGCTTGATTCCAGTGGCATAGAGAGCACGGGACTCACGTCTGAGCATACCCGTCCCACTTGGGGTGACAAATGCAAAAAGAACTATTGATGTACAGAATGCAGAACATTGTCATACATTAACCCCAGTACAGAGATCTGGGCCTAAATCCATTGTTTTTTTGCTCACCATGCCATTCCAGTTTGGACCCTGCCATATGCAAATCAGTCTTGACCCTCTGCCCAATGGGAACAGTCCAGCCCGAACTGCCAGGCCAGGTTCTCCCTGGACTGGAAACAAGCATCCTAGGACCGGTTTCGGGGTTTCACCCCTCCTCAGCCAGGATAGCTTGATTGCAGTGGCATGGAGAGCACGGGACTCACGTCTGAGCATACCCGTCCCACTTGTGGTGACAAATGCAAATAGAAATATTGATGGACAGAATGCAGAACAATGTCATACATTCACCCCAGTACAGAGATCTGGGCCTAAATCCATTGTTTTTTTGCTCACCATGCCATTCCAGTTTGGACCCAGCCATATGCAAATCAGTCTTGACCCTGTGCCCAATGGGAACTGTCCAGCCTGAACTGCCAGACCAGGTCCTCCCTGGACTGGAAACAAGCATCCTAGGACCGGTTTCGGTGTTTCACCCCTCTTCAGCCAGGATAGCTTGATTCCAGTGGCATGGAGAGCACGGGATTCATTTCTGAGCATTCCCCCCGCTCTCGGGGTGACAAATGCAAAAAGAATGCAGAACAATGTCATACATTCGGCCCAGTACAGTAATCTGGGCCTAAATCAATCGTTTTTTTGCTCACCATGCCATTCCAGTTTGGACCCAACCATATGCAAATCAGTCTTGACCCTGTGCCCAATGGGAACAGTCCAGCCCGAACTGCCATGCCAGGTCCTTCCTCGACTGGAAACAAGCATCCTAGGACCGGTTTCGGGGTTTCACCCCTCTTCACCCAGGATAGCTTGATTCCAGTGGCATGGAGAGCACAGGACTCACGTCTGAGCATACCCGTCCCACTCAGGGTGACAAATGCAAAAAGAACTATTGATGGACAGAATGCAGAACAATGTCATACAATCACCCCAGTACAGAGATCTGGGCCTAAATCCATCGGTTTTTTGCTCACATGCCATTCCAGTTTGGACCCAGCCATATGCAAATCAGTCTTGACCCTCTGCCCAATGGGAACAGTCCAGCCCGAACTGCCAGGCCAGGTCCTCCCTGGACTGGAAACAAGCATCCTAGGACCGGTTTCGGGGGTTTCACCCCTCTTCAGCCAGGATAGCTTGATTCCAGTGGCATGGAGAGCACGGGACTCACGTCTGGGCGTACCCGTCCCACTCAGGGTGACAAATAAAAAGAGAACTATTGATGGACAGAATGCAGAACAATGTGATACATTAACCCCAGTACAGAGATCTGGGCCTAAATCCATTGTTTTTTTGCTCACCATGCCATTCCAGTTTGCACCCTGCCATATGCAAATCAGTCTTGACCCTGTTCCCAATGGGAACATTCCAGCCCGAACTGCCAGGCCAGGTCCTCCCTAGACAGGAAGGAAACAAACATCCTAGGACCGGTTTCGGGGTTTCACCCCTCTTCAGCCAGGATAGCTTGATTCCAGGGGCATGGAGAGCACAGGATTCACATCTGAGCATACCCATCCCACTCGGGGTGACAAATGCAAAAAGAACTGTTGATGGACAGAATGCAGAACAATGTCATACATTCACCCCAGTACAGAGATCTGGGCCTAAATCCATCGGTTTTTTGCTCACATGCCATTCCAGTTTGACCCAGCCATATGCAAATCAGTCTTGAAACTCTGCCCAATGGGAACAGTCCAGCCCGAACTGTCAGGCCAGGTTCTCCCTGGACTGGAAACAAGCATCCTAGAACCAATTTCGGGGGTTTCAACCCTCTTCAGCCAGGATAGCTTGATTCCAGTGGCATGGAGAGCACAGGACTCACGTCTGAGCGTACCCGTCCACTCGGGGTGACAATTGCAAAAAGATCTATTTTATAGACAGAATGCAGAACAATGTCATACATTAACCCCAGTACAGAGATCTGGGCCTAAATCCATTGTTTTTTTTACTCACCGTGCCATTCCAGTTTGGACCCAGCCATATGCAAATCAGTCTTGACCCTGTGCCCAATGGGAACAGTCCAGCCCGAACTGCCATGCCAGGACCTTCCTGGACTGGAAACAAGCATCCTAGGACCGGTTTCGGGGTTTCACCCCTCTTCAACCAGGATAGCTTGATTCCAGTGGCATGGAGAGCACATGACTCATGTCTGAGCATACCCGACCCACTCGGGGTGACTAATGCAAAAAGAACTATTGATGGACAGAATGCAGAACAATGTCATACATTCACCCCAGTACAGAGATCTGGGCCTAAATCCATTGTTTTTTTGGTCATCATGACATTCCAGTTTGGACCCAGCCATATGCAAATCAGTCTTGACCCTGTGCCCAATGGGAACAGTCCAGCCCGAACTTCCAGGCCAGGTCCTCCTTGGACTGGAAACAAGCATCCTGGGAGCGGTTTCGGGGTTTCATCCCTCTTCAGCCAGGATAGCTTGATTCCAGTGGCATGGCGAGCACGGGACTCACGTCTGAGTATAACCGTCCCACTCGGGGTGACAAATGCAAAAAGAACAATTGATGGACAGAATGCAGAACAATGTCATACATTCAGCCCAGTACAGTAATCTGGGCCTAAATCCATCGTTTTTTTGCTCACCATGCCATTCCAGTTTGGACCCAGCCATATGCAAATCAGTCTTGACCCTGTGCCCAATGGGAACATTCCAGCCCGAACTGCCAGGCCAGGTCCTCCCTGGAGTGGAAACAAGCATCCTCGGACCGGTTTCGGGGTTTCACCCCTCTTCAGCCAGGATAGCTTGATTCGAGTGGCATGGAGAGCACGGGACGCACGTCTGAGCATATCAGTCCCACTCGGGGTGACAAATGCAAAAAGAACTATTGATGGACAGAATGCAGAACAATGTCATATATTCACCCCAGTACAGAGATCTGGACCTAAAGCCATCGTTTTTTGCTCACCATGCCATTCCAGTTTGGACCCAGCCATATGCAAATCTGTCTTGACCCTGTGCCCAATGGGAGCATTCCAGCCCGAACTGCCAGGCCAGGTCCTCCCTGGACTGGAAACAAGCATCCTAGGACCGGTTTCGGGGTTTCACCCCTCCTCAGCCAGGATAGCTTGATTGCAGTGGCATGGAGAGCACGGGACTCACGTCTGAGCATACCCGTCCCACTTGTGGTGACAAATGCAAATAGAAATATTGATGGACAGAATGCAGAACAATGTCATACATTCACCCAAGTACAGAGATCTGGGCCTAAATCCATTGTTTTTTTGCTCACCATGCCATTCCAGTTTGGACCCAGCCACATGCAAATCAGTCTTGACCCTGTGCCCAATGGGAACTGTCCAGCCTGAACTGCCAGGCCAGGTCCTCCCTGGACTGGAAACAAGCACCCTAGGACCGGTTTCTGTGTTTCACCCCTCTTCAGCCAGGATAGCTTGATTCCAGTGGCATGGAGAGCACGGGACTCACGTCTGGGCGTATCCGTCCCACTCAGGGTGACAAATGCAAAAAGAACTATTGATGGACAGAATGCAGAACAATGTCATACATTAACCCCAGTACAGAGATCTGGGCCTAAATCCATTGTTTTTTTGCTCACCATGCCATTCCAGTTTGGACCCTGCCATATGCAAATCAGTCTTGACCCTCTGCCCAATGGGAACAGTCCAGCCCGAACTGCCAGGCCAGGTCCTCCCTAGACTGGAAGGAAACAAACATCCTAGGACCGGTTTCGGGGTTTCACCCCTCTCCAGCCAGGATAGCTTGATTCCAGGGGCATGGAGAGCACGGGATTCACATCTGTGCATACCCATCCCACTCGGGGTGACAAATGCAAAAAGAACTGTTGATGGACAAAATGCAGAACAATGTCATACATTCACCCCAGTACAGAGATCTGGGCCTAAATCCATCAGTTTTTTGCTCACATGCCATTCCAGTTTGGACACAGCCATATGCAAATCAGTCTTGACCCTGTGCCCAATGGGAACAGTCCAGCCCGAACTGCCATGCCAGGACCTTCCTGGACTGGAAACAAGCATCCTAGGACCGGTTTCGGGGTTTCACCCCTCTTCACCCAGGATAGCTTGATTCCAGTCGCATGGAGAGCACATGACTCACGTCTGAGCATACCCGACCCACTCGGGGTGACTAATGCAAAAAGAACTATTGATGGACAGAATGCAGAACAATGTCATACATTCACCCCAGTACAGAGATCTGGGCCTAAATCCATTGTTTTTTTGCTCACCATGCCATTCAAGTTTGGACCCAGCCATCTGCAAATCAGTCTTTACCCTGTGCCCAATGGGAACAGTCCAGCCTGAACTACCATGCCAGGTCCTTCCTGGACTGGAAACAAGCATCCTCGGACCAGTTTCGGGGTTTCACCACTCTTCAGCCAGGATAGCTTGATTCGAGTGGCATGGAGAGCACGGGACGCACGTCTGAGCATATCAGTCCCACTCGGGGTGACAAATGCAAAAAGAACTATTGATGGACAGAATGCAGAACAATGTCATACATTCAACCCAGTACGGAGATCTGGGCCTAAATCCATTGTTTTTTTGCTCATCATGACATTCCAGTTTGGACCCAGCCATATGCAAATCAGTCTTGACCCTGTGCCCAATGGGAAAAGTCCAGCCCGAACTGCCATGCCAGGTCCTTTCTGGACTGGAAACAAGCATCCTGGGACCGGTTTCTGGGTTTCACCCCTCTTTACCCAGGATAGCTTGATTCCAGTGGCATGGAGAGCACAGGACTCACGTCTGAGCATACCCGTCCCACTCAGGGTGACAAATGCAAAAAGAACTATTGATGGACAGAATGCAGAACAATGTCATACATTCACCCCAGTACAGAGATCTGGGCCTAAATCCATCGGTTTTTTGCTCACATGCCATTCCAGTTTGGACCCAGCCATATGCAAATCAGTCTTGACCCTCTGCCCAATGGGAACAGTCCAGCCCGAACTGACAGGCCAGGTCCTCCCTGGACTGGAAACAAGCATCCTAGAACCGGTTTCGGGGGTTTCACCCCTCTTCAGCAAGGATAGCTTGATTCCAGTGGCATGGAGAGCACGGGACTCACGTCTGAGCGTACCCGTCCCACTCGGGGTGACAATTGCAAAAAGATCTATTTTATGGACAGAATGCAGAACAATGTCATACATTAACCCCAGTACAGAGATCTGGGCCTAAATCCATTGTTTTTTGCTCACCATGCCATTCCAGTTTGGACCCAGCCATATGCAAATCAGTCTTTACCCTGTGCCCAACGGGAACAGTCCAGCCCAAACTGCCATGCCAGGTCCTTCCTGAACTGGAAACAAGCATCCTCGGACCGGGATCGGGGTTTCACCCCTCTTCAGCCAGGATAGCTTGATTTGAGTGGCGTGGAGAGCACGGGACGCACGTCTGAGCATATCAGTCCCACTCGGGGTGACAAATGCAAAAAGAACTATTGATGGACAGAATGCAAAACAATGTCATACATTCAACCCAGTACAGAGATCTGGGCCTAAAGCCATCGTTTTTTGCTCACCATGCCATTCCAGTTTGGACCCAGCCATATGCAAATCAGTCTTGACCCTGTGCCCAATGGGAACATTCCAGCCCGAACTGCCAGGCCAGGTCCTCCCTGGACTGGAAACAAGCATCCTATGATCGGTTTCGGGGTTTCACCCCTCTTCAGCCAGGATAGCTTGATTCCAGTGGCATAGAGAGCACGGGACTCACGTCTGAGCATACCCGTCCCACTTGTGGTGACAAATGCAAATAGAAATATTGATGGACAGAATGCAGAACAATGTCATACATTCACCCCAGTACAGAGATCTGGGCCTAAATCCATTGTTTTTTTGCTCACCATGCCATTCCAGTTTGGACCCAGCCATATGCAAATCAGTCTTGACCCTGTGCCCAATGGGAACTGTCCAGCCTGAACTGCGAGACCAGGTCCTCCCTGGACTGGAAACAAGCATCCTAGGACCGGTTTCGGTGTTTCACCCCTCTTCAGCCAGGATAGCTTGATTCCAGTGGCATGGAGAGCACGGGATTCATTTCTGAGCATTCCCCCCGCTCTCGGGGTGACAAATGCAAAAAGAATGCAGAACAATGTCATACATTCAGCCCAGTACAGTAATCTGGGCCTAAATCCATCAGTTTTTTGCTCACATGCCATTCCAGTTTGGACCCAGCCATATGCAAATCAGTCTTGACCCTGTGCCCAATGGGAACAGTCCAGCCCGAACTGCCATGCCAGGTCCTTCCTGGACTGGAAACAAGCATCCTAGGACCGGTTTCGGGGTTTCACCCCTCTTCACCCAGGAGAGCAAAGGACTCACGTCTGAGCATACCCGTCCCGCTCAGGATGACAAATGCAAAACGAACTATTGATGGACAGAATGCAGAACAATGTCATACATTCACCCCAGTACAGAGATCTGGGCCTAAATCCATCGTTTTTTTGCTCACATGCCATTCCAGTTTGGACCCAGCCATATGCAAATCAGTCTTGACCCTCTGCCCAATGGGAACAGTCCAGCCCGAACTGCCAGGCCAGGTCCTCCCTGGACTGGAAACAAGCATCCTAGGACCGGTTTCGGGGGTTTCACCCCTCTTCAGCCAGGATAGCTTGATTCCAGTGGCATGGAGAGCACGGGACTCACGTCTGGGCGTACCCGTCCCACTCAGGGTGACAAATGCAAAAAGAACTGTTGATGGACAGAATGCAGAACAATGTCATACATTCACCCCAGTACAGAGATCTGGGCCTAAATCCATCGGTTTTTTGCTCACATGCCATTCCAGTTTGACCCAGCCATATGCAAGTCAGTCTTGAAACTCTGCCCAATGGGAACAGTCCAGCCCGAACTGCCAGGCCAGGTTCTCCCTGGACTGGAAACAAGCATCCTAGAACCGGTTTCGGGGGTTTCACCCCTCTTCAGCCAGGATAGCTTGATTCCAGTGGCATGGAGAGCACGGGATTCACATCTGTGCATACCCATCCCACTCGGGGTGACAAATGCAAAAAGAACTGTTGATGGACAGAATGCAGAACAATGTCATACATTCACCCCAGTACAGAGATCTGGGCCTAAATCCATCAGTTTTTTGCTCACATGCCATTCCAGTTTGGACACAGCCATATGCAAATCAGTCTTGAAACTCTGCCCAATGGGAACAGTCCAGCCCGAACTGCCAGGCCAGGTCCTCCCTAGACTGGAATGAAACAAACATCCTAGGGCCGGTTTCGGGGTTTCACCCCTCTCCAGTCAGGATAGCTTGATTCCAGGGGCATGGAGAGCACGGGATTCACATCTGTGCATACCCATCCCACTCGGGGTGACAAATGCAAAAAGAACTGTTGATGGACAGAATGCAGAACAATGTCATACATTCACCCCAGTACAGAGATCTGGGCCTAAATCCATCAGTTTTTTGCTCACATGCCATTCCAGTTTGGACACAGCCATATGCAAATCAGTCTTGAAACTCTGCCCAATGGGAACAGTCCAGCCCGAACTGCCAGGCCAGGTCCTCCCTGGACTGGAAACAAGCATCCTAGAACCAATTTCGGGGGTTTCAACCCTCTTCAGCCAGGATAGCTTGATTCCAGTGGCATGGAGAGCACAGGACTCACGTCTGAGCGTACCCGTCCACTCGGGGTGACAATTGCAAAAAGATCTATTTTATAGACAGAATGCAGAACAATGTCATACATTAACCCCAGTACAGAGATCTGGGCCTAAATCCATTGTTTTTTTTACTCACCGTGCCATTCCAGTTTGGACCCAGCCATATGCAAATCAGTCTTGACCCTGTGCCCAATGGGAACAGTCCAGCCCGAACTGCCATGCCAGGACCTTCCTGGACTGGAAACAAGCATCCTAGGACCGGTTTCGGGGTTTCACCCCTCTTCACCCAGGATAGCTTGATTCCAGTGGCATGGAGAGCACATGACTCATGTCTGAGCATACCCGACCCACTCGGGGTGACTAATGCAAAAAGAACTATTGATGGACAGAATGCAGAACAATGTCATACATTCACCCCAGTACAGAGATCTGGGCCTAAATCCATTGTTTTTTGCTCATCATGACATTCCAGTTTGGACCCAGCCATATGCAAATCAGTCTTGACCCTGTGCCCAATGGGAACTGTCCAGCCTGAACTGCCTGGCCAGGTCCTCCCTGGACTGGAAACAAGCATCCTAGGACCGGTTTCGGGGTTTCACCCCTCTTCAGCCAGGATAGCTTGATTCCAGTGGCATGGAGAGCATGGGACTCACGTCTGAGCATACCCGACCCACTCGGGGTGACTAATGCAAAAAGAACTATTGATGGACAGAATGCAGAACAATGACATACATTTACCCCAGTACAGAGATCTGGGCATAAATCCATAGTTTTTTTGCTCACCATCCCATTCCAGTTTGGTCCCAGCCATATGCAAATCAGTCTTGACCCTGTGCCCAATGGGAACATTCCAGCCCGAACTGCCAGGCCAGGCCAGGTCCTCCCTGGAGTGGAAACAAGCATCCTCGGACCGGTTTCGGGGTTTCACCCCTCTTCAGCCAGGATAGCTTGATTCGAGTGGCATGGAGAGAACGGGACGCACGTCTGAGCATATCAGTCCCACTCGGGGTGACAAATGCAAAAAGAACTATTGATGGACAGAATGCAGAACAATATCATATATTCACCCCAGTACAGAGATCTGGACCTAAAGCCACCGTTTTTTGCTCACCATGCCATTCCAGTTTGGACCCAGCCATATGCAAATCAGTCTTGACCCTGTGCCCAATGGGAACATTCCAGCCCGAACTGCCAGGCCAGGTCCTCCCTGGACTGGAAACAAGCATCCTAGGAACGGTTTCGGGGTGTCACCCCTCCTCAGCCAGGATAGCTTGATTGCAGTGGCATGGAGAGCACGGGACTCACGTCTGAGCATACCCGTCCCACTTGTGGTGACAAATGCAAATAGAAATATTGATGGACAGAATGCAGAACAATGTCATACATTCACCCCAGTACAGAGATCTGGGCCTAAATCCATTGTTTTTTTGCTCACCATGCCATTCCAGTTTGGACCCAGCCATATGCAAATCAGTCTTGACCCTGTGCCCAATGGGAACTGTCCAGCCTGAACTGCCAGACCAGGTCCTCCCTGGACTGGAAACAAGCATCCTAGGACCGGTTTCGGTGTTTCACCCCTCTTCAGCAAGGATAGCTTGATTCCAGTGGCATGGAGAGCACGGGATTCATTTCTGAGCATTCCCCCCCCCCCTCTCGGGGTGACAAATGCAAAAAGAATGCAGAACAATGTCATACATTCAGCCCAGTACAGTAATCTGGGCCTAAATCAATCGTTTTTTTGCTCACCATGCCATTCCAGTTTGGACCCAGCCATATGCAAATCAGTCTTGACCCTGTGCCCAATGGGAACAGTCCAGCCCGAACTGCCATGCCAGGTCCTTCCTGGACTGGAAACAAGCATCCTAGGACCGGTTTCGGGGTTTCACCCCTCTTCACCCAGGATAGCTTGATTCCAGTGGCATGGAGAGCACAGGACTCACGTCTGAGCATACCCGTCCCACTCAGGGTGACAAATGCAAAAAGAACTATTGATGGACAGAATGCAGAACAATGTCATACATTCACCCCAGTACAGAGATCTGGGCCTAAATCCATCGGTTTTTTGCTCACATGCCATTCCAGTTTGGACCCAGCCATATGCAAATCAGTCTTGACCCTCTGACCAATGGGAACAGTCCAGCCCGAACTGCCAGGCCAGGTCCTCCCTGGACTGGAAACAAGCATCCTAGGACCGGTTTCGGGGGTTTCACCCCTCTTCAGCCAGGATAGCTTGATTCCAGTGGCATGGAGAGCACGGGACTCACGTCTGGGCGTACCCGTCCCACTCAGGGTGACAAATGCAAAAAGAACTGTTGATGGACAGAATGCAGAACAATGTCATACATTCACCCCAGTACAGAGATCTGGGCCTAAATCCATCAGTTTTTTGCTCACATGCCATTCCAGTTTGACCCAGCCATATGCAAATCAGTCTTGAAACTCTGCCCAATGGGAACAGTCCAGCCCGAACTGCCAGGCCAGGTTCTCCCTGGACTGGAAACAAGCATCCTAGAACCGGTTTTGGTGGTTTCACCCCTCTTCAGCCAGGATAGCTTGATTCCAGTGGCATGGAGAGCACGGGACTCACGTCTGAGCGTACCCGTCCCACTCGGGGTGACAATTGCAAAAAGATCTATTTTATGGACAGAATGCAGAACAATGTCATACATTAACCCCAGTACAGAGATCTGGGCCTAAATCCATTGTTTTTTTTGCTCACCATGCCATTCCAGTTTGGACCCAGCCATATGCAAATCAGTCTTTACCCTGTGCCCAAGGGGAACAGTCCAGCCCGAACTGCCATGCCAGGTCCTTCCTGGACTGGAAACAAGCATCCTCGGACCGGGATCGGGGTTTCACCCCTCTTCAGCCAGGATAGCTTGATTTGAGTGGCATGGAGAGCACGGGACGCACGTCTGAGCATATCAGTCCTACTCGGGGTGACAAATGCAAAAAGAACTATTGATGAACAGAATGCAGAACAATGTCATACATTCAACCCAGTACAGAGATCTGGGCCTAAAGCCATCGTTTTTTGCTCACCATGCCATTCCAGTTTGGACCCAGCCATAAGCAAATCAGTCTTGACCCTCTGCCCAATGGGAACAGTCCAGCCTGAACTGCCAGGCCAGGTCCTCCCTAGACTGGAAGGAAACAAACATCCTAGGACCGGTTTCGGGGTTTCACCCCTCTCCAGCCAGGATAGCTTGATTCCAGGGGCATGGAGAGCACGGGATTCACATCTGTGCATACCCATCCCACTCGGGGTGACAAATGCAAAAAGAACTGTTGATGGACAAAATGCAGAACAATGTCATACATTCACCCCAGTACAGAGATCTGGGCCTAAATCCATCAGTTTTTTGCTCACATGCCATTCCAGTTTGGACACAGCCATATGCAAATCAGTCTTGACCCTGTGCCCAATGGGAACAGTCCAGCCCGAACTGCCATGCCAGGACCTTCCTGGACTGGAAACAAGCATCCTAGGACCGGTTTCGGGGTTTCACCCCTCTTCACCCAGGATAGCTTGATTCCAGTCGCATGGAGAGCACATGACTCACGTCTGAGCATACCCGACCCACTCGGGGTGACTAATGCAAAAAGAACTATTGATGGACAGAATGCAGAACAATGTCATACATTCACCCCAGTACAGAGATCTGGGCCTAAATCCATTGTTTTTTTGCTCACCATGCCATTCAAGTTTGGACCCAGCCATCTGCAAATCAGTCTTTACCCTGTGCCCAATGGGAACAGTCCAGCCTGAACTACCATGCCAGGTCCTTCCTGGACTGGAAACAAGCATCCTCGGACCAGTTTCGGGGTTTCACCACTCTTCAGCCAGGATAGCTTGATTCGAGTGGCATGGAGAGCACGGGACGCACGTCTGAGCATATCAGTCCCACTCGGGGTGACAAATGCAAAAAGAACTATTGATGGACAGAATGCAGAACAATGTCATACATTCAACCCAGTACAGAGATCTGGGCCTAAATCCATTGTTTTTTTGCTCATCATGACATTCCAGTTTGGACCCAGCCATATGCAAATCAGTCTTGACCCTGTGCCCAATGGGAAAAGTCCAGCCCGAACTGCCATGCCAGGTCCTTTCTGGACTGGAAACAAGCATCCTGGGACCGGTTTCTGGGTTTCACCCCTCTTTACCCAGGATAGCTTGATTCCAGTGGCATGGAGAGCACAGGACTCACGTCTGAGCATACCCGTCCCACTCAGGGTGACAAATGCAAAAAGAACTATTGATGGACAGAATGCAGAACAATGTCATACATTCACCCCAGTACAGAGATCTGGGCCTAAATCCATCGGTTTTTTGCTCACATGCCATTCCAGTTTGGACCCAGCCATATGCAAATCAGTCTTGACCCTCTGCCCAATGGGAACAGTCCAGCCCGAACTGACAGGCCAGGTCCTCCCTGGACTGGAAACAAGCATCCTAGAACTGGTTTCGGGGGTTTCACCCCTCTTCAGCAAGGATAGCTTGATTCCAGTGGCATGGAGAGCACGGGACTCACGTCTGAGCGTACCCGTCCCACTCAGGGTGACAATTGCAAAAAGATCTATTTTATGGACAGAATGCAGAACAATGTCATACATTAACCCCAGTACAGAGATCTGGGCCTAAATCCATTGTTTTTTGCTCACCATGCCATTCCAGTTTGGACCCAGCCATATGCAAATCAGTCTTTACCCTGTGCCCAACGGGAACAGTCCAGCCCGAACTGCCATGCCAGGTCCTTCCTGGACTGGAAACAAGCATCCTCGGACCGGGATCGGGGTTTCACCCCTCTTCAGCCAGGATAGCTTGATTTGAGTGGCGTGGAGAGCACGGGACGCATGTCTGAGCATATCAGTCCCACTCGGGGTGACAAATGCAAAAAGAACTATTGATGGACAGAATGCAAAACAATGTCATACATTCAACCCAGTACAGAGATCTGGGCCTAAAGCCATCGTTTTTTGCTCACCATGCCATTCCAGTTTGGACCCAGCCATATGCAAATCAGTCTTGACCCTGTGCCCAATGGGAACATTCCAGCCCGAACTGCCAGGCCAGGTCCTCCCTGGACTGGAAACAAGCATCCTATGATCGGTTTCGGGGTTTCACCCCTCTTCAGCCAGGATAGCTTGATTCCAGTGGCATAGAGAGCACGGGACTCACGTCTGAGCATACCCGTCCCACTTGGGGTGACAAATGCAAAAAGAACTATTGATGTACAGAATGCAGAACATTGTCATACATTAACCCCAGTACAGAGATCTGGGCCTAAATCCATTGTTTTTTTGCTCACCATGCCATTCCAGTTTGGACCCTGCCATATGCAAATCAGTCTTGACCCTCTGCCCAATGGGAACAGTCCAGCCCGAACTGCCAGGCCAGGTTCTCCCTGGACTGGAAACAAGCATCCTAGGACCGGTTTCGGGGTTTCACCCCTCCTCAGCCAGGATAGCTTGATTGCAGTGGCATGGAGAGCACGGGACTCACGTCTGAGCATACCCGTCCCACTTGTGGTGACAAATGCAAATAGAAATATTGATGGACAGAATGCAGAACAATGTCATACATTCACCCCAGTACAGAGATCTGGGCCTAAATCCATTGTTTTTTTGCTCACCATGCCATTCCAGTTTGGACCCAGCCATATGCAAATCAGTCTTGACCCTGTGCCCAATGGGAACTGTCCAGCCTGAACTGCCAGACCAGGTCCTCCCTGGACTGGAAACAAGCATCCTAGGACCGGTTTCGGTGTTTCACCCCTCTTCAGCCAGGATAGCTTGATTCCAGTGGCATGGAGAGCACGGGATTCATTTCTGAGCATTCCCCCCGCTCTCGGGGTGACAAATGCAAAAAGAATGCAGAACAATGTCATACATTCAGCCCAGTACAGTAATCTGGGCCTAAATCAATCGTTTTTTTGCTCACCATGCCATTCCAGTTTGGACCCAGCCATATGCAAATCAGTCTTGACCCTGTGCCCAATGGGAACAGTCCAGCCCGAACTGCCATGCCAGGTCCTTCCTGGACTGGAAACAAGCATCCTAGGACCGGTTTCGGGGTTTCACCCCTCTTCACCCAGGATAGCTTGATTCCAGTGGCATGGAGAGCACAGGACTCACGTCTGAGCATACCCGTCCCACTCAGGGTGACAAATGCAAAAAGAACTATTGATGGACAGAATGCAGAACAATGTCATACATTCAACCCAGTACAGAGATCTGGGCCTAAATCCATTGTTTTTTTGCTCATCATGACATTCCAGTTTGGACCCAGCCATATGCAAATCAGTCTTGACCCTGTGCCCAATGGGAAAAGTCCAGCCCGAACTGCCATGCCAGGTCCTTTCTGGACTGGAAACAAGCATCCTGGGACCGGTTTCTGGGTTTCACCCCTCTTTACCCAGGATAGCTTGATTCCAGTGGCATGGAGAGCACAGGACTCACGTCTGAGCATACCCGTCCCACTCAGGGTGACAAATGCAAAAAGAACTATTGATGGACAGAATGCAGAACAATGTCATACATTCACCCCAGTACAGAGATCTGGGCCTAAATCCATCGGTTTTTTGCTCACATGCCATTCCAGTTTGGACCCAGCCATATGCAAATCAGTCTTGACCCTCTGCCCAATGGGAACAGTCCAGCCCGAACTGACAGGCCAGGTCCTCCCTGGACTGGAAACAAGCATCCTAGAACCGGTTTCGGGGGTTTCACCCCTCTTCAGCAAGGATAGCTTGATTCCAGTGGCATGGAGAGCACGGGACTCACGTCTGAGCGTACCCGTCCCACTCAGGGTGACAATTGCAAAAAGATCTATTTTATGGACAGAATGCAGAACAATGTCATACATTAACCCCAGTACAGAGATCTGGGCCTAAATCCATTGTTTTTTGCTCACCATGCCATTCCAGTTTGGACCCAGCCATATGCAAATCAGTCTTTACCCTGTGCCCAACGGGAACAGTCCAGCCCGAACTGCCATGCCAGGTCCTTCCTGGACTGGAAACAAGCATCCTCGGACCGGGATCGGGGTTTCACCCCTCTTCAGCCAGGATAGCTTGATTTGAGTGGCGTGGAGAGCACGGGACGCATGTCTGAGCATATCAGTCCCACTCGGGGTGACAAATGCAAAAAGAACTATTGATGGACAGAATGCAAAACAATGTCATACATTCAACCCAGTACAGAGATCTGGGCCTAAAGCCATCGTTTTTTGCTCACCATGCCATTCCAGTTTGGACCCAGCCATATGCAAATCAGTCTTGACCCTGTGCCCAATGGGAACATTCCAGCCCGAACTGCCAGGCCAGGTCCTCCCTGGACTGGAAACAAGCATCCTATGATCGGTTTCGGGGTTTCACCCCTCTTCAGCCAGGATAGCTTGATTCCAGTGGCATAGAGAGCACGGGACTCACGTCTGAGCATACCCGTCCCACTTGGGGTGACAAATGCAAAAAGAACTATTGATGTACAGAATGCAGAACATTGTCATACATTAACCCCAGTACAGAGATCTGGGCCTAAATCCATTGTTTTTTTGCTCACCATGCCATTCCAGTTTGGACCCTGCCATATGCAAATCAGTCTTGACCCTCTGCCCAATGGGAACAGTCCAGCCCGAACTGCCAGGCCAGGTTCTCCCTGGATTGGAAACTAGCATCCTAGGACCGGTTTCGGGGTTTCACCCCTCCTCAGCCAGGATAGCTTGATTGCAGTGGCATGGAGAGCACGGGACTCACGTCTGAGCATACCCGTCCCACTTGTGGTGACAAATGCAAATAGAAATATTGATGGACAGAATGCAGAACAATGTCATACATTCACCCCAGTACAGAGATCTGGGCCTAAATCCATTGCTTTTTTGCTCACCATGCCATTCCAGTTTGGACCCAGCCATATGCAAATCAGTCTTGACCCTGTGCCCAATGGGAACTGTCCAGCCTGAACTGCCAGACCAGGTCCTCCCTGGACTGGAAACAAGCATCCTAGGACCGGTTTCGGTGTTTCACCCCTCTTCAGCCAGGATAGCTTGATTCCAGTGGCATGGAGAGCACGGGATTCATTTCTGAGCATTCCCCCCGCTCTCGGGGTGACAAATGCAAAAAGAATGCAGAACAATGTCATACATTCAGCCCAGTACAGTAATCTGGGCCTAAATCAATCGTTTTTTTGCTCACCATGCCATTCCAGTTTGGACCCAGCCATATGCAAATCAGTCTTGACCCTGTGCCCAATGGGAACAGTCCAGCCCGAACTGCCATGCCAGGTCCTTCCTGGACTGGAAACAAGCATCCTAGGACCGGTTTCGGGGTTTCACCCCTCTTCACCCAGGATAGCTTGATTCCAGTGGCATGGAGAGCACAGGACTCACGTCTGAGCATACCCGTCCCACTCAGGGTGACAAATGCAAAAAGAACTATTGATGGACAGAATGCAGAACAATGTCATACATTCATCCCAGTACAGAGATCTGGGCCTAAATCCATCGGTTTTTTGCTCACATGCCATTCCAGTTTGGACCCAGCCATATGCAAATCAGTCTTGACCCTCTGCCCAATGGGAACAGTCCAGCCCGAACTGCCAGGCCAGGTCCTCCCTGGACTGGAAACAAGCATCCTAGGACCGGTTTCGGGGGTTTCACCCCTCTTCAGCCAGGATAGCTTGATTCCAGTGGCATGGAGAGCACGGGACTCACGTTTGGGCGTACCCGTCCCACTCAGGGTGACAAATAAAAAAAGAACTATTGATGGACAGAATGCAGAACAATGTGATACATTAACCCCAGTACAGAGATCTGGGCCTAAATCCATTGTTTTTTTGCTCACCATGCCATTCCAGTTTGCACCCTGCCATATGCAAATCAGTCTTGACCCTGTGCCCAATGGGAACATTCCAGCCCGAACTGCCAGGCCAGGTCCTCCCTAGACTGGAAGGAAACAAACATCCTAGGACCGGTTTCGGGGTTTCACCCCTCTTCAGCCAGGATAGCTTGATTCCAGGGGCATGGAGAGCACAGGATTCACATCTGAGCATACCCATCCCACTCGGGGTGACAAATGCAAAAAGAACTGTTGATGGACAGAATGCAGAACAATGTCATACATTCACCCCAGTACAGAGATCTGGGCCTAAATCCATCGGTTTTTTGCTCACATGCCATTCCAGTTTGACCCAGCCATATGCAAATCAGTCTTGAAACTCTGCCCAATGGGAACAGTCCAGCCCGAACTGCCAGGCCAGGTTCTCCCTGGACTGGAAACAAGCATCCTAGAACCGGTTTCGGGGGTTTCACCCCTCTTCAGCCAGGATAGCTTGATTCCAGTGGCATGGAGAGCACGGGACTCACGTCTGAGCGTACCCGTCCCACTCGGGGTGACAATTGCAAAAAGATCTATTTTATGGACAGAATGCAGAACAATGTCATACATTAACCCCAGTACAGAGATCTGGGCCTAAATCCATTGTTTTTTTTGCTCACCATGCCATTCCAGTTTGGACCCAGCCATATGCAAATCAGTCTTTACCCTGTGCCCAATGGGAACATTCCAGCCCGAACTGCCAGGCCAGGTCCTCCCTGGACTGGAAACAAGCATCCTATGACCGGTTTCGGGGTTTCACCCCTCTTCAGCCAGGATAGATTGATTGCAGTGGCATGGAGAGCACGGGACTCACGTCTGGGCGTACCCGTCCCACTCAGGGTGACAAATGCAAAAAGAACTATTGATGGACAGAATGCAGAACAATGTCATACATTAACCCGAGTACAGAGATCTGGGCCTAAATCCATTGTTTTTTTGCTCACCATGCCATTCCAGTTTGGACCCTGCCATATGCAAATCAGTCTTGACCCTCTGCCCAATGGGAACAATCCAGCCCGAACTGCCAGGCCAGGTCCTCCCTAGACTGGAAGGAAACAAACATCCTAGGACCGGTTTCGGGGTTTCACCCCTCTCCAGCCAGGATAGCTTGATTCCAGGGGCATGGAGAGCACGGGATTCACATCTGTGCATACCCATCCCACTCGGGGTGACAAATGCAAAAAGAACTGTTGATGGACAGAATGCAGAACAATGTCATACATTCACCCCAGTACACAGATCTGGGCCTAAATCCATCAGTTTTTTGCTCACATGCCATTCCAGTTTGGACACAGCCATATGCAAATCAGTCTTGAAACTCTGCCCAATGGGAACAGTCCAGCCCGAACTGCCAGGCCAGGTCCTCCCTGGACTGGAAACAAGCATCCTAGAACCAATTTCGGGGGTTTCAACCCTCTTCAGCCAGGATAGCTTGATTCCAGTGGCATGGAGAGCACACGACTCACGTCTGAGCGTACCCGTCCACTCGGGGTGACAATTGCAAAAAGATCTATTTTATAGACAGAATGCAGAACAATGTCATACATTAACCCCAGTACAGAGATCTGGGCCTAAATCCATTGTTTTTTTTACTCACCGTGCCATTCCAGTTTGGACCCAGCCATATGCAAATCAGTCTTGACCCTGTGCCCAATGGGAACAGTCCAGCCCGAACTGCCATGCCAGGACCTTCCTGGACTGGAAACAAGCATCCTAGGACCGGTTTTGAGGTTTCACCCCTCTTCACCCAGGATAGCTTGATTCCAGTGGCATGGAGAGCACATGACTCATGTCTGAGCATACCCGACCCACTCGGGGTGACTAATGCAAAAAGAACTATTGATGGACAGAATGCAGAACAATGTCATACATTCACCCCAGTACAGAGATCTGGGCCTAAATCCATTGTTTTTTTGCTCATCATGACATTCCAGTTTGGACCCAGCCATATGCAAATCAGTCTTGACCCTGTGCCCAATGGGAACTGTCCAGCCTGAACTGCCTGGCCAGGTCCTCCCTGGACTGGAAACAAGCATCCTAGGACCGGTTTCGGGGTTTCACCCCTCTTCAGCCAGGATAGCTTGATTCCAGTGGCATGGAGAGCATGGGACTCACGTCTGAGCATACCCGACCCACTCGGGGTGACTAATGCAAAAAGAACTATTGGTGGACAGAATGCAGAACAATGACATACATTTACCCCAGTACAGAGATCTGGGCATAAATCCATAGTTTTTTTGCTCACCATCCCTTTCCAGTTTGGTCCCAGCCATATGCAAATCAGTCTTGACCCTGTGCCCAATGGGAACATTCCAGCCCGAACTGCCAGGCCAGGCCAGGTCCTCCCTGGAGTGGAAACA
Source organism: Triturus cristatus (assembly GCF_964204655.1). NCBI lineage: Eukaryota > Metazoa > Chordata > Amphibia > Caudata > Salamandridae > Triturus > Triturus cristatus. Next base: position 383,144,951 of record NC_140579.1, on the reverse strand, counting down.
AGCATCCTCGGACCGGTTTCGGGGTTTCACCCCTCTTCAGCCAGGATAGCTTGATTCGAGTGGCATGGAGAGCACGGGACGCACGTCTGAGCATATCAGTCCCACTCGGGGTGACAAATGCAAAAAGAACTATTGATGGACAGAATGCAGAACAATATCATATATTCACCCCAGTACAGAGATCTGGACCTAAAGCCATCGTTTTTTGCTCACCATGCCATTCCAGTTTGGACCCAGCCATATGCAAATCAGTCTTGACCCTGTGCCCAATGGGAACATTCCAGCCCGAACTGCCAGGCCAGGTCCTCCCTGGACTGGAAACAAGCATCCTAGGAACGGTTTCGGGGTTTCACCCCTCCTCAGCCAGGATAGCTTGATTGCAGTGGCATGGAGAGCACGGGACTCACGTCTGAGCATACCCGTCCCACTTGTGGTGACAAATGCAAATAGAAATATTGATGGACAGAATGCAGAACAATGTCATACATTCACCCCAGTACAGAGATCTGGGCCTAAATCCATTGTTTTTTTGCTCACCATGCCATTCCAGTTTGGACCCAGCCATATGCAAATCAGTCTTGACCCTGTGCCCAATGGGAACTGTCCAGCCTGAACTGCCAGACCAGGTCCTCCCTGGACTGGAAACAAGCATCCTAGGACCGGTTTCGGTGTTTCACCCCTCTTCAGCAAGGATAGCTTGATTCCAGTGGCATGGAGAGCACAGGATTCATTTCTGAGCATTCCCCCCCCCTCTCGGGGTGACAAATGCAAAAAGAATGCAGAACAATGTCATACATTCAGCCCAGTACAGTAATCTGGGCCTAAATCAATCGCTTTTTTGCTCACCATGCCATTCCAGTTTGGACCCAGCCATATGCAAATCAGTCTTGACCCTGTGCCCAATGGGAACAGTCCAGCCCGAACTGCCATGCCAGGTCCTTCCTGGACTGGAAACAAGCATCCTAGGACCGGTTTCGGGGTTTCACCCCTCTTCACCCAGGATAGCTTGATTCCAGTGGCATGGAGAGCACAGGACTTACGTCTGAGCATACCCGTCCCACTCAGGGTGACAAATGCAAAAAGAACTATTGATGGACAGAATGCAGAACAATGTCATACATTCACCCCAGTACAGAGATCTGGGCCTAAATCCATCGGTTTTTTGCTCACATGCCATTCCAGTTTGACCCAGCCATATGCAAATCAGTCTTGAAACTCTGCCCAATGGGAACAGTCCAGCCCGAACTGCCAGGCCAGGTTCTCCCTGGACTGGAAACAAGCATCCTAGAACCGGTTTTGGTGGTTTCACCCCTCTTCAGCCAGGATAGCTTGATTCCAGTGGCATGGAGAGCACGGGACTCACGTCTGAGCGTACCCGTCCCACTCGGGGTGACAATTGCAAAAAGATCTATTTTATGGACAGAATGCAGAACAATGTCATACATTAACCCCAGTACAGAGATCTGGGCCTAAATCCATTGTTTTTTTTGCTCACCATGCCATTCCAGTTTGGACCCAGCCATATGCAAATCAGTCTTTACCCTGTGCCCAACGGGAACAGTCCAGCCCGAACTGCCATGCCAGGTCCTTCCTGGACTGGAAACAAGCATCCTCGGACCGGGATCGGGGTTTCACCCCTCTTCAGCCAGGATAGCTTGATTTGAGTGGCATGGGGAGCACGGGACGCACGTCTGAGCATATCAGTCCTACTCGGGGTGACAAATGCAAAAAGAACTATTGATGGACAGAATGCAGAACAATGTCATACATTCAACCCAGTACAGAGATCTGGGCCTAAAGCCATCGTTTTTTGCTCACCATGCCATTCCAGTTTGGACCCAGCCATATGCAAATCAGTCTTGACCCTGTGCCCAATGGGAACATTCCAGCCCGAACTGCCAGGCCAGGTCCTCCCTGGACTGGAAACAAGCATCCTATGACCGGTTTCGGGGTTTCACCCCTCTTCAGCCAGGATAGATTGATTGCAGTGGCATGGAGAGCACGGGACTCACGTCTGAGCATACCCGTCCCACTTGGGGTGACAAATACAAAAAGATCTATTGATGGACAGAATGCAGAACAATGTGATACATTAACCCCAGTACAGAGATCTGGGCCTAAATCCATTGTTTTTTTGCTCACCATGCCATTCCAGTTTGGACCCTGCCATATGCAAATCAGTCTTGACCCTCTGCCCAATGGGAACAGTCCAGCCCGAACTGCCAGGCCAGGACCTCCCTAGACTGGAAGGAAACAAACATCCTAGGACCGGTTTCGGGGTTTCACCCCTCTTCAGCCAGGATAGCTTGATTCCAGGGACATGGAGAGCACGGGATTCACATCTGAGCATACCCATCCCACTCGGGGTGACAAATGCAAAAAGAACTGTTGATGGACACAATGCAGAACAATGTCATATATTCACCCCAGTACAGAGATCTGGGCCTAAATCGATCGTTTTTTTGCTCACATGCCATTCCAGTTTGGACCCAGCCATATGAAAATCAGTCTTGACCCTCTGCCCAATGGGAACAGTCCAGCCCGAACAGCCAGGCCAGGTCCTCCCTGGACTGGAAACAAGCATCCTAGAACCGGTTTCGGGGGTTTCACCCCTCTTCAGCCAGGATAGCTTGATTCCAGTGGCATGGACAGCACGGGACTCACGTCTGAGCGTACCCGTCCCACTCGGGGTGACAATTGCAAAAAGATCTATTTTATGGACAGAATGCAGAACAATGTCATACATTAACCCCAGTACAGAGATCTGGGCCAAATCCATTGGTTTTTTTATGCACCATGCCATTCCAGTTTGGACCCAGCCATATGCAAATCAGTCTTGACCCTGTGCCCAATGGGAACAGTCCAGCCCGAACTGCCATGCCAGGTCCTTCCTGGACTGGAAACAAGCATCCTAGGTTCCGGTTTCGGGGTTTCACCCCTCTTCACCCAGGATAGCTTGATTCCAGTGGCATGGAGAGCACAGGACTCACGTCTGAGCATACCCGACCCACTCGGGGTGACTAATGCAAAAAGAACTATTGATGGACAGAATGCAGAACAATGTCATACATTCACCCCAGTACAGAGATCTGGGCCTAAATCCATTGTTTTTTTGCTCACCATGCCATTCCAGTTTGGACCCTGCCATATGCAAATCAGTCTTGACCCTCTGCCCAATGGGAACAGTCCAGCCCGAACTGCCAGGCCAGGTCCTCCCTAGACTGGAAGGAAACAAACATCCTAGGACCGATTTCGGGGTTTCACCCCTCTTTAGCCAGGATAGCTTGATTCCAGTGGCATGGAGAGCACGGGATTCACATCTGAGCATATCCATCCCACTCGGGGTGACAAATGCAAAAAGAACTGTTGATGGACAGGATGCAGAACAATGTCATACATTCACCCCAGTACAGAGATCTGGGCCTAAATCCATCATTTTTTTGCTCACATGCCATTCCAGTTTGGACCCAGCCATATGCAAATCAGTCTTGACCCTCTGCCCAATGGGAACAGTCCAGCCCGAACTGCCAGACCAGGTCCTCCCTGGACTGGAAACAAGCATCCTAGAACCGGTTTCGGGGGTTTCACCCCTCTTCAGCCAGGATAGCTTGATTTCGGTGGCATGGAGAGCACGGGACTCACGTCTGAGCGTACCCGTCCCACTCGGGGTGACAATTGCAAAAAGATCTATTTTATGGACAATGTCATACATTAACCCCAGTACAGAGATCTGGGCCTAAATCCATTGTTTTTTTGCTCACCATGCCAATCCAGTTTGGACCCAGCCATACGCCAATCAGTCTTGACCCTGTGCCCAATGGGAACAGTGCAGCCCGAACTGCCATGCCAGGTCCTTCCTGGAATGGAAACAAGCATCCTAGGTTCCGGTTTCGGGGTTTCACCCCTCTTCACCCAGGATAGCTTGATTCCAGTGGTATGGAGAGCACGGGACGCACGTCTGAGCATACCCGACCCACTCGGGGTGACTAATGCAAAAAGAACTATTGATGGACAGAATGCAGAACAATGTCATACATTCACCCCAGTACAGAGATCTGGGCCTAAATCCATTGTTTTTTTGCTCACCATGCCAATCCAGTTTGGACCCAGCCATACGCAAATCAGTCTTGACCCTGTGCCCAATGGGAACAGTGCAGCCCGAACTGCCATGCCAGGTCCTTCCTGGACTGGAAACAAGCATCCTGGGACCGGTTTCGGGGTTTCACTCCTCTTCAGCCAGGATAGCTTGATTCAAGTGGCATGGAGAGCACGGGACGCACGTCTGAGCATATCAGTTCCACTCGGGGTGACAAATGCAAAAAGAACTATTGATGGACAGAATGCAGAACAATGTCATACATTCACCCCAGTACAGAGATCTGGGCCTAAAGCCATCGTTTTTTGCTCAACATGCCATTCCAGTTTGGACCCAGGCATATGCAAATCAGTCTTGACCCTGTGCCCAATGGGAACATTCCAGCCCGAACTGCCAGGCCAGGACCTCCCTGGACTGGAAACAAGCATCCTATGACCGGTTTCGGGGTTTCACCCCTCTTCAGGCAGGATAGCTTGATTGCAGTGGCATGGCGAGCACGGGACTCACGTCTGAGCATACCCGTCCCACTTGGGGTGACAAATACAAAAAGAACTATTGATGGACAGAATGCAGAACAATGTCATACATACACCCCAGTACAGAGATCTGGGCCTAAATCCATTGTTTTTTTGCTCACCATGCCATTCCAGTTTGGACCCTGCCATATGCAAATCAGTCTTGACCCTGTGCCCAATGGGAACAGTCCAGCTTGAACTTCCAGGCCAGGTCCTCCCTGGACTGGAAACAAGCATCCTAGGACCGGTTTCGGGGTTTCACCCCTTTTCAGCCAGGATAGCTTGATTCCAGTGGCATGGAGAGCACGGGACTCACGTCTGAGCATACCCGACCCACTCGGGGTGACTAATGCAAAAAGAACTATTGATGGACAAAATGCAGAACAATGTCATACATTTACCCCAGTACAGAGATCTGGGCCTCAATCCATCGGCTTTTTACTCACATGCCATTCCAGTTTGGACCCAGCCATATGCAAATCAGTCTTGACCCTGTGCCCAATGGGAACAGTCCAGCCCAGGTTCTCCCTGGACTGGAAACACGCATCCTAGGTCCGGTTTCGGCGTTTCACCCCTCTTCAGCCAGGATAGCTTGATTCCAGTGGCATGGAGAGCAAGGGACTCACGTCTGAGCGTACCCGTCCCACTCGGGGTGACAAATGCAAAAATAACTATTGATGGACAAAATGCAGAAGAATGTCATACGTTCTCCCCAGTACAGAGATCTGTGCCTAAATCCATCGGCTTTTTACTCACATGCCATTCCAGTTTGGACCCAGCCATATGCAAATCAGTCTTGACCCTCTGCCCAATGGGAACAGTCCAGCCCGAACTGCCAGGCCGGGTCCTCCCTGGATTGGAAACAAGCATCCTAGGACCGGTTTTGGGGGTTTCACCCCTCTTCAGCCAGGATAGCTTATTTCCAGTGGCATGGAAAGCACGGGACTCACGTCTGAGCATAACCGTCCCACTCGGGGTGACAATTGCAAAAAGATCTATTGATGGACAGAATGCAGAACAATGTCATACATTAACCCCAGTACAGAGATCTGGGCCTAAATCCATATTTTTTTTGCTCACCATGCCATTCCAGTTTGGACCCAGCCATATGCAAATCAGTCTTGACCCTGTGCCCAATGGTAACAGTCCAGCCCGAGCTGCCATGCCAGGTCCTTCCTGGACTGGAAACAAGCATCCTCGGACTGGTTTCGGGGTTTCACTTCTCTTCAGCCAGGATAGCTTGATTCGAATGGCATGGAGAGCACGGGACGCACGTCTGAGCATATCAGTCCCACTCGGGGTGACAAATGCAAAAAGAACTATTGATGGACAGAATGCAGAACAATGTCATACATTCACCCCAGTACAGAGATCTGGGCCTAAAGCCATCGTTTTTTGCTCACCATGCCATTCCAGTTTGGACCCAGCCATATGCAAATCAGTCTTGACCCTGTGCCCAATGGGAATAGTCCAGCCCGAACTGCCAGGCCAGGGCCTCCCTGGACTGGAAACAAGCATCCTATGACCGGTTTCGGGGATTCACCCCTCTTCAGCCAGGATAGCTTGATTGCAGTGGCATGGAGAACATGGGACTCACGTCTGAGCATACCCGACCCACTCGGGGTGACTAATGCAAAAAAAACTATTGATGGACAGAATGCAGAACAATGTCATACATTCACCCCAGGACAGAGAGCTGGTGCTAAATCCATTGTTTTTTTGCTCACCATGCCATTCCAGTTTGGACCCAGCCATATGCAAATCAGTCTTGACCCTGTGCCCAATGGTAACAGTCCAGCCCGACCTGCCATGCCAGGTCCTTCATGGACTGGAAACAAGCATCCTCAGACCGGTTTCGGGGTTTCACCCATCTTCAGCCAGGATAGCTTGATTCGAGTGGCATGGAGAGCACGGGACGCACGTCTGAGCATATCAGTCCCACTCGGGGTGACAAATGCAAAGAGAACTATTGATGGACAGAATGCAGAACAATGTCATACATTTACCCCAGTACAGAGATCTGGGCGTAAATCCATCGACTTTTTACTCACATGCCATTTCAGTTTGGACCCAGCCATATGCAAATCAGTCTTGACCCTCTGCCCAATGGGAACAGTCCAGCCCGAACTGCCAGGCCAGGTCCTCCCTGGACTGGAAACAAGCATCCTAGGACCGGTTTCGGGGGTTTCACCCCTCTTCAGCCAGGATAGCTTGATTCCAGTGGCATGGAGAGCACGGGACTCACGTCTGAGCATACCCGTCCCACTGGGGGGGACAATTGCAAAAAGATCTATTGATGGACAGAATGCAGAACAATGTCATACATTAACCCCAGTACAGAGATCTGGGCCTAAATCCATTTTTTTTTTCTCACCATGCCATTCCAGTTTGAACCCAGCCATATGCAAATCAGTCTTGACCCTGTGCCCAATGGAAACAGTCCAGCCCAAACTGCCATGCCAGGTCCTTCCTGGACTAGAAACAAGCATCCTAGGACCGGTTTCGGTGTTTCACCCCTCTTCACCCAGGATAGCTTGATTACAGTGGCATGGAGAGCACAGGACTCACGTCTGAGCATACTCGACCCACTCGGGGTGACTAATGCAAAAAGAACTATTGATGGACAGAATGCAGAACAATGTCATACATTCACCCCAGTACAGAGATCTGGCCCTAAAGCCATAGTTTTTTGCTCACCATGCCATTCCAGTTTGGACCCAGCCATATGCAAATCAGTCTTGACCCTGTGCCCAATGGGAATAGTCCAGCACGAACTGCCAGGCCAGGTCCTCCCTGGACTGGAAACAAGCATCCTATGACCGGTTTCGGGGATTCACCCCTCTTCAGCCAGGATAGCTTGATTGCAGTGGCATGGAGAACATGGGACTCACGTCTGAGCATACCCGTCCCACTTGGGGTGACAAACGCAAAAAGAACTATTGATGGACAGAATGCAGAACAATGTCATACATTCACCCCAGTACAGAGATCTGGGCCTAAAGCCATTGTTTTTTGCTCACCATGACATTCCAGTTTGGACCCAGCCATATGCAAATCAGTCTTGACCCTCTGCCCAATGGGAACAGTCCAGCCCGAACTGCCAGGCCAGGTCCTCCCTAGACTGGAAGGAAACAAACATCCTAGGACCGGTTTCGGGGATTCACCCCTCTTCAGCCAGGATAGCTTGATTCCAGTGGCATGGAGAGCACGGGATTCACATCTGAGCATACCCATCCCACTCGGGGTGACAAATGCAAAAAGAACTGTTGATGGACAGAATGCAGAACAATGTCATACATTCACCCCAGTACAGAGATCTGGGCCTAAATCGATCGGTTTTTTGCTCACATGCCATTCCAGTTTGGACCCAGCCATATGAAAATCAGTCTTGACCCTCTGCCCAATGGGAACAGTCCAGCCCGAACTGCCAGGCCAGGTCCTCCCTGGACTGGAAACAAGCATCCTAGAACCGGTTTCGGGGGTTTCACCCCTCTTCAGCCAGGATAGCTTGATTCCAGTGGCATGGAGAGCACGGGACTCACGTCTGAGCGTACCCATCCCACTCGGGGTGACAATTGCAAAAAGATCTATTTTATGGACAGAATGCAGAACAATGTCATACATTAACCCGAGTACAGAGATCTGGGCCTAAATCCATTGTTTTTTTGCTCACCATGCCATTCCAGTTTGGACCCTGCCATATGCAAATCAGTCTTGACCCTCTGCCCAATGGGAACAATCCAGCCCGAACTGCCAGGCCAGGTCCTCCCTAGACTGGAAGGAAACAAACATCCTAGGACCGGTTTCGGGGTTTCACCCCTCTCCAGCCAGGATAGCTTGATTCCAGGGGCATGGAGAGCACGGGATTCACATCTGTGCATACCCATCCCACTCGGGGTGACAAATGCAAAAAGAACTGTTGATGGACAGAATGCAGAACAATGTCATACATTCACCCCAGTACACAGATCTGGGCCTAAATCCATCAGTTTTTTGCTCACATGCCATTCCAGTTTGGACACAGCCATATGCAAATCAGTCTTGAAACTCTGCCCAATGGGAACAGTCCAGCCCGAACTGCCAGGCCAGGTCCTCCCTGGACTGGAAACAAGCATCCTAGAACCAATTTCGGGGGTTTCAACCCTCTTCAGCCAGGATAGCTTGATTCCAGTGGCATGGAGAGCACAGGACTCACGTCTGAGCGTACCCGTCCACTCGGGGTGACAATTGCAAAAAGATCTATTTTATAGACAGAATGCAGAACAATGTCATACATTAACCCCAGTACAGAGATCTGGGCCTAAATCCATTGTTTTTTTTACTCACCGTGCCATTCCTGTTTGGACCCAGCCATATGCAAATCAGTCTTGACCCTGTGCCCAATGGGAACAGTCCAGCCCGAACTGCCATGCCAGGACCTTCCTGGACTGGAAACAAGCATCCTAGGACCGGTTTTGAGGTTTCACCCCTCTTCACCCAGGATAGCTTGATTCCAGTGGCATGGAGAGCACATGACTCATGTCTGAGCATACCCGACCCACTCGGGGTGACTAATGCAAAAAGAACTATTGATGGACAGAATGCAGAACAATGTCATACATTCACCCCAGTACAGAGATCTGGGCCTAAATCCATTGTTTTTTTGCTCATCATGACATTCCAGTTTGGACCCAGCCATATGCAAATCAGTCTTGACCCTGTGCCCAATGGGAACTGTCCAGCCTGAACTGCCTGGCCAGGTCCTCCCTGGACTGGAAACAAGCATCCTAGGACCGGTTTCGGGGTTTCACCCCTCTTCAGCCAGGATAGCTTGATTCCAGTGGCATGGAGAGCATGGGACTCACGTCTGAGCATACCCGACCCACTCGGGGTGACTAATGCAAAAAGAACTATTGGTGGACAGAATGCAGAACAATGACATACATTTACCCCAGTACAGAGATCTGGGCATAAATCCATAGTTTTTTTGCTCACCATCCCATTCCAGTTTGGTCCCAGCCATATGCAAATCAGTCTTGACCCTGTGCCCAATGGGAACATTCCAGCCCGAACTGCCAGGCCAGGCCAGGTCCTCCCTGGAGTGGAAACAAGCATCCTCGGACCGGTTTCGGGGTTTCACCCCTCTTCAGCCAGGATAGCTTGATTCGAGTGGCATGGAGAGCACGGGACGCACGTCTGAGCATATCAGTCCCACTCGGGGTGACAAATGCAAAAAGAACTATTGATGGACAGAATGCAGAACAATATCATATATTCACCCCAGTACAGAGATCTGGACCTAAAGCCATCGTTTTTTGCTCACCATGCCATTCCAGTTTGGACCCAGCCATATGCAAATCAGTCTTGACCCTGTGCCCAATGGGAACATTCCAGCCCGAACTGCCAGGCCAGGTCCTCCCTGGACTGGAAACAAGCATCCTAGGAACGGTTTCGGGGTTTCACCCCTCCTCAGCCAGGATAGCTTGATTGCAGTGGCATGGAGAGCACGGGACTCACGTCTGAGCATACCCGTCCCACTTGTGGTGACAAATGCAAATAGAAATATTGATGGACAGAATGCAGAACAATGTCATACATTCACCCCAGTACAGAGATCTGGGCCTAAATCCATTGTTTTTTTGCTCACCATGCCATTCCAGTTTGGACCCAGCCATATGCAAATCAGTCTTGACCCTGTGCCCAATGGGAACTGTCCAGCCTGAACTGCCAGACCAGGTCCTCCCTGGACTGGAAACAAGCATCCTAGGACCGGTTTCGGTGTTTCACCCCTCTTCAGCAAGGATAGCTTGATTCCAGTGGCATGGAGAGCACAGGATTCATTTCTGAGCATTCCCCCCCCCTCTCGGGGTGACAAATGCAAAAAGAATGCAGAACAATGTCATACATTCAGCCCAGTACAGTAATCTGGGCCTAAATCAATTGCTTTTTTGCTCACCATGCCATTCCAGTTTGGACCCAGCCATATGCAAATCAGTCTTGACCCTGTGCCCAATGGGAACAGTCCAGCCCGAACTGCCATGCCAGGTCCTTCCTGGACTGGAAACAAGCATCCTAGGACCGGTTTCGGGGTTTCACCCCTCTTCACCCAGGATAGCTTGATTCCAGTGGCATGGAGAGCACAGGACTCACGTCTGAGCATACCCGTCCCACTCAGGGTGACAAATGCAAAAAGAACTATTGATGGACAGAATGCAGAACAATGTCATACATTCACCCCAGTACAGAGATCTGGGCCTAAATCCATCGTTTTTTTGCTCACATGCCATTCCAGTTTGACCCAGCCATATGCAAATCAGTCTTGAAACTCTGCCCAATGGGAACAGTCCAGCCCGAACTGCCAGGCCAGGTTCTCCCTGGACTGGAAACAAGCATCCTAGAACCGGTTTTGGTGGTTTCACCCCTCTTCAGCCAGGATAGCTTGATTCCAGTGGCATGGAGAGCACGGGACTCACGTCTGAGCGTACCCGTCCCACTCGGGGTGACAATTGCAAAAAGATCTATTTTATGGACAGAATGCAGAACAATGTCATACATTAACCCCAGTACAGAGATCTGGGCCTAAATCCATTGTTTTTTTTGCTCACCATGCCATTCCAGTTTGGACCCAGCCATATGCAAATCAGTCTTTACCCTGTGCCCAACGGGAACAGTCCAGCCCGAACTGCCATGCCAGGTCCTTCCTGGACTGGAAACAAGCATCCTCGGACCGGGATCGGGGTTTCACCCCTCTTCAGCCAGGATAGCTTGATTTGAGTGGCATGGGGAGCACGGGACGCACGTCTGAGCATATCAGTCCTACTCGGGGTGACAAATGCAAAAAGAACTATTGATGGACAGAATGCAGAACAATGTCATACATTCAACCCAGTACAGAGATCTGGGCCTAAAGCCATCGTTTTTTGCTCACCATGCCATTCCAGTTTGGACCCAGCCATATGCAAATCAGTCTTGACCCTGTGCCCAATGGGAACATTCCAGCCCGAACTGCCAGGCCAGGTCCTCCCTGGACTGGAAACAAGCATCCTATGACCGGTTTCGGGGTTTCACCCCTCTTCAGCCAGGATAGATTGATTGCAGTGGCATGGAGAGCACGGGACTCACGTCTGAGCATACCCGTCCCACTTGGGGTGACAAATACAAAAAGATCTATTGATGGACAGAATGCAGAACAATGTCATACATTAACCCCAGTACAGAGATCTGGGCCTAAATCCATTGTTTTTTTGCTCACCATGCCATTCCAGTTTGGACCCTGCCATATGCAAATCAGTCTTGACCCTCTGCCCAATGGGAACAGTCCAGCCCGAACTGCCATGCCAGGTCCTTCCTGGACTGGAAACAAGCATCCTAGGTTCCGGTTTCGGGGTTTCACCCCTCTTCAGGCAGGATACCTTGATTGCAGTGGCATGGAGAGCACGGGATTCACATCTGAGCATACCCATCCCACTCGGGGTGACAAATGCAAAAAGAACTGTTGATGGACAGAATGCAGAACAATGTCATACATTCACCCCAGTACAGAGATCTGGGCCTAAATCCATTGTTTTTTTGCTCACCATGCCATTCCAGTTTGGACCCTGCCATATGCAAATCAGTCTTGACCCTCTGCCCAATGGGAACAGTCCAGCCCGAACTGCCAGGCCAGGACCTCCCTAGACTGGAAGGAAACAAACATCCTAGGACCGGTTTCGCGGTTTCACCCCTCTTCAGCCAGGATAGCTTGATTCCAGGGACATGGAGAGCACGGGATTCACATCTGAGCATACCCATCCCACTCGGGGTGACAAATGCAAAAAGAACTGTTGATGGACACAATGCAGAACAATGTCATATATTCACCCCAGTACAGAGATCTGGGCCTAAATCGATCGTTTTTTTGCTCACATGCCATTCCAGTTTGGACCCAGCCATATGAAAATCAGTCTTGACCCTCTGCCCAATGGGAACAGTCCAGCCCGAACTGCCAGGCCAGGTCCTCCCTGGACTGGAAACAAGCATCCTAGAACCGGTTTCGGGGGTTTCACCCCTCTTCAGCCAGGGTAGCTTGATTCGAGTGGCATGGACAGCACGGGACTCACGTCTGAGCGTACCCGTCCCACTCGGGGTGACAATTGCAAAAAGATCTATTTTATGGACAGAATGCAGAACAATGTCATACATTAACCCCAGTACAGAGATCTGGGCCAAATCCATTGGTTTTTTTATGCACCATGCCATTCCAGTTTGGACCCAGCCATATGCAAATCAGTCTTGACCCTGTGCCCAATGGGAACAGTCCAGCCCGAACTGCCATGCCAGGTCCTTCCTGGACTGGAAACAAGCATCCTAGGTTCCGGTTTCGGGGTTTCACCCCTCTTCACCCAGGATAGCTTGATTCCAGTGGCATGGAGAGCACAGGACTCACGTCTGAGCATACCCGACCCACTCGGGGTGACTAATGCAAAAAGAACTATTGATGGACAGAATGCAGAACAATGTCATACATTCACCCCAGTACAGAGATCTGGGCCTAAATCCATTGTTTTTTTGCTCACCATGCCATTCCAGTTTGGACCCTGCCATATGCAAATCAGTCTTGACCCTCTGCCCAATGGGAACAGTCCAGCCCGAACTGCCAGGCCAGGTCCTCCCTAGACTGGAAGGAAACAAACATCCTAGGACCGATTTCGGGGTTTCACCCCTCTTTAGCCAGGATAGCTTGATTCCAGTGGCATGGAGAGCACGGGATTCACATCTGAGCATATCCATCCCACTCGGGGTGACAAATGCAAAAAGAACTGTTGATGGACAGGATGCAGAACAATGTCATACATTCACCCCAGTACAGAGATCTGGGCCTAAATCCATCATTTTTTTGCTCACATGCCATTCCAGTTTGGACCCAGCCATATGCAAATCAGTCTTGACCCTCTGCCCAATGGGAACAGTCCAGCCCGAACTGCCAGACCAGGTCCTCCCTGGACTGGAAACAAGCATCCTAGAACCGGTTTCGGGGGTTTCACCCCTCTTCAGCCAGGATAGCTTGATTTCGGTGGCATGGAGAGCACGGGACTCACGTCTGAGCGTACCCGTCCCACTCGGGGTGACAATTGCAAAAAGATCTATTTTATGGACAATGTCATACATTAACCCCAGTACAGAGATCTGGGCCTAAATCCATTGTTTTTTTGCTCACCATGCCAATCCAGTTTGGACCCAGCCATACGCCAATCAGTCTTGACCCTGTGCCCAATGGGAACAGTGCAGCCCGAACTGCCATGCCAGGTCCTTCCTGGAATGGAAACAAGCATCCTAGGTTCCGGTTTCGGGGTTTCACCCCTCTTCACCCAGGATAGCTTGATTCCAGTGGTATGGAGAGCACGGGACGCACGTCTGAGCATACCCGACCCACTCGGGGTGACTAATGCAAAAAGAACTATTGATGGACAGAATGCAGAACAATGTCATACATTCACCCCAGTACAGAGATCTGGGCCTAAATCCATTGTTTTTTTGCTCACCATGCCAATCCAGTTTGGACCCAGCCATACGCAAATCAGTCTTGACCCTGTGCCCAATGGGAACAGTGCAGCCCGAACTGCCATGCCAGGTCCTTCCTGGACTGGAAACAAGCATCCTGGGACCGGTTTCGGGGTTTCACTCCTCTTCAGCCAGGATAGCTTGATTCAAGTGGCATGGAGAGCACGGGACGCACGTCTGAGCATATCAGTTCCACTCGGGGTGACAAATGCAAAAAGAACTATTGATGGACAGAATGCAGAACAATGTCATACATTCACCCCAGTACAGAGATCTGGGCCTAAAGCCATCGTTTTTTGCTCAACATGCCATTCCAGTTTGGACCCAGGCATATGCAAATCAGTCTTGACCCTGTGCCCAATGGGAACATTCCAGCCCGAACTGCCAGGCCAGGACCTCCCTGGACTGGAAACAAGCATCCTATGACCGGTTTCGGGGTTTCACCCCTCTTCAGGCAGGATAGCTTGATTGCAGTGGCATGGCGAGCACGGGACTCACGTCTGAGCATACCCGTCCCACTTGGGGTGACAAATACAAAAAGAACTATTGATGGACAGAATGCAGAACAATGTCATACATACACCCCAGTACAGAGATCTGGGCCTAAATCCATTGTTTTTTTGCTCACCATGCCATTCCAGTTTGGACCCTGCCATATGCAAATCAGTCTTGACCCTGTGCCCAATGGGAACAGTCCAGCTTGAACTTCCAGGCCAGGTCCTCCCTGGACTGGAAACAAGCATCCTAGGACCGGTTTCGGGGTTTCACCCCTTTTCAGCCAGGATAGCTTGATTCCAGTGGCATGGAGAGCACGGGACTCACGTCTGAGCATACCCGACCCACTCGGGGTGACTAATGCAAAAAGAACTATTGATGGACAAAATGCAGAACAATGTCATACATTTACCCCAGTACAGAGATCTGGGCCTCAATCCATCGGCTTTTTACTCACATGCCATTCCAGTTTGGACCCAGCCATATGCAAATCAGTCTTGACCCTGTGCCCAATGGGAACAGTCCAGCCCAGGTTCTCCCTGGACTGGAAACACGCATCCTAGGTCCGGTTTCGGCGTTTCACCCCTCTTCAGCCAGGATAGCTTGATTCCAGTGGCATGGAGAGCAAGGGACTCACGTCTGAGCGTACCCGTCCCACTCGGGGTGACAAATGCAAAAATAACTATTGATGGACAAAATGCAGAAGAATGTCATACGTTCTCCCCAGTACAGAGATCTGTGCCTAAATCCATCGGCTTTTTACTCACATGCCATTCCAGTTTGGACCCAGCCATATGCAAATCAGTCTTGACCCTCTGCCCAATGGGAACAGTCCAGCCCGAACTGCCAGGCCGGGTCCTCCCTGGATTGGAAACAAGCATCCTAGGACCGGTTTTGGGGGTTTCACCCCTCTTCAGCCAGGATAGCTTATTTCCAGTGGCATGGAAAGCACGGGACTCACGTCTGAGCATAACCGTCCCACTCGGGGTGACAATTGCAAAAAGATCTATTGATGGACAGAATGCAGAACAATGTCATACATTAACCCCAGTACAGAGATCTGGGCCTAAATCCATATTTTTTTTGCTCACCATGCCATTCCAGTTTGGACCCAGCCATATGCAAATCAGTCTTGACCCTGTGCCCAATGGTAACAGTCCAGCCCGAGCTGCCATGCCAGGTCCTTCCTGGACTGGAAACAAGCATCCTCGGTCTGGTTTCGGGGTTTCACTTCTCTTCAGCCAGGATAGCTTGATTCGAATGGCATGGAGAGCACGGGACGCACGTCTGAGCATATCAGTCCCACTCGGGGTGACAAATGCAAAAAGAACTATTGATGGACAGAATGCAGAACAATGTCATACATTCACCCCAGTACAGAGATCTGGGCCTAAAGCCATCGTTTTTTGCTCACCATGCCATTCCAGTTTGGACCCAGCCATATGCAAATCAGTCTTGACCCTGTGCCCAATGGGAATAGTCCAGCCCGAACTGCCAGGCCAGGGCCTCCCTGGACTGGAAACAAGCATCCTATGACCGGTTTCGGGGATTCACCCCTCTTCAGCCAGGATAGCTTGATTGCAGTGGCATGGAGAACATGGGACTCACGTCTGAGCATACCCGACCCACTCGGGGTGACTAATGCAAAAAAAACTATTGATGGACAGAATGCAGAACAATGTCATACATTCACCCCAGGACAGAGAGCTGGTGCTAAATCCATTGTTTTTTTGCTCACCATGCCATTCCAGTTTGGACCCAGCCATATGCAAATCAGTCTTGACCCTGTGCCCAATGGTAACAGTCCAGCCCGACCTGCCATGCCAGGTCCTTCATGGACTGGAAACAAGCATCCTCAGACCGGTTTCGGGGTTTCACCCATCTTCAGCCAGGATAGCTTGATTCGAGTGGCATGGAGAGCACGGGACGCACGTCTGAGCATATCAGTCCCACTCGGGGTGACAAATGCAAAGAGAACTATTGATGGACAGAATGCAGAACAATGTCATACATTTACCCCAGTACAGAGATCTGGGCGTAAATCCATCGACTTTTTACTCACATGCCATTTCAGTTTGGACCCAGCCATATGCAAATCAGTCTTGACCCTCTGCCCAATGGGAACAGTCCAGCCCGAACTGCCAGGCCAGGTCCTCCCTGGACTGGAAACAAGCATCCTAGGACCGGTTTCGGGGGTTTCACCCCTCTTCAGCCAGGATAGCTTGATTCCAGTGGCATGGAGAGCACGGGACTCACGTCTGAGCATACCCGTCCCACTGGGGGGGACAATTGCAAAAAGATCTATTGATGGACAGAATGCAGAACAATGTCATACATTAACCCCAGTACAGAGATCTGGGCCTAAATCCATTTTTTTTTTGCTCACCATGCCATTCCAGTTTGGACCCAGCCATATGCAAATCAGTCTTGACCCTGTGCCCAATGGAAACTGTCCAGCCCAAACTGCCATGCCAGGTCCTTCCTGGACTGGAAACAAGCATCCTAGGACCGGTTTCGGTGTTTCACCCCTCTTCACCCAGGATAGCTTGATTACAGTGGCATGGAGAGCACAGGACTCACGTCTGAGCATACTCGACCCACTCGGGGTGACTAATGCAAAAAGAACTATTGATGGACAGAATGCAGAACAATGTCATACATTCACCCCAGTACAGAGATCTGGCCCTAAAGCCATAGTTTTTTGCTCACCATGCCATTCCAGTTTGGACCCAGCCATATGCAAATCAGTCTTGACCCTGTGCCCAATGGGAATAGTCCAGCACGAACTGCCAGGCCAGGTCCTCCCTGGACTGGAAACAAGCATCCTATGACCGGTTTCGGGGATTCACCCCTCTTCAGCCAGGATAGCTTGATTGCAGTGGCATGGAGAACATGGGACTCACGTCTGAGCATACCCGTCCCACTTGGGGTGACAAACGCAAAAAGAACTATTGATGGACAGAATGCAGAACAATGTCATACATTCACCCCAGTACAGAGATCTGGGCCTAAAGCCATTGTTTTTTGCTCACCATGACATTCCAGTTTGGACCCAGCCATATGCAAATCAGTCTTGACCCTCTGCCCAATGGGAACAGTCCAGCCCGAACTGCCAGGCCAGGTCCTCCCTAGACTGGAAGGAAACAAACATCCTAGGACCGGTTTCGGGGATTCACCCCTCTTCAGCCAGGATAGCTTGATTCCAGTGGCATGGAGAGCACGGGATTCACATCTGAGCATACCCATCCCACTCGGGGTGACAAATGCAAAAAGAACTGTTGATGGACAGAATGCAGAACAATGTCATACATTCACCCCAGTACAGAGATCTGGGCCTAAATCGATCGGTTTTTTGCTCACATGCCATTCCAGTTTGGACCCAGCCATATGAAAATCAGTCTTGACCCTCTGCCCAATGGGAACAGTCCAGCCCGAACTGCCAGGCCAGGTCCTCCCTGGACTGGAAACAAGCATCCTAGAACCGGTTTCGGGGGTTTCACCCCTCTTCAGCCAGGATAGCTTGATTCCAGTGGCATGGAGAGCACGGGACTCACGTCTGAGCGTACCCATCCCACTCGGGGTGACAATTGCAAAAAGATCTATTTTATGGACAGAATGCAGAACAATGTCATACATTAACCCGAGTACAGAGATCTGGGCCTAAATCCATTGTTTTTTTGCTCACCATGCCATTCCAGTTTGGACCCTGCCATATGCAAATCAGTCTTGACCCTCTGCCCAATGGGAACAATCCAGCCCGAACTGCCAGGCCAGGTCCTCCCTAGACTGGAAGGAAACAAACATCCTAGGACCGGTTTCGGGGTTTCACCCCTCTCCAGCCAGGATAGCTTGATTCCAGGGGCATGGAGAGCACGGGATTCACATCTGTGCATACCCATCCCACTCGGGGTGACAAATGCAAAAAGAACTGTTGATGGACAGAATGCAGAACAATGTCATACATTCACCCCAGTACACAGATCTGGGCCTAAATCCATCAGTTTTTTGCTCACATGCCATTCCAGTTTGGACACAGCCATATGCAAATCAGTCTTGAAACTCTGCCCAATGGGAACAGTCCAGCCCGAACTGCCAGGCCAGGTCCTCCCTGGACTGGAAACAAGCATCCTAGAACCAATTTCGGGGGTTTCAACCCTCTTCAGCCAGGATAGCTTGATTCCAGTGGCATGGAGAGCACAGGACTCACGTCTGAGCGTACCCGTCCACTCGGGGTGACAATTGCAAAAAGATCTATTTTATAGACAGAATGCAGAACAATGTCATACATTAACCCCAGTACAGAGATCTGGGCCTAAATCCATTGTTTTTTTTACTCACCGTGCCATTCCTGTTTGGACCCAGCCATATGCAAATCAGTCTTGACCCTGTGCCCAATGGGAACAGTCCAGCCCGAACTGCCATGCCAGGACCTTCCTGGACTGGAAACAAGCATCCTAGGACCGGTTTTGAGGTTTCACCCCTCTTCACCCAGGATAGCTTGATTCCAGTGGCATGGAGAGCACATGACTCATGTCTGAGCATACCCGACCCACTCGGGGTGACTAATGCAAAAAGAACTATTGATGGACAGAATGCAGAACAATGTCATACATTCACCCCAGTACAGAGATCTGGGCCTAAATCCATTGTTTTTTTGCTCATCATGACATTCCAGTTTGGACCCAGCCATATGCAAATCAGTCTTGACCCTGTGCCCAATGGGAACTGTCCAGCCTGAACTGCCTGGCCAGGTCCTCCCTGGACTGGAAACAAGCATCCTAGGACCGGTTTCGGGGTTTCACCCCTCTTCAGCCAGGATAGCTTGATTCCAGTGGCATGGAGAGCATGGGACTCACGTCTGAGCATACCCGACCCACTCGGGGTGACTAATGCAAAAAGAACTATTGGTGGACAGAATGCAGAACAATGACATACATTTACCCCAGTACAGAGATCTGGGCATAAATCCATAGTTTTTTTGCTCACCATCCCATTCCAGTTTGGTCCCAGCCATATGCAAATCAGTCTTGACCCTGTGCCCAATGGGAACATTCCAGCCCGAACTGCCAGGCCAGGCCAGGTCCTCCCTGGAGTGGAAACAAGCATCCTCGGACCGGTTTCGGGGTTTCACCCCTCTTCAGCCAGGATAGCTTGATTCGAGTGGCATGGAGAGCACGGGACGCACGTCTGAGCATATCAGTCCCACTCGGGGTGACAAATGCAAAAAGAACTATTGATGGACAGAATGCAGAACAATATCATATATTCACCCCAGTACAGAGATCTGGACCTAAAGCCATCGTTTTTTGCTCACCATGCCATTCCAGTTTGGACCCAGCCATATGCAAATCAGTCTTGACCCTGTGCCCAATGGGAACATTCCAGCCCGAACTGCCAGGCCAGGTCCTCCCTGGACTGGAAACAAGCATCCTAGGAACGGTTTCGGGGTTTCACCCCTCCTCAGCCAGGATAGCTTGATTGCAGTGGCATGGAGAGCACGGGACTCACGTCTGAGCATACCCGTCCCACTTGTGGTGACAAATGCAAATAGAAATATTGATGGACAGAATGCAGAACAATGTCATACATTCACCCCAGTACAGAGATCTGGGCCTAAATCCATTGTTTTTTTGCTCACCATGCCATTCCAGTTTGGACCCAGCCATATGCAAATCAGTCTTGACCCTGTGCCCAATGGGAACTGTCCAGCCTGAACTGCCAGACCAGGTCCTCCCTGGACTGGAAACAAGCATCCTAGGACCGGTTTCGGTGTTTCACCCCTCTTCAGCAAGGATAGCTTGATTCCAGTGGCATGGAGAGCACAGGATTCATTTCTGAGCATTCCCCCCCCCTCTCGGGGTGACAAATGCAAAAAGAATGCAGAACAATGTCATACATTCAGCCCAGTACAGTAATCTGGGCCTAAATCAATTGCTTTTTTGCTCACCATGCCATTCCAGTTTGGACCCAGCCATATGCAAATCAGTCTTGACCCTGTGCCCAATGGGAACAGTCCAGCCCGAACTGCCATGCCAGGTCCTTCCTGGACTGGAAACAAGCATCCTAGGACCGGTTTCGGGGTTTCACCCCTCTTCACCCAGGATAGCTTGATTCCAGTGGCATGGAGAGCACAGGACTCACGTCTGAGCATACCCGTCCCACTCAGGGTGACAAATGCAAAAAGAACTATTGATGGACAGAATGCAGAACAATGTCATACATTCACCCCAGTACAGAGATCTGGGCCTAAATCCATCGTTTTTTTGCTCACATGCCATTCCAGTTTGACCCAGCCATATGCAAATCAGTCTTGAAACTCTGCCCAATGGGAACAGTCCAGCCCGAACTGCCAGGCCAGGTTCTCCCTGGACTGGAAACAAGCATCCTAGAACCGGTTTTGGTGGTTTCACCCCTCTTCAGCCAGGATAGCTTGATTCCAGTGGCATGGAGAGCACGGGACTCACGTCTGAGCGTACCCGTCCCACTCGGGGTGACAATTGCAAAAAGATCTATTTTATGGACAGAATGCAGAACAATGTCATACATTAACCCCAGTACAGAGATCTGGGCCTAAATCCATTGTTTTTTTTGCTCACCATGCCATTCCAGTTTGGACCCAGCCATATGCAAATCAGTCTTTACCCTGTGCCCAACGGGAACAGTCCAGCCCGAACTGCCATGCCAGGTCCTTCCTGGACTGGAAACAAGCATCCTCGGACCGGGATCGGGGTTTCACCCCTCTTCAGCCAGGATAGCTTGATTTGAGTGGCATGGGGAGCACGGGACGCACGTCTGAGCATATCAGTCCTACTCGGGGTGACAAATGCAAAAAGAACTATTGATGGACAGAATGCAGAACAATGTCATACATTCAACCCAGTACAGAGATCTGGGCCTAAAGCCATCGTTTTTTGCTCACCATGCCATTCCAGTTTGGACCCAGCCATATGCAAATCAGTCTTGACCCTGTGCCCAATGGGAACATTCCAGCCCGAACTGCCAGGCCAGGTCCTCCCTGGACTGGAAACAAGCATCCTATGACCGGTTTCGGGGTTTCACCCCTCTTCAGCCAGGATAGATTGATTGCAGTGGCATGGAGAGCACGGGACTCACGTCTGAGCATACCCGTCCCACTTGGGGTGACAAATACAAAAAGATCTATTGATGGACAGAATGCAGAACAATGTCATACATTAACCCCAGTACAGAGATCTGGGCCTAAATCCATTGTTTTTTTGCTCACCATGCCATTCCAGTTTGGACCCTGCCATATGCAAATCAGTCTTGACCCTCTGCCCAATGGGAACAGTCCAGCCCGAACTGCCATGCCAGGTCCTTCCTGGACTGGAAACAAGCATCCTAGGTTCCGGTTTCGGGGTTTCACCCCTCTTCAGGCAGGATACCTTGATTGCAGTGGCATGGAGAGCACGGGATTCACATCTGAGCATACCCATCCCACTCGGGGTGACAAATGCAAAAAGAACTGTTGATGGACAGAATGCAGAACAATGTCATACATTCACCCCAGTACAGAGATCTGGGCCTAAATCCATTGTTTTTTTGCTCACCATGCCATTCCAGTTTGGACCCTGCCATATGCAAATCAGTCTTGACCCTCTGCCCAATGGGAACAGTCCAGCCCGAACTGCCAGGCCAGGACCTCCCTAGACTGGAAGGAAACAAACATCCTAGGACCGGTTTCGCGGTTTCACCCCTCTTCAGCCAGGATAGCTTGATTCCAGGGACATGGAGAGCACGGGATTCACATCTGAGCATACCCATCCCACTCGGGGTGACAAATGCAAAAAGAACTGTTGATGGACACAATGCAGAACAATGTCATATATTCACCCCAGTACAGAGATCTGGGCCTAAATCGATCGTTTTTTTGCTCACATGCCATTCCAGTTTGGACCCAGCCATATGAAAATCAGTCTTGACCCTCTGCCCAATGGGAACAGTCCAGCCCGAACTGCCAGGCCAGGTCCTCCCTGGACTGGAAACAAGCATCCTAGAACCGGTTTCGGGGGTTTCACCCCTCTTCAGCCAGGGTAGCTTGATTCGAGTGGCATGGACAGCACGGGACTCACGTCTGAGCGTACCCGTCCCACTCGGGGTGACAATTGCAAAAAGATCTATTTTATGGACAGAATGCAGAACAATGTCATACATTAACCCCAGTACAGAGATCTGGGCCAAATCCATTGGTTTTTTTATGCACCATGCCATTCCAGTTTGGACCCAGCCATATGCAAATCAGTCTTGACCCTGTGCCCAATGGGAACAGTCCAGCCCGAACTGCCATGCCAGGTCCTTCCTGGACTGGAAACAAGCATCCTAGGTTCCGGTTTCGGGGTTTCACCCCTCTTCACCCAGGATAGCTTGATTCCAGTGGCATGGAGAGCACAGGACTCACGTCTGAGCATACCCGACCCACTCGGGGTGACTAATGCAAAAAGAACTATTGATGGACAGAATGCAGAACAATGTCATACATTCACCCCAGTACAGAGATCTGGGCCTAAATCCATTGTTTTTTTGCTCACCATGCCATTCCAGTTTGGACCCTGCCATATGCAAATCAGTCTTGACCCTCTGCCCAATGGGAACAGTCCAGCCCGAACTGCCAGGCCAGGTCCTCCCTAGACTGGAAGGAAACAAACATCCTAGGACCGATTTCGGGGTTTCACCCCTCTTTAGCCAGGATAGCTTGATTCCAGTGGCATGGAGAGCACGGGATTCACATCTGAGCATATCCATCCCACTCGGGGTGACAAATGCAAAAAGAACTGTTGATGGACAGGATGCAGAACAATGTCATACATTCACCCCAGTACAGAGATCTGGGCCTAAATCCATCATTTTTTTGCTCACATGCCATTCCAGTTTGGACCCAGCCATATGCAAATCAGTCTTGACCCTCTGCCCAATGGGAACAGTCCAGCCCGAACTGCCAGACCAGGTCCTCCCTGGACTGGAAACAAGCATCCTAGAACCGGTTTCGGGGGTTTCACCCCTCTTCAGCCAGGATAGCTTGATTTCGGTGGCATGGAGAGCACGGGACTCACGTCTGAGCGTACCCGTCCCACTCGGGGTGACAATTGCAAAAAGATCTATTTTATGGACAATGTCATACATTAACCCCAGTACAGAGATCTGGGCCTAAATCCATTGTTTTTTTGCTCACCATGCCAATCCAGTTTGGACCCAGCCATACGCCAATCAGTCTTGACCCTGTGCCCAATGGGAACAGTGCAGCCCGAACTGCCATGCCAGGTCCTTCCTGGAATGGAAACAAGCATCCTAGGTTCCGGTTTCGGGGTTTCACCCCTCTTCACCCAGGATAGCTTGATTCCAGTGGTATGGAGAGCACGGGACGCACGTCTGAGCATACCCGACCCACTCGGGGTGACTAATGCAAAAAGAACTATTGATGGACAGAATGCAGAACAATGTCATACATTCACCCCAGTACAGAGATCTGGGCCTAAATCCATTGTTTTTTTGCTCACCATGCCAATCCAGTTTGGACCCAGCCATACGCAAATCAGTCTTGACCCTGTGCCCAATGGGAACAGTGCAGCCCGAACTGCCATGCCAGGTCCTTCCTGGACTGGAAACAAGCATCCTGGGACCGGTTTCGGGGTTTCACTCCTCTTCAGCCAGGATAGCTTGATTCAAGTGGCATGGAGAGCACGGGACGCACGTCTGAGCATATCAGTTCCACTCGGGGTGACAAATGCAAAAAGAACTATTGATGGACAGAATGCAGAACAATGTCATACATTCACCCCAGTACAGAGATCTGGGCCTAAAGCCATCGTTTTTTGCTCAACATGCCATTCCAGTTTGGACCCAGGCATATGCAAATCAGTCTTGACCCTGTGCCCAATGGGAACATTCCAGCCCGAACTGCCAGGCCAGGACCTCCCTGGACTGGAAACAAGCATCCTATGACCGGTTTCGGGGTTTCACCCCTCTTCAGGCAGGATAGCTTGATTGCAGTGGCATGGCGAGCACGGGACTCACGTCTGAGCATACCCGTCCCACTTGGGGTGACAAATACAAAAAGAACTATTGATGGACAGAATGCAGAACAATGTCATACATACACCCCAGTACAGAGATCTGGGCCTAAATCCATTGTTTTTTTGCTCACCATGCCATTCCAGTTTGGACCCTGCCATATGCAAATCAGTCTTGACCCTGTGCCCAATGGGAACAGTCCAGCTTGAACTTCCAGGCCAGGTCCTCCCTGGACTGGAAACAAGCATCCTAGGACCGGTTTCGGGGTTTCACCCCTTTTCAGCCAGGATAGCTTGATTCCAGTGGCATGGAGAGCACGGGACTCACGTCTGAGCATACCCGACCCACTCGGGGTGACTAATGCAAAAAGAACTATTGATGGACAAAATGCAGAACAATGTCATACATTTACCCCAGTACAGAGATCTGGGCCTCAATCCATCGGCTTTTTACTCACATGCCATTCCAGTTTGGACCCAGCCATATGCAAATCAGTCTTGACCCTGTGCCCAATGGGAACAGTCCAGCCCAGGTTCTCCCTGGACTGGAAACACGCATCCTAGGTCCGGTTTCGGCGTTTCACCCCTCTTCAGCCAGGATAGCTTGATTCCAGTGGCATGGAGAGCAAGGGACTCACGTCTGAGCGTACCCGTCCCACTCGGGGTGACAAATGCAAAAATAACTATTGATGGACAAAATGCAGAAGAATGTCATACGTTCTCCCCAGTACAGAGATCTGTGCCTAAATCCATCGGCTTTTTACTCACATGCCATTCCAGTTTGGACCCAGCCATATGCAAATCAGTCTTGACCCTCTGCCCAATGGGAACAGTCCAGCCCGAACTGCCAGGCCGGGTCCTCCCTGGATTGGAAACAAGCATCCTAGGACCGGTTTTGGGGGTTTCACCCCTCTTCAGCCAGGATAGCTTATTTCCAGTGGCATGGAAAGCACGGGACTCACGTCTGAGCATAACCGTCCCACTCGGGGTGACAATTGCAAAAAGATCTATTGATGGACAGAATGCAGAACAATGTCATACATTAACCCCAGTACAGAGATCTGGGCCTAAATCCATATTTTTTTTGCTCACCATGCCATTCCAGTTTGGACCCAGCCATATGCAAATCAGTCTTGACCCTGTGCCCAATGGTAACAGTCCAGCCCGAGCTGCCATGCCAGGTCCTTCCTGGACTGGAAACAAGCATCCTCGGTCTGGTTTCGGGGTTTCACTTCTCTTCAGCCAGGATAGCTTGATTCGAATGGCATGGAGAGCACGGGACGCACGTCTGAGCATATCAGTCCCACTCGGGGTGACAAATGCAAAAAGAACTATTGATGGACAGAATGCAGAACAATGTCATACATTCACCCCAGTACAGAGATCTGGGCCTAAAGCCATCGTTTTTTGCTCACCATGCCATTCCAGTTTGGACCCAGCCATATGCAAATCAGTCTTGACCCTGTGCCCAATGGGAATAGTCCAGCCCGAACTGCCAGGCCAGGGCCTCCCTGGACTGGAAACAAGCATCCTATGACCGGTTTCGGGGATTCACCCCTCTTCAGCCAGGATAGCTTGATTGCAGTGGCATGGAGAACATGGGACTCACGTCTGAGCATACCCGACCCACTCGGGGTGACTAATGCAAAAAAAACTATTGATGGACAGAATGCAGAACAATGTCATACATTCACCCCAGGACAGAGAGCTGGTGCTAAATCCATTGTTTTTTTGCTCACCATGCCATTCCAGTTTGGACCCAGCCATATGCAAATCAGTCTTGACCCTGTGCCCAATGGTAACAGTCCAGCCCGACCTGCCATGCCAGGTCCTTCATGGACTGGAAACAAGCATCCTCAGACCGGTTTCGGGGTTTCACCCATCTTCAGCCAGGATAGCTTGATTCGAGTGGCATGGAGAGCACGGGACGCACGTCTGAGCATATCAGTCCCACTCGGGGTGACAAATGCAAAGAGAACTATTGATGGACAGAATGCAGAACAATGTCATACATTTACCCCAGTACAGAGATCTGGGCGTAAATCCATCGACTTTTTACTCACATGCCATTTCAGTTTGGACCCAGCCATATGCAAATCAGTCTTGACCCTCTGCCCAATGGGAACAGTCCAGCCCGAACTGCCAGGCCAGGTCCTCCCTGGACTGGAAACAAGCATCCTAGGACCGGTTTCGGGGGTTTCACCCCTCTTCAGCCAGGATAGCTTGATTCCAGTGGCATGGAGAGCACGGGACTCACGTCTGAGCATACCCGTCCCACTGGGGGGGACAATTGCAAAAAGATCTATTGATGGACAGAATGCAGAACAATGTCATACATTAACCCCAGTACAGAGATCTGGGCCTAAATCCATTTTTTTTTTGCTCACCATGCCATTCCAGTTTGGACCCAGCCATATGCAAATCAGTCTTGACCCTGTGCCCAATGGAAACTGTCCAGCCCAAACTGCCATGCCAGGTCCTTCCTGGACTGGAAACAAGCATCCTAGGACCGGTTTCGGTGTTTCACCCCTCTTCACCCAGGATAGCTTGATTACAGTGGCATGGAGAGCACAGGACTCACGTCTGAGCATACTCGACCCACTCGGGGTGACTAATGCAAAAAGAACTATTGATGGACAGAATGCAGAACAATGTCATACATTCACCCCAGTACAGAGATCTGGCCCTAAAGCCATAGTTTTTTGCTCACCATGCCATTCCAGTTTGGACCCAGCCATATGCAAATCAGTCTTGACCCTGTGCCCAATGGGAATAGTCCAGCACGAACTGCCAGGCCAGGTCCTCCCTGGACTGGAAACAAGCATCCTATGACCGGTTTCGGGGATTCACCCCTCTTCAGCCAGGATAGCTTGATTGCAGTGGCATGGAGAACATGGGACTCACGTCTGAGCATACCCGTCCCACTTGGGGTGACAAACGCAAAAAGAACTATTGATGGACAGAATGCAGAACAATGTCATACATTCACCCCAGTACAGAGATCTGGGCCTAAAGCCATTGTTTTTTGCTCACCATGACATTCCAGTTTGGACCCAGCCATATGCAAATCAGTCTTGACCCTCTGCCCAATGGGAACAGTCCAGCCCGAACTGCCAGGCCAGGTCCTCCCTAGACTGGAAGGAAACAAACATCCTAGGACCGGTTTCGGGGATTCACCCCTCTTCAGCCAGGATAGCTTGATTCCAGTGGCATGGAGAGCACGGGATTCACATCTGAGCATACCCATCCCACTCGGGGTGACAAATGCAAAAAGAACTGTTGATGGACAGAATGCAGAACAATGTCATACATTCACCCCAGTACAGAGATCTGGGCCTAAATCGATCGGTTTTTTGCTCACATGCCATTCCAGTTTGGACCCAGCCATATGAAAATCAGTCTTGACCCTCTGCCCAATGGGAACAGTCCAGCCCGAACTGCCAGGCCAGGTCCTCCCTGGACTGGAAACAAGCATCCTAGAACCGGTTTCGGGGGTTTCACCCCTCTTCAGCCAGGATAGCTTGATTCCAGTGGCATGGAGAGCACGGGACTCACGTCTGAGCGTACCCATCCCACTCGGGGTGACAATTGCAAAAAGATCTATTTTATGGACAGAATGCAGAACAATGTCATACATTAACCCCAGTACAGAGATCTGGGCCTAAATCCATTGTTTTTTTTACTCACCATGCCATTCCAGTTTGGACCCAGCCATATGCAAATCAGTCTTGACCCTGTGCCCAATGGGAACAGTCCAGCCCGAACTGCCATGCCAGGTCCTTCCTGGACTGGAAACAAGCATCCTAGGACCGGTTTCGGGGTTTCACCCCTCTTCACCTAGGATAGCTTGATTCCAGTGGCATGGAGAGCATAGGACTCACGTCTGAGCATACCCGACCCACTCGGGGTGACTAATGCAAAAAGAACTATTGATGGACAGAATGCAGAACAATGTCATACATTCACCCCAGTACAGAGATCTGGGCCTCAATCCATTGTTTTTTTGCTCTTCATGATATTCCAGTTTGGACCCAGCCATATGCAAATCAGTCGTGACCCTGTGCCCAATGGGAACTGTGCAGCCTGAACTGCCAGGCCAGGTCCTCCCTGGACTGGAAACAAGCATCCTAGGACGGGTTTCGGGGTTTCATCCCTCTTCAGCCAGGATAGCTTGATTCCAGTGGCATGGAGAGCACGGGACTCACGTCTGAGCATACCCGACCCACTCGGGGTGACTAATGCAAAAACAACTATTGATGGACAGAATGCAGAACAATGACAAACATTTACCCCAGTACAGAGATCTGGTCATAAATCCATTGTTTTTTTGCTCACCATGCCATTCCAGTTTGGTCCCAGCCATATGCAAATCAGTCTTGACCCTGTGCACAATGGGAACAGTCCAGCCCGAACTGCCAGGCCAGGTCCTCCCTGGACTGGAAACAAGCATCCTAGAACCGGTTTCGGGGGTTTCACCCCTCTTCAGCCAGGATAGCTTGATTCCAGTGGCATGGAGAGCACGGGACTCATTTCTGAGCATTCCCCCCCTCTCGGGGTGACAAATGCAAAAAGAACTATTGATGGACAAAATGCAGAACAATGTCATACATTTACCCCAGTACAGAGATCTGGGTCTAAATCCATCGGCTTTTTACTCACATGCCATTCAAGTTCGGACCCAGCCATATGCAAATCAGTCTTGACCCTGTGCCCAATGGGAACAGTCCAGCCCGAACTGCCATGCCAGGTCCTTCCTGGACTGGAAACAAGCATCCTAGGACCGGTTTCGGGGTTTCACCCCTCTTCACCCAGGATAGCTTGATTCCAGTGGCATGGAGAGCACAGGACTCACGTCTGAGCATACCCGACCCACTCGGGGTGACTAATGCAAAAAAAAACTATTGGTGGACAGAATGCAGAACAATGTCATACATTCAGCCCAGTACAGTAATCTGGGCCTATATCCATCGTTTTTTTGCTCACCATGCCATTCCAGTTTGGACCCAGCCATATGCAAATCGGTTTTGACCCTGTGCACAATGGGAACAGTCCAGCCCAAACTGCCATGCCATGTCCTCCCTTGACTGGAAACAAGCATCCTAGGACCATTTTCTGGGTTTCACCACTCTTCAGCCGGGATACCTTGATTCCAGTGGCATGGAGAGCACGGGACTCAAGTCTGAGCATACCCGTCCCACTTGTGGTGACAAATGCAAAAAGAACTATTTATGGACAGAATGCAGAACAATGTTATACATTCACCCCAGTACAGAGATCTGGGCCTAAATCCATTGTTTTTTTGCTCACCATGCCATTCCAGTTTGGACCCAGCCATATGCAAATCAGTCTTGACCCTGTGCCCAATGGGAACAGTCCAGCCCGAACTGCCATGCCACGTCCTTCCCGGACTGGAAACAAGCATCCTCGGACCGGTTTTGGGGTTTCACCCCCCTTCAGCCAGGATAGCTTGATTCGAGTGGCATGGAGAGCACGGGACGCATGTCTGAGCATACCCGTCCCACTTGGGGTGACAAATACAAAAAGAACTATTGATGGACAGAATGCAGAACAATGTCATACATTCACCCCAGTACAGAGATCTGGGCCTAAATCCATTGTTTTTTTGCTCACCATGCCAATCCAGTTTGGACCCAGCCATACGCAAATCAGTCTTGACCCTGTGCCCAATGGGAACAGTGCAGCCCGAACTGCCATGCCAGGTCCTTCCTGGACTGGAAACAAGCATCCTGGGACCGGTTTCGGGGTTTCACTCCTCTTCAGCCAGGATAGCTTGATTCAAGTGGCATGGAGAGCACGGGACGCACGTCTGAGCATATCAGTTCCACTCGGGGTGACAAATGCAAAAAGAACTATTGATGGACAGAATGCAGAACAATGTCATACATTCACCCCAGTACAGAGATCTGGGCCTAAAGCCATCGTTTTTTGCTCAACATGCCATTCCAGTTTGGACCCAGGCATATGCAAATCAGTCTTGACCCTGTGCCCAATGGGAACATTCCAGCCCGAACTGCCAGGCCAGGACCTCCCTGGACTGGAAACAAGCATCCTATGACCGGTTTCGGGGTTTCACCCCTCTTCAGGCAGGATAGCTTGATTGCAGTGGCATGGCGAGCACGGGACTCACGTCTGAGCATACCCGTCCCACTTGGGGTGACAAATACAAAAAGAACTATTGATGGACAGAATGCAGAACAATGTCATACATACACCCCAGTACAGAGATCTGGGCCTAAATCCATTGTTTTTTTGCTCACCATGCCATTCCAGTTTGGACCCTGCCATATGCAAATCAGTCTTGACCCTGTGCCCAATGGGAACAGTCCAGCTTGAACTTCCAGGCCAGGTCCTCCCTGGACTGGAAACAAGCATCCTAGGACCGGTTTCGGGGTTTCACCCCTTTTCAGCCAGGATAGCTTGATTCCAGTGGCATGGAGAGCACGGGACTCACGTCTGAGCATACCCGACCCACTCGGGGTGACTAATGCAAAAAGAACTATTGATGGACAAAATGCAGAACAATGTCATACATTTACCCCAGTACAGAGATCTGGGCCTCAATCCATCGGCTTTTTACTCACATGCCATTCCAGTTTGGACCCAGCCATATGCAAATCAGTCTTGACCCTGTGCCCAATGGGAACAGTCCAGCCCAGGTTCTCCCTGGACTGGAAACACGCATCCTAGGTCCGGTTTCGGCGTTTCACCCCTCTTCAGCCAGGATAGCTTGATTCCAGTGGCATGGAGAGCAAGGGACTCACGTCTGAGCGTACCCGTCCCACTCGGGGTGACAAATGCAAAAATAACTATTGATGGACAAAATGCAGAAGAATGTCATACGTTCTCCCCAGTACAGAGATCTGTGCCTAAATCCATCGGCTTTTTACTCACATGCCATTCCAGTTTGGACCCAGCCATATGCAAATCAGTCTTGACCCTCTGCCCAATGGGAACAGTCCAGCCCGAACTGCCAGGCCGGGTCCTCCCTGGATTGGAAACAAGCATCCTAGGACCGGTTTTGGGGGTTTCACCCCTCTTCAGCCAGGATAGCTTATTTCCAGTGGCATGGAAAGCACGGGACTCACGTCTGAGCATAACCGTCCCACTCGGGGTGACAATTGCAAAAAGATCTATTGATGGACAGAATGCAGAACAATGTCATACATTAACCCCAGTACAGAGATCTGGGCCTAAATCCATATTTTTTTTGCTCACCATGCCATTCCAGTTTGGACCCAGCCATATGCAAATCAGTCTTGACCCTGTGCCCAATGGTAACAGTCCAGCCCGAGCTGCCATGCCAGGTCCTTCCTGGACTGGAAACAAGCATCCTCGGTCTGGTTTCGGGGTTTCACTTCTCTTCAGCCAGGATAGCTTGATTCGAATGGCATGGAGAGCACGGGACGCACGTCTGAGCATATCAGTCCCACTCGGGGTGACAAATGCAAAAAGAACTATTGATGGACAGAATGCAGAACAATGTCATACATTCACCCCAGTACAGAGATCTGGGCCTAAAGCCATCGTTTTTTGCTCACCATGCCATTCCAGTTTGGACCCAGCCATATGCAAATCAGTCTTGACCCTGTGCCCAATGGGAATAGTCCAGCCCGAACTGCCAGGCCAGGGCCTCCCTGGACTGGAAACAAGCATCCTATGACCGGTTTCGGGGATTCACCCCTCTTCAGCCAGGATAGCTTGATTGCAGTGGCATGGAGAACATGGGACTCACGTCTGAGCATACCCGACCCACTCGGGGTGACTAATGCAAAAAAAACTATTGATGGACAGAATGCAGAACAATGTCATACATTCACCCCAGGACAGAGAGCTGGTGCTAAATCCATTGTTTTTTTGCTCACCATGCCATTCCAGTTTGGACCCAGCCATATGCAAATCAGTCTTGACCCTGTGCCCAATGGTAACAGTCCAGCCCGACCTGCCATGCCAGGTCCTTCATGGACTGGAAACAAGCATCCTCAGACCGGTTTCGGGGTTTCACCCATCTTCAGCCAGGATAGCTTGATTCGAGTGGCATGGAGAGCACGGGACGCACGTCTGAGCATATCAGTCCCACTCGGGGTGACAAATGCAAAGAGAACTATTGATGGACAGAATGCAGAACAATGTCATACATTTACCCCAGTACAGAGATCTGGGCGTAAATCCATCGACTTTTTACTCACATGCCATTTCAGTTTGGACCCAGCCATATGCAAATCAGTCTTGACCCTCTGCCCAATGGGAACAGTCCAGCCCGAACTGCCAGGCCAGGTCCTCCCTGGACTGGAAACAAGCATCCTAGGACCGGTTTCGGGGGTTTCACCCCTCTTCAGCCAGGATAGCTTGATTCCAGTGGCATGGAGAGCACGGGACTCACGTCTGAGCATACCCGTCCCACTGGGGGGGACAATTGCAAAAAGATCTATTGATGGACAGAATGCAGAACAATGTCATACATTAACCCCAGTACAGAGATCTGGGCCTAAATCCATTTTTTTTTTGCTCACCATGCCATTCCAGTTTGGACCCAGCCATATGCAAATCAGTCTTGACCCTGTGCCCAATGGAAACTGTCCAGCCCAAACTGCCATGCCAGGTCCTTCCTGGACTGGAAACAAGCATCCTAGGACCGGTTTCGGTGTTTCACCCCTCTTCACCCAGGATAGCTTGATTACAGTGGCATGGAGAGCACAGGACTCACGTCTGAGCATACTCGACCCACTCGGGGTGACTAATGCAAAAAGAACTATTGATGGACAGAATGCAGAACAATGTCATACATTCACCCCAGTACAGAGATCTGGCCCTAAAGCCATAGTTTTTTGCTCACCATGCCATTCCAGTTTGGACCCAGCCATATGCAAATCAGTCTTGACCCTGTGCCCAATGGGAATAGTCCAGCACGAACTGCCAGGCCAGGTCCTCCCTGGACTGGAAACAAGCATCCTATGACCGGTTTCGGGGATTCACCCCTCTTCAGCCAGGATAGCTTGATTGCAGTGGCATGGAGAACATGGGACTCACGTCTGAGCATACCCGTCCCACTTGGGGTGACAAACGCAAAAAGAACTATTGATGGACAGAATGCAGAACAATGTCATACATTCACCCCAGTACAGAGATCTGGGCCTAAAGCCATTGTTTTTTGCTCACCATGACATTCCAGTTTGGACCCAGCCATATGCAAATCAGTCTTGACCCTCTGCCCAATGGGAACAGTCCAGCCCGAACTGCCAGGCCAGGTCCTCCCTAGACTGGAAGGAAACAAACATCCTAGGACCGGTTTCGGGGATTCACCCCTCTTCAGCCAGGATAGCTTGATTCCAGTGGCATGGAGAGCACGGGATTCACATCTGAGCATACCCATCCCACTCGGGGTGACAAATGCAAAAAGAACTGTTGATGGACAGAATGCAGAACAATGTCATACATTCACCCCAGTACAGAGATCTGGGCCTAAATCGATCGGTTTTTTGCTCACATGCCATTCCAGTTTGGACCCAGCCATATGAAAATCAGTCTTGACCCTCTGCCCAATGGGAACAGTCCAGCCCGAACTGCCAGGCCAGGTCCTCCCTGGACTGGAAACAAGCATCCTAGAACCGGTTTCGGGGGTTTCACCCCTCTTCAGCCAGGATAGCTTGATTCCAGTGGCATGGAGAGCACGGGACTCACGTCTGAGCGTACCCATCCCACTCGGGGTGACAATTGCAAAAAGATCTATTTTATGGACAGAATGCAGAACAATGTCATACATTAACCCCAGTACAGAGATCTGGGCCTAAATCCATTGTTTTTTTTACTCACCATGCCATTCCAGTTTGGACCCAGCCATATGCAAATCAGTCTTGACCCTGTGCCCAATGGGAACAGTCCAGCCCGAACTGCCATGCCAGGTCCTTCCTGGACTGGAAACAAGCATCCTAGGACCGGTTTCGGGGTTTCACCCCTCTTCACCTAGGATAGCTTGATTCCAGTGGCATGGAGAGCATAGGACTCACGTCTGAGCATACCCGACCCACTCGGGGTGACTAATGCAAAAAGAACTATTGATGGACAGAATGCAGAACAATGTCATACATTCACCCCAGTACAGAGATCTGGGCCTCAATCCATTGTTTTTTTGCTCTTCATGATATTCCAGTTTGGACCCAGCCATATGCAAATCAGTCGTGACCCTGTGCCCAATGGGAACTGTGCAGCCTGAACTGCCAGGCCAGGTCCTCCCTGGACTGGAAACAAGCATCCTAGGACGGGTTTCGGGGTTTCATCCCTCTTCAGCCAGGATAGCTTGATTCCAGTGGCATGGAGAGCACGGGACTCACGTCTGAGCATACCCGACCCACTCGGGGTGACTAATGCAAAAACAACTATTGATGGACAGAATGCAGAACAATGACAAACATTTACCCCAGTACAGAGATCTGGTCATAAATCCATTGTTTTTTTGCTCACCATGCCATTCCAGTTTGGTCCCAGCCATATGCAAATCAGTCTTGACCCTGTGCACAATGGGAACAGTCCAGCCCGAACTGCCAGGCCAGGTCCTCCCTGGACTGGAAACAAGCATCCTAGAACCGGTTTCGGGGGTTTCACCCCTCTTCAGCCAGGATAGCTTGATTCCAGTGGCATGGAGAGCACGGGACTCATTTCTGAGCATTCCCCCCCTCTCGGGGTGACAAATGCAAAAAGAACTATTGATGGACAAAATGCAGAACAATGTCATACATTTACCCCAGTACAGAGATCTGGGTCTAAATCCATCGGCTTTTTACTCACATGCCATTCAAGTTCGGACCCAGCCATATGCAAATCAGTCTTGACCCTGTGCCCAATGGGAACAGTCCAGCCCGAACTGCCATGCCAGGTCCTTCCTGGACTGGAAACAAGCATCCTAGGACCGGTTTCGGGGTTTCACCCCTCTTCACCCAGGATAGCTTGATTCCAGTGGCATGGAGAGCACAGGACTCACGTCTGAGCATACCCGACCCACTCGGGGTGACTAATGCAAAAAAAAACTATTGGTGGACAGAATGCAGAACAATGTCATACATTCAGCCCAGTACAGTAATCTGGGCCTATATCCATCGTTTTTTTGCTCACCATGCCATTCCAGTTTGGACCCAGCCATATGCAAATCGGTTTTGACCCTGTGCACAATGGGAACAGTCCAGCCCAAACTGCCATGCCATGTCCTCCCTTGACTGGAAACAAGCATCCTAGGACCATTTTCTGGGTTTCACCACTCTTCAGCCGGGATACCTTGATTCCAGTGGCATGGAGAGCACGGGACTCAAGTCTGAGCATACCCGTCCCACTTGTGGTGACAAATGCAAAAAGAACTATTTATGGACAGAATGCAGAACAATGTTATACATTCACCCCAGTACAGAGATCTGGGCCTAAATCCATTGTTTTTTTGCTCACCATGCCATTCCAGTTTGGACCCAGCCATATGCAAATCAGTCTTGACCCTGTGCCCAATGGGAACAGTCCAGCCCGAACTGCCATGCCACGTCCTTCCCGGACTGGAAACAAGCATCCTCGGACCGGTTTTGGGGTTTCACCCCCCTTCAGCCAGGATAGCTTGATTCGAGTGGCATGGAGAGCACGGGACGCATGTCTGAGCATACCCGTCCCACTTGGGGTGACAAATACAAAAAGAACTATTGATGGACAGAATGCAGAACAATGTCATACATTCACCCCAGTACAGAGATCTGGGCCTAAATCCATTGTTTTTTTGCTCACCATGCCATTCCAGTTTGGACCCTGCCATATGCAAATCAGTCTTGACCCTCTGCCCAATGGGAACAGTCCAGCCCGAACTGCCAGGCCAGGTCCTCCCTAGACTGGAAGGAAACAAACATCCTAGGACCGGTTTCGGGGTTTCACCCCTCTTCAACCAGGATAGCTTGATTCCAGTGGCATGGAGAGCACGGGATTCACATCTGAGCATACCTATCCCACTCGGGGTGACATGCAAAAAGAACTGTTGATGGACAGAATGCAGAACAATGTCATACATTCTCCCCAGTACAGAGATCTGGGCCTAAATCCATCGGTTTTTTGCTCACATGCCATTCCAGTTTGGACCCAGCCATATGCAAATCAGTCTTGACCCTCTGCCCAATGGGAACAGTCCAGCCCGAACTGCCAGACCAGGTCCTCCCTGGACTGGAAACAAGCATCCTAGAACCGGTTTCGGGGGTTTCACCCCTCTTCAGCCAGGATAGCTTGATTCGAGTGGCATGGAGAGCACGGGACTCACGTCTGAGCGTACCCGTCCCACTCGGGGTGACTAATGCAAAAAGAACTATTGATGGACAGAATGCAGAACAATGTCATACATTCACCCCAGTACAGAGATCTGGGCCTAAATCCATTGTTTTTTTGCTCACCATGCAATTCCAGTTTGGACCCAGCCATATGCAAATCAGTCTTGACCCTGTGCCCAATGGGAACAGTGCAGCCCGAACTGCCATGCCAGGTCCTTCCTGGACTGGAAACAAGCATCCTAGGTTCCGGTTTCGGGGTTTCACCCCTCTTCACCCAGGATAGCTTGATTCCAGTGGTATGGAGAGCACAGGACTCACGTCTGAGCATACCCGACCCACTCGGGGTGACTAATGCAAAAAGAACTATTGATGGACAGAATGCAGAACAATGTCATACATTCACCCCAGTACAGAGATCTGGGCCTAAATCCATTGTTTTTTTGCTCACCATGCCATTCCAGTTTGGACCCAGCCATATGCAAATCAGTCTTGACCCTGTGCCCAATGAGAATAGTCCAGCCCGAACTGCCAGGCCAGGCCCTCCCTGGACTGGAAACAAGCATCCTATGACCAGTTTCGGGGATTCACCCCTCTTCAGCCAGGATAGCTTGATTGCAGTGGCATGGAGAACATGGGACTCACG
Source organism: Triturus cristatus (assembly GCF_964204655.1). NCBI lineage: Eukaryota > Metazoa > Chordata > Amphibia > Caudata > Salamandridae > Triturus > Triturus cristatus. The sequence continues at coordinate 383,107,356 of NC_140579.1, read as the reverse complement.
TCTGAGCATACCCGTCCCACTTGGGGTGACAAATGCAAAAAGAACTATTGATCGACAGAATGCAGAACAATGTCATACATTCACCCCAGTACAGAGATCTGGGCCTAAAGCCATTGTTTTTTGCTCACCATGACATTCCAGTTTGGACCCAGCCATATGCAAATCAGTCTTGACCCTGTGCCCAATGGGAATAGTCCAGCCCGAACTGCCAGGCCAGGCCCTCCCTGGACTGGAAACAAGCATCCTATGACCAGTTTCGGGGATTCACCCCTCTTCAGCCAGGATAGCTTGATTGCAGTGGCATGGAGAACATTGGACTCACGTCTGAGCATACCCGTCCCACTTGGGGTGACAAATGCAAAAAGAACTATTGATGGACAGAATGCAGAACAATATCATACATTAACCCCAGCACAGAGATCTGGGCCTAAATGCATTGTTTTTGCTCACCATGCCATTCCAGTTTGGACCCTGCTATATGCAAATCAGTCTTGACCCTCTGCCCAATGGGAACAGTCCAGCCCGAACTGCCAGGCCAGGTCCTCCCTAGACTGGAAGGAAACAAACATCCTAGGACCGGTTTCGGGGATTCACCCCTCTTCAGCCAGGATAGCTTGATTCCAGTGGCATGGAGAGCACGGGATTCACATCTGAGCATACCCATCCCACTCGTGGTGACAAATGCAAAAAGAACTGTTGATGGACAGAATGCAGAACAATGTCATACATTCACCCCAGTACAGAGATCTGGGCCTAAATCCATCGGTTTTTTGCTCACATGCCATTCCAGTTTGGAACCAGCCATATGCAAATCAGTCTTGACCCTCTGCCCAATGGGAACAGTCCAGCCCGAACTGCCAGACCAGGTCCTCCCTGGACTGGAAACAAGCATCCTAGAACCGGTTTCGGGGGTTTCACCCCTCTTCAGCCAGGATAGCTTGATTCGAGTGGCATGGAGAGCACGGGACTCACGTCTGAGCGTACCCGTCCCACTCGGGGTGACAATTGCAAAAAGATCTATTTTATGGACAGAATGCAGAACAATGTCAAACATTAACCCCAGTACAGAGATCTGGGCCTAAATCCATTGTTTTTTTTACTCACCATGCCATTCCAGTTTGGACCCATCCATATGCAAATCAGTCTGGACCCTGTGCCCAATGGGAACAGTCCAGCCCGAACTGCCATGCCAGGTCCTTCCTGGACTGGAAACAAGCATCCTAGGTTCCGGTTTCGGGGTTTCACTCCTCTTCACCCAGGATAGCTTGATTCCAGTGGTATGGAGAGCACGGGACTCACGTCTGAGCGTACCCGTCCCACTCGGGGTGACAATTGCAAAAAGATCTATTTTATGGACAGAATGCAGAACAATGTCAAACATTAACCCCAGTACAGAGATCTGGGCCTAAATCCATTGTTTTTTTTACTCACCATGCCATTCCAGTTTGGACCCAGCCATATGCAAATCAGTCTTGACCCTGTGCCCAATGGGAACAGTGCAGCCCGAACTGCCATTCCAGGTCCTTCCTGGACTGGAATCAAGCATCCTCGGACCGGTTTCGGGGTTTCACTCCTCTTCAGCCAGGATAGCTTGATTCGAGTGGCATGGAGAGCACGGGACGCACGTCTGAGCATATCAGTCCCACTCGGGGTGACAAATGCAAAAAGAACTATTGATGGACAGAATGCAGAACAATGTCATACATTCACCCCAGTACAGAGATCTGGGCCTAAAGCCATCGTTTTTTGCTCACCATGCCATTCCAGTTTGGACCCAGCCATATGCAAATCAGTCTTGACCCTGTGCCCAATGGGAACATTCCAGCCCGAACTGCCAGGCCAGGTCCTCCCTGGACTGGAAACAAGCATCCTATGACCGGTTTCGGGGTTTCACCCCTCTTCAGGCAGGATAGCTTGATTGCAGTGGCATGGAGAGCACGGGACTCCCGTCTGAGCATACCCGGCCCACTTGGGGTGACAAATACCAAAAGAACTATTGATGGACAGAATGCAGAACAATGTCATACATTCACCCCAGTACAAAGATCTGGGCCTAAATCCATAGTTTTTTTGCTCACCATGCCATTCCAGTTTGGACCCTGCCATATGCCAATCAGTCTTGACCCTCTGCCCAATGGGAACAGTACAGCCTGAACTTCCAGGCCAGGTCCTCCCTGGACTGGAAACAAGCATCCTAGGACCGGTTTCGGGGTTTCACCCCTCTTCAGCCAGGATAGCTTGATTCCAGTGGCTTGGAGAGCACGGGACTCACGTCTGAGCATACCCGACCCACTCGGGGTGACTAATGCAAAAAGAACTATTGATGGACAAAATGCAGAACAATGTCATACATTTACCCCAGTACAGAGATCTGGGCCTCAATCCATCGGCTTTTTACTCACATGCCATTCCAGTTTGGACCCAGCTATATGCAAATCAGTCTTGACCCTGTGCCCAATGGGAACAGTCCAGCCCAGGTTCTCCCTGGACTGGAAACAAGCATCCTAGGTCCGGTTTCGGCATTTCACCCCTCTTCAGCCAGGATAGCTTGATTCCAGTGGCATGGAGAGCACGGGACTCACGTCTGAGCGTACCCGTCCCACTCGGGGTGACAAATGCAAAACTAACTATTGATGGACAAAATGCAGAACAATGTCATACGTTTACCCCAGTACGAGATCTGGGCCTAAATCCATCGGCTTTTTACTGACATGCCATTCCAGTTTGGACCCAGCCATATGCAAATCAGTCTTGACCCTCTGCCCAATGGGAACAGTCCAGCCCGAACTGCCAGACCAGGTCCTCCCTGGACTGGAAACAAGCATCCTAGAACCGGTTTCGGGGGTTTCACCCCTCTTCAGCCAGGATAGCTTGATTCGAGTGGCATGGAGAGCACGGGACTCACGTCTGAGCGTACCCGTCCCACTCGGGGTGACAATTGCAAAAAGATCTATTTTATGGACAGAATGCAGAACAATGTCATACATTAACCCCAGTACAGAGATCTGGGCCTAAATTCATTGTTTTTTTTACTCACCATGCCATTCCAGTTTGGACCCATCCATATGCAAATCAGTCTGGACCCTGTGCCCAATGGGAACAGTCCAGCCCGAACTGCCATGCCAGGTCCTTCCTGGACTGGAAACAAGCATCCTAGGTTCCGGTTTCGGGGTTTCACCCCTCTTCAGGCAGGATACCTTGATTGCAGTGGCATGGAGAGCACGGGATTCACATCTGAGCATACCCATCCCACTCGGGGTGACAAATGCAAAAAGAACTGTTGATGGACAGAATGCAGAACAATGTCATACATTCACCCCAGTACAAAGATCTGGGCCTAAATCCATAGTTTTTTTGCTCACCATGCCATTCCAGTTTGGACCCTGCCATATGCCAATCAGTCTTGACCCTCTGCCCAATGGGAACAGTACAGCCTGAACTTCCAGGCCAGGTCCTCCCTGGACTGGAAACAAGCATCCTAGGACCGGTTTCGGGGTTTCACCCCTCTTCAGCCAGGATAGCTTGATTCCAGTGGCTTGGAGAGCACGGGACTCACGTCTGAGCATACCCGACCCACTCGGGGTGACTAATGCAAAAAGAACTATTGATGGACAAAATGCAGAACAATGTCATACATTTACCCCAGTACAGAGATCTGGGCCTCAATCCATCGGCTTTTTACTCACATGCCATTCCAGTTTGGACCCAGCTATATGCAAATCAGTCTTGACCCTGTGCCCAATGGGAACAGTCCAGCCCAGGTTCTCCCTGGACTGGAAACAAGCATCCTAGGTCCGGTTTCGGCATTTCACCCCTCTTCAGCCAGGATAGCTTGATTCCAGTGGCATGGAGAGCACGGGACTCACGTCTGAGCGTACCCGTCCCACTCGGGGTGACAAATGCAAAACTAACTATTGATGGACAAAATGCAGAACAATGTCATACGTTTACCCCAGTACGAGATCTGGGCCTAAATCCATCGGCTTTTTACTGACATGCCATTCCAGTTTGGACCCAGCCATATGCAAATCAGTCTTGACCCTCTGCCCAATGGGAACAGTCCAGCCCGAACTGCCAGACCAGGTCCTCCCTGGACTGGAAACAAGCATCCTAGAACCGGTTTCGGGGGTTTCACCCCTCTTCAGCCAGGATAGCTTGATTCGAGTGGCATGGAGAGCACGGGACTCACGTCTGAGCGTACCCGTCCCACTCGGGGTGACAATTGCAAAAAGATCTATTTTATGGACAGAATGCAGAACAATGTCATACATTAACCCCAGTACAGAGATCTGGGCCTAAATTCATTGTTTTTTTTACTCACCATGCCATTCCAGTTTGGACCCATCCATATGCAAATCAGTCTGGACCCTGTGCCCAATGGGAACAGTCCAGCCCGAACTGCCATGCCAGGTCCTTCCTGGACTGGAAACAAGCATCCTAGGTTCCGGTTTCGGGGTTTCACCCCTCTTCAGGCAGGATACCTTGATTGCAGTGGCATGGAGAGCACGGGATTCACATCTGAGCATACCCATCCCACTCGGGGTGACAAATGCAAAAAGAACTGTTGATGGACAGAATGCAGAACAATGTCATACATTCACCCCAGTACAAAGATCTGGGCCTAAATCCATAGTTTTTTTGCTCACCATGCCATTCCAGTTTGGACCCTGCCATATGCCAATCAGTCTTGACCCTCTGCCCAATGGGAACAGTACAGCCTGAACTTCCAGGCCAGGTCCTCCCTGGACTGGAAACAAGCATCCTAGGACCGGTTTCGGGGTTTCACCCCTCTTCAGCCAGGATAGCTTGATTCCAGTGGCTTGGAGAGCACGGGACTCACGTCTGAGCATACCCGACCCACTCGGGGTGACTAATGCAAAAAGAACTATTGATGGACAAAATGCAGAACAATGTCATACATTTACCCCAGTACAGAGATCTGGGCCTCAATCCATCGGCTTTTTACTCACATGCCATTCCAGTTTGGACCCAGCTATATGCAAATCAGTCTTGACCCTGTGCCCAATGGGAACAGTCCAGCCCAGGTTCTCCCTGGACTGGAAACAAGCATCCTAGGTCCGGTTTCGGCATTTCACCCCTCTTCAGCCAGGATAGCTTGATTCCAGTGGCATGGAGAGCACGGGACTCACGTCTGAGCGTACCCGTCCCACTCGGGGTGACAAATGCAAAACTAACTATTGATGGACAAAATGCAGAACAATGTCATACGTTTACCCCAGTACGAGATCTGGGCCTAAATCCATCGGCTTTTTACTGACATGCCATTCCAGTTTGGACCCAGCCATATGCAAATCAGTCTTGACCCTCTGCCCAATGGGAACAGTCCAGCCCGAACTGCCAGACCAGGTCCTCCCTGGACTGGAAACAAGCATCCTAGAACCGGTTTCGGGGGTTTCACCCCTCTTCAGCCAGGATAGCTTGATTCGAGTGGCATGGAGAGCACGGGACTCACGTCTGAGCGTACCCGTCCCACTCGGGGTGACAATTGCAAAAAGATCTATTTTATGGACAGAATGCAGAACAATGTCATACATTAACCCCAGTACAGAGATCTGGGCCTAAATTCATTGTTTTTTTTACTCACCATGCCATTCCAGTTTGGACCCATCCATATGCAAATCAGTCTGGACCCTGTGCCCAATGGGAACAGTCCAGCCCGAACTGCCATGCCAGGTCCTTCCTGGACTGGAAACAAGCATCCTAGGTTCCGGTTTCGGGGTTTCACCCCTCTTCAGGCAGGATACCTTGATTGCAGTGGCATGGAGAGCACGGGATTCACATCTGAGCATACCCATCCCACTCGGGGTGACAAATGCAAAAAGAACTGTTGATGGACAGAATGCAGAACAATGTCATACATTCACCCCAGTACAGAGATCTGGGCCTAAATCCATTGTTTTTTTGCTCACCATGCCATTCCAGTTTGGACCCTGCCATATGCAAATCAGTCTTGACCCTCTGCCCAATGGGAACAGTCCAGCCCGAACTGCCAGGCCAGGTCCTCCCTAGACTGGAAGGAAACAAACATCCTAGGACCGGTTTCGGGGTTTCACCCCTCTTCAATCAGGATAGCTTGATTATAGTGGCATGGAGAGCACGGGATTCACATCTGAGCATACCTATCCCACTCGGGGTGACAAATGCAAAAAGAACTGTTGATGGACAGAATGCAGAACAATGTCATACATTCTCCCCAGTACAGAGATCTGGGCCTAAATCCATCGGTTTTTTGCTCACATGCCATTCCAGTTTGGACCCAGCCATATGCAAATCAGTCTTGACCCTCTGCCCAATGGGAACAGTCCAGCCCGAACTTCCAGACCAGGTCCTCCCTGGACTGGAAACAAGCATCCTAGGACCGGTTTCGGGGATTCACCCCTCTTCACCCCGGATAGCTTGATTATAGTGGCATGGAGAGCACAGGACCCACGTCTGAGCATACTCGACCCACTCGGGGTGACTAATGCAAAAAGAACTATTGATGGACAGAATGCAGAACAATGTCATACATTCACCCCAGTTCAGAGATCTGAGCGTAAATCCATTGTTTTTTTGTTCACCATGCCATTCCAGTTTGGACACAGCCATATGCAAATCAGTCTTGACCCTGTGCCCAATGGTAACAGTCCAGCCCGAGCTGCCATGCCAGGTCCTTCCTGGACTGGAAACAAGCATCCTCGGACCGGTTTCGGGGTTTCACCCCTCTTCAGCCAGGATAGCTTGATTCGAGTGGCATGGAGAGCACGGGACGCACGTCTGAGCATATCAGTCCCACTCGGGGTGACAAATGCAAAAAGAACTATTGATGGACAGAATGCAGAACAATGTCATACATTCACCCCAGTACAGAGATCTGGGCCTAAAGCCATCGTTTTTTACTCACCATGCCATTCCAGTTTGGACCCAGCCATATGCAAATCAGTCTTGACCCTGTGCCCAATGGGAATAGTCCAGCCCGAACTGCCAGGCCAGGCCCTCCCTGGACTGGAAACAAGCATCCTATGACCAGTTTCGGGGATTCACCCCTCTTCAGCCAGGATAGCTTGATTGCAGTGGCATGGAGAACATGAGACTCACGTCTGAGCATACCCGTCCCACTTGGGGTGACAAATGCAGAAAGAAGTATTGATGGACAGAATGCAGAACAATGTCATACATTCACCCCAGTACAGAGATCTGGGCCTAAAGCCATCATTTTTTGCTCACCATGACATTCCAGTTTGGACCCAGCCATATGCAAATCAGTCTTGACCCTGTGCCCAATGGGAATAGTCCAGCCCGAACTGCCAGGCCAGGTCCTCCCTAGACTGGAAGGAAACAAACATCCTAGGACCGGTTTTGGGGATTCACCCCTCTTCAGCCAGGATAGCTTGATTCCAGTGGCATGGAGAGCACGGGATTCACATCTGAGCATACCCATCCCACTCGGGGTGACAAATGCAAAAAGAACTATTGATGGACAGAATGCAGAACAATGTCATACATTCACCCCAGTACAGAGATCTGGGCCTAAATCCATTGTTTTTTTGCTCATCATGACATTCCAGTTTGGACCCAGCCATATGCAAATCAGTCTTGACCCTGTGCCCAATGGGAACTGTCCAGCCTGAACTGCCAGGCCAGGTCCTCCCTGGACTGGAAACAAGCATCCTAGGACCGGTTTCGGGGTTTCACCCCTCTTCAGCCAGGATAGCTTGATTCCAGTGACATGGAGAGCACGGGACTCACGTCTGAGCATACCCGACCCACTCGGGCTGACTAATGCAAAAAGAACTATTGATGGCCAGAATGCAGAACAATGACATACATTTACCCCAGTACAGAGATCTGGGCATAAATCCATCGTTTTTTTGCTCACCATCCCATTCCAGTTTGGTCCCAGCCATATGCAAATCAGTCTTGACCCTTTGCCCAATGGGAACAGTCCAGCACAGGCTCTCCCTGGACTGGAAACAAGCATCCTAGGGCCGGTTTCGGCGTTTCACCCCTCTTCAGCCAGGATAGCTTGATTCCAGTGGAATGGAGAGCACGGGACTCATTTCTGAGCATTCCCCCCCCTCTCGGGGTGACAAATGCAAAAAGAACTATTGATGGACAGAATGCCGAACAATGTCATACATTCACCCCATTACAGAGATCTGGGTCTAAATCCATGTTTTTTTTGCTCACCATGCCATTCCAGTTTGGACCCAGCCATATGCAAATCAGTCTTGACCCTGTGCCCAATGGGAACAGTCCAGCCCGAACTGCCATGCCATGTCCTCCCTTGACTGGAAACAAGCATACTAGCACCAGTTTCGGAGTTTCACCACTCTTCATTCAGGATACCTTGATTCCAGTGGCATGGAGAGCACAGGACTCACGTCTGAGCATACCCGACCCACTCGGGGTGACTAATGCAAAAAGAACTATTGATGGAGAGAATGCAGAACAATGTCATACATTCACCCCAGTACAGAGATCTGGGCCTAAATCCATTGTTTTTTTGCTCACCATGCCATTCCAGTTTGGACCCAGCCATATGCAAATCAGTCTTGACTCTGTCCCCAATGGGAACATTCCAGCCCGAACTGCCAGGCCAGGTCCTCCCTGGACTGGAAACAAGCATCCTCGGACCGGTTTCGGGGTTTCACCCCTCTTCAGCCAGGATAGCTTGATTCGAGTGGCACGGAGAGCACGGGACGCACGTCTGAGCATATCAGTCCCACTCGGGGTGACTAATGCAAAAAGAACTATTGATGGACAGAATGCATAACAATGTCATATATTTACCCCAGTACAGAGATCTGGACCTAAAGCCATCGTTTTTTGCTCACCATGCCATTCCAGTTTGGACCCAGCCATATGCAAATCAGTCTTGACCATGTGCCCAATGGGAACATTCCAGCCCGAACTGCCAGGCCAGGTCCTCCCTGGACTAGAAACAAGCATCCTATGACCGGTTTCGGGGTTTCACCCCTCTTCAGCCAGGATAGCTTGATTCCAGTGGCATGGAGAGCACGGGACTCACGTCTGAGCATACCCGACCCACTCGGGGTGACTAATGGAAAAAGAACTATTGATGGACAAAATGCAGAACAATGACATACATTTACCCCAGTACAGAGATCTGGGCATAAATCCATAGTTTTTTTGCTCACCATCGCATTCCAGTTTGGTCCCAGCCATATTCAAATCAGTCTTGACCCTGTGCCCAATGGGAACAGTCCAGCACAGGTTCCCCCTGGACTGGAAACAAGCATCCTAGGACCGGTTTCGGGGTTTCACCCCTCTTCAGCCAGGATAGCTTGATTCCAGTGGCATGGAGAGCACGGGACTCACGTCTGAGCATACCCGTCCCACTTGTGGTGACAAATGCAAATTGAACTATTGATGGACAGAATGCAGAACAATGTCATACATTCACCCCAGTACAGAGATCTGGGCCTCAATCCATTGTTTTTTTGCTCACCATGCCATTCCAGTTTGGACCAAGCCATATGCAAATCAGTCTTGACCCTGTGCCCAATGGGAACTGTCCAGCCTGAACTGCAAGGCCAGGTCCTCCCTGGACTGGAAACAAGCATCCTAGGACCGGTTTCGGGGATTCACCCCTCTTCAGCCAGCATAGCTTGATTGCAGTGGCATGGAGAGCATGGGACTCACGTCTGAGCATACCCGTCCCACTTGGGGTGACAAATGCAAAAAGAACTATTGATGGACAGAATGCAGAACAATGTCATACATTCACCCCAGTACAGAGATCTGGGCCTAAATCCATTGTTTTTTTGCTCATCATGACATTCCAGTTTGGACCCAGCCATATGCAAATCAGTCTTGACCCTGTGCCCAATGGGAACTGTCCAGCCTGAACTGCCAGGCCAGGTCCTCCCTGGACTGGAAACAAGCATCCTAGGACCGGTTTCGGGGTTTCACCCCTCTTCAGCCAGGATAGCTTGATTCCAGTGACATGGAGAGCACGGGACTCACGTCTGAGCATACCCGACCCACTCGGGCTGACTAATGCAAAAAGAACTATTGATGGCCAGAATGCAGAACAATGACATACATTTACCCCAGTACAGAGATCTGGGCATAAATCCATTGTTTTTTTGCTCACCATCCCATTCCAGTTTGGTCCCAGCCATATGCAAATCAGTCTTGACCCTTTGCCCAATGGGAACAGTCCAGCACAGGCTCTCCCTGGACTGGAAACAAGCATCCTAGGACCGGTTTCGGCGTTTCACCCCTCTTCAACCAGGATAGCTTGATTCCAGTGGAATGGAGAGCACGGGACTCATTTCTGAGCATTCCCCCCCCTCTCGGGGTGACAAATGCAAAAAGAACTATTGATGGACAGAATGCCGAACAATGTCATACATTCACCCCATTACAGAGATCTGGGTCTAAATCCATGTTTTTTTTGCTCACCATGCCATTCCAGTTTGGACCCAGCCATATGCAAATCAGTCTTGACCCTGTGCCCAATGGGAACAGTCCAGCCCGAACTGCCATGCCATGTCCTCCCTTGACTGGAAACAAGCATACTAGCACCAGTTTCGGAGTTTCACCACTCTTCATTCAGGATACCTTGATTCCAGTGGCATGGAGAGCACAGGACACACGTCTGAGCATACCCGACCCACTCGGGGTGACTAATGCAAAAAGAACTGTTGATGGAGAGAATGCAGAACAATGTCATACATTCACCCCAGTACAGAGATCTGGGCCTAAATCCATTGTTTTTTTGCTCACCATGCCATTCCAGTTTGGACCCAGCCATATGCAAATCAGTCTTGACTCTGTCCCCAATGGGAACATTCCAGCCCGAACTGCCAGGCCAGGTCCTCCCTGGACTGGAAACAAGCATCCTCGGACCGGTTTCGGGGTTTCACCCCTCTTCAGCCAGGATAGCTTGATTCGAGTGGCACGGAGAGCACGGGACGCACGTCTGAGCATATCAGTCCCACTCGGGGTGACAAATGCAAAAAGAACTATTGATGGACAGAATGCATAACAATGTCATATATTTACCCCAGTACAGAGATCTGGACCTAAAGCCATCGTTTTTTGCTCACCATGCCATTCCAGTTTGGACCCAGCCATATGCAAATCAGTCTTGACCCTGTGCCCAATGGGAACATTCCAGCCCGAACTGCCAGGCCAGGTCCTCCCTGGACTAGAAACAAGCATCCTATGACCGGTTTCGGGGTTTCACCCCTCTTCAGCCGGGATAGCTTGATTCCAGTGGCATGGAGAGCACGGGACTCACGTCTGAGCATACCCGACCCACTCGGGGTGACTAATGGAAAAAGAACTATTGATGGACAGAATGCAGAACAATGACATACATTTACCCCAGTACAGAGATCTGGGCATAAATCCATAGTTTTTTTGCTCACCATCGCATTCCAGTTTGGTCCCAGCCATATGCAAATCAGTCTTGACCCTGTGCCCAATGGGAACAGTCCAGCACAGGTTCCCCCTGGACTGGAAACAAGCATCCTAGGACCGGTTTCGGGGTTTCACCCCTCTTCAGCCAGGATAGCTTGATTCCAGTGGCATGGAGAGCACGGGACTCACGTCTGAGCATACCCGTCCCACTTGTGGTGACAAATGCAAATTGAACTATTGATGGGCAGAATGCAGAACAATGTCATACATTCACCCCAGTACAGAGATCTGGGCCTAAATCCATTGTTTTTTTGCTCACCATGCCATTCCAGTTTGGACCAAGCCATATGCAAATCAGTCTTGACCCTGTGCCCAATGGGAACTGTCCAGCCTGAACTGCCAGGCCAGGTCCTCCCTGGACTGGAAACAAGCATCCTAGGACCGGTTTCGATGTTTCACTCCTCTTCAGCCAGGATAGCTTGATTCCAGTGGCATGGAGAGCACGGGATTCATTTCTGAGCATTCCCCCCCTCTCGGGGTGACAAATGCAAAAAGAATGCAGAACAATGTCATACATTCAGCCCAGTACAGTAATCTGGGCCTAAATTAATCGTTTTTTTGCTCACCATGCCATTCCAGTTTGGACCCAGCCATATGCAAATCAGTCTTGACCCTGTGCACAATGGGAACAGTCCAGCCCGAACTGCCAGGCCATGTCCTCCCTTGACTGGAAACAAGCATCCTAGGACCAGTTTCGGGGTTTCACCCCTCTTCAGCCAGGATACCTTGATTCCAGTGGCATGGAGAGCACGGGACTCACTTCTGAGCGTACCCGTCCCACTCGGGGTGACAAATGTAAAAATAACTATTGATGGACAGAATGCAGAACAATGTCATACATTCACCCCAGTACAGAGATCTGGGCCTAAATCCATTGTTTTTTTGCTCACCATGCCACTCCAGTTTGGACCCAGCCATATGCAAATCAGTCTTGTCTATGTGCCCAATGGGAACATTCCAGCCCGAACTGCCATGCCATGTCCTCCCTTGGCTGGAAACAAGCATCCTATGACCGGTTTCGGGGTTTCACCCCTCTTCAGCCAGGATAGCTTGATTGCAGTGGCATGGAGAGCACAGGACTCACGTCTGAGCATACCCGTCCCACTTGTGGTGACAAATGCAAATAGAACTATTGATGGACAGAATGCAGAACAATGTCATACATTCACCCCAGTACAGAGATCTGGGCCTAAATCCATTGTTTTTTTGCTCACCATGCCATTCCAGTTTGGACCCAGCCATATGCAAATCAGTCTTCACCCTGTGCCCAATGGGAACTGTCCAGCCTGAACTGCCAGGCCAGGTCCTCCCTGGACTGGAAACAAGCATCCTAGGACCGGTTTCGGTGTTTCACCCCTCATCAGCCAGGATAGCTTGATTCCAGTGGCATGGAGAGCATGGGATTCATTTCTGAGCATTCCCCCCCTCTCGAAGTGACAAATGCAAAAAGAATGCAGAACAATGTCATACATTCACCCCAGTACAGTAATCTGGGCCTAAATCAATCGTTTTTTTGCTCACCATGCCATTCCAGTTTGGACCCAGCCATATGCAAATCAGTCATGACCCTGTGCACAATGGGAACAGTCCAGCCCGAACTGCCAGGCCATGTCCTACCTTGACTGGAAACAAGCATCCTAGGACCAGTTTCGGGGTTTCACCACTCTTCAGCCAGGATACCTTGATTCCAGTGGCATGGAGAGCACGGGACTCACGTCTGAGCGTACCCGTCCCACTCGGGGTGACAATTGCAAAAAGATCTATTGATGGACAGAATGCAGAACAATCTCATACATTAACCCCAGTACAGAGATCTGGGCCTAAATCCATTGTTTTTTTGCTCACCATGCCATTCCAGTTTGGACCCAGCCATATGCAAATCAGTCTTGACGCTGTGCCCAATGGGAACAGTCCAGCCCGAACTGCCATGCCAGGTCCTTTCTGGACTGGAAACAAGCATCCTGGGACCGGTTTCGGGGTTTCACCCCTCTTTACCCAGGATAGCTTGATTCCAGTGGCATGGAGAGCACAGGACTCACGTCTGAGCATACCCGTCCCACTCAGGGTGACAAATGCAAAAAGAACTATTGATGGACAGAATGCAGAACAATGTCATACATTCACCCCAGTACAGAGATCTGGGCCTAAATCCATCGGTTTTTTGCTCACATGCCATTCCAGTTTGGACCCAGCCATATGCAAATCAGTCTTGACCCTCTGCCCAATGGGAACAGTCCAGCCCGAACTGCCAGGCCAGGTCCTCCCTGGACTGGAAACAAGCATCCTAGGACCGGTTTCGGGGGTTTCACCCCTCTTCAGCCAGGATAGCTTGATTCCAGTGGCATGGAGAGCACGGGACTCACGTCTGGGCGTACCCGTCCCACTCAGGGTGACAAATGCAAAAAGAACTATTGATGGACAGAATGCAGAACAATGTCATACATTAACCCCAGTACAGAGATCTGGGCTTAAATCCATTTTTTTTTGCTCACCATGCCATTCCAGTTTGGACCCTGCCATATGCAAATCAGTCTTGACCCTCTGCCCAATGGGAACAGTCCAGCCCGAACTGCCATGCCAGGTCCTCCCTAGACTGGAAGAAAACAAACATCCTAGGACCGGTTTCGGGGTTTCACCCCTCTCCAGCCAGGATAGCTTGATTCCAGGGGCATGGAGAGCACGGGATTCACATCTGTGCATACCCATCCCACTCGGGGTGACAAATGCAAAAAGAACTGTTGATGGACAGAATGCAGAACAATGTTATACATTCACCCCAGTACAGAGATCTGGGCCTAAATCCATCAGTTTTTTGCTCACATGCCATTCCAGTTTGTACACAGCCATATGCAAATCAGTCTTGAAACTCTGCCCAATGGGAACAGTCCAGCCCGAACTGCCAGGCCAGGTCCTCCCTGGACTGTAAACAAGCATCCTAGAAACGGTTTCGGGGGTTTCACCCCTCTTCAGCCAGGATAGCTTGATTCCAGTGGCATGGAGAGCACGGGACTCACGTCTGAGCGTACCTGTCCCACTCGGGGGGACAATTGCAAAAAGATCTATTTTATGGACAGAATGCAGAACAATGTCATACATTAACCCCAGTACAGAGATCTGGGCCTAAATCCATTGTTTTTTTTACTCACCGTGCCATTCCAGTTTGGACCCAGCCATATGCAAATCAGTCTTGACCCTGTGCCTAATTGGAACAGTCCAGCCCGAACTGCCAGGCCAGGACCTTCCTGGACTGGAAACAAGCATCCTAGGACCGGTTTCGGGGTTTCACCCCTCTTCACCCAGGATAGCTTGATTCCAGTGGCATGGAGAGCACATGACTCACGTCTGAGCATACCCGACCCACTCGGGGTGACTAATGCAAAAAGAACTATTGATGGACAGAATGCAGAACAATGTCATACATTCCCCCCCGTACAGAGATCTGGCCCTAAATCCATTGTTGTTTTGCTCACCATGCCATTCCAGTTTGGACACCGCCATATGCAAATCAGTCTTGACCCTCTGCCCAATGGGAACAGTCCAGCCCGAACTGCCAGGCCAGGTCCTCCCTAGACTGGAAGGAAACAAACATCCTAGGACCGGTTTCGGGGTTTCACCCCTCTCCAGCCAGGATTGCTTGATTCCAGGGGCATGGAGAGCACGGGATTTACATCTGTGCATACCCATCCCACTCGGGGTGACAAATGCAAAAAGAACTGTTGATGGACAGAATGCAGAACAATGTCATACATTCACCCCAGTACAGAGATCTGGGCCTAAATCCATCAGTTTTTTGCTCACATGCCATTCCAGTTTGGACCCAGCCATATGCAAATCAGTCTTGGCCCTGTGCCCAATGGGAACATTCCAGCCCGAACTGCCAGGCCAGGTCCTTCCTGGACTAGAAACAAGCATCCTATGACCGGTTTCGGGGTTTCACCCCTCTTCAGCCAGGATAGCTTGATTGCAGTGGCATGGAGAGCACGGGACTCACGTCTGAGCATACCCGTCCCACTTGTGGTGACAAATGCAAATAGAACTATTGATGGACAGAATGCAGAACAATGTCATACATTCACCCCCGTACAGAGATCTGGGCCTAAATCCATTGTTTTTTTGCTCACCATGCGATTCCAGTTTGGACCAAGCCATATGCAAATCAGTCTTGACCCTGTGCCCAATGGGAACTGTCCAGCCTGAACTGCCAGGCCAGGTCCTCCCTGGACTGGAAACAAGCATCCTAGGACCGGTTTCGATGTTTCACTCCTCTTCAGCCAGGATAGCTTGATTCCAATGGCATGGAGAGCACGGGATTCATTTCTGAGCATTCCCCCCCTCTCGGGGTGACAAATGCAAAAAGAATGCAGAACAATGTCATACATTCAGCCCAGTACAGTAATCTGGGCCTAAATTAATCGTTTTTTTGCTCACCATGCCATTCCAGTTTGGACCCAGCCATATGCAAATCAGTCTTGACCCTGTGCACAATGGGAACAGTCCAGCCCGAACTGCCAGGCCATGTCCTCCCTTGACTGGAAACAAGCATCCTAGGACCAGTTTCGGGGTTTCACCACTCTTCAGCCAGGATACCTTGATTCCAGTGGCATGGAGAGCACGGGACTCACGTCTGAGCGTAACCGTCCCACTCGGGGTGACAATTGCAAAAAGATCTATTGATGGACAGAATGCAGAACAATCTCATACATTAACCCCAGTACAGAGATCTGGGCCTAAATCCATTGTTTTTTTGCTCGCCATTCCAGTTTGGACCCAGCCATATGCAAATCAGTCTTGACCCTGTGCCCAATGGGAACAGTCCAGCCCGAACTGCCATGCCAGGTCCTTTCTGGACTGGAAACAAGCATCCTGGGACCGGTTTCGGGGTTTCATCCCTCTTTACCCAGGATAGCTTGATTCCAGTGGCATGGAGAGCACAGGACTCACGTCTGAACATACCCGTCCCACTCAGGGTGACAAATGCAAAAAGAACTATTGATGGACAGAATGCAGAACAATGTCATACATTCACCCCAGTACAGAGATCTGGGCCTAAATTCATCGGTTTTTTGCTCACATGCCATTCCAGTTTGGACCCAGCCATATGCAAATCAGTCTTGACCCTCTGCCCAATGGGAACAGTCCAGCCCGAACTGCCAGGCCAGGTCCTCCCTGGACTGGAAACAAGCATCCTAGGACCGGTTTCGGGCGTTTCACCCCTCTTCAGCCAGGATAGCTTGATTCCAGTGGCATGGAGAGCACGGGACTGACGTCTGGGCGTACCCGTCCCACTCGGGGTGACAAATGCAAAAAGAACTATTGATGGACAGAATGCAGAACAATGTCATACATTAACCCGAGTACAGAGATCTGGGCCTAAATCCATTGTTTTTTTGCTCACCATGCCATTCCAGTTTGGACCCTGCCATATGCAAATCAGTCTTGACCCTCTGCCCAATGGGAACAGTCCAGCCCGAACTGCCAGGCCAGGTCCTTCCTAGACTGGAAGGAAACAAACATCCTAGGACCGGTTTCGGGGTTTCACCCCTCTCCAGCCAGGATAGCTTGATTCCAGGGGCATGGAGAGCACGGGATTCACATCTGTGCATACCCATCCCACTCGGGGTGACAAATGCAAAAAGAACTGTTGATGGACAGAATGCAGAACAATGTCATACATTCATCCCAGTATAGAGATCTGGGCCTAAATCCATCAGTTTTTTGCTCACATGCCATTCCAGTTTGGACACAGCCATATGCAAATCAGTCTTGAAACTCTGCCCAATGGGAACAGTCCAGCCCGAACTGCCAGGCCAGGTCCTCCCTGGACTGGAAACAAGCATCCTAGAACCGGTTTCGGGGGTTTCACCCCTCTTCAGCCAGGATAGCTTGATTCCAGTGGCATGGAGAGCACGGGACTCACGTCTGAGCGTACCCGTCCCAGTCGGGGTGACAATTGCAAAAAGATCTATTTTATGGACAAAATGCAGAACAATGTCATACATTAAACCCAGTAGAGAGATCTGGGCCGAAATCCATTGTTTTATTTACTCACCGTGCCATTCCAGTTTGGACCCAGCCATATGCAAATCAGTCTTGACCCTGTGCCCAATTGGAACAGTCCAGCCCGAACTGCCATGCCAGGACCTTCCTGGACTGGAAACAAGCATCCTAGGACCGGTTTCGGGGTTTCACTCCTCTTCACCCAGGATAGCTTGATTCCAGTGGCATGGAGAGCACATGACTCCCGTCTGAGCATACCCGACCCACTCGGGGTGACTAATGCAAAAAGAACTATTGATGGACAGAATGCAGAACAATGTCATACATTCACCCCAGTACAGAGATCTGGGCCTAAATCCATTGTTTTTTTGCTCACCATGCCATTCAAGTTTGGACCTAGCCATATGCAAATCAGTCTTTACCCTGTGCCCAATGGGAACAGTCCAGCCCGAACTACCATGCCAGGTCCTTCCTGGACTGGAAACAAGCATCCTCGGACCGGTTTCGGGGTTTTACCACTCTTCAGCCAGGATAGCTTGATTCGAGTGGCATGGAGAGCACGGGACGCACTTCTGAGCATATCAGTCCCACTTGGGGTGACAAATGCAAAAAGAACTATTGATGGACAGAATGCAGAACAATGTCATACATTCAGCCCAGTACAGTAATCTGGGCCTAAATCAATCGTTTTTTTGCTCACCATGCCATTCCAGTTTGGACCCAGCCATATGCAAATCAGTCTTGACCCTGTGCACAATGGGAACAGTCCAGCCTGAACTGCCAGGCCATGTCCTCCCTTGACTGGAAACAAGCATCCTAGGACCAGTTTCGGGGTTTCACCACTCTTCAGCCAGGATACCTTGATTCCAGTGGCATGGAGAGCACGGGACTCACGTCTGAGCGTACCCGTCCCACTCGGGGTGACAATTGCAAAAAGATCTATTGATGGACAGAATGCAGAACAATCTCATACATTAACCCCAATACAGAGATCTGGGCCTAAATCCATTGTTTTTTTGCTCACCATGCCATTCCAGTTTGGACCCAGCCATATGCAAATCAGTCTTGACGCTGTGCCCAATGGGAACAGTCCAGCCCGAACTGCCATGCCAGGTCCTTTCTGGACTGGAAACAAGCATCCTGGGACCGGTTTCGGGGTTTCACCCCTCTTTACTCAGGATAGCTTGATTCCAGTGGCATGGAGAGCACAGGACTCACGTCTGAGCATACCCGTCCCACTCAGGGTGACAAATGCAAAAAGAACTATTGATGGACAGAATGCAGAACAATGTCATACATTCACCCCAGTACAGAGATCTGGGCCTAAATCCATCGTTTTTTTGCTCACATGCCATTCCAGTTTGGACCCAGCCATATGCAAATCAGTCTTGACCCTCTGCCCAATGGGAACAGTCCAGCCCGAACTGCCAGGCCAGGTCCTCCCTGGACTGGAAACAAGCATCCTAGGACCGGTTTCGGGGGTTTCACCCCTCTTCAGCCAGGATAGCTTGATTCCAGTGGCATGGAGAGCACGGGACTCACGTCTGGGCGTACCCGTCCGACTCAGGGTGACAAATGCAAAAAGAACTATTGATGGACAGAATGCAGATCAATGTCATACATTAACCCCAGTACAGAGATCTGGGCCTAAATCCATTGTTTTTTTGCTCACCATGCCATTCCAGTTTGGACCCTGCCATATGCAAATCAGTCTTGACCCTCTGCCCAATGGGAACAGTCCAGCCCGAACTGCCAGGCCAGGTCCTCCCTAGACTGGAAGGAAACAAACATCCTAGGACCGGTTTCGGGGTTTCACCCCTCTCCAGCCAGGATAGCTTGATTCCAGGGGCATGGAGAGCACGGGATTCACATCTGTGCATACCCATCCCACTCGGGGTGACAAATGCAAAAAGAACTGTTGATGGACAGAATGCAGAACAATGTCATACATTCACCCCAGTACAGAGATCTGGGCCTAAATCCATCAGTTTTTTGCTCACATGCCATTCCAGTTTGGACACAGCCATATGCAAATCCGTCTTGAAACTCTGCCCAATGGGAACAGTCCAGCCCGAACTGCCAGGCCAGGTCCTCCCTGGACTGGAAACAAGCATCCTAGAACCGGTTTCGGGGGTTTCACCCCTCTTCAGCCAGGATAGCTTGATTCCAGTGGCATGGAGAGCACGGGACTCACGTCTGAGCGTACCCGTCCCACTCGGGGTGACAATTGCAAAAAGATCTATTTTATGGACAGAATGCAGAACAATGTCATACATTAACCCCAGTACAGAGATCTGGGCCTAAATCCATTGTTTTTTTTACTCACCGTGCCATTCCAGTTTGGACCCAGCCATATGCAAATCAGTCTTGACCCTGTGCCTAATTGGAACAATCCAGCCCGAACTGCCATGCCAGGACCTTCCTGGACTGGAAACAAGCATCCTAGGACCGGTTTCGGGGTTTCACCCCTCTTCACCCAGGATAGCTTGATTCCAGTGGCATGGAGAGCATGGGATTCATTACTGAGCATTCCCCCCCGCTCGAAGTGACAAATGCAAAAAGAATGCAGAACAATGTCATACATTCAGCCCAGTACAGTAATCTGGGCCTAAATCAATCGTTTTTTTGCTCACCATGCCATTCCAGTTTGGACCCAGCCATATGCAAATCAGTCTTGACCCTGTGCACAATGGGAACAGTCCAGCCCGAACTGCCAGGCCATGTCCTCCCTTGACTGGAAACAAGCATCCTAGGACCAGTTTCGGGGTTTCACCACTCTTCAGCCAGGATACCTTGATTCCAGTGGCATGGAGAGCACGGGACTCACGTCTGAGCGTACCCGTCCCACTCGGGGTGACAATTGCAAAAAGATCTATTGATGGACAGAATGCAGAACAATCTCATACATTAACCCCAGTACAGAGATCTGGGCCTAAATCCATTGTTTTTTTGCTCACCATGCCATTCCAGTTTGGACCCAGCCATATGCAAATCAGTCTTGACGCTGTGCCCAATGGGAACAGTCCAGCCCGAACTGCCATGCCAGGTCCTTTCTGGACTGGAAACAAGCATCCTGGGACCGGTTTCGGGGTTTCACCCCTCTTTACCCAGGATAGCTTGATTCCAGTGGCATGGAGAGCACAGGACTCACGTCTGAGCATACCCGTCCCACTCAGGGTGACAAATGCAAAAAGAACTATTGATGGACAGAATGCAGAACAATGTCATACATTCACCCCAGTACAGAGATCTGGGCCTAAATCCATCGGTTTTTTGCTCACATGCCATTCCAGTTTGGACCCAGCCATATGCAAATCAGTCTTGACCCTCTGCCCAATGGGAACAGTCCAGCCCGAACTGCCAGGCCAGGTCCTCCCTGGACTGGAAACAAGCATCCTAGGACCGGTTTCGGGGGTTTCACCCCTCTTCAGCCAGGATAGCTTGATTCCAGTGGCATGGAGAGCACGGGACTCACGTCTGGGCGTACCCGTCCCACTCAGGGTGACAAATGCAAAAAGAACTATTGATGGACAGAATGCAGAACAATGTCATACATTAACCCCAGTACAGAGATCTGGGCCTAAATCCATTGTTTTTTTGCTCACCATGCCATTCCAGTTTGGACCCAGCCATATGCAAATCAGTCTTCACCCTGTGCCCAATGGGAACTGTCCAGCCTGAACTGCCAGGCCAGGTCCTCCCTGGACTGGAAACAAGCATCCTAGGACCGGTTTCGGTGTTTCACCCCTCATCAGCCAGGATAGCTTGATTCCAGTGGCATGGAGAGCATGGGATTCATTACTGAGCATTCCCCCCCTCTCGAAGTGACAAATGCAAAAAGAATGCAGAACAATGTCATACATTCAGCCCAGTACAGTAATCTGGGCCTAAATCAATCGTTTTTTTGCTCACCATGCCATTCCAGTTTGGACCCAGCCATATGCAAATCAGTCTTGACCCTGTGCACAATGGGAACAGTCCAGCCCGAACTGCCAGGCCATGTCCTCCCTTGACTGGAAACAAGCATCCTAGGACCAGTTTCGGGGTTTCACCACTCTTCAGCCAGGATACCTTGATTCCAGTGGCATGGAGAGCACGGGACTCACGTCTGAGCGTACCCGTCCCACTCGGGGTGACAATTGCAAAAAGATCTATTGATGGACAGAATGCAGAACAATCTCATACATTAACCCCAGTACAGAGATCTGGGCCTAAATCCATTGTTTTTTTGCTCACCATGCCATTCCAGTTTGGACCCAGCCATTTGCAAATCAGTCTTGACGCTGTGCCCAATGGGAACAGTCAGCCCGAACTGCCATGCCAGGTCCTTTCTGGACTGGAAACAAGCATCCTGGGACCGGTTTCGGGGTTTCACCCCTCTTTACCCAGGATAGCTTGATTCCAGTGGCATGGAGAGCACATGACTCACGTCTGAGCATACCCGACCCACTCGGGGTGACTAATGCAAAAAGAACTATTGATGGACAGAATGCAGAACAATGTCATACATTCACCCCAGTACAGAGATCTGGGCCTAAATCCATTGTTTTTTTGCTCACCATGCCATTCAAGTTTGGACCCAGCCATATGCAAATCAGTCTTGACCCTGTGCCCCATTGGAACAGTCCAGCCCGAACTGCCATGCCAGGACCTTCCTGGACTGGAAACAAGCATCCTAGGACCGGTTTCGGGGTTTCACTCCTCTTCACCCAGGATAGCTTGATTCCAGTGGCATGGAGAGCACATGACTCACGTCTGAGCATACCCGACCCACTCGGGGTGACTAATGCAAAAAGAACTATTGATGGACAGAATGCAGAACAATGTCATACATTCACCCCAGTACAGAGATCTGGGCCTAAATCCATTTTTTTTGCTCACCATGCCATTCAAGTTTGGACCCAGCCATATGCAAATCAGTCTTTACCCTGTGCCCAATGGGAACAGTCCAGCCCGAACTACCATGCCAGGTCCTTCCTGGACTGGAAACAAGCATCCTCGGACCGGTTTCGGGGTTTCACCACTCTTCAGCCAGGATAGCTTGATTCGAGTGGCATGGAGAGCACGGGACGCACTTCTGAGCATATCAGTCCCACTTGGGGTGACAAATGCAAAAAGAACTATTGATGGACAGAATGCAGAACAATGTCATACATTCACCCCAGTACAGAGATCTGGGCCTAAATCCATTGTTTTTTTGCTCACCATGCCATTCCAGTTTGGACCCAGCCATATGCAAATCAGTCTTGACCCTGTGCCCAATGGGAACTGTCCAGCCTGAACTGCCAGGCCAGGTCCTCCCTGGACTGGAAACAAGCATCCTAGGACCGGTTTCGGTGTTTCACCCCTCATCAGCCAGGATAGCTTGATTCCAGTGGCATGGAGAGCATGGGATTCATTACTGAGCATTCCCCCCCTCTCGAAGTGACAAATGCAAAAAGAATGCAGAACAATGTCATACATTCAGCCCAGTACAGTAATCTGGGCCTAAATCAATCGTTTTTTGCTCACCATGCCATTCCAGTTTGGACCCAGCCATATGCAAATCAGTCTTGACCCTGTGCACAATGGGAACAGTCCAGCCCGAACTGCCAGGCCATGTCCTCCTTTGACTGGAAACAAGCATCCTAGGACCAGTTTCGGGGTTTCACCACTCTTCAGCCAGGATACCTTGATTCCAGTGGCATGGAGAGCACGGGACTCACGTCTGAGCGTACCCGTCCCACTCGGGGTGACAAATGCAAAAAGAACTATTGATGGACAGAATGCAGAACAATGTCATACATTAACCCGAGTACAGAGATCTGGGCCTAAATCCATTGTTTTTTTGCTCACCATGCCATTCCAGTTTGGACCCTGCCATATGCAAATCAGTCTTGACCCTCTGCCCAATGGGAACAGTCCAGCCCGAACTGCCAGGCCAGGTCCTCCCTAGACTGGAAGGAAACAAACATCCTAGGACCGGTTTCGGGGTTTCACCCCTCTCCAGCCAGGATAGCTTGATTCCAGGGGCATGGAGAGCACGGGATTCACATCTGTGCATACCCATCCCACTCGGGGTGACAAATGCAAAAAGAACTGTTGATGGACAGAATGCAGAACAATGTCATACATTCATCCCAGTACAGAGATCTGGGCCTAAATCCATCAGTTTTTTGCTCACATGCCATTCCAGTTTGGACACAGCCATATGCAAATCAGTCTTGAAACTCTGCCCAATGGGAACAGTCCAGCCCGAACTGCCAGGCCAGGTCCTCCCTGGACTGGAAACAAGCATCCTAGAACCGGTTTCGGGGGTTTCACCCCTCTTCAGCCAGGATAGCTTGATTCCAGTGGCATGGAGAGCACGGGACTCACGTCTGAGCGTACCCGTCCCAGTCGGGGTGACAATTGCAAAAAGATCTATTTTATGGACAGAATGCAGAACAATGTCATACATTAAACCCAGTACAGAGATCTGGGCCGAAATCCATTGTTTTATTTACTCACCGTGCCATTCCAGTTTGGACCCAGCCATATGCAAATCAGTCTTGACCCTGTGCCCAATTGGAACAGTCCAGCCCGAACTGCCATGCCAGGACCTTCCTGGACTGGAAACAAGCATCCTAGGACCGGTTTCGGGGTTTCACTCCTCTTCACCCAGGATAGCTTGATTCCAGTGGCATGGAGAGCACATGACTCACGTCTGAGCATACCCGACCCACTCGGGGTGACTAATGCAAAAAGAACTATTGATGGACAGAATGCAGAACAATGTCATACATTCACCCCAGTACAGAGATCTAGGCCTAAATCCATTGTTTTTTTGCTCACCATGCCATTCAAGTTTGGACCTAGCCATATGCAAATCAGTCTTTACCCTGTGCCCAATGGGAACAGTCCAGCCCGAACTACCATGCCAGGTCCTTCCTGGACTGGAAACAAGCATCCTCGGACCGGTTTCGGGGTTTCACCACTCTTCAGCCAGGATAGCTTGATTCGAGTGGCATGGAGAGCACGGGACGCACTTCTGAGCATATCAGTCCCACTTGGGGTGACAAATGCAAAAAGAACTATTGATGGACAGAATGCAGAACAATGTCATACATTCACCCCAGTACAGAGATCTGGGCCTAAATCCATTGTTTTTTTGCTCACCATGCCATTCCAGTTTGGACCCAGCCATATGCAAATCAGTCTTGACCCTGTGCCCAATGGGAACTGTCCAGCCTGAACTGCCAGGCCAGGTCCTCCCTGGACTGGAAACAAGCATCCTAGGACCGGTTTCGGTGTTTCACCCCTCATCAGCCAGGATAGCTTGATTCCAGTGGCATGGAGAGCATGGGATTCATTACTGAGCATTCCCCCCCTCTCGAAGTGACAAATGCAAAAAGAATGCAGAACAATGTCATACATTCAGCCCAGTACAGTAATCTGGGCCTAAATCAATCGTTTTTTTGCTCACCATGCCATTCCAGTTTGGACCCAGCCATATGCAAATCAGTCTTGACCCTGTGCACAATGGGAACAGTCCAGCCCGAACTGCCAGGCCATGTCCTCCCTTGACTGGAAACAAGCATCCTAGGACCAGTTTCGGGGTTTCACCACTCTTCAGCCAGGATACCTTGATTCCAGTGGCATGGGGAGCACGGGACTCACGTCTGAGCGTACCCGTCCCACTCGGGGTGACAATTGCAAAAAGATCTATTGATGGACAGAATGCAGAACAATCTCATACATTAACCCCAGTACAGAGATCTGGGCCTAAATCCATTGTTTTTTTGCTCACCATGCCATTCCAGTTTGGACCCAGCCATATGCAAATCAGTCTTGACCCTGTGCCCAATGGGAACAGTCCAGCCCGAACTGCCATGCCAGGTCCTTTCTGGACTGTAAACAAGCATCCTGGGACCGGTTTCGGGGTTTCATCCCTCTTTACCCAGGATAGCTTGATTCCAGTGGCATGGAGAGCACAGGACTCACGTCTGAGCATACCCGTCCCACTCAGGGTGACAAATGCAAAAAGAACTATTGATGGACAGAATGCAGAACAATGTCATACATTCACCCCAGTACAGAGATCTGGGCCTAAATCCATCGGTTTTTTGCTCACATGCCATTCCAGTTTGGACCCAGCCATATGCAAATCAGTCTTGACCCTCTGCCCAATGGGAACAGTCCAGCCCGAACTGCTAGGCCAGGTCCTCCCTGGACTGGAAACAAGCATCCTAGGACCGGTTTCGGGGGTTTTACCCCTCTTCAGCCAGGATAGCTTGATTCCAGTGGCATGGAGAGCACGGGACTCACGTCTGGGCGTACCCGTCCCACTCAGGGTGACAAATGCAAAAAGAACTATTGATGGACAGAATGCAGAACAATGTCATACATTAACCCCAGTACAGAGATCTGGGCCTAAATCCATTGTTTTTTTGCTCACCATGACATTCCAGTTTGGACCCTGCCATATGCAAATCAGTCTTGACCCTCTGCCCAATGGGAACAGTCCAGCCCGAACTGCCAGGCCAGGTCCTCCCTAGACTGGAAGGAAACAAACATCCTAGGACCGGTTTCGGGGTTTCACCCCTCTCCAGCCAGGATAGCTTGATTCCAGGGGCATGGAGAGCACGGGATTCACATCTGTGCATACCCATCCCACTCGGGGTGACAAATGCAAAAAGAACTGTTGATGGACAGAATGCAGAACAATGTCATACATTCACCCCAGTACAGAGATCTGGGCCTAAATCCATCAGTTTTTTGCTCACATGCCATTCCAGTTTGGACACAGCCATATGCAAATCAGTCTTGAAACTCTGCCCAATGGGAACAGTCCAGCCCGAACTGCCAGGCCAGGTCCTCCCTGGACTGGAAACAAGCATCCTAGAACCGGTTTCGGGGGTTTCACCCCTCTTCAGCCAGGATAGCTTGATTCCAGTGGCATGGAGAGCACGGGACTCACGTCTGAGCGTACCCGTCCCACTCGGGGTGACAATTGCAAAAAGATCTATTTTATGGACAGAATGCAGAACAATGTCATACATTAAACCCAGTACAGAGATCTGGGCCTAAATCCATTGTTTTATTTACTCACCGTGCCATTCCAGTTTGGACCCAGCCATATGCAAATCAGTCTTGACCCTGTGCCCAATTGGAACAGTCCAGCCCGAACTGCCATGCCAGGACCTTCCTGGACTGGAAACAAGCATCCTAGGACCGGTTTCGGGGTTTCACTCCTCTTCACCCAGGATAGCTTGATTCCAGTGGCATGGAGAGCACATGACTCACGTCTGAGCATACCCGACCCACTCGGGGTGACTAATGCAAAAAGAACTATTGATGGTCAGAATGCAGAACAATGTCATACATTCACCCCAGTACAGAGATCTGGGCCTAAATCCATTGTTTTTTTGCTCACCATGCCATTCCAGTTTGGAACCTGCCATATGCAAATCAGTCTTGACCCTCTGCCCAATGGGAACAGTCCAGCCCGAACTGCCAGGCCAGGTCCTCCCTAGACTGGAAGGAAACAAACATCCTAGGACCGGTTTCGGGGTTTCACCCCTCTCCAGCCAGGATAGCTTGATTCCAGGGGCATGGAGAGCACGGGATTCACATCTGTGCATACCCATCCCACTCGGGGTGACAAATGCAAAAAGATCTATTTTATGGACAGAATGCAGAACAATGTCATACATTAACCCCAGTACAGAGATCTGGGCCTAAATCCATTGTTTTTTTTACTCACCGTGCCATTCCAGTTTGGACCCAGCCATATGCAAATCAGTCTTGACCCTGTGCCTAATTGGAACAGTCCAGCCCGAACTGCCATGCCAGGACCTTCCTGGACTGGAAACAAGCATCCTAGGACCGGTTTCGGGGTTTCACCCCTCTTCACCCAGGATAGCTTGATTCCAGTGGCATTGAGAGCACATGACTCACGTCTGAGCATACCCGACCCACTCGGGGTGACTAATGCAAAAAGAACTATTGATGGACAGAATGCAGAACAATGTCATACATTCACCCCAGTACAGAGATCTGGCCCTAAATCCATAGTTTTTTTGCTCACCATGCCATTCAAGTTTGGACCCAGCCATATGCAAATCAGTCTTTACCCTGTGCCCAATGGGAACAGTCCAGCCCGAACTACCATGCCAGGTCCTTCCTGGACTGGAAACAAGCATCCTCGGACCGGTTTCGGGGTTTCACCACTCTTCAGCCAGGATAGCTTGATTCGAGTGGCATGGAGAGCACGGGACGCACTTCTAAGCATATCAGTCCCACTCGGGGTGACAAATGCAAAAAACGCTATTGATGGACAGAATGCAGAACAATGTAATACATTCAACCCAGTACAGAGATCTGGGCCTAAATCCATTGTTTTTTTGCTCATCATGACATTCCAGTTTGGACCCATCCATATGCAAATCAGTCTTGACCCTATGCCCAATGGGAACAGTCCAGCCCGAACTGCCATGCCAGGTCCTTTCTGGACTGGAAACAAGCATCCTGGGACCGGTTTCTGGGTTTCACCCCTCTTTACCCAGGATAGCTTGATTTCAGTGGCATGGAGAGCACAGGACTCACGTCTAAGCATACCCGTCCCACTCAGGGTGACAAATGCAAAAAGAACTATTGATGGACAGAATGCAGAACAATGTCATACATTCTCCCCAGTACAGAGATCTGGGCCTAAATCCATCGGTTTTTTGCTCACATGCCATTCCAGTTTGGACCCAGCCATATGCAAATCAGTCTTGACCCTCTGCCCAATGGGAACAGTCCAGCCAGAACTGCCAGGCCAGGTCCTCCCTGGACTGGAAACAAGCATCCTAGGACCGGTTTCAGGGGGTTTCACCCCTCTTCAGCCAGGATACCTTGATTCCAGTGGCATGGAGAGCACGGGACTCACGTCTGAGCGTACCCTTCCCACTCGGGGTGACAATTGCAAAAAGATCTATTGATGGACAGAATGCAGAACAATCTCATACATTAACCCCAGTACAGAGATCTGGGCCTAAATCCATTGTTTTTTTGCTCACCATGCCATTCCAGTTTGGACCCAGCCATTTGCAAATCAGTCTTGACGCTGTGCCCAATGGGAACAGTCAGCCCGAGCTGCCATGCCAGGTCCTTTCTGGACTGGAAACAAGCATCCTGGGACCGGTTTCGGGGTTTCACCCCTCTTTACCCAGGATAGCTTGATTCCAGTGGCATGGAGAGCACATGACTCACGTCTGAGCATACCCGACCCACTCGGGGTGACTAATGCAAAAAGAACTATTGATGGACAGAATGCAGAACAATGTCATACATTCACCCCAGTACAGAGATCTGGGCCTAAATCCATTGTTTTTTTGCTCACCATGCCATTCAAGTTTGGACCCAGCCATATGCAAATCAGTCTTGACCCTGTGCCCCATTGGAACAGTCCAGCCCGAACTGCCATGCCAGGACCTTCCTGGACTGGAAACAAGCATCCTAGGACCGGTTTCGGGGTTTCACTCCTCTTCACCCAGGATAGCTTGATTCCAGTGGCATGGAGAGCACATGACTCACGTCTGAGCATACCCGACCCACTCGGGGTGACTAATGCAAAAAGAACTATTGATGGACAGAATGCAGAACAATGTCATACATTCACCCCAGTACAGAGATCTGGCCCTAAATCCATTGTTGTTTTGCTCACCATGCCATTCCAGTTTGGACACCGCCATATGCAAATCAGTCTTGACCCTCTGCCCAATGGGAACAGTCCAGCCCGAACTGCCAGGCCAGGTCCTCCCTAGACTGGAAGGAAACAAACATCCTAGGACCGGTTTCGGGGTTTCACCCCTCTCCAGCCAGGATAGCTTGATTCCAGGGGCATGGAGAGCACGGGATTCACATCTGTGCATACCCATCCCACTCGGGGTGACAAATGCAAAAAGAACTGTTGATGGACAGAATGCAGAACAATGTCATACATTCATCCCAGTACAGAGATCTGGGCCTAAATCCATCAGTTTTTTGCTCACATGCCATTCCAGTTTGGACACAGCCATATGCAAATCAGTCTTGAAACTCTGCCCAATGGGAACAGTCCAGCCCGAACTGCCAGGCCAGGTCCTCCCTGGACTGGAAACAAGCATCCTAGAACCGGTTTCGGGGGTTTCACCCCTCTTCAGCCAGGATAGCTTGATTCCAGTGGCATGGAGAGCACGGGACTCACGTCTGAGCGTACCCGTCCCAGTCGGGGTGACAATTGCAAAAAGATCTATTTTATGGACAGAATGCAGAACAATGTCATACATTAAACCCAGTACAGAGATCTGGGCCGAAATCCATTGTTTTATTTACTCACCGTGCCATTCCAGTTTGGACCCAGCCATATGCAAATCAGTCTTGACCCTGTGCCCAATTGGAACAGTCCAGCCCGAACTGCCATGCCAGGACCTTCCTGGACTGGAAACAAGCATCCTAGGACCGGTTTCGGGGTTTCACTCCTCTTCACCCAGGATAGCTTGATTCCAGTGGCATGGAGAGCACATGACTCACGTCTGAGCATACCCGACCCACTCGGGGTGACTAATGCAAAAAGAACTATTGATGGACAGAATGCAGAACAATGTCATACATTCACCCCAGTACAGAGATCTGGGCCTAAATCCATTGTTTTTTTGCTCACCATGCCATTCAAGTTTGGACCTAGCCATATGCAAATCAGTCTTTACCCTGTGCCCAATGGGAACAGTCCAGCCCGAACTACCATGCCAGGTCCTTCCTGGACTGGAAACAAGCATCCTCGGACCGGTTTCGGGGTTTCACCACTCTTCAGCCAGGATAGCTTGATTCGAGTGGCATGGAGAGCACGGGACGCACTTCTGAGCATATCAGTCCCACTTGGGGTGACAAATGCAAAAAGAACTTTTGATGGACAGAATGCAGAACAATGTCATACATTCACCCCAGTACAGAGATCTGGGCCTAAATCCATTGTTTTTTTGCTCACCATGCCATTCCAGTTTGGACCCAGCCATATGCAAATCAGTCTTGACCCTGTGCCCAATGGGAACTGTCCAGCCTGAACTGCCAGGCCAGGTCCTCCCTGGACTGGAAACAAGCATCCTAGGACCGGTTTCGGTGTTTCACCCCTCATCAGCCAGGATAGCTTGATTCCAGTGGCATGGAGAGCATGGGATTCATTACTGAGCATTCCCCCCCTCTCGAAGTGACAAATGCAAAAAGAATGCAGAACAATGTCATACATTCAGCCCAGTACAGTAATCTGGGCCTAAATCAATCGTTTTTTTGCTCACCATGCCATTCCAGTTTGGACCCAGCCATATGCAAATCAGTCTTGACCCTGTGCACAATGGGAACAGTCCAGCCCGAACTGCCAGGCCATGTCCTCCCTTGACTGGAAACAAGCATCCTAGGACCAGTTTCGGGGTTTCACCACTCTTCAGCCAGGATACCTTGATTCCAGTGGCATGGGGAGCACGGGACTCACGTCTGAGCGTACCCGTCCCACTCGGGGTGACAATTGCAAAAAGATCTATTGATGGACAGAATGCAGAACAATCTCATACATTAACCCCAGTACAGAGATCTGGGCCTAAATCCATTGTTTTTTTGCTCACCATGCCATTCCAGTTTGGACCCAGCCATATGCAAATCAGTCTTGACCCTGTGCCCAATGGGAACAGTCCAGCCCGAACTGCCATGCCAGGTCCTTTCTGGACTGTAAACAAGCATCCTGGGACCGGTTTCGGGGTTTCATCCCTCTTTACCCAGGATAGCTTGATTCCAGTGGCATGGAGAGCACAGGACTCACGTCTGAGCATACCCGTCCCACTCAGGGTGACAAATGCAAAAAGAACTATTGATGGACAGAATGCAGAACAATGTCATACATTCACCCCAGTACAGAGATCTGGGCCTAAATCCATCGGTTTTTTGCTCACATGCCATTCCAGTTTGGACCCAGCCATTTGCAAATCAGTCTTGACCCTCTGCCCAATGGGAACAGTCCAGCCCGAACTGCTAGGCCAGGTCCTCCCTGGACTGGAAACAAGCATCCTAGGACCGGTTTCGGGGGTTTTACCCCTCTTCAGCCAGGATAGCTTGATTCCAGTGGCATGGAGAGCACGGGACTCACGTCTGGGCGTACCCGTCCCACTCAGGGTGACAAATGCAAAAAGAACTATTGATGGACAGAATGCAGAACAATGTCATACATTAACCCCAGTACAGAGATCTGGGCCTAAATCCATTGTTTTTTTGCTCACCATGCCATTCCAGTTTGGACCCTGCCATATGCAAATCAGTCTTGACCCTCTGCCCAATGGGAACAGTCCAGCCCGAACTGCCAGGCCAGGTCCTCCCTAGACTGGAAGGAAACAAACATCCTAGGACCGGTTTCGGGGTTTCACCCCTCTCCAGCCAGGATAGCTTGATTCCAGGGGCATGGAGAGCACGGGATTCACATCTGTGCATACCCATCCCACTCGGGGTGACAAATGCAAAAAGAACTGTTGATGGACAGAATGCAGAACAATGTCATACATTCACCCCAGTACAGAGATCTGGGCCTAAATCCATCAGTTTTTTGCTCACATGCCATTCCAGTTTGGACACAGCCATATGCAAATCAGTCTTGAAACTCTGCCCAATGGGAACAGTCCAGCCCGAACTGCCAGGCCAGGTCCTCCCTGGACTGGAAACAAGCATCCTAGAACCGGTTTCGGGGGTTTCACCCCTCTTCAGCCAGGATAGCTTGATTCCAGTGGCATGGAGAGCACGGGACTCACGTCTGAGCGTACCCGTCCCACTCGGGGTGACAATTGCAAAAAGATCTATTTTATGGACAGAATGCAGAACAATGTCATACATTAAACCCAGTACAGAGATCTGGGCCTAAATCCATTGTTTTATTTACTCACCGTGCCATTCCAGTTTGGACCCAGCCATATGCAAATCAGTCTTGACCCTGTGCCCAATTGGAACAGTCCAGCCCGAACTGCCATGCCAGGACCTTCCTGGACTGGAAACAAGCATCCTAGGACCGGTTTCGGGGTTTCACTCCTCTTCACCCAGGATAGCTTGATTCCAGTGGCATGGAGAGCACATGACTCACGTCTGAGCATACCCGACCCACTCGGGGTGACTAATGCAAAAAGAACTATTGATGGTCAGAATGCAGAACAATGTCATACATTCACCCCAGTACAGAGATCTGGGCCTAAATCCATTGTTTTTTTGCTCACCATGCCATTCCAGTTTGGAACCTGCCATATGCAAATCAGTCTTGACCCTCTGCCCAATGGGAACAGTCCAGCCCGAACTGCCAGGCCAGGTCCTCCCTAGACTGGAAGGAAACAAACATCCTAGGACCGGTTTCGGGGTTTCACCCCTCTCCAGCCAGGATAGCTTGATTCCAGGGGCATGGAGAGCACGGGATTCACATCAGTGCATACCCATCCCACTCGGGGTGACAAATGCAAAAAGATCTATTTTATGGACAGAATGCAGAACAATGTCATACATTAACCCCAGTACAGAGATCTGGGCCTAAATCCATTGTTTTTTTTACTCACCGTGCCATTCCAGTTTGGACCCAGCCATATGCAAATCAGTCTTGACCCTGTGCCTAATTGGAACAGTCCAGCCCGAACTGCCATGCCAGGACCTTCCTGGACTGGAAACAAGCATCCTAGGACCGGTTTCGGGGTTTCACCCCTCTTCACCCAGGATAGCTTGATTCCAGTGGCATTGAGAGCACATGACTCACGTCTGAGCATACCCGACCCACTCGGGGTGACTAATGCAAAAAGAACTATTGATGGACAGAATGCAGAACAATGTCATACATTCACCCCAGTACAGAGATCTGGCCCTAAATCCATTGTTTTTTTGCTCACCATGCCATTCAAGTTTGGACCCAGCCATATGCAAATCAGTCTTTACCCTGTGCCCAATGGGAACAGTCCAGCCCGAACTACCATGCCAGGTCCTTCCTGGACTGGAAACAAGCATCCTCGGACCGGTTTCGGGGTTTCACCACTCTTCAGCCAGGATAGCTTGATTCGAGTGGCATGGAGAGCACGGGACGCACTTCTAAGCATATCAGTCCCACTCGGGGTGACAAATGCAAAAAACGCTATTGATGGACAGAATGCAGAACAATGTAATACATTCAACCCAGTACAGAGATCTGGGCCTAAATCCATTGTTTTTTTGCTCATCATGACATTCCAGTTTGGACCCATCCATATGCAAATCAGTCTTGACCCTATGCCCAATGGGAACAGTCCAGCCCGAACTGCCATGCCAGGTCCTTTCTGGACTGGAAACAAGCATCCTAGGACCGGTTTCGGGGTTTCACCCCTCTTCACCCAGGATAGATTGATTCCAGTCGCATGGAGAGCACATGACTCACGTCTGAGCATACCCGACCCACTCGGGGTGACTAATGCAAAAAGAACTATTGATGGACAGAATGCAGAACAATGTCATACATTCACCCCAGTACAGAGATCTGGGCCTAAATCCATTGTTTTTTTGCTCACCATGCCATTCAAGTTTGGACCCAGCCATCTGCAAATCAGTCTTTACCCTGTGCCCAATGGGAACAGTCCAGCCTGAACTACCATGCCAGGTCCTTCCTGGACTGGAAACAAGCATCCTCGGACCAGTTTCGGGGGTTTCACCACTCTTCAGCCAGGATAGCTTGATTCGAGTGGCATGGAGAGCACGGGACGCACGTCTGAGCATATCAGTCCCACTCGGGGTGACAAATGCAAAAAGAACTATTGATGGACAGAATGCAGAACAATGTCATACATTCAACCCAGTACAGAGATCTGGGCCTAAATCCATTGTTTTTTTGCTCATCATGACATTCCAGTTTGGACCCAGCCATATGCAAATCAGTCTTGACCCTGTGCCCAATGGGAAAAGTCCAGCCCGAACTGCCATGCCAGGTCCTTTCTGGACTGGAAACAAGCATCATGGGACCGGTTTCTGGGTTTCTCCCCTCTTTACCCAGGATAGCTTGATTCCAGTGGCATGGAGAGCACAGGACTCACGTCTGAGCATACCCTTCCCACTCAGGGTGACAAATGCAAAAAGAACTATTGATGGACAGAATGCAGAACAATGTCATACATTCACCCCAGTACAGAGATCTGGGCCTAAATCCATCGGTTTTTTGCTCACATGCCATTCCAGTTTGGACCCAGCCATATGCAAATCAGTCTTGACCCTCTGCCCAATGGGAACAGTCCAGCCCGAACTGACAGGCCAGGTCCTCCCTGGACTGGAAACAAGCATCCTAGAACCGGTTTCGGGGGTTTCACCCCTCTTCAGCAAGGATAGCTTGATTCCAGTGGCATAGAGAGCACGGGACTCACGTCTGAGCGTACCCGTCCCACTCGGGGTGACAATTGCAAAAAGATCTATTTTATGGACAGAATGCAGAACAATGTCATACATTAACCCGAGTACAGAGATCTGGGCCTAAATCCATTGTTTTTTTGCTCACCATGCCATTCCAGTTTGGACCTTGCCATATGCAAATCAGTCTTGACCCTCTGCCCAATGGGAACAGTCCAGCCCGAACTGCCAGGCCAGGTCCTCCCTAGACTGGAAGGAAACAAACATCCTAGGACCGGTTTCGGGGTTTCAACCCTCTTCAGCCAGGATAGCTTGATTCCAGTGGCATGGAGAGCACAGGACTCACGTCTGAGCATACCCGTCCACTCGGGGTGACAATTGCAAAAAGATCTATTTTATAGACAGAATGCAGAACAATGTCATACATTAACCCCAGTACAGAGATCTGGGCCTAAATCCATTGTTTTTTTTACTCACCGTGCCATTCCAGTTTGGACCCAGCCATATGCAAATCAGTCTTGACCCTGTGCCCAATGGGAACAGTCCAGCCCGAACTGCCATGCCAGGACCTTCCTGGACTGGAAACAAGCATCCTAGGACCGGTTTCGGGGTTTCACCCCTCTTCACCCAGGATAGCTTGATTCCAGTGGCATGGAGAGCACATGACTCATGTCTGTGCATACCCGACCCACTCGGGGTGACTAATGCAAAAAGAACTATTGATGGACAGAATGCAGAACAATGTCATACATTCACCCCAGTACAGAGATCTGGGCCTAAATCCATTGTTTTTTTGCTCACCATGCCATTCCAGTTTGGACCCAGCCATATGCAAATCAGTCTTTACCCTGTGCCCAATGGGAACAGTCCAGCCCGAACTGCCATGCCAGGTCCTTCCTGGACTGGAAACAAGCATCCTCGGACCGGTTTCGGGGTTTCACCACTCTTCAGCCAGGATAGCTTGATTCGAGTGGCATGGAGAGCACGGGACGCACCTCTGAGCATATCAGTCCCACTCGGGGTGACAAATGCAAAAAGAACTATTGATGGACAGAATGCAGAACAATGTCATACATTCACCCCAGTACAGAGATCTGGGCCTAAATCCATCAGTTTTTTGCTCACATGCCATTCCAGTTTGGACCCAGCCATATGCAAATCAGTCTTGACCCTCTGCCCAATGGGAACAGTCCAGCTGGAACTGCCAGGCCAGGTCCTCCCTGGACTGGAAACAAGCATCCTAGGACCAGTTTCGGGGGTTTCACCCCTCTTCAGCCAGGATAGCTTGATTCCAGTGGCATGGAGAGCACGGGACTCACGTCTGGGCGTACCCGTCCCACTCAGGGTGACAAATAAAAAAAAGAGCTATTGATGGACAGACTGCAGAACAATGTGATACATTAACCCCAGTACAGAGATCTGGGCCTAAATCCATTGTTTTTTTGCTCACCATGCCATTCCAGTTTGGACCCTGCCATATGCAAATCAGTCTTGACCCTGTGCCCAATGGGAACATTCCAGCCCGAACTGCCAGGCCAGGTCCTCCCTAGACTGGAAGGAAACAAACATCCTAGGACCGGTTTCGGAGTTTCACCCCTCTTCAGCCAGGATAGCTTGATTCCAGGGGCATGGAGAGCACGGGATTCACATCTGAGCATACCCATCCCACTCGGGGTGACAAATGCAAAAAGAAGTGTTGATGGACAAAATGCAGAAAAATGTCATACATTCACCCCAGTACAGAGATCTGGGCCTAAATCCATCGGTTTTTTGCTCACATGCCATTCCAGTTTGACCCAGCCATATGCAAATCAGTCTTGAAACTCTGCCCAATGGGAACAGTCCAGCCCGAACTGCCAGGCCAGGTTCTCCCTGGACTGGAAACAAGCATCCTAGAACCGGTTTCGGGGGTTTCACCCCTCTTCATCCAGGATAGCTTGATTCCAGTGGCATGGAGAGCACGGGACTCACGTCTGAGCGTACCCGCCCCACTCGGGGTGACAATTGCAAAAAGATCTATTTTATGGACAGAATGCAGAACAATGTCATACATTAACCCCAGTACAGACATCTGGGCCTAAATCCATTGTTTTTTTTTGCTCACCATGCTATTCCAGTTTGGACCCAGCCATATGCAAATCAGTCTTTACCCTGTGCCCAACGGGAACAGTCCAGCCCGAACTGCCATGCCAGGTCCTTCCTGGACTGGAAACAAGCATCCTCGGACCGGGATCGGGGTTTCACCCCTCTTCAGCCAGGATAGCTTGATTCGAGTGGCATGGAGAGCACGGGACGCACGTCTGAGCATATCAGTCCCACTCGGGGTGACAAATGCAAAAAGAACTATTGATGGACAGAATGCAGAACAATGTCATACATTCACCCCAGTACAGAGATCTGGGCCTAAAGCCATCGTTTTTTGCTCACCATGCCATTCCAGTTTGGACCCAGCCATATGCAAATCAGTCTTGACCCTGTGCCCAATGGGAACTTTCCAGCCCGAACTGCCAGGCCAGGTCCTCCCTGGACTGGAAACAAGCATCCTATGACCGGTTTCGGGGTTTCACCCCTCTTCAGCCAGGATAGATTGATTGCAGTGGCATGGAGAGCACGGGACTCACGTCTGAGCATACCCGTCCCACTTGGGGTGACAAATACAAAAAGATCTATTGATGGACAGAATGCAGAACAATGTGATACATTAACCCCAGTACAGAGATCTGGGCCTAAATCCATTGTTTTTTTGCTCACCATGCCATTCCAGTTTGGACCCTGCCATATGCAAATCAGTCTTGACCCTCTGCCCAATGGGAACTGTCCAGCCTGAACTGCCAGGCCAGGTCCTCCCTGGACTGGAAACAAGCATCCTAGGACCGGTTTCGGGGTTTCACCCCTCTTCAGCCAGGATAGCTTGATTCCAGTGGCATGGAGAGCACGGGACTCACGTCTGAGCATACCCGACCCACTCGGGGTGACTAATGCAAAAAGAACTATTGATGGACAGAATGCAGAGCAATGACATACATTTACCCCAGTACAGAGATCTGGGCATAAATCCATAGTTTTTTTGCTCACCATCCCATTCCAGTTTGGTCCCAGCCATATGCAAATCAGTCTTGACCCTGTGCCCAATGGGAACATTCCAGCCCGAACTGCCAGGCCAGGCCAGGTCCTCCCTGGAGTGGAAACAAGCATCCTCGGACCGGTTTCGGGGTTTCACCCCTCTTCAGCCAGGATAGCTTGATTCGAGTGGCATGTAGAGCACGGGACGCACGTCTGAGCATATCAGTCCCACTCGGGGGTGACAAATGCAAAAAGAACTATTGATGGACAGAATGCAGAACAATATCATATATTCACCCCAGTACAGAGATCTGGACCTAAAGCCATCGTTTTTTGCTCACCATGCCATTCCAGTTTGGACCCAGCCATATGCAAATCAGTCTTGACCCTGTGCCCAATGGGAACATTCCAGCCCGAACTGCCAGGCCAGGTCCTCCCTGGACTGGAAACAAGCATCCTAGGACCGGTTTCGGGGTTTCACCCCTCCTCAGCCAGGATAGCTTGATTGCAGTGGCATGGAGAGCACGGGACTCACGTCTGAGCATACCCGTCCCACTTGTGGTGACAAATGCAAATAGAAATATTGATGGACAGAATGCAGAACAATGTCATACATTCACCCCAGTACAGAGATCTGGGCCTAAATCCTTTTTTTTTTTGCTCACCATGCCATTCCAGTTTGGACCCAGCCATATGCAAATCAGTCTTGACCCTGTGCCCAATGGGAACTGTCCAGCCTGAACTGCCAGACCAGGTCCTCCCTGGACTGGAAACAAGCATCCTAGGACCGGTTTCGGTGTTTCACCCCTCTTCAGCCAGGATAGCTTGATTCCAGTGGCATGGAGAGCACGGGATTCATTTCTGAGCATTCCCCCCCCCTCTCGGGGTGACAAATGCAAAAAGAATGCAGAACAATGTCATACATTCAGCCCAGTACAGTAATCTGGGCCTAAATCAATCGTTTTTTTGCTCACCATGCCATTCCAGTTTGGACCCAGCCATATGCAAATCAGTCTTGACCCTGTGCCCAATGGGAACAGTCCAGCCCGAACTGCCATGCCAGGTTCTTCCTGGACTGGAAACAAGCATCCTAGGACCGGTTTCGGGGTTTCACCCCTCTTCACCCAGGATAGCTTGATTCCAGTGGCATGGAGAGCACAGGACTCACGTCTGAGCATACCCGTCCCACTCAGGGTGACAAATGCAAAAAGAACTATTGATGGACAGAATGCAGAACAATGTCATACATTCACCCCAGTACAGAGATCTGGGCCTAAATCCATCGGTTTTTTGCTCACATGCCATTCCAGTTTGGACCCAGCCATATGCAAATCAGTCTTGACCCTCTGCCCAATGGGAACAGTCCAGCCCGAACTGCCAGGCCAGGTCCTCCCTGGACTGGAAACAAGCATCCTAGGACCAGTTTCGGGGGTTTCACCCCTCTTCAGCCAGGATAGCTTGATTCCAGTGGCATGGAGAGCACGGGACTCACGTCTGGGCGTACCCGTCCCACTCAGGGTGACAAATAAAAAAAAGAACTATTGATGGACAGAATGCAGAACAATGTGATACATTAACCCCAGTACAGAGATCTGGGCCTAAATCCATTGTTTTTTTGCTCACCATGCCATTCCAGTTTGGACCCTGCCATATGCAAATCAGTCTTTACCCTGTGCCCAATGGGAACATTCCAGCCCGAACTGCCAGGCCAGGTCCTCCCTAGACTGGAAAGAAACAAACATCCTAGGACCGGTTTCGGGGTTTCACCCCTCTTCAGCCAGGATAGCTTGATTCCAGGGGCATGAAGAGCACGGGATTCACATCTGAGCATACCCATCCCACTCGGGGTGACAAATGCAAAAAGAACTGTTGATGGACAAAATGCAGAACAATGTCATACATTCACCCCAGTACAGAGATCTGGGCCTAAATCCATCGTTTTTTTGCTCACATGCCATTCCAGATTGACCCAGCCATATGCAAATCAGTCTTGAAACTCTGCCCAATGGGAACAGTCCAGCCCGAACTGCCAGGCCAGGTTCTCCCTGGACTGGAAACAAGCATCCTTGAACCGGTTTCGGGGGTTTCACCCCTCTTCATCCAGGATAGCTTGATTCCAGTGGCATGGAGAGCACGGGACTCACGTCTGAGCGTACCCGCCCCACTCGGGGTGACAATTGCAAAAAGATCTATTTTATGGACAGAATGCAGAACAATGTCATACATTAACCCCAGTACAGAGATCTGGGCCTAAATCCATTGTTTTTTTTGCTCACCATGCCATTCCAGTTTGGACCCAGCCATATGCAAATCAGTCTTTACCCTGTGCCCAACGGGAACAGTCCAGCCCGAACTGCCATGCCAGGTCCTTCCTGGACTGGAAACAAGCATCCTCGGACCGGGATCGGGGTTTCACTCCTCTTCAGCCAGGATAGCTTGATTTGAGTGGCATGGAGAGCACGGGACGCACGTCTGAGCATATCAGTCCCACTCGGGGTGACAAATGCAAAAAGAACTATTGATGGACAGAATGCAGAACAATGTCATACATTCAACCCAGTACAGAGATCTGGGCCTAAAGCCATCGTTTTTTGCTCACCATGCCATTCCAGTTTGGACCCAGCCATATGCAAATCAGTCTTGACCCTGTGCCCAATGGGAACAGTCCAGCCCGAACTGCCATGCCAGGTCCTTCCTGGACTGGAAACAAGCATCCTAGGACCGGTTTCGGGGTTTCACCCCTCCTCAGCCAGGATAGCTTGATTGCAGTGGCATGGAGAGCACGGGACTCACGTCTGAGCATACCCGTCCCACTTGTGGTGACAAATGCAAATAGAAATATTGATGGACAGAATGCAGAACAATGTCATACATTCACCCCAGTACAGAGATCTGGGCCTAAATCCATTGTTTTTTTGCTCACCATGCTATTCCAGTTT
This sequence comes from Triturus cristatus, assembly GCF_964204655.1. Lineage (NCBI taxonomy): Eukaryota > Metazoa > Chordata > Amphibia > Caudata > Salamandridae > Triturus > Triturus cristatus. The sequence continues at coordinate 383,066,548 of NC_140579.1, read as the reverse complement.
GGACCCAGCCATATGCAAATCAGTCTTGACCCTGTGCCCAATGGGAACTGTCCAGCCTGAACTGCCAGACCAGGTCCTCCCTGGACTGGAAACAAGCATCCTAGGACCGGTTTCGGTGTTTCACCCCTCTTCAGCCAGGATAGCTTGATTCCAGTGGCATGGAGAGCACGGGATTCATTTCTGAGCATTCCCCCCGCTCTCGGGGTGACAAATGCAAAAAGAATGCAGAACAATGTCATACATTCAGCCCAGTACAGTAATCTGGGCCTAAATCAATCGTTTTTTTGCTCACCATGCCATTCCAGTTTGGAACCAGCCATATGCAAATCAGTCTTGACCCTGTGCCCAATGGGAACAGTCCAGCCCGAACTGCCATGCCAGGTCCTTCCTGGACTGGAAACAAGCATCCTAGGACCGGTTTCGGGGTTTCACCCCTCTTCACCCAGGATAGCTTGATTCCAGTGGCATGGAGAGCACAGGACTCACGTCTGAGCATACCCGTCCCACTCAGGGTGACAAATGCAAAAAGAACTATTGATGGACAGAATGCAGAACAATGTCATACATTCACCCCAGTACAGAGATCTGGGCCTAAATCCATCGGTTTTTTGCTCACATGCCATTCCAGTTTGGACCCAACCATATGCAAATCAGTCTTGACCCTCTGCCCAATGGGAACAGTCCAGCCCGAACTGCCAGGCCAGGTCCTCCCTGGACTGGAAACAAGCATCCTAGGACCGGTTTCGGGGGTTTCACCCCTCTTCAGCCAGGATAGCTTGATTCCAGTGGCATGGAGAGCACGGGACTCACGTCTGGGCGTACCCGTCCCACTCAGGGTGACAAATAAAAAAAGAACTATTGATGGACAGAATGCAGAACAATGTGATACATTAACCCCAGTACAGAGATCTGGGCCTAAATCCATTGTTTTTTTGCTCACCATGCCATTCCAGTTTGCACCCTGCCATATGCAAATCAGTCTTGACCCTGTGCCCAATGGGAACATTCCAGCCCGAACTGCCAGGCCAGGTCCTCCCTAGACTGGAAGGAAACAAACATCCTAGGACCGGTTTCGGGGTTTCACCCCTCTTCAGCCAGGATAGCTTGATTCCAGTGGCATGGAGAGCACAGGATTCACATCTGAGCATACCCATCCCACTCGGGGTGACAAATGCAAAAAGAACTGTTGATGGACAGAATGCAGAACAATGTCATACATTCACCCCAGTACAGAGATCTGGGCCTAAATCCATCGGTTTTTTGCTCACATGCCATTCCAGTTTGACCCAGCCATATGCAAATCAGTCTTGAAACTCTGCCCAATGGGAACAGTCCAGCCCGAACTGCCAGGCCAGGTTCTCCCTGGACTGGAAACAAGCATCCTAGAACCGGTTTCGGGGGTTTCACCCCTCTTCAGCCAGGATAGCTTGATTCCAGTGGCATGGAGAGCACGGGACTCACGTCTGAGCGTACCCGTCCCACTCGGGGTGACAATTGCAAAAAGATCTATTTTATGGACAGAATGCAGAACAATGTCATACATTAACCCCAGTACAGAGATCTGGGCCTAAATCCATTGTTTTTTTTGCTCACCATGCCATTCCAGTTTGGACCCAGCCATATGCAAATCAGTCTTTACCCTGTGCCCAATGGGAACATTCCAGCCCGAACTGCCAGGCCAGGTCCTCCCTGGACTGGAAACAAGCATCCTATGACCGGTTTCGGGGTTTCACCCCTCTTCAGCCAGGATAGATTGATTGCAGTGGCATGGAGAGCACGGGACTCACGTCTGGGCGTACCCGTCCCACTCAGGGTGACAAATGCAAAAAGAACTATTGATGGACAGAATGCAGAACAATGTCATACATTAACCCGAGTACAGAGATCTGGGCCTAAATCCATTGTTTTTTTGCTCACCATGCCATTCCAGTTTGGACCCTGCCATATGCAAATCAGTCTTGACCCTCTGCCCAATGGGAACCGTCCAGCCCGAACTGCCAGGCCAGGTCCTCCCTAGACTGGAAGGAAACAAACATCCTAGGACCGGTTTCGGGGTTTCACCCCTCTCCAGCCAGGATAGCTTGATTCCAGGGGCATGGAGAGCACGGGATTCACATCTGTGCATACCCATCCCACTCGGGGTGACAAATGCAAAAAGAACTGTTGATGGACAGAATGCAGAACAATGTCATACATTCACCCCAGTACAGAGATCTGGGCCTAAATCCATCAGTTTTTTGCTCACATGCCATTCCAGTTTGGACACAGCCATATGCAAATCAGTCTTGAAACTCTGCCCAATGGGAACAGTCCAGCCCGAACTGCCAGGCCAGGTCCTCCCTGGACTGGAAACAAGCATCCTAGAACCAATTTCGGGGGTTTCAACCCTCTTCAGCCAGGATAGCTTGATTCCAGTGGCATGGAGAGCACAGCACTCACGTCTGAGCGTACCCGTCCCACTCGGGGTGACAATTGCAAAAAGATCTATTTTATAGACAGAATGCAGAACAATGTCATACATTAACCCCAGTACAGAGATCTGGGCCTAAATCCATTGTTTTTTTTACTCACCGTGCCATTCCAGTTTGGACCCAGCCATATGCAAATCAGTCTTGACCCTGTGCCCAATGGGAACAGTCCAGCCCGAACTGCCATGCCAGGACCTTCCTGGACTGGAAACAAGCATCCTAGGACCGGTTTCGGGGTTTCACCCCTCTTCACCCAGGATAGCTTGATTCCAGTGGCATGGAGAGCACATGACTCATGTCTGAGCATACCCGACCCACTCGGGGTGACTAATGCAAAAAGATCTATTTTATAGACAGAATGCAGAACAATGTCATACATTAAGCCCAGTACAGAGATCTGGGCCTAAATCCATTGTTTTTTTTACTCACCGTGCCATTCCAGTTTGGACCCAGCCATATGCAAATCAGTCTTGACCCTGTGCCCAATGGGAACAGTCCAGCCCGAACTGCCATGCCAGGACCTTCCTGGACTGGAAACAAGCATCCTAGGACCGGTTTCGGGGTTTCACCCCTCTTCACCCAGGATAGCTTGATTCCAGTGGCATGGAGAGCACATGACTCATGTCTGAGCATACCCGACCCACTCGGGGTGACTAATGCAAAAAGATCTATTTTATAGACAGAATGCAGAACAATGTCATACAATAAGCCCAGTACAGAGATCTGGGCCTAAATCCATTGTTTTTTTTACTCACCGTGCCATTCCAGTTTGGACCCAGCCATATGCAAATCAGTCTTGACCCTGTGCCCAATGGGAACAGTCCAGCCGGAACTGCCAGGCCAGGTCCTCCCTGGACTGGAAACAAGCATCCTAGGACCAGTTTCGGGGGTTTCACCCCTCTTCAGCCAGGATAGCTTGATTCCAGTGGCATGGAGAGCACGGGACTCACGTCTGGGCGTACCCGTCCCACTCAGGGTGACAAATAAAAAAAAGAGCTATTGATGGACAGAATGCAGAACAATGTGATACATTAACCCCAGTACAGAGATCTGGGCCTAAATCCATTGTTTTTTTGCTCACCATGCCATTCCAGTTTGGACCCTGCCATATGCAAATCAGTCTTGACCCTGTGCCCAATGGGAACATTCCAGCCCGAACTGCCAGGCCAGGTCCTCCCTAGACTGGAAGGAAACAAACATCCTAGGACCGGTTTCGGAGTTTCACCCCTCTTCAGCCAGGATAGCTTGATTCCAGGGGCATGGAGAGCACGGGATTCACATCTGAGCATACCCATCCCACTCGGGGTGACAAATGCAAAAAGAACTGTTGATGGACAAAATGCAGAACAATGTCATACATTCACCCCAGTACAGAGATCTGGGCCTAAATCCATCGGTTTTTTGCTCACATGCCATTCCAGTTTGACCCAGCCATATGCAAATCAGTCTTGAAACTCTGCCCAATGGGAACAGTCCAGCCCGAACTGCCAGGCCAGGTTCTCCCTGGACTGGAAACAAGCATCCTAGAACCGGTTTCGGGGGTTTCACCCCTCTTCATCCAGGATAGCTTGATTCCAGTGGCATGGAGAGCACGGGACTCATGTCTGAGCGTACCCGCCCCACTTGGGGTGACAATTGCAAAAAGATCTATTTTATGGACAGAATGCAGAACAATGTCATACATTAACCCCAGTACAGACATCTGGGCCTAAATCCATTGTTTTTTTTTGCTCACCATGCCATTCCAGTTTGGACCCAGCCATATGCAAATCAGTCTTTACCCTGTGCCCAACGGGAACAGTCCAGCCCGAACTGCCATGCCAGGTCCTTCCTGGACTGGAAACAAGCATCCTCGGACCGGGATCGGGGTTTCACCCCTCTTCAGCCAGGATAGCTTGATTTGAGTGGCATGGAGAGCACGGGACGCACGTCTGAGCATATCAGTCCCACTCGGGGTGACAAATGCAAAAAGAACTATTGATGGACAGAATGCAGAACAATGTCATACATTAAACCCAGTACAGAGATCTGGGCCTAAAGCCATCGTTTTTTGCTCACCATGCCATTCCAGTTTGGACCCAGCCATATGCAAATCAGTCTTGACCCTGTGCCCAATGGGAACAGTCCAGCCCGAACTGCCATGCCAGGTCCTTCCTGGACTGGAAACAAGCATCCTAGGACCGGTTTCGGGGTTTCACCCCTCTTCAGCCAGGATAGCTTGATTCCAGTGGCATGGAGAGCATGGGACTCACGTCTGAGCATACCCGACCCACTCGGGGTGACTAATGCAAAAAGAACTATTGATGGACAGAATGCAGAACAATGACATACATTTACCCCAGTACAGAGATCTGGGCATAAATCCATAGTTTTTTTGCTCACCATCCCATTCCAGTTTGGTCCCAGCCATATGCAAATCAGTCTTGACCCTGTGCCCAATGGGAACATTCCAGCCCGAACTGCCAGGCCAGGCCAGGTCCTCCCTGGAGTGGAAACAAGCATTCTCGGACCGGTTTCGGGGTTTTACCCCTCTTCAGCCAGGATAGCTTGATTCGAGTGGCATGGAGAGCACGGGACGCACGTCTGAGCATATCAGTCCCACTCGGGGTGACAAATGCAAAAAGAACTATTGATGGACAGAATGCAGAACAATGTCATACATTCACCCCAGTACAGAGATCTGGGCCTAAAGCCATCATTTTTTGCTCACCATGCCATTCCAGTTTGGACCCAGCCATATGCAAATCAGTCTTGACCCTGTGCCCAATGGGAACATTCCAGCCCGAACTGCCAGGCCAGGTCCTCCCTGGACTGGAAACAAGCATCCTATGACCGGTTTCGGGGTTTCACCCCTCTTCAGCCAGGATAGATTGATTGCAGTGGCATGGAGAGCACGGGACTCACGTCTGAGCATACCCGTCCCACTTGGGGTGACAAATACAAAAAGATCTATTGATGGACAGAATGCAGAACAATGTGATACATTAACCCCAGTACAGAGATCTGGGCCTAAATCCATTGTTTTTTTGCTCACCATGCCATTCCAGTTTGGACCCTGCCATATGCAAATCAGTCTTGACCCTCTGCCCAATGGGAACAGTCCAGCCCGAACTGCCAGGCCAGGACCTCCCTAGACTGGAAGGAAACAAACATCCTAGGACCGGTTTCGGGGTTTCACCCCTCTTCAGCCAGGATAGCTTGATTGCAGTGGCATGGAGAGCACGGGACTCACGTCTGAGCATACCCGTTCCACTCGGGGTGACAATTGCAAAAAGATCTATTTTATGGACAGAATGCAGAACAATGTCATACATTAACCCCAGTACAGAGATCTGGGCCTAAATCCATTGTTTTTTTTACTCACCGTGCCATTCCAGTTTGGACCCAGCCATATGCAAATCAGTCTTGACCCTGTGCCCAATGGGAACAGTCCAGCCCGAACTGCCATGCCAGGACCTTCCTGGACTGGAAACAAGCATCCTAGGACCGGTTTCGGGGTTTCACCCCTCTTCCCCCAGGATAGCTTGATTCCAGTGGCATGGAGAGCACATGACTCACGTCTGAGCATACCCGACCCACTTGGGGTGACTAATGCAAAAATAACTATTGATGGACAGAATGCAGAACAATGTCATACATTCACCCCAGTACAGAGATCTGGGCCTAAATCCATTGTTTTTTTGCTCACCATGCCATTCCAGTTTGGACCCAGCCATATGCAAATCAGTCTTTACCCTGTGCCCAATGGGAACAGACCAGCCCGAACTGCCATGCGAGGTCCTTCCTGGACTGGAAACAAGCATCCTCGGACCGGTTTCGGGGTTTCACCACTCTTCAGCCAGGATAGCTTGATTCGAGTGGCATGGAGAGCACGGGACGCACGTCTGAGCATATCAGTCCCACTCGGGGTGACCAATGCAAAAAGAACTATTGATGGGCAGAATGCAGAACAATGTCATACATTCAACCCAGTACAGAGATCTGGGCCTAAATCCATTGTTTTTTTGCTCATCATGACATTCCAGTTTGGACCCAGCCATATGCAAATCAGTCTTGACCCTGTGCCCAATGGGAACTGTCCAGCCTGAACTGCCAGGCCAGGTCCTCCCTGGACTGGAAACAAGCATCCTAGGACCGGTTTCGGGGTTTCACCCCTCTTCAGCCAGGATAGCTTGATTCCAGTGGCATGGAGAGCACGGGACTCACGTCTGAGCATACCCGACCCACTCGGGGTGACTAATGCAAAAAGAACTATTGATGGACAGAATGCAGAACAATGACATACATTTACCCCAGTACAGAGATCTGGGCATAAATCCATAGTTTTTTTGCTCACCATCCCATTCCAGTTTGGTCCCAGCCATATGCAAATCAGTCTTGACCCTGTGCCCAATGGGAACATTCCAGCCCGAACTGCCAGGCCAGGCCAGGTCCTCCCTGGAGTGGAAACAAGCATCCTCGGACCGGTTTCGGGGTTTCACCCCTCTTCAGCCAGGATAGCTTGATTCGAGTGGCATGTAGAGCACGGGACGCACGTCTGAGCATATCAGTCCCACTCGGGGGTGACAAATGCAAAAAGAACTATTGATGGACAGAATGCAGAACAATATCATATATTCACCCCAGTACAGAGATCTGGACCTAAAGCCATCGTTTTTTGCTCACCATGCCATTCCAGTTTGGACCCAGCCATATGCAAATCAGTCTTGACCCTGTGCCCAATGGGAACATTCCAGCCCGAACTGCCAGGCCAGGTCCTCCCTGGACTGGAAACAAGCATCCTAGGACCGGTTTCGGGGTTTCACCCCTCCTCAGCCAGGATAGCTTGATTGCAGTGGCATGGAGAGCACGGGACTCACGTCTGAGCATACCCGTCCCACTTGTGGTGACAAATGCAAATAGAAATATTGATGGACAGAATGCAGAACAATGTCATACATTCACCCCAGTACAGAGATCTGGGCCTAAATCCTTTTTTTTTTTGCTCACCATGCCATTCCAGTTTGGACCCAGCCATATGCAAATCAGTCTTGACCCTGTGCCCAATGGGAACTGTCCAGCCTGAACTGCCAGACCAGGTCCTCCCTGGACTGGAAACAAGCATCCTAGGACCGGTTTCGGTGTTTCACCCCTCTTCAGCCAGGATAGCTTGATTCCAGTGGCATGGAGAGCACGGGATTCATTTCTGAGCATTCCCCCCCCCTCTCGGGGTGACAAATGCAAAAAGAATGCAGAACAATGTCATACATTCAGCCCAGTACAGTAATCTGGGCCTAAATCAATCGTTTTTTTGCTCACCATGCCATTCCAGTTTGGACCCAGCCATATGCAAATCAGTCTTGACCCTGTGCCCAATGGGAACAGTCCAGCCCGAACTGCCATGCCAGGTCCTTCCTGGACTGGAAACAAGCATCCTAGGACCGGTTTCGGGGTTTCACCACTCTTCACCCAGGATAGCTTGATTCCAGTGGCATGGAGAGCACAGGACTCACGTCTGAGCATACCCGTCCCACTCAGGGTGACAAATGCAAAAAGAACTATTGATGGACAGAATGCAGAACAATGTCATACATTCACCCCAGTACAGAGATCTGGGCCTAAATCCATCGGTTTTTTGCTCACATGCCATTCCAGTTTGGACCCAACCATATGCAAATCAGTCTTGACCCTCTGCCCAATGGGAACAGTCCAGCCCGAACTGCCAGGCCAGGTCCTCCCTGGACTGGAAACAAGCATCCTAGGACCGGTTTCGGGGGTTTCACCCCTCTTCAGCCAGGATAGCTTGATTCCAGTGGCATGGAGAGCACGGGACTCACGTCTGGGCGTACCCGTCCCACTCAGGGTGACAAATAAAAAAAGAACTATTGATGGACAGAATGCAGAACAATGTGATACATTAACCCCAGTACAGAGATCTGGGCCTAAATCCATTGTTTTTTTGCTCACCATGCCATTCCAGTTTGCACCCTGCCATATGCAAATCAGTCTTGACCCTGTGCCCAATGGGAACATTCCAGCCCGAACTGCCAGGCCAGGTCCTCCCTAGACTGGAAGGAAACAAACATCCTAGGACCGGTTTCGGGGTTTCACCCCTCTTCAGCCAGGATAGCTTGATTCCAGTGGCATGGAGAGCACAGGATTCACATCTGAGCATACCCATCCCACTCGGGGTGACAAATGCAAAAAGAACTGTTGATGGACAGAATGCAGAACAATGTCATACATTCACCCCAGTACAGAGATCTGGGCCTAAATCCATCGGTTTTTTGCTCACATGCCATTCCAGTTTGACCCAGCCATATGCAAATCAGTCTTGAAACTCTGCCCAATGGGAACAGTCCAGCCCGAACTGCCAGGCCAGGTTCTCCCTGGACTGGAAACAAGCATCCTAGAACCGGTTTCGGGGGTTTCACCCCTCTTCAGCCAGGATAGCTTGATTCCAGTGGCATGGAGAGCACGGGACTCACGTCTGAGCGTACCCGTCCCACTCGGGGTGACAATTGCAAAAAGATCTATTTTATGGACAGAATGCAGAACAATGTCATACATTAACCCCAGTACAGAGATCTGGGCCTAAATCCATTGTTTTTTTTGCTCACCATGCCATTCCAGTTTGGACCCAGCCATATGCAAATCAGTCTTTACCCTGTGCCCAATGGGAACATTCCAGCCCGAACTGCCAGGCCAGGTCCTCCCTGGACTGGAAACAAGCATCCTATGACCGGTTTCGGGGTTTCACCCCTCTTCAGCCAGGATAGATTGATTGCAGTGTCATGGAGAGCACGGGACTCACGTCTGGGCGTACCCGTCCCACTCAGGGTGACAAATGCAAAAAGAACTATTGATGGACAGAATGCAGAACAATGTCATACATTAACCCGAGTACAGAGATCTGGGCCTAAATCCATTGTTTTTTTGCTCACCATGCCATTCCAGTTTGGACCCTGCCATATGCAAATCAGTCTTGACCCTCTGCCCAATGGGAACCGTCCAGCCCGAACTGCCAGGCCAGGTCCTCCCTAGACTGGAAGGAAACAAACATCCTAGGACCGGTTTCGGGGTTTCACCCCTCTCCAGCCAGGATAGCTTGATTCCAGGGGCATGGAGAGCACGGGATTCACATCTGTGCATACCCATCCCACTCGGGGTGACAAATGCAAAAAGAACTGTTGATGGACAGAATGCAGAACAATGTCATACATTCACCCCAGTACAGAGATCTGGGCCTAAATCCATCAGTTTTTTGCTCACATGCCATTCCAGTTTGGACACAGCCATATGCAAATCAGTCTTGAAACTCTGCCCAATGGGAACAGTCCAGCCCGAACTGCCAGGCCAGGTCCTCCCTGGACTGGAAACAAGCATCCTAGAACCAATTTCGGGGGTTTCAACCCTCTTCAGCCAGGATAGCTTGATTCCAGTGGCATGGAGAGCACAGCACTCACGTCTGAGCGTACCCGTCCCACTCCGGGTGACAATTGCAAAAAGATCTATTTTATAGACAGAATGCAGAACAATGTCATACATTAACCCCAGTACAGAGATCTGGGCCTAAATCCATTGTTTTTTTTACTCACCGTGCCATTCCAGTTTGGACCCAGCCATATGCAAATCAGTCTTGACCCTGTGCCCAATGGGAACAGTCCAGCCCGAACTGCCATGCCAGGACCTTCCTGGACTGGAAACAAGCATCCTAGGACCGGTTTCGGGGTTTCACCCCTCTTCACCCAGGATAGCTTGATTTCAGTGGCATGGAGAGCACATGACTCATGTCTGAGCATACCCGACCCACTCGGGGTGACTAATGCAAAAAGATCTATTTTATAGACAGAATGCAGAACAATGTCATACATTCACCCCAGTACAGAGATCTGGGCCTAAATCCATTGTTTTTTTTACTCACCGTGCCATTCCAGTTTGGACCCAGCCATATGCAAATCAGTCTTGACCCTGTGCCCAATGGGAACAGTCCAGCCCGAACTGCCATGCCAGGACCTTCCTGGACTGGAAACAAGCATCCTAGGACCGGTTTCGGGGTTTCACCCCTCTTCACCCAGGATAGCTTGATTCCAGTGGCATGGAGAGCACATGACTCATGTCTGAGCATACCCGACCCACTCGGGGTGACTAATGCAAAAAGATCTATTTTATAGACAGAATGCAGAACAATGTCATACAATAAGCCCAGTACAGAGATCTGGGCCTAAATCCATTGTTTTTTTTACTCACCGTGCCATTCCAGTTTGGACCCAGCCATATGCAAATCAGTCTTGACCCTGTGCCCAATGGGAACAGTCCAGCCGGAACTGCCAGGCCAGGTCCTCCCTGGACTGGAAACAAGCATCCTAGGACCAGTTTCGGGGGTTTCACCCCTCTTCAGCCAGGATAGCTTGATTCCAGTGGCATGGAGAGCACGGGACTCACGTCTGGGCGTACCCGTCCCACTCAGGGTGACAAATAAAAAAAAGAGCTATTGATGGACAGAATGCAGAACAATGTGATACATTAACCCCAGTACAGAGATCTGGGCCTAAATCCATTGTTTTTTTGCTCACCATGCCATTCCAGTTTGGACCCTGCCATATGCAAATCAGTCTTGACCCTGTGCCCAATGGGAACATTCCAGCCCGAACTGCCAGGCCAGGTCCTCCCTAGACTGGAAGGAAACAAACATCCTAGGACCGGTTTCGGAGTTTCACCCCTCTTCAGCCAGGATAGCTTGATTCCAGGGGCATGGAGAGCACGGGATTCACATCTGAGCATACCCATCCCACTCGGGGTGACAAATGCAAAAAGAACTGTTGATGGACAAAATGCAGAACAATGTCATACATTCACCCCAGTACAGAGATCTGGGCCTAAATCCATCGGTTTTTTGCTCACATGCCATTCCAGTTTGACCCAGCCATATGCAAATCAGTCTTGAAACTCTGCCCAATGGGAACAGTCCAGCCCGAACTGCCAGGCCAGGTTCTCCCTGGACTGGAAACAAGCATCCTAGAACCGGTTTCGGGGGTTTCACCCCTCTTCATCCAGGATAGCTTGATTCCAGTGGCATGGAGAGCACGGGACTCATGTCTGAGCGTACCCGCCCCACTTGGGGTGACAATTGCAAAAAGATCTATTTTATGGACAGAATGCAGAACAATGTCATACATTAACCCCAGTACAGACATCTGGGCCTAAATCCATTGTTTTTTTTTGCTCACCATGCCATTCCAGTTTGGACCCAGCCATATGCAAATCAGTCTTTACCCTGTGCCCAACGGGAACAGTCCAGCCCGAACTGCCATGCCAGGTCCTTCCTGGACTGGAAACAAGCATCCTCGGACCGGGATCGGGGTTTCACCCCTCTTCAGCCAGGATAGCTTGATTTGAGTGGCATGGAGAGCACGGGACGCACGTCTGAGCATATCAGTCCCACTCGGGGTGACAAATGCAAAAAGAACTATTGATGGACAGAATGCAGAACAATGTCATACATTAAACCCAGTACAGAGATCTGGGCCTAAAGCCATCGTTTTTTGCTCACCATGCCATTCCAGTTTGGACCCAGCCATATGCAAATCAGTCTTGACCCTGTGCCCAATGGGAACAGTCCAGCCCGAACTGCCATGCCAGGTCCTTCCTGGACTGGAAACAAGCATCCTAGGACCGGTTTCGGGGTTTCACCCCTCTTCAGCCAGGATAGCTTGATTCCAGTGGCATGGAGAGCATGGGACTCACGTCTGAGCATACCCGACCCACTCGGGGTGACTAATGCAAAAAGAACTATTGATGGACAGAATGCAGAACAATGACATACATTTACCCCAGTACAGAGATCTGGGCATAAATCCATAGTTTTTTTGCTCACCATCCCATTCCAGTTTGGTCCCAGCCATATGCAAATCAGTCTTGACCCTGTGCCCAATGGGAACATTCCAGCCCGAACTGCCAGGCCAGGCCAGGTCCTCCCTGGAGTGGAAACAAGCATTCTCGGACCGGTTTCGGGGTTTTACCCCTCTTCAGCCAGGATAGCTTGATTCGAGTGGCATGGAGAGCACGGGACGCACGTCTGAGCATATCAGTCCCACTCGGGGTGACAAATGCAAAAAGAACTATTGATGGACAGAATGCAGAACAATGTCATACATTCACCCCAGTACAGAGATCTGGGCCTAAAGCCATCATTTTTTGCTCACCATGCCATTCCAGTTTGGACCCAGCCATATGCAAATCAGTCTTGACCCTGTGCCCAATGGGAACATTCCAGCCCGAACTGCCAGGCCAGGTCCTCCCTGGACTGGAAACAAGCATCCTATGACCGGTTTCGGGGTTTCACCCCTCTTCAGCCAGGATAGATTGATTGCAGTGGCATGGAGAGCACGGGACTCACGTCTGAGCATACCCGTCCCACTTGGGGTGACAAATACAAAAAGATCTATTGATGGACAGAATGCAGAACAATGTGATACATTAACCCCAGTACAGAGATCTGGGCCTAAATCCATTGTTTTTTTGCTCACCATGCCATTCCAGTTTGGACCCTGCCATATGCAAATCAGTCTTGACCCTCTGCCCAATGGGAACAGTCCAGCCCGAACTGCCAGGCCAGGACCTCCCTAGACTGGAAGGAAACAAACATCCTAGGACCGGTTTCGGGGTTTCACCCCTCTTCAGCCAGGATAGCTTGATTGCAGTGGCATGGAGAGCACGGGACTCACGTCTGAGCATACCCGTTCCACTCGGGGTGACAATTGCAAAAAGATCTATTTTATGGACAGAATGCAGAACAATGTCATACATTAACCCCAGTACAGAGATCTGGGCCTAAATCCATTGTTTTTTTTACTCACCGTGCCATTCCAGTTTGGACCCAGCCATATGCAAATCAGTCTTGACCCTGTGCCCAATGGGAACAGTCCAGCCCGAACTGCCATGCCAGGACCTTCCTGGACTGGAAACAAGCATCCTAGGACCGGTTTCGGGGTTTCACCCCTCTTCCCCCAGGATAGCTTGATTCCAGTGGCATGGAGAGCACATGACTCACGTCTGAGCATACCCGACCCACTTGGGGTGACTAATGCAAAAATAACTATTGATGGACAGAATGCAGAACAATGTCATACATTCACCCCAGTACAGAGATCTGGGCCTAAATCCATTGTTTTTTTGCTCACCATGCCATTCCAGTTTGGACCCAGCCATATGCAAATCAGTCTTTACCCTGTGCCCAATGGGAACAGACCAGCCCGAACTGCCATGCGAGGTCCTTCCTGGACTGGAAACAAGCATCCTCGGACCGGTTTCGGGGTTTCACCACTCTTCAGCCAGGATAGCTTGATTCGAGTGGCATGGAGAGCACGGGACGCACGTCTGAGCATATCAGTCCCACTCGGGGTGACCAATGCAAAAAGAACTATTGATGGGCAGAATGCAGAACAATGTCATACATTCAACCCAGTACAGAGATCTGGGCCTAAATCCATTGTTTTTTTGCTCATCATGACATTCCAGTTTGGACCCAGCCATATGCAAATCAGTCTTGACCCTGTGCCCAATGGGAACTGTCCAGCCTGAACTGCCAGGCCAGGTCCTCCCTGGACTGGAAACAAGCATCCTAGGACCGGTTTCGGGGTTTCACCCCTCTTCAGCCAGGATAGCTTGATTCCAGTGGCATGGAGAGCACGGGACTCACGTCTGAGCATACCCGACCCACTCGGGGTGACTAATGCAAAAAGAACTATTGATGGACAGAATGCAGAACAATGACATACATTTACCCCAGTACAGAGATCTGGGCATAAATCCATAGTTTTTTTGCTCACCATCCCATTCCAGTTTGGTCCCAGCCATATGCAAATCAGTCTTGACCCTGTGCCCAATGGGAACATTCCAGCCCGAACTGCCAGGCCAGGCCAGGTCCTCCCTGGAGTGGAAACAAGCATCCTCGGACCGGTTTCGGGGTTTCACCCCTCTTCAGCCAGGATAGCTTGATTCGAGTGGCATGTAGAGCACGGGACGCACGTCTGAGCATATCAGTCCCACTCGGGGGTGACAAATGCAAAAAGAACTATTGATGGACAGAATGCAGAACAATATCATATATTCACCCCAGTACAGAGATCTGGACCTAAAGCCATCGTTTTTTGCTCACCATGCCATTCCAGTTTGGACCCAGCCATATGCAAATCAGTCTTGACCCTGTGCCCAATGGGAACATTCCAGCCCGAACTGCCAGGCCAGGTCCTCCCTGGACTGGAAACAAGCATCCTAGGACCGGTTTCGGGGTTTCACCCCTCCTCAGCCAGGATAGCTTGATTGCAGTGGCATGGAGAGCACGGGACTCACGTCTGAGCATACCCGTCCCACTTGTGGTGACAAATGCAAATAGAAATATTGATGGACAGAATGCAGAACAATGTCATACATTCACCCCAGTACAGAGATCTGGGCCTAAATCCTTTTTTTTTTTGCTCACCATGCCATTCCAGTTTGGACCCAGCCATATGCAAATCAGTCTTGACCCTGTGCCCAATGGGAACTGTCCAGCCTGAACTGCCAGACCAGGTCCTCCCTGGACTGGAAACAAGCATCCTAGGACCGGTTTCGGTGTTTCACCCCTCTTCAGCCAGGATAGCTTGATTCCAGTGGCATGGAGAGCACGGGATTCATTTCTGAGCATTCCCCCCCCCTCTCGGGGTGACAAATGCAAAAAGAATGCAGAACAATGTCATACATTCAGCCCAGTACAGTAATCTGGGCCTAAATCAATCGTTTTTTTGCTCACCATGCCATTCCAGTTTGGACCCAGCCATATGCAAATCAGTCTTGACCCTGTGCCCAATGGGAACAGTCCAGCCCGAACTGCCATGCCAGGTCCTTCCTGGACTGGAAACAAGCATCCTAGGACCGGTTTCGGGGTTTCACCACTCTTCACCCAGGATAGCTTGATTCCAGTGGCATGGAGAGCACAGGACTCACGTCTGAGCATACCCGTCCCACTCAGGGTGACAAATGCAAAAAGAACTATTGATGGACAGAATGCAGAACAATGTCATACATTCACCCCAGTACAAAGATCTGGGCCTAAATCCATCGGTTTTTTGCTCACATGCCATTCCAGTTTGGACCCAACCATATGCAAATCAGTCTTGACCCTCTGCCCAATGGGAACAGTCCAGCCCGAACTGCCAGGCCAGGTCCTCCCTGGACTGGAAACAAGCATCCTAGGACCGGTTTCGGGGGTTTCACCCCTCTTCAGCCAGGATAGCTTGATTCCAGTGGCATGGAGAGCACGGGACTCACGTCTGGGCGTACCCGTCCCACTCAGGGTGACAAATAAAAAAAGAACTATTGATGGACAGAATGCAGAACAATGTGATACATTAACCCCAGTACAGAGATCTGGGCCTAAATCCATTGTTTTTTTGCTCACCATGCCATTCCAGTTTGCACCCTGCCATATGCAAATCAGTCTTGACCCTGTGCCCAATGGGAACATTCCAGCCCGAACTGCCAGGCCAGGTCCTCCCTAGACTGGAAGGAAACAAACATCCTAGGACCGGTTTCGGGGTTTCACCCCTCTTCAGCCAGGATAGCTTGATTCCAGTGGCATGGAGAGCACAGGATTCACATCTGAGCATACCCATCCCACTCGGGGTGACAAATGCAAAAAGAACTGTTGATGGACAGAATGCAGAACAATGTCATACATTCACCCCAGTACAGAGATCTGGGCCTAAATCCATCGGTTTTTTGCTCACATGCCATTCCAGTTTGACCCAGCCATATGCAAATCAGTCTTGAAACTCTGCCCAATGGGAACAGTCCAGCCCGAACTGCCAGGCCAGGTTCTCCCTGGACTGGAAACAAGCATCCTAGAACCGGTTTCGGGGGTTTCACCCCTCTTCAGCCAGGATAGCTTGATTCCAGTGGCATGGAGAGCACGGGACTCACGTCTGAGCGTACCCGTCCCACTCGGGGTGACAATTGCAAAAAGATCTATTTTATGGACAGAATGCAGAACAATGTCATACATTAACCCCAGTACAGAGATCTGGGCCTAAATCCATTGTTTTTTTTGCTCACCATGCCATTCCAGTTTGGACCCAGCCATATGCAAATCAGTCTTTACCCTGTGCCCAATGGGAACATTCCAGCCCGAACTGCCAGGCCAGGTCCTCCCTGGACTGGAAACAAGCATCCTATGACCGGTTTCGGGGTTTCACCCCTCTTCAGCCAGGATAGATTGATTGCAGTGTCATGGAGAGCACGGGACTCACGTCTGGGCGTACCCGTCCCACTCAGGGTGACAAATGCAAAAAGAACTATTGATGGACAGAATGCAGAACAATGTCATACATTAACCCGAGTACAGAGATCTGGGCCTAAATCCATTGTTTTTTTGCTCACCATGCCATTCCAGTTTGGACCCTGCCATATGCAAATCAGTCTTGACCCTCTGCCCAATGGGAACCGTCCAGCCCGAACTGCCAGGCCAGGTCCTCCCTAGACTGGAAGGAAACAAACATCCTAGGACCGGTTTCGGGGTTTCACCCCTCTCCAGCCAGGATAGCTTGATTCCAGGGGCATGGAGAGCACGGGATTCACATCTGTGCATACCCATCCCACTCGGGGTGACAAATGCAAAAAGAACTGTTGATGGACAGAATGCAGAACAATGTCATACATTCACCCCAGTACAGAGATCTGGGCCTAAATCCATCAGTTTTTTGCTCACATGCCATTCCAGTTTGGACACAGCCATATGCAAATCAGTCTTGAAACTCTGCCCAATGGGAACAGTCCAGCCCGAACTGCCAGGCCAGGTCCTCCCTGGACTGGAAACAAGCATCCTAGAACCAATTTCGGGGGTTTCAACCCTCTTCAGCCAGGATAGCTTGATTCCAGTGGCATGGAGAGCACAGCACTCACGTCTGAGCGTACCCGTCCCACTCCGGGTGACAATTGCAAAAAGATCTATTTTATAGACAGAATGCAGAACAATGTCATACATTAACCCCAGTACAGAGATCTGGGCCTAAATCCATTGTTTTTTTTACTCACCGTGCCATTCCAGTTTGGACCCAGCCATATGCAAATCAGTCTTGACCCTGTGCCCAATGGGAACAGTCCAGCCCGAACTGCCATGCCAGGACCTTCCTGGACTGGAAACAAGCATCCTAGGACCGGTTTCGGGGTTTCACCCCTCTTCACCCAGGATAGCTTGATTTCAGTGGCATGGAGAGCACATGACTCATGTCTGAGCATACCCGACCCACTCGGGGTGACTAATGCAAAAAGATCTATTTTATAGACAGAATGCAGAACAATGTCATACATTCACCCCAGTACAGAGATCTGGGCCTAAATCCATTGTTTTTTTTACTCACCGTGCCATTCCAGTTTGGACCCAGCCATATGCAAATCAGTCTTGACCCTGTGCCCAATGGGAACAGTCCAGCCGGAACTGCCAGGCCAGGTCCTCCCTGGACTGGAAACAAGCATCCTAGGACCAGTTTCGGGGGTTTCACCCCTCTTCAGCCAGGATAGCTTGATTCCAGTGGCATGGAGAGCACGGGACTCACGTCTGGGCGTACCCGTCCCACTCAGGGTGACAAATAAAAAAAAGAGCTATTGATGGACAGAATGCAGAACAATGTGATACATTAACCCCAGTACAGAGATCTGGGCCTAAATCCATTGTTTTTTTGCTCACCATGCCATTCCAGTTTGGACCCTGCCATATGCAAATCAGTCTTGACCCTGTGCCCAATGGGAACATTCCAGCCCGAACTGCCAGGCCAGGTCCTCCCTAGACTGGAAGGAAACAAACATCCTAGGACCGGTTTCGGAGTTTCACCCCTCTTCAGCCAGGATAGCTTGATTCCAGGGGCATGGAGAGCACGGGATTCACATCTGAGCATACCCATCCCACTCGGGGTGACAAATGCAAAAAGAACTGTTGATGGACAAAATGCAGAACAATGTCATACATTCACCCCAGTACAGAGATCTGGGCCTAAATCCATCGGTTTTTTGCTCACATGCCATTCCAGTTTGACCCAGCCATATGCAAATCAGTCTTGAAACTCTGCCCAATGGGAACAGTCCAGCCCGAACTGCCAGGCCAGGTTCTCCCTGGACTGGAAACAAGCATCCTAGAACCGGTTTCGGGGGTTTCACCCCTCTTCATCCAGGATAGCTTGATTCCAGTGGCATGGAGAGCACGGGACTCACGTCTGAGCGTACCCGCCCCACTCGGGGTGACAATTGCAAAAAGATCTATTTTATGGACAGAATGCAGAACAATGTCATACATTAACCCCAGTACAGACATCTGGGCCTAAATCCATTGTTTTTTTTTGCTCACCATGCCATTCCAGTTTGGACCCAGCCATATGCAAATCAGTCTTTACCCTGTGCCCAACGGGAACAGTCCAGCCCGAACTGCCATGCCAGGTCCTTCCTGGACTGGAAACAAGCATCCTCGGACCGGGATCGGGGTTTCACCCCTCTTCAGCCAGGATAGCTTGATTTGAGTGGCATGGAGAGCACGGGACGCACGTCTGAGCATATCAGTCCCACTCGGGGTGACAAATGCAAAAAGAACTATTGATGGACAGAATGCAGAACAATGTCATACATTAAACCCAGTACAGAGATCTGGGCCTAAAGCCATCGTTTTTTGCTCACCATGCCATTCCAGTTTGGACCCAGCCATATGCAAATCAGTCTTGACCCTGTGCCCAATGGGAACAGTCCAGCCCGAACTGCCATGCCAGGTCCTTCCTGGACTGGAAACAAGCATCCTAGGACCGGTTTCGGGGTTTCACCCCTCCTCAGCCAGGATAGCTTGATTGCAGTGGCATGGAGAGCACGGGACTCACGTCTGAGCATACCCGTCCCACTCGGGGTGACAAATGCAAAAAGAACTATTGATGGACAGAATGCAGAACAATGTCATACATTCACCCCAGTACAGAGATCTGGGCCTAAATCCATTGTTTTTTTTGCTCACCATGCCATTCCAGTTTGGACCCAGCCATATGCAAATCAGTCTTTACCCTGTGCCCAATGGGAACATTCCAGCCCGAACTGCCAGGCCAGGTCCTCCCTGGACTGGAAACAAGCATCCTATGACCGGTTTCGGGGTTTCACCCCTCTTCAGCCAGGATAGATTGATTGCAGTGTCATGGAGAGCACGGGACTCACGTCTGGGCGTACCCGTCCCACTCAGGGTGACAAATGCAAAAAGAACTATTGATGGACAGAATGCAGAACAATGTCATACATTAACCCGAGTACAGAGATCTGGGCCTAAATCCATTGTTTTTTTGCTCACCATGCCATTCCAGTTTGGACCCTGCCATATGCAAATCAGTCTTGACCCTCTGCCCAATGGGAACCGTCCAGCCCGAACTGCCAGGCCAGGTCCTCCCTAGACTGGAAGGAAACAAACATCCTAGGACCGGTTTCGGGGTTTCACCCCTCTCCAGCCAGGATAGCTTGATTCCAGGGGCATGGAGAGCACGGGATTCACATCTGTGCATACCCATCCCACTCGGGGTGACAAATGCAAAAAGAACTGTTGATGGACAGAATGCAGAACAATGTCATACATTCACCCCAGTACAGAGATCTGGGCCTAAATCCATCAGTTTTTTGCTCACATGCCATTCCAGTTTGGACACAGCCATATGCAAATCAGTCTTGAAACTCTGCCCAATGGGAACAGTCCAGCCCGAACTGCCAGGCCAGGTCCTCCCTGGACTGGAAACAAGCATCCTAGAACCAATTTCGGGGGTTTCAACCCTCTTCAGCCAGGATAGCTTGATTCCAGTGGCATGGAGAGCACAGCACTCACGTCTGAGCGTACCCGTCCCACTCCGGGTGACAATTGCAAAAAGATCTATTTTATAGACAGAATGCAGAACAATGTCATACATTAACCCCAGTACAGAGATCTGGGCCTAAATCCATTGTTTTTTTTACTCACCGTGCCATTCCAGTTTGGACCCAGCCATATGCAAATCAGTCTTGACCCTGTGCCCAATGGGAACAGTCCAGCCCGAACTGCCAGGCCAGGTCCTCCCTGGACTGGAAACAAGCATCCTAGGACCAGTTTCGGGGGTTTCACCCCTCTTCAGCCAGGATAGCTTGATTCCAGTGGCATGGAGAGCACGGGACTCACGTCTGGGCGTACCCGTCCCACTCAGGGTGACAAATAAAAAAAAGAGCTATTGATGGACAGAATGCAGAACAATGTGATACATTAACCCCAGTACAGAGATCTGGGCCTAAATCCATTGTTTTTTTGCTCACCATGCCATTCCAGTTTGGACCCTGCCATATGCAAATCAGTCTTGACCCTGTGCCCAATGGGAACATTCCAGCCCGAACTGCCAGGCCAGGTCCTCCCTAGACTGGAAGGAAACAAACATCCTAGGACCGGTTTCGGAGTTTCACCCCTCTTCAGCCAGGATAGCTTGATTCCAGGGGCATGGAGAGCACGGGATTCACATCTGAGCATACCCATCCCACTCGGGGTGACAAATGCAAAAAGAACTGTTGATGGACAAAATGCAGAACAATGTCATACATTCACCCCAGTACAGAGATCTGGGCCTAAATCCATCGGTTTTTTGCTCACATGCCATTCCAGTTTGACCCAGCCATATGCAAATCAGTCTTGAAACTCTGCCCAATGGGAACAGTCCAGCCCGAACTGCCAGGCCAGGTTCTCCCTGGACTGGAAACAAGCATCCTAGAACCGGTTTCGGGGGTTTCACCCCTCTTCATCCAGGATAGCTTGATTCCAGTGGCATGGAGAGCACGGGACTCACGTCTGAGCGTACCCGCCCCACTCGGGGTGACAATTGCAAAAAGATCTATTTTATGGACAGAATGCAGAACAATGTCATACATTAACCCCAGTACAGACATCTGGGCCTAAATCCATTGTTTTTTTTTGCTCACCATGCCATTCCAGTTTGGACCCAGCCATATGCAAATCAGTCTTTACCCTGTGCCCAACGGGAACAGTCCAGCCCGAACTGCCATGCCAGGTCCTTCCTGGACTGGAAACAAGCATCCTCGGACCGGGATCGGGGTTTCACCCCTCTTCAGCCAGGATAGCTTGATTTGAGTGGCATGGAGAGCACGGGACGCACGTCTGAGCATATCAGTCCCACTCGGGGTGACAAATGCAAAAAGAACTATTGATGGACAGAATGCAGAACAATGTCATACATTAAACCCAGTACAGAGATCTGGGCCTAAAG
This sequence comes from Triturus cristatus, assembly GCF_964204655.1. Taxonomy (NCBI): domain Eukaryota; kingdom Metazoa; phylum Chordata; class Amphibia; order Caudata; family Salamandridae; genus Triturus; species Triturus cristatus. Next base: position 383,044,812 of record NC_140579.1, on the reverse strand, counting down.
CCATCGTTTTTTGCTCACCATGCCATTCCAGTTTGGACCCAGCCATATGCAAATCAGTCTTGACCCTGTGCCCAATGGGAACAGTCCAGCCCGAACTGCCATGCCAGGTCCTTCCTGGACTGGAAACAAGCATCCTAGGACCGGTTTCGGGGTTTCACCCCTCCTCAGCCAGGATAGCTTGATTGCAGTGGCATGGAGAGCACGGGACTCACGTCTGAGCATACCCGTCCCACTCGGGGTGACAAATGCAAAAAGAACTATTGATGGACAGAATGCAGAACAATGTCATACATTCACCCCAGTACAGAGATCTGGGCCTAAAGCCATCGTTTTTTGCTCACCATGCCATTCCAGTTTGGACCCAGCCATATGCAAATCAGTCTTGACCCTGTGCCCAATGGGAACATTCCAGCCCGAACTGCCAGGCCAGGTCCTCCCTGGACTGGAAACAAGCATCCTATGACCGGTTTCGGGGTTTCACCCCTCTTCAGCCAGGATAGATTGATTGCAGTGGCATGGAGAGCACGGGACTCACGTCTGAGCATACCCGTCCCACTTGGGGTAACAAATACAAAAAGATCTATTGATGGACAGAATGCAGAACAATGTGATACATTAACCCCAGTACAGAGATCTGGGCCTAAATCCATTGTTTTTTTGCTCACCATGCCATTCCAGTTTGGACCCTGCCATATGCAAATCAGTCTTGACCCTCTGCCCAATGGGAACAGTCCAGCCCGAACTGCCAGGCCAGGACCTCCCTAGACTGGAAGGAAACAAACATCCTAGGACCGGTTTCGGGGTTTCACCCCTCTTCAGCCAGGATAGCTTGATTGCAGTGGCATGGAGAGCACGGGACTCACGTCTGAGCATACCCGTTCCACTCGGGGTGACAATTGCAAAAAGATCTATTTTATAGATAGAATGCAGAACAATGTCATACATTAACCCCAGTACAGAGATCTGGGCCTAAATCCATTGTTTTTTTTACTCACCGTGCCATTCCAGTTTGGACCCAGCCATATGCAAATCAGTCTTGACCCTGTGCCCAATGGGAACAGTCCAGCCCGAACTGCCATGCCAGGACCTTCCTGGACTGGAAACAAGCATCCTAGGACCGGTTTCGGTGTTTCACCCCTCTTCAGCCAGGATAGCTTGATTCCAGTGGCATGGAGAGCACGGGATTCATTTCTGAGCATTCCCCCCCCTCTCGGGGTGACAAATGCAAAAAGAATGCAGAACAATGTCATACATTCAGCCCAGTACAGTAATCTGGGCCTAAATCAATCGTTTTTTTGCTCACCATGCCATTCCAGTTTGGACCCAGCCATATGCAAATCAGTCTTGACCCTGTGCCCAATGGGAACAGTCCAGCCCGAACTGCCATGCCAGGTCCTTCCTGGACTGGAAACAAGCATCCTAGGACCGGTTTCGGGGTTTCACCCCTCTTCACCCAGGATAGCTTGATTCCAGTGGCATGGAGAGCACAGGACTCACGTCTGAGCATACCCGTCCCACTCAGGGTGACAAATGCAAAAAGAACTATTGATGGACAGAATGCAGAACAATGTCATACATTCACCCCAGTACAGAGATCTGGGCCTAAATCCATCGTTTTTTTGCTCACATGCCATTCCAGTTTGGACCCAGCCATATGCAAATCAGTCTTGACCCTCTGCCCAATGGGAACAGTCCAGCCCGAACTGCCAGGCCAGGTCCTCCCTGGACTGGAAACAAGCATCCTAGGACCAGTTTCGGGGGTTTCACCCCTCTTCAGCCAGGATAGCTTGATTCCAGTGGCATGGAGAGCACGGGACTCACGTCTGGGCGTACCCGTCCCACTCAGGGTGACAAATAAAAAAAAGAACTATTGATGGACAGAATGCAGAACAATGTGATACATTAACCCCAGTACAGAGATCTGGGCCTAAATCCATTGTTTTTTTGCTCACCATGCCATTCCAGTTTGGACCCTGCCATATGCAAATCAGTCTTTACCCTGTGCCCAATGGGAACATTCCAGCCCGAACTGCCAGGCCAGGTCCTCCCTAGACTGGAAGGAAACAAACAACCTAGGACCGGTTTCGGGGTTTCACCCCTCTTCAGCCAGGATAGCTTGATTCCAGTGGCATGGAGAGCACGGGATTCATTTCTGAGCATTCCCCCCGCTCTCGGGGTGACAAATGCAAAAAGAATGCAGAACAATGTCATACATTCAGCCCAGTACAGTAATCTGGGCCTAAATCAATCGTTTTTTTGCTCACCATGCCATTCCAGTTTGGACCCAGCCATATGCAAATCAGTCTTGACCCTGTGCCCAATGGGAACAGTCCAGCCCGAACTGCCATGCCAGGTCCTTCCTGGACTGGAAACAAGCATCCTAGGACCGGTTTCGGGGTTTCAACCCTCTTCACCCAGGATAGCTTGATTCCAGTGGCATGGAGAGCACAGGACTCACGTCTGAGCATACCCGTCCCACTCAGGGTGACAAATGCAAAAAGAACTATTGATGGACAGAATGCAGAACAATGTCATACATTCACCCCAGTACAGAGATCTGGGCCTAAATCCATCGGTTTTTTGCTCACATGCCATTCCAGTTTGGACCCAACCATATGCAAATCAGTCTTGACCCTCTGCCCAATGGGAACAGTCCAGCCCGAACTGCCAGGTCAGGTCCTCCCTGGACTGGAAACAAGCATCCTAGGACCGGTTTCGGGGGTTTCACCCCTCTTCAGCCAGGATAGCTTGATTCCAGTGGCATGGAGAGCACGGGACTCACGTCTGGGCGTACCCGTCCCACTCAGGGTGACAAATAAAAAAAGAACTATTGATGGACAGAATGCAGAACAATGTGATACATTAACCCCAGTACAGAGATCTGGGCCTAAATCCATTGTTTTTTTGCTCACCATGCCATTCCAGTTTGCACCCTGCCATTTGCAAATCAGTCTTGACCCTGTGCCCAATGGGAACATTCCAGCCCGAACTGCCAGGCCAGGTCCTCCCTAGACTGGAAGGAAACAAACATCCTAGGACCGGTTTCGGGGTTTCACCCCTCTTCAGCCAGGATAGCTTGATTCCAGGGGCATGGAGAGCACGGGATTCACATCTGAGCATACCCATCCCACTCGGGGTGACAAATGCAAAAAGAACTGTTGATGGACAGAATGCAGAACAATGTCATACATTCACCCCAGTACAGAGATCTGGGCCTAAATCCATCGGTCTTTTGCTCACATGCCATTCCAGTTTGACCCAGCCATATGCAAATCAGTCTTGAAACTCTGCCCAATGGGAACAGTCCAGCCCGAACTGCCAGGCCAGGTTCTCCCTGGACTGGAAACAAGCATCCTAGAACCGGTTTCGGGGGTTTCACCCCTCTTCAACCAGGATAGCTTGATTCCAGTGGCATGGAGAGCACGGGACTCACGTCTGAGCGTACCCGTCCCACTCGGGGTGACAATTGCAAAAAGATCTATTTTATGGACAGAATGCAGAACAATGTCATACATTAACCCCAGTACAGAGATCTGGGCCTAAATCCATTGGTTTTTTTGCTCACCATGCCATTCCAGTTTGGACCCAGCCATATGCAAATCAGTCTTTACCCTGTGCCCAACGGGAACAGTCCAGCCCGAACTGCCATGCCAGGTCCTTCCTGGACTGGAAACAAGCATCCTCGGACCGGGATCGGGGTTTCACCCCTCTTCAGCCAGGATAGCTTGATTTGAGTGGCATGGAGAGCACGGGACGCACGTCTGAGCATATCAGTCCCACTCGGGGTGACAAATGCAAAAAGAACTATTGATGGACAGAATGCAGAACAATGTCATACATTTAACCCAGTAGAGAGATCTTGGCCTAAAGCCATCGTTTTTTGCTCACCATGCCATTCCAGTTTGGACCCAGCCATATGCAAATCAGTCTTGACCCTGTGCCCAATGGGAACAGTCCAGCCCGAACTGCCATGCCAGGTCCTTCCTGGACTGAAAAAAAGCATCCTAGGACCGGTTTCGGGGTTTCACCCCTCCTCAGCCGGGATAGCTTGATTGCAGTGGCATGGAGAGCACGGGACTCACGTCTGAGCATACCCGTCCCACTTGTGGTGACAAATGCAAATAGAAATATTGATGGACAGAATGCAGAACAATGTCATACATTCACCCCAGTACAGAGATCTGGGCCTAAATCCATTGTTTTTTTGCTCACCATGCCATTCCAGTTTGGACCCAGCCATATGCAAATCAGTCTTGACCCTGTGCCCAATGGGAACTGTCCAGCCTGAACTGCCAGACCAGGTCCTCCCTGGACTGGAAACAAGCATCCTAGGACCGGTTTCGGTGTTTCACCCCTCTTCAGCCAGGATAGCTTGATTCCAGTGGCATGGAGAGCACGGGATTCATTTCTGAGCATTCCCCCCACTCTCGGGGTGACAAATGCAAAAAGAATGCAGAACAATGTCATACATTCAGCCCAGTACAGTAATCTGGGCCTAAATCAATCGTTTTTTTGCTCACCATGCCATTCCAGTTTGGAACCAGCCATATGCAAATCAGTCTTGACCCTGTGCCCAATGGGAACAGTCCAGCCCGAACTGCCATGCCAGGTCCTTCCTGGACTGGAAACAAGCATCCTAGGACCGGTTTCGGGGTTTCACCCCTCTTCACCCAGGATAGCTTGATTCCAGTGGCATGGAGAGCACAGGACTCACGTCTGAGCATACCCGTCCCACTCAGGGTGACAAATGCAAAAAGAACTATTGATGGACAGAATGCAGAACAATGTCATACATTCACCCCAGTACAGAGATCTGGGCCTAAATCCATCGGTTTTTTGCTCACATGCCATTCCAGTTTGGACCCAGCCATATGCAAATCAGTCTTGACCCTCTGCCCAATGGGAACAGTCCAGCCCGAACTGCCAGGCCAGGTCCTCCCTGGACTGGAAACAAGCATCCTAGGACCGGTTTCGGGGGTTTCACCCCTCTTCAGCCAGGATAGCTTGATTCCAGTGGCATGGAGAGCACGGGACTCACGTCTGGGCGTACCCGTCCCACTCAGGGTGACAAATAAAAAAAGAACTATTGATGGACAGAATGCAGAACAATGTGATACATTAACCCCAGTACAGAGATCTGGGCCTAAATCCATTGTTTTTTTGCTCACCATGCCATTCCAGTTTGGACCCTGCCATATGCAAATCAGTCTTGACCCTGTGCCCAATGGGAACATTCCAGCCCGAACTGCCAGGCCAGGTCCTCCCTAGACTGGAAGGAAACAAACATCCTAGGACCGGTTTCGGGGTTTCACCCCTCTTCAGCCAGGATAGCTTGATTCCAGGGGCATGGAGAGCACGGGATTCACATCTGAGCATACCCATCCCACTCGGGGTGACAAATGCAAAAAGAACCGTTGATGGAAAGAATGCAGAACAATGTCATACATTCACCCCAGTAGAGAGATCTGGGCCTAAAGCCATCGTTTTTTGCTCACCATGCCATTCCAGTTTGGATCCAGCCATATGCAAATCAGTCTTGACCCTGTGCCCAATGGGAACAGTCCAGCCCGAACTGCCATGCCAGGTCCTTCCTGGACTGAAAAAAAGCATCCTAGGACCGGTTTCGGGGTTTCACCCCTCCTCAGCCAGGATAGCTTGATTGCAGTGGCATGGCGAGCACGGGACTCACGTCTGAGCATACCCGTCCCACTTGTGGTGACAAATGCAAATAGAAATATTGATGGACAGAATGCAGAACAATGTCATACATTCACCCCAGTACAGAGATCTGGGCCTAAATCCATTGTTTTTTTGCTCACCATGCCATTCCAGTTTGGACCCAGCCATATGCAAATCAGTCTTGACCCTGTGCCCAATGGGAACTGTCCAGCCTGAACTGCCAGACCAGGTCCTCCCTGGACTGGAAACAAGCATCCTAGGACCGGTTTCGGTGTTTCACCCCTCTTCAGCCAGGATAGCTTGATTCCAGTGGCATGGAGAGCACGGGATTCATTTCTGAGCATTCCCCCCCCTCTCGGGGTGACAAATGCAAAAAGAATGCAGAACAATGTCATACATTCAGCCCAGTACAGTAATCTGGGCCTAAATCAATCGTTTTTTTGCTCACCATGCCATTCCAGTTTGGACCCAGCCATATGCAAATCAGTCTTGACCCTGTGCCCAATGGGAACAGTCCAGCCCGAACTGCCATGCCAGGTCCTTCCTGGACTGGAAACAAGCATCCTAGGACCGGTTTCGGGGTTTCACCCCTCTTCACCCAGGATAGCTTGATTCCAGTGGCATGGAGAGCACAGGACTCACGTCTGAGCATACCCGTCCCACTCAGGGTGACAAATGCAAAAAGAACTATTGATGGACAGAATGCAGAACAATGTCATACATTCACCCCAGTACAGAGATCTGTGCCTAAATCCATCGGTTTTTTGCTCACATGCCATTCCAGTTTGGACCCAGCCATATGCAAATCAGTCTTGACCCTCTGCCCAATGGGAACAGTCCAGCCCGAACTGCCAGGCCAGGTCCTCCCTGGACTGGAAACAAGCATCCTAGGACCGGTTTCGGGGGTTTCACCCCTCTTCAGCCAGGATAGCTTGATTCCAGTGGCATGGAGAGCACGGGACTCACGTCTGGGCGTACCCGTCCCACTCAGGGTGACAAATAAAAAAAGAACTATTGATGGACAGAATGCAGAACAATGTGATACATTAACCCCAGTACAGAGATCTGGGCCTAAATCCATTGTTTTTTTGCTCACCATGCCATTCCAGTTTGGACCCTGCCATATGCAAATCAGTCTTGACCCTGTGCCCAATGGGAACATTCCAGCCCGAACTGCCAGGCCAGGTCCTAACTAGACTGGAAGGAAACAAACATCCTAGGACCGGTTTCGGGGTTTCACCCCTCTTCAGCCAGGATAGCTTGATTCCAGGGGCATGGAGAGCACGGGATTCACATCTGAGCATACCCATCCCACTCGGGGTGACAAATGCAAAAAGAACCGTTGATGGACAGAATGCAGAACAATGTCATACATTCACCCCAGTACAGAGATCTGGGCCTAAATCCATCGGTTTTTTGCTCACATGCCATTCCAGTTTGACCCAGCCATATGCAAATCAGTCTTGAAACTCTGCCCAATGGGAACAGTCCAGCCCGAACTGCCAGGCCAGGTTCTCCCTGGACTGGAAACAAGCATCCTAGAACCGGTTTCGGGGGTTTCACCCCTCTTCAGCCCGGATAGCTTGATTCCAGTGGCATGGAGAGCACGGGACTCACGTCTGAGCGTACCCGTCCCACTCGGGGTGACAATTGCAAAAAGATCTATTTTATGGACAGAATGCAGAACAATGTCATACATTAACCCCAGTACAGAGATCTGGGCCTAAATCCATTGTTTTTTTTGCTCACCATGCCATTCCAGTTTGGACCCAGCCATATGCAAATCAGTCTTTACCCTGTGCCCAATGGGAACATTCCAGCCCGAACTGCCAGGCCAGGTCCTCCCTGGACTGGAAACAAGCATTCTATGACCGGTTTCGGGGTTTCACCCCTCTTTAGCCAGGATAGATTGATTGCAGTGGCATGGAGAGCACGGGACTCACGTCTGAGCATACCCGTCCCACTTGGGTTGACAAATACAAAAAGATCTATTGATGGACAGAATGCAGAACAATGTGATACATTAACCCCAGTACAGAGATCTGGGCCTAAATCCATTGTTTTTTTGCTCACCATGCCATTCCAGTTTGGACCCTGCCATATGCAAATCAGTCTTGACCCTCTGCCCAATGGGAACAGTCCAGCCCGAACTGCCAGGCCAGGTCCTCCCTAGACTGGAAGGAAACAAACATCCTAGGACCGGTTTCGGGGTTTCACCCCTCTTCAGCCAGGATAGCTTGATTCCAGGGGCATGGAGAGCACAGGATTCACATCTGAGCATACCCATCCCACTCGGGGTGACAAATGCAAAAAGAACTGTTGATGGACAGAATGCAGAACAATGTCATACATTCACCCCAGTACAGAGATCTGGGCCTAAATCCATCGGTTTTTTGCTCAAATGCCATTCCAGTTTGACCCAGCCATATGCAAATCAGTCTTGAAACTCTGCCCAATGGGAACAGTCCAGCCCGAACTGCCAGGCCAGGTCCTCCCTGGACTGGAAACAACCATCCTAGAACCGGTTTCGGGGGTTTCAACCCTCTTCAGCCAGGATAGCTTGATTCCAGTGGCATGGAGAGCACGGGACTCACGTCTGAGCGTACCCGTCCCACTCGGGGTGACAATTGCAAAAAGATCTATTTTATGGACAGAATGCAGAACAATGTCATACATTAACCCCAGTACAGAGATCTGGGCCTAAATCCATTGTTTTTTTTACTCACCGTGCCATTCCAGTTTGGACCCAGCCATATGCAAATCAGTCTTGACCCTGTGCCCAATGGGAACAGTCCAGCCCGAACTGCCATGCCAGGACCTTCCTGGACTGGAAACAAGCATCCTAGGACCGGTTTCGGGGTTTCACCTCTCTTCACCCAGGATAGCTTGATTCCAGTGGCATGGAGAGCACATGACTCACGTCTGAGCATACCCGACCCACTCGGGGTGACTAATGCAAAAAGAACTATTGATGGACAGAATGCAGAACAATGTCATACATTCACCCCAGTACAGAGATCTGGGCCTAAATCCATTGTTTTTTTGCTCACCATGCCATTCCAGTTTGGACCCAGCCATATGCAAATCAGTCTTTACCCTGTGCCCAATGGGAACAGTCCAGCCCGAACTGCCAAGCCAGGTCCTTCCTGGACTGGAAACAAGCATCCTAGGACCGGTTTCGGGGTTTCACCCCTCTTCAGCCAGGATAGCTTGATTCCAGTGGCATGGAGAGCACGGGACTCACGTCTGAGCATACCCGACCCAATCGGGGTGACTAATGCAAAAAGAACTATTGATGGACAGAATGCAGAACAATGACATACATTTACCCCAGTACAGAGATCTGGGCATAAATCCATAGTTTTTTTGCTCACCATGCCATTCCAGTTTGGACCCAGCCATATGCAAATCAGTCTTGACCCTGTGCCCAATGGGAACAGTCCAGCCCGAACTGCCAGGCCAGGTCATCCTTGGACTGGAAACAAGCATCCTGGGACCGGTTTCGGCGTTTCACCCCTCTTCAGCCAGGATAGCTTGATTCCAGTGGCATGGAGAGCGCAGGACTCACGTCTGAGCATACCCGTCCCACTCAGGGTGACAAATGCAAAAAGAACAATTGATGGACAGAATGCAGAACAATGTCATACATTCAGCCCGTTACAGAGATCTGGGCCTAAATCCATCGTTTTTTTGCTCACCATGCCATTCCAGTTTGGACCCAGCCATATGCAAATCAGTCTTGACCCTGTGCCCAATGGGAACAGTCCAGCCCGAACTGCCAGGCCAGGTCCTCCTTGGACTGGAAACAAGCATCCTGGGACCGGTTTCGGCATTTCACCCCTCTTCAGCCAGGATAGCTTGATTCCAGTGGCATGGAGAGCGCAGGACTCACGTCTGAGCATACCCGTCCCACTCAGGGTGACAAATGCAAAAAGAACAATTGATGGTCAGAATGCAGAACAATGTCATACATTCAGCCCGTTACAGAGATCTGGGCCTAAATCCATCGTTTTTTTGCTCACCATGCCATTCCAGTTTGGACCCAGCCATATGCAAATCAGTCTTGACCCTGTGCCCAATGGGAACAGTCCAGCCCGAACTGCCAGGCCAGGTCCTCCTTGGACTGGAAACAAGCATCCTGGGACCGGTTTCGGGGTTTCATCCCTCTTCAGCCAGGATAGCTTGATTCCAGTGGCATGGAGAGCACGGGACTCACGTCTGAGTATAACCGTCCCACTCGGGGTGACAAATGCAAAAAGAACAATTGATGGACAGAATGCAGAACAATGTCATACATTCAGCCCAGTACAGTAATCTGGGCCTAAATCCATCGTTTTTTTGCTCACCATGCCATTCCAGTTTGGACCCAGCCATATGCAAATCAGTCTTGACCCTGTGCCCAATGGGAACATTCCAGCCTGAACTGCAAGGCCAGGTCCTCCCTGGAGTGAAAACAAGCATCCTCGGACCGGTTTCGGGGTTTCACCCCTCTTCAGCCAGGATAGCTTGATTCCAGTGGCATGGAGAGCACAGGACTCACGTCTGAGCATACCCGTCCCACTCAGGGTGACAAATGCAAAAAGAACTATTAATGGACAGAATGCAGAACAATGTCATACATTCACCCCAGTACAGAGATCTGGGCCTAAATCCATCGGTTTTTTGCTCACATGCCATTCCAGTTTGGACCCAGCCATATGCAAATCAGTCTTGACCCTCTGCCCAATGGGAACAGTCCAGCCCGAACTGCCAGGCCAGGTCCTCCCTGGACTGGAAACAAGCATCCTAGGACCGGTTTCGGGGTTTTCACCCCTCTTCAGCCAGGATAGCTTGATTCCAGTGGCATGGAGAGCACGGGACTCACGTCTGAGCGTACCCGTCCCACTCGGGGTGACAATTGCAAAAAGATCTATTTTATGGACAGAATGCAGAACAATGTCATACATTAACCCCAGTACAGAGATCTGGGCCTAAATCCATTGTTTTTTTTACTCACCGTGCCATTCCAGTTTGGACCCAGCCATATGCAAATCAGTCTTGACCCTGTGCCCAATGAGAACAGTCCAGCCCGAACTGCCAGGCCAGGACCTTCCTGGACTGGAAACAAGCATCCTAGAACCGGTTTCGGGGGTTTCAACCCTCTTCAGCCATGATAGCTTGATTCCAGTGGCATGGAGAGCACGGGACTCACGTCTGAGCGTACCCATCCCACTCGGGGTGACAATTGCAAAAAGATCTATTTTATGGACAGAATGCAGAACAATGTCATACATTAACCCCAGTACAGAGATCTGGGCCTAAATCCATTGTTTTTTTTACTCACCGTGCCATTCCAGTTTGGACCCAGCCATATACAAATCAGTCTTGACCCTGTGCCCAATGGGAACAGTCCAGCCCGAACTGCCATGCCAGGACCTTCCTGGACTGGAAACAAGCATCCTAGGACCGGTTTCGGGGTTTCACCCCTCTTCACCCAGGATAGCTTGATTCCAGTGGCATGGAGAGCACATGACTCACGTCTGAGCATACCCGACCCATTCGGGGTGACTAATGCAAAAAGAACTATTGATGGACAGAATGCAGAACAATGTCATACATTCACCCCAGTACAGAGATCTTGGCCTAAATCCATTGTTTTTTTGCTCACCATGCCATTCCAGTTTGGACCCAGCCATATGCAAATCAGTCTTTACCCTGTGACCAATGGGAACAGTCCAGCCCGAACTGCCATGCCAGGTCCTTCCTGGACTGGAAACAAGCACCCTAGGACCGGTTTCGGGGTTTCACCACTCTTCAGCCAGGATAGCTTGATTCGAGTGGCATGGAGAGCACGGGGCGCACGTCTGAGCATATCAGTCTCACTCGGGGTGACAAATGCAAAAAGAATTATTGATGGACAGAATGCAGAACAATGTCATACATTCAACCCAGTACAGAGATCTGGGCCTAAATCCATTGTTTTTTTGCTCATCATGACATTCTAGTTTGGACCCAGCCATATGCAAATCAGTCTTGACCCTGTGCCCAACGGGAACAGTCCAACACAGGTTCCCCCTGGACTGGAAACAAGCATCCTAGGACCGGTTTCGGCGTTTCACCCCTCTTCAGCCAGGATAGCTTGATTCCAGTGGCATGGAGAGCGCAGGACTCACGTCTGAGCATACCCGTCCCACTCAGGGTGACAAATGCAAAAAGAACAATTGATGGACAGAATGCAGAACAATGTCATACATTCAGCCCGTTACAGAGATCTGGGCCTAAATCCATCGTTTTTTTGCTCACCATGCCATTCCAGTTTGGACCCAGCCATATGCAAATCAGTCTTGACCCTGTGCCCAGTGGGAACAGTCCAGCCCGAACTGCCAGGCCAGGTCCTCCTTGGACTGGAAACAAGCATCCTGGGACCGGTTTCGGGGTTTCATCCCTCTTCAGCCAGGATAGCTTGATTCCAGTGGCATGGAGAGCACGGGACTCACGTCTGAGTATAACCGTCCCACTCGGGGTGACAAATGCAAAAAGAACAATTGATGGACAGAATGCAGAACAATGTCATACATTCAGCCCAGTACAGTAATCTGGGCCTAAATCCATTGTTTTTTTGCTCACCATGCCATTCCAGTTTGGACCCAGCCATATGCAAATCAGTCTTGACCCTGTGCCCAATGGGAACATTCCAGCCCGAACTGCCAGGCCAGGTCCTCCCTGGAGTGGAAACAAGCATCCTCGGACCGGTTTCGGGGTTTCACCCCTCTTCAGCCAGGATAGCTTGATTCCAGTGGCATGGAGAGCACAGGACTCACGTCTGAGCATACCCGTCCCACTCAGGGTGACAAATGCAAAAAGAACTATTGATGGACAGAATGCAGAACAATGTCATACATTCACCCCAGTACAGAGATCTGGGCCTAAATCCATCGGTTTTTTGCTCACATGCCATTCCAGTTTGGACCCAGCCATATGCAAATCAGTCTTGACCCTCTGCCCAATGGGAACAGTCCAGCCCGAACTGCCAGGCCAGGTCCTCCCTGGACTGGAAACAAGCATTCTAGGACCGGTTTCGGGGGTTTCACCCCTCTTCAGCCAGGATAGCTTGATTCCAGTGGCATGGAGAGCACGGGACTCTGCTGGGCGTACCCGTCCCACTCAGGGTGACAAATAAAAAAAGAACTATTGATGGACAGAATGCAGAACAATGTGATACATTAACCCCAGTACAGAGATCTGGGCCTAAATCCATTGTTTTTTTGCTCACCATGCCATTCCAGTTTGGACCCTGCCATATGCAAATCAGTCTTGACCCTGTGCCCAATGGGAACATTCCAGCCCGAACTGCCAGGCCAGGTCCTCCCTAGACTGGAAGGAAACAAACATCCTAGGACCGGTTTCGGGGTTTCACCTCTCTTCACCCAGGATAGCTTGATTCCAGTGGCATGGAGAGCACAGGACTCACGTCTGAGCATACCCGTCCCACTCAGGGTGACAAATGCAAAAAGAACTATTGATGGACAGAATGCAGAACAATGTCATACATTCACCCCAGTACAGAGATCTGGGCCTAAATCCATCGGTTTTTTGCTCACATGCCATTCCAGTTTGGACCCAGCCATATGCAAATCAGTCTTGACCCTCTGCCCAATGGGAACAGTCCAGCCCGAACTGCCAGGCCAGGTCCTCCCTGGACTGGAAACAAGCATTCTAGGACCGGTTTCGGGGGTTTCACCCCTCTTCAGCCAGGATAGCTTGATTCCAGTGGCATGGAGAGCACGGGACTCTGCTGGGCGTACCCGTCCCACTCAGGGTGACAAATAAAAAAAGAACTATTGATGGACAGAATGCAGAACAATGTGATACATTAACCCCAGTACAGAGATCTGGGCCTAAATCCATTGTTTTTTTGCTCACCATGCCATTCCAGTTTGGACCCTGCCATATGCAAATCAGTCTTGACCCTGTGCCCAATGGGAACATTCCAGCCCGAACTGCCAGGCCAGGTCCTCCCTAGACTGGAAGGAAACAAACATCCTAGGACCGGTTTCGGGGTTTCACCTCTCTTCACCCAGGATAGCTTGATTCCAGTGGCATGGAGAGCACATGACTCACGTCTGAGCATACCCGACCCACTCGGGGTGACTAATGCAAAAAGAACTATTGATGGACAGAATGCAGAACAATGTCATACATTCACCCCAGTACAGAGATCTGGGCCTAAATCCATTGTTTTTTTGCTCACCATGCCATTCCAGTTTGGACCCAGCCATATGCAAATCAGTCTTTACCCTGTGCCCAATGGGAACAGTCCAGCCCGAACTGCCAAGCCAGGTCCTTCCTGGACTGGAAACAAGCATCCTCGGACCGGTTTCGGGGTTTCACCACTCTTCAGCCAGGATAGCTTGATTTGAGTGGCATGGAGAGCACGGGACGCACGTCTGAGCATATCAGTCCCACTCGGGGTGACAAATGCAAAAAGAACTATTGATGGACAGAATGCAGAACAATGTCATACATTCAACCCAGTACAGAGATCTGGGCCTAAATCCATTGTTTTTTTGCTCATCATGACATTCCAGTTTGGACCCAGCCATATGCAAATCAGTCTTGACCCTGTGCCCAATGGGAACTGTCCAGCCTGAACTGCCAGGCCAGGTCCTCCCTGGACTGGAAACAAGCATCCTAGGACCGGTTTCGGGGTTTCACCCCTCTTCAGCCAGGATAGCTTGATTCCAGTGGCATGGAGAGCACGGGACTCACGTCTGAGCATACCCGACCCACTTGGGGTGACTAATGCAAAAAGAACTATTGATGGACAGAATGCAGAACAATGACATACATTTACCCCAGTACAGAGATCTGGGCATAAATCCATAGTTTTTTTGCTCACCATGCCATTCCAGTTTGGACCCAGCCATATGCAAATCAGTCTTGACCCTGTGCCCAATGGGAACAGTCCAGCCCGAACTGCCAGGCCAGGTCATCCTTGGACTGGAAACAAGCATCCTGGGACCGGTTTCGGCGTTTCACCCCTCTTCAGCCAGGATAGCTTGATTCCAGTGGCATGGAGAGCGCAGGTTTCACGTCTGAGCATACCCGTCCCACTCAGGGTGACAAATGCAAAAAGAACAATTGATGGACAGAATGCAGAACAATGTCATACATTCAGCCCGTTACAGAGATCTGGGCCTAAATCCATCGTTTTTTTGCTCACCATGCCATTCCAGTTTGGACCCAGCCATATGCAAATCAGTCTTGACCCTGTGCCCAATGGGAACAGTCCAGCCCGAACTGCCAGGCCAGGTCCTCCTTGGACTGGAAACAAGCATCCTGGGACCGGTTTCGGCATTTCACCCCTCTTCAGCCAGGATAGCTTGATTCCAGTGGCATGGAGAGCGCAGGACTCACGTCTGAGCATACCCGTCCCACTCAGGGTGACAAATGCAAAAAGAACAATTGATGGTCAGAATGCAGAACAATGTCATACATTCAGCCCGTTACAGAGATCTGGGCCTAAATCCATCGTTTTTTTGCTCACCATGCCATTCCAGTTTGGACCCAGCCATATGCAAATCAGTCTTGACCCTGTGCCCAATGGGAACAGTCCAGCCCGAACTGCCAGGCCAGGTCCTCCTTGGACTGGAAACAAGCATCCTGGGACCGGTTTCGGGGTTTCATCCCTCTTCAGCCAGGATAGCTTGATTCCAGTGGCATGGAGAGCACGGGACTCACGTCTGAGTATAACCGTCCCACTCGGGGTGACAAATGCAAAAAGAACAACTGATGGACAGAATGCAGAACAATGTCATACATTCAGCCCAGTACAGTAATCTGGGCCTAAATCCATCGTTTTTTTGCTCACCATGCCATTCCAGTTTGGACCCAGCCATATGCAAATCAGTCTTGACCCTGTGCCCAATGGGAACATTCCAGCCTGAACTGCCAGGCCAGGTCCTCCCTGGAGTGGAAACAAGCATCCTCGGACCGGTTTCGGGGTTTCACCCCTCTTCAGCCAGGATAGCTTGATTCCAGTGGCATGGAGAGCACAGGACTCACGTCTGAGCATACCCGTCCCACTCAGGGTGACAAATGCAAAAAGAACTATTAATGGACAGTATGCAGAACAATGTCATACATTCACCCCAGTACAGAGATCTGGGCCTAAATCCATCGGTTTTTTGCTCACATGCCATTCCAGTTTGGACCCAGCCATATGCAAATCAGTCTTGACCCTCTGCCCAATGGGAACAGTCCAGCCCGAACTGCCAGGCCAGGTCCTCCCTGGACTGGAAACAAGCATCCTAGGACCGGTTTCGGGGTTTTCACCCCTCTTCAGCCAGGATAGCTTGATTCCAGTGGCATGGAGAGCACGGGACTCACGTCTGAGCGTACCCGTCCCACTCGGGGTGACAATTGCAAAAAGATCTATTTTATGGACAGAATGCAGAACAATGTCATACATTAACCCCAGTACAGAGATCTGGGCCTAAATCCATTGTTTTTTTTACTCACCGTGCCATTCCAGTTTGGACCCAGCCATATGCAAATCAGTCTTGACCCTGTGCCCAATGAGAACAGTCCAGCCCGAACTGCCAGGCCAGGACCTTCCTGGACTGGAAACAAGCATCCTAGAACCGGTTTCGGGGGTTTCAACCCTCTTCAGCCAGGATAGCTTGATTCCAGTGGCATGGAGAGCACGGGACTCACGTCTGAGCGTACCCGTCCCACTCGGGGTGACAATTGCAAAAAGATCTATTTTATGGACAGAATGCAGAACAATGTCATACATTAACCCCAGTACAGAGATCTGGGCCTAAATCCATTGTTTTTTTTACTCACCGTGCCATTCCAGTTTGGACCCAGCCATATACAAATCAGTCTTGACCCTGTGCCCAATGGGAACAGTCCAGCCCGAACTGCCATGCCAGGACCTTCCTGGACTGGAAACAAGCATCCTAGGACCGGTTTCGGGGTTTCACCCCTCTTCACCCAGGATAGCTTGATTCCAGTGGCATGGAGAGCACATGACTCACGTCTGAGCATACCCGACCCACTCGGGGTGACTAATGCAAAAAGAACTATTGATGGACAGAATGCAGAACAATGTCATACATTCACCCCAGTACAGAGATCTTGGCCTAAATCCATTGTTTTTTTGCTCACCATGCCATTCCAGTTTGGACCCAGCCATATGCAAATCAGTCTTTACCCTGTGACCAATGGGAACAGTCCAGCCCGAACTGCCATGCCAGGTCCTTCCTGGATTGGAAACAAGCACCCTCGGACCGGTTTCGGGGTTTCACCACTCTTCAGCCAGGATAGCTTGATTCGAGTGGCATGGAGAGCACGGGGCGCACGTCTGAGCATATCAGTCTCACTCGGGGTGACAAATGCAAAAAGAATTATTGATGGACAGAATGCAGAACAATGTCATACATTCAACCCAGTACAGAGATCTGGGCCTAAATCCATTGTTTTTTTGCTCATCATGACATTCCAGTTTGGACCCAGACATATGCAAATCAGTCTTGACCCTGTGCCCAACGGGAACAGTCCAACACAGGTTCCCCCTGGACTGGAAACAAGCATCCTAGGACCGGTTTCGGCGTTTCACCCCTCTTCAGCCAGGATAGCTTGATTCCAGTGGCATGGAGAGCGCAGGACTCACGTCTGAGCATACCCGTCCCACTCAGGGTGACAAATGCAAAAAGAACAATTGATGGACAGAATGCAGAACAATGTCATACATTCAGCCCGTTACAGAGATCTGGGCCTAAATCCATCGTTTTTTTGCTCACCATGCCATTCCAGTTTGGACCCAGCCATATGCAAATCAGTCTTGACCCTGTGCCCAGTGGGAACAGTCCAGCCCGAACTGCCAGGCCAGGTCCTCCTTGGACTGGAAACAAGCATCCTGGGACCGGTTTCGGGGTTTCATCCCTCTTCAGCCAGGATAGCTTGATTCCAGTGGCATGGAGAGCACGGGACTCACGTCTGAGTATAACCGTCCCACTCGGGGTGACAAATGCAAAAAGAACAATTGATGGACAGAATGCAGAACAATGTCATACATTCAGCCCAGTACAGTAATCTGGGCCTAAATCCATCGTTTTTTTGCTCACCATGCCATTCCAGTTTGGACCCAGCCATATGCAAATCAGTGTTGACCCTGTGCCCAATGGGAACATTCCAGCCCGAACTGCCAGGCCAGGTCCTCCCTGGAGTGGAAACAAGCATCCTCGGACCGGTTTCGGGGTTTCACCCCTCTTCAGCCAGGATAGCTTGATTCCAGTGGCATGGAGAGCACAGGACTCACGTCTGAGCATACCCGTCCCACTCAGGGTGACAAATGCAAAAAGAACTATTGATGGACAGAATGCAGAACAATGTCATACATTCACCCCAGTACAGAGATCTGGGCCTAAATCCATCGGTTTTTTGCTCACATGCCATTCCAGTTTGGACCCAGCCATATGCAAATCAGTCTTGACCCTCTGCCCAATGGGAACAGTCCAGCCCGAACTGCCAGGCCAGGTCCTCCCTGGACTGGAAACAAGCATTCTAGGACCGGTTTCGGGGGTTTCACCCCTCTTCAGCCAGGATAGCTTGATTCCAGTGGCATGGAGAGCACGGGACTCACGTCTGGGCGTACCCGTCCCACTCAGGGTGACAAATAAAAAAAGAACTATTGATGGACAGAATGCAGAACAATGTGATACATTAACCCCAGTACAGAGATCTGGGCCTAAATCCATTGTTTTTTTGCTCACCATGCCATTCCAGTTTGGACCCTGCCATATGCAAATCAGTCTTGACCCTGTGCCCAATGGGAACATTCCAGCCCGAACTGCCAGGCCAGGTCCTCCCTAGACTGGAAGGAAACAAACATCCTAGGACCGGTTTCGGGGTTTCACCCCTCTTCAGCCAGGATAGCTTGATTCCAGGGGCATGGAGAGCACGGGATTCACATCTGAGCATACCCATCCCACTCGGGGTGACAAATGCAAAAAGAACTGTTGATGGACAGAATGCAGAAGAATGTCATACATTCACCCCAGTACAGAGATCTGGGCCTAAATCCATCGGTTTTTTGCTCACATGCCATTCCAGTTTGACCCAGCCATATGCAAATCAGTCTTGAAACTCTGCCCAATGGGAACAGTCCAGCCCGAACTGCCAGGCCAGGTTCTCCCTGGACTGGAAACAAGCATCCTAGAACCGGTTTCGGGGGTTTCAACCCTCTTCAGCCAGGATAGCTTGATTCCAGTGGCATGGAGAGCACGGGACTCATGTCTGAGCGTACCCGTCCCACTCGGGGTGACAATTGCAAAAAGATCTATTTTATGGACAGAATGCAGAACAATGTCATACATTAACCCCAGTACAGAGATCTGGGCCGAAATCCATTGTTTTTTTTACTCACCGTGCCATTCCAGTTTGGACCCAGCCATATGCAAATCAGTCTTGACCCTGTGCCCAATGGGAACAGTCCAGCCCGAACTGCCATGCCAGGACCTTCCTGGACTGGAAACAAGCATCCTAGGACCGGTTTCGGGGTTTCACCACTCTTCAGCCAGGATAGCTTGATTTGAGTGGCATGGAGAGCACGGGACGCACGTCTGAGCATATCAGTCCCACTCGGGGTGACAAATGCAAAAAGAACTATTGATGGACAGAATGCAGAACAATGTCATACATTCAACCCAGTACAGAGATCTGGGCCTAAATCCATCGGTTTTTTGCTCACATGCCATTCCAGTTTGGACCCTGCCATATGCAAATCAGTCTTGACCCTGTGCCCAATGGGAACATTCCAGCCCGAACTGCCAGGCCAGGTCCTCCCTAGACTGGAAGGAAACAAACATCCTAGGACCGGTTTCGGGGTTTCACCCCTCTTCAGCCAGGATAGCTTGATTCCAGGGGCATGGAGAGCACGGGATTCACATCTGAGCATACCCATCCCACTCGGGGTGACAAATGCAAAAAGAACTGTTGATGGACAGAATGCAGAACAATGTCATACATTCACCCCAGTACAGAGATCTGGGCCTAAATCCATCGGTTTTTTGCTCACATGCCATTCCAGTTTGACCCAGCCATATGCAAATCAGTCTTGAAACTCTGCCCAATGGGAACAGTCCAGCCCGAACTGCCAGGCCAGGTTCTCCCTGGACTGGAAACAAGCATCCTAGAACCGGTTTCGGGGGTTTCAACCCTCTTCAGCCAGGATAGCTTGATTCCAGTGGCATGGAGAGCACGGGACTCATGTCTGAGCGTACCCGTCCCACTCGGGGTGACAATTGCAAAAAGATCTATTTTATGGACAGAATGCAGAACAATGTCATACATTAACCCCAGTACAGAGATCTGGGCCTAAATCCATTGTTTTTTTTACTCACCGTGCCATTCCAGTTTGGACCCAGCCATATGCAAATCAGTCTTGACCCTGTGCCCAATGGGAACAGTCCAGCCCGAACTGCCATGCCAGGACCTTCTTGGACTGGAAACAAGCATCCTAGGACCGGTTTCGGGGTTTCACCACTCTTCAGCCAGGATAGCTTGATTTGAGTGGCATGGAGAGCACGGGACGCACGTCTGAGCATATCAGTCCCACTCGGGGTGACAAATGCAAAAAGAACTATTGATGGACAGAATGCAGAACAATGTCATACATTCAACCCAGTACAGAGATCTGGGCCTAAATCCATTGTTTTTTTGCTCATCATGACATTCCAGTTTGGACCCAGCCATATGCAAATCAGTCTTGACCCTGTGCCCAATGGGAACTGTCCAGCCTGAACTGCCAGGCCAGGTCCTCCCTGGACTGGAAACAAGCATCCTAGGACCGGTTTCGGGGTTTCACCCCTCTTCAGCCAGGATAGCTTGATTCCAGTGGCATGGAGAGCACGGGACTCACGTCTGAGCATACCCGACCCACTCGGGGTGACTAATGCAAAAAGAACTATTGATGGACAGAATGCAGAACAATGTCATACATTCAACCCAGTACATAGATCTGGGCCTAAATCCATTGTTTTTTTGCTCATCATGACATTCCAGTTTGGACCCAGCCATATGCAAATCAGTCTTGACCCTGTGCCCAATGGAAACTGTCCAGCCTGAACTGCCAGGCCAGGTCCTCCCTGGACTGGAAACAAGCATCCTAGGACCGGTTTCGGGGTTTCACCACTCTTCAGCCAGGGTAGCTTGATTTGAGTGGCATGGAGAGCACGGGACGCACGTCTGAGCATATCAGTCCCACTCGGGGTGACAAATGCAAAAAGAACTATTGATGGACAGAATGCAGAACAATGTCATACATTCAACCCAGTACAGAGATCTGGGCCTAAATCCATTGTTTTTTTGCTCATCATGACATTCCAGTTTGGACCCAGCCATATGCAAATCAGTCTTGACCCTGTGCCCAATGGGAATTGTCCAGCCTGAAATGCCAGGCCAGGTCCTCCCTGGACTGGAAACAAGCATCCTAGGACCGGTTTCGGGGTTTCACCCCTCTTCAGCCAGGATAGCTTGATTCCAGTGGCATGGAGAGCACGGGACTCACGTCTGAGCATACCCGACCCACTCGGGGTGACTAATGCAAAAAGAACTATTGATGGACAGAATGCAGAACAATGACATACATTTACCCCAGTACAGAGATCTGGGCATAAATCCATAGTTTTTTTGCTCACCATGCCATTCCAGTTTGGACCCAGCCATATGCAAATCAGTCTTGACCCTGTGCCCAATGGGAACAGTCCAGCCCGAACTGCCAGGCCAGGTCCTCCTTGGACTGGAAACAAGCATCCTGGGACCGGTTTCGGCGTTTCACCCCTCTTCAGCCAGGATAGCTTGATTCCAGTGGCATGGAGAACGCAGGACTCACGTCTGAGCATACCCGTCCCACTCAGGGTGACAAATGCAAAAAGAACAATTGATGGACAGAATGCAGAACAATGTCATACATTCAGCCCGTTACAGAGATCTGGGCTTAAATCCATCGTTTTTTTGCTCACCATGCCATTCCAGTTTGGACCCAGCCATATGCAAATCAGTCTTGACCCTGTGCCCAATGGGAACAGTCCAGCCCGAACTGCCAGGCCAGGTCCTCCTTGGACTGGAAACAAGCATCCTGGGACCAGTTTCGGCGTTTCACCCCTCTTCAGCCAGGATAGCTTGATTCCAGTGGCATGGAGAGCGCAGGACTCACGTCTGAGCATACCCGTCCCACTCAGGGTGACAAATGCAAAAAGAACAATTGATGGACAGAATGCAGAACAATGTCATACATTCAGCCCAGTACAGTAATCTGGGCCTAAATCCATCGTTTTTTTGCTCACCATGCCATTCCAGTTTGGACCCAGCCATATGCAAATCAGTCTTGACCCTGTGCCCAATGGGAACATTCCAGCCTGAACTGCGAGGCCAGGTCCTCCCTGGAGTGGAAACAAGCATCCTCGGACCGGTTTCGGGGTGTCACCCCTCTTCAGCCAGGATAGCTTGATTCCAGTGGCATGGAGAGCACAGGACTCACGTCTGAGCATACCCGTCCCACTCAGGGTGACAAATGCAAAAAGAACTATTGATGGACAGAATGCAGAACAATGTCATACATTCACCCCAGTACAGAGATCTGGGCCTAAATCCATCGTTTTTTTGCTCACATGCCATTCCAGTTTGGACCCAGCCATATGCAAATCAGTCTTGACCCTCTGCCCAATGGGAACAGTCCACCCCGAACTGCCAGGCCAGGTCCTCCCTGGACTGGAAACAAGCATCCTAGGACCGGTTTCGGGGGTTTCACCCCTCTTCAGCCAGGATAGCTTGATTCAAGTGGCATGGAGAGCACGGGACTCACGTCTGGGCGTACCCGTCCCACTCAGGGTGACGAATACAAAAAGAACTATTGATGGACAGAATGCAGAACAATGTCATACATTAACCCCAGTACAGAGATCTGGGCCTAAATCCATTGTTTTTTTTACTCACCGTGCCATTCCAGTTTGGACCCAGCCATATGCAAATCAGTCTTGACCCTGTGCCCAATGGGAACAGTCCAGCCCGAACTGCCAGGCCAGGACCTTCCTGGACTGGAAACAAGCATCCTAGAACCGGTTTCGGGGGTTTCAACCCTCTTCAGCCAGGATAGCTTGATTCCAGTGGCATGGAGAGCACGGGACTCACGTCTGAGCGTACCCGTCCCACTCGGGGTGACAATTGCAAAAAGATCTATTTTATGGACAGAATGCAGAACAATGTCATACATTAACCCCAGTACAGAGATCTGGGCCTAAATCCATTGTTTTTTTTACTCACCGTGCCATTCCAGTTTGGACCCAGCCATATACAAATCAGTCCTGACCCTGTGCCCAATGGGAACAGTCCAGCCCGAACTGCCATGCCAGGACCTTCCTGGACTGGAAACAAGCATCCTCGGACCGGTTTCGGGGTTTCACCACTCTTCAGCCAGGATAGCTTGATTCGAGTGGCATGGAGAGCACGGGGCGCACGTCTGAGCATATCAGTCTCACTCGGGGTGACAAATGCAAAAAGAACTATTGATGGACAGAATGCAGAACAATGTCATACATTCAACCCAGTACAGAGATCTGGGCCTAAATCCATTGTTTTTTTGCTCATCATGACATTTCAGTTTGGACCCAGCCATATGCAAATCAGTCTTGACCCTGTGCCCAATGGGAACTGTCCAGCCTGAACTGCCAGGCCAGGTCCTCCCTGGACTGGAAACAAGCATCCTAGGACCGGTTTCGGTGTTTCACCCCTCTTCAGCCAGGATAGCTTGATTCCAGTGGCATGGAGAGCACGGGACTCACGTCTGAGCATACCCGACCCACTCGGGGTGACTAATGCAAAAAGAACTATTGATGGACAGAATGCAGAACAATGACATACATTTACCCAAGTACAGAGATCTGGGCATAAATCCATAGTTTTTTTGCTCACCATCCCATTCCAGTTTTGTCCCAGCCATATGCAAATCAGTCTTGACCCTGTGCCCAATGGGAACAGTCCAGCACAGGTTCCCCCTGGACTGGAAACAAGCATCCTAGGACCGGTTTCGGCGTTTCACCCCTCTTCAGCCAGGATAGCTTGATTCCAGTGGCATGGAGTGCGCAGGACTCACGTCTGAGCATACCCGTCCCACTCAGGGTGACAAATGCAAAAAGAACAATTGATGGACAGAATGCAGAACAATGTCATACATTCAGCCCGTTACAGAGATCTGGGCCTAAATCCATTGTTTTTTTAACTCACCGTGCCATTCCAGTTTGGACCCCGCCATATGCAAATCAGTCTTGACCCTGTGCCCAATGGGAACAGTCCAACCCGAACTGCCAGGCCAGGACCTTCCTGGACTGGAAACAAGCATCCTAGAACCGGTTTCGGGGGTTTCAACCCTCTTCAGCCAGGATAGCTTGATTCCAGTGGCATGGAGAGCACGGGACTCACGTCTGAGCGTACCCGTCCCACTCGGGGTGACTAATGCAAAAAGAACTATTGATGGACAGAATGCAGAACAATGTCATACATTCACCCCAGTACAGAGATCTTGGCCTAAATCCATTGTTTTTTTGCTCACCATGCCATTCCAGTTTGGACCCAGCCATATGCAAATCAGTCTTGACCCTGTGCCCAATGGGAACTGTCCAGCCTGAACTGCCAGGCCAGGTCCTCCCTGGACTGGAAACAAGCATCCTAGGACCGGTTTCAGGGTTTCACCCCTCTTCAGCCAGGATAGCTTGATTCCAGTGGCATGGAGAGCACAGGACTCACGTCTGAGCATACCCGACCCACTCGGGGTGACTAATGCAAAAAGAACTATTGATGGACAGAATGCAGAACAATGACATACATTTACCCCAGTACAGATATCTGGGCATAAATCCATAGTTTTATTGCTCACCATCCCATTCCAGTTTGGTCCCAGCCATATGCAAATCAGTCTTGACCCTGTGCCCAATGGGAACAGTCCAGCACAGGTTCCCCCTGGACTGGAAACAAGCATCCTAGGACCGGTTTCGGCGTTTCACCCCTCTTCAGCCAGGATAGCTTGATTCCAGTGGCATGGAGAGCGCAGGACTCACGTCTGAACATACCCGTCCCACTCAGGGTGACAAATGCAAAAAGAACAATTGATGGACAGAATGCAGAACAATGTCATACATTCAGCCCGTTACAGAGATCTGGGCCTAAATCCATCGTTTTTTTGCTCACCATGCCATTCCAGTTTGTACCCAGCCATATGCAAATCAGTCTTGACCCTGTGCCCAATGGGAACAGTCCAGCCCGAACTGCCAGGCCAGGTCCTCCTTGGACTGGAAACAAGCATCCTGGGACCGGTTTCGGGGTTTCATCCCTCTTCAGCCAGAATAGCTTGATTCCAGTGGCATGGAGAGCACGGGACTCACGTCTGAGTATAACCGTCCCACTCGGGGTGACAAATGCAAAAAGAACAATTGATGGACAGAATGCAGAACAATGTCATACATTCATCCCAGTACAGTAATCTGGGCCTAAATCCATCGTTTTTTTGCTCACCATGCCATTCCAGTTTGGACCCAGCCATATGCAAATCAGTCTTGACCCTCTGCCCAATGGGAACAGTCCAGCCCGAACTGCCAGGCCAGGTCCTCCCTGGACTGGAAACAAGCATTCTAGGACCGGTTTCGGGGGTTTCACCCCTCTTCAGCCAGGATAGCTTGATTCCAGTGGCATGGAGAGCACGGGACTCACGTCTGGGCGTACCCGTCCCACTCAGGGTGACAAATAAAAAAAGAACTATTGATGGACAGAATGCAGAACAATGTGATACATTAACCCCAGTACAGAGATCTGGGCCTAAATCCATTGTTTTTTTGCTCACCATGCCATTCCAGTTTGGACCCTGCCATATGCAAATCAGTCTTGACCCTGTGCCCAATGGGAACATTCCAGCCCGAACTGCCAGGCCAGGTCCTCCCTAGACTGGAAGGAAACAAACATCCTAGGACCGGTTTCGGGGTTTCACCCCTCTTCAGCCAGGATAGCTTGATTCCAGGGGCATGGAGAGCACGGGATTCACATCTGAGCATACCCATCCCACTCGGGGTGACAAATTCAAAAAGAACTGTTGATGGACAGAATGCAGAACAATGTCATACATTCACCCCAGTACAGAGATCTGGGCCTAAATCCATCGGTTTTTTGCTCACATGCCATTCCAGTTTGACCCAGCCATATGCAAATCAGTCTTGAAACTCTGCCCAATGGGAACAGTCCAGCCCGAACTGCCAGGCCAGGTTCTCCCTGGACTGGAAACAAGCATCCTAGAACCGGTTTTGGGGGTTTCACCCCTCTTCAGCCAGGATAGCTTGATTCCAGTGGCATGGAGAGCACGGGACTCACGTCTGAGCGTACCCGTCCCACTCGGGGTGACAATTGCAAAAAGATCTATTTTATGGACAGAATGCAGAACAATGTCATACATTAACCCCAGTACAGAGATCTGGGCCTAAATCCATTGTTTTTTTTGCTCACCATGCCATTCCAGTTTGGACCCAGCCATATGCAAATCAGTCTTTACCCTGTGCCCAATGGGAACATTCCAGCCCGAACTGCCAGGCCAGGTCCTCCCTGGACTGGAAACAAGCATCCTATGACCGGTTTCGGGGTTTCACCCCTCTTCAGCCAGGATAGATTGATTGCAGTGGCATGGAGAGCACGGGACTCACGTCTGAGCATACCCGTCCCACTTGGGGTGACAAATACAAAAAGATCTATTGATGGACAGAATGCAGAACAATGTGATACATTAACCCCAGTACAGAGATCTGGGCCTAAATCCATTGTTTTTTTGCTCACCATGCCATTCCAGTTTGGACCCTGCCATATGCAAATCAGTCTTGACCCTCTGCCCAATGGGAACAGTCCAGCCCGAACTGCCAGGCCAGGTCCTCCCTAGACTGGAAGGAAACAAACATCCTAGGACCGGTTTCGGGGTTTCACCCCTCTTCAGCCAGGATAGCTTGATTCCAGGGGCATGGAGAGCACGGGATTCACATCTGAGCATACCCATCCCACTCGGGGTGACAAATGCAAAAAGAACTGTTGATGGACAGAATGCAGAACAATGTCATACATTCACCCCAGTACAGAGATCTGGGCCTAAATCCATCGGTTTTTTGCTCAAATTCCATTCCAGTTTGACCCAGCCATATGCAAATCAGTCTTGAAACTCTGCCCAATGGGAACAGTCCAGCCCCAACTGCCAGGCCAGGTCCTCCCTGGACTGGAAACAAGCATCCTAGAACCGGTTTCGGGGGTTTCAACCCTCTTCAGCCAGGATAGCTTGATTCCAGTGGCATGGAGAGCACGGGACTCATGTCTGAGCGTACCCGTCCCACTCGGGGTGACAATTGCAAAAAGATCTATTTTATGGACAGAATGCAGAACAATGTCATACATTAACCCCAGTACAGAGATCTGGGCCTTAATCCATTGTTTTTTTTACTCACCGTGCCATTCCAGTTTGGACCCAGCCATATGCAAATCAGTCTTGACCCTGTGCCCAATGGGAACAGTCCAGCCCGAACTGCCATGCCAGGACCTTCCTGGACTGGAAACAAGCATCCTAGGACCGGTTTCGGGGTTTCACCACTCTTCAGCCAGGATAGCTTGATTTGAGTGGCATGGAGAGCACGGGACGCACGTCTGAGCATATCAGTCCCACTCGGGGTGACAAATGCAAAAAGAACTATTGATGGACAGAATGCAGAACAATGTCATACATTCAACCCAGTACAGAGATCTGGGCCTAAATCCATTGTTTTTTTGCTCATCATGACATTCCAGTTTGGACCCAGCCATATGCAAATCAGTCTTGACCCTGCGCCCAATGGGAACTGTCCAGCCTGAACTGCCAGGCCAGGTCCTCCCTGGACTGGAAACAAGCATCCTAGGACCGGTTTCGGGGTTTCACCCCTCTTCAGCCAGGATAGCTTGATTCCAGTGGCATGGAGAGCACGGGACTCACGTCTGAGCATACCCGACCCACTCGGGTGACTAATGCAAAAAGAACTATTGATGGACAGAATGCAGAACAATGACATACATTTACCCCAGTACAGAGATCTGGGCATAAATCCATAGTTTTTTTGCTCACTATGCCATTCTAGTTTGGACCCAGCCATATGCAAATCAGTCTTGACCCTGTGCCCAATGGGAACAGTCCAGCCCGAACTGCCAGGCCAGGTCCTCCCTGGACTGGAAACAAGCATCCTAGAACCGGTTTCGGGGGTTTCAACCCTCTTCAGCCAGGATAGCTTGATTCCAGTGGCATGGAGAGCACGGGACTCATGTCTTAGCGTACCCGTCCCACTCGGGGTGACAATTGCAAAAAGATCTATTTTATGGACAGAATGCAGAACAATGTCATACATTAACCCCAGTACAGAGATCTGGGCCTAAATCCATTGTTTTTTTTACTCACCGTGCCATTCCAGTTTGGACCCAGCCATATGCAAATCAGTCTTGACCCTGTGCCCAATGGGAACAGTCCAGCCCGAACTGCCATGCCAGGACCTTCCTGGACTGGAAACAAGCATCCTAGGACCGGTTTCGGGGTTTCACCACTCTTCAGCCAGGATAGCTTGATTTGAGTGGCATGGAGAGCACGGGACGCACGTCTGAGCATATCAGTCCCACTCGGGGTGACAAATGCAAAAAGAACTATTGATGGACAGAATGCAGAACAATGTCATACATTCAACCCAGTACATAGATCTGGGCCTAAATCCATTGTTTTTTTGCTCATCATGACATTCCAGTTTGGACCCAGCCATATGCAAATCAGTCTTGACCCTGTGCCCAATGGAAACTGTCCAGCCTGAACTGCCAGGCCAGGTCCTCCCTGGACTGGAAACAAGCATCCTAGGACCGGTTTCGGGGTTTCACCCCTCTTCAGCCAGGATAGCTTGATTCCAGTGGCATGGAGAGCACGGGACTCACGTCTGAGCATACCCGACCCACTCGGGGTGACTAATGCAAAAAGAACTATTGATGGACAGAATGCAGAACAATTTCATACATTCACCCCAGTACAGAGATCTGGGCCTAAATCCATTGTTTTTTTGCTCACCATGCCATTCCAGTTTGGACCCAGCCATATGCAAATCAGTCTTTACCCTGTGCCCAATGGGAACAGTCCAGCCCGAACTGCCAAGCCAGGTCCTTCCTGGACTGGAAACAAGAATCCTCGGACCGGTTTCGGGGTTTCACCACTCTTCAGCCAGGATAGCTTGATTTGAGTGGCATGGAGAGCACGGGACGCACGTCTGAGCATATCAGTCCCACTCGGGGTGACAAATGCAAAAAGAACTATTGATGGACAGAATGCAGAACAATGTCATACATTCAACCCAGAGATCTGGGCCTAAATCCATTGTTTTTTTGCTCATCATGACATTCCAGTTTGGACCCAGCCATATGCAAATCCGTCTTGACCCTGTGCCCAATGGGAATTGTCCAGCCTGAACTGCCAGGCCAGGTCCTCGCTGGACTGGAAACAAGCATCCTAGGACCGGTTTCGGGGTTTCACCCCTCTTCAGCCAGGATAGCCTGATTCCAGTGGCATGGAGAGCACGGGACTCGCATCTGAGCATACCCGACCCACTCGGGGTGACTAATGCAAAAAGAACTATTGATGGACAGAATGCAGAACAATGACATACATTTACCCCAGTACAGAGATCTGGGCATAAATCCATAGTTTTTTTGCTCACCATGCCATTCCAGTTTGGACCCAGCCATATGCAAATCAGTCTTGACCCTGTGCCCAATGGGAACAGTCCAGCCCGAACTGCCATGCCAGGACCTTCCTGGACTGGAAACAAGCATCCTAGGACCGGTTTCGGGGTTTCACCCCTCTTCACCCAGGATAGCTTGATTCCAGTGGCATGGAGAGCACATGACTCACGTCTGAGCATACCCGACCCACTCGGGGTGACTAATGCAAAAAGAACTATTGATGGACAGAATGCAGAACAATGTCATACATTCACCCCAGTACAGAGATCTTGGCCTAAATCCATTGTTTTTTTTGCTCACCATGCCATTCCAGTTTGGACCCAGCCATATGCAAATCAGTCTTTACCCTGTGCCCAATGGGAACAGTCCAGCCCGAACTGCCATGCCAGGTCCTTCCTGGACTGGAAACAAGCATCCTCGGACCGGTTTCTGGGTTTCACCACTCTTCAGCCAGGATAGCTTGATTCGAGTGGCATGGAGAGCACGGGACGCACGTCTGAGCATATCAGTCTCACTCGGGGTGACAAATGCAAAAAGAACTATTGATGGACAGAATGCAGAACAATGTCATACATTCAACCCAGTACAGAGATCTGGGCCTAAATCCATTGTTTTTTTGCTCATCATGACATTCCAGTTTGGACCCAGCCATATGCAAATCAGTCTTGACCCTGTGCCCAATGGGAACTGTCCAGCCTGAACTGACAGGCCAGGTCCTCCCTGGACTGGAAACAAGCATCCTAGGACCGGTTTCGGTGTTTCACCCCTCTTCAGCCAGGATAGCTTGATTCCAGTGGCATGGAGAG
The DNA here is from genome assembly GCF_964204655.1 of Triturus cristatus. NCBI lineage: Eukaryota > Metazoa > Chordata > Amphibia > Caudata > Salamandridae > Triturus > Triturus cristatus. The sequence goes on along the minus strand of NC_140579.1, from coordinate 383,014,531 downwards.
CATGGGACTCACGTCTGAGCATACCCGACCCACTCGGTGTGACTAATGCAAAAAGAACTATTGATGGACAGAATGCAGAACAATGACATACATTTACCCAAGTACAGAGATCTGGGCATAAATCCATAGATTTTTTTGCTCACCATCCCATTCCAGTTTGGTCCCAGCCATATGCAAATCAGTCTTGACCCTGTGCCCAATGGCAACAGTCCAGCACAGGTTCCCCCTGGACTGGAAACAAGCATCCCAGGACCGGTTTCGGCGTTTCACCCCTCTTCAGCCAGGATAGCTTGATTCCAGTGGCATGGAGAGCGCAGGACTCACGTCTGAGCATACCCGTCCCACTCAGGGTGACAAATGCAAAAAGAACAATTGATGGACAGAATGCAGAACAATGTCATACATTCAGCCCGTTACAGAGATCTGGGCCTAAATCCATTGTTTTTTTAACTCACCGTGCCATTCCAGTTTGGACCCAGCCATATGCAAATCAGTCTTGACCCTGTGCCCAATGGGAACAGTCCAGCCCGAACTGCCAGGCCAGGACCTTCCTGGACTGGAAACAAGCATCCTAGAACCGGTTTCGGGGGTTTCAACCCTCTTCAGCCAGGATAGCTTGATTCCAGTGGCATGGAGAGCACGGGACTCACGTCTGAGCGTACCCGTCCCACTCGGGGTGACAATTGCAAAAAGATCTATTTTATGGACAGAATGCAGAACAATGTCATACATTAACCCCAGTACAGAGATCTGGGCCTAAATCCATTGTTTTTTTTACTCACCGTGCCATTCCAGTTTGGACCCAGCCATATACAAATCAGTCTTGACCCTGTGCCCAATGGGAACAGTCCAGCCCGAACTGCCATGCCAGGACCTTCCTGGACTGGAAACAAGCATCCTAGGACCGGTTTCGGGGTTTCACCCCTCTTCACCCAGGATAGCTTGATTCCAGTGGCATGGAGAGCACATGACTCACGTCTGAGCATACCCGACCCACTCGGGGTGACTAATGCAAAAAGAACTATTGATGGAAAGAATGCAGAACAATGTCATACATTCACCCCAGTACAGAGATCTTGGCCTAAATCCATTGTTTTTCTGCTCACCATGCCATTCCAGTTTGGACCCAGCCATATGCAAATCAGTCTTTACCCTGTGCCCAATGGGAACAGTCCAGCCCGAACTGCCATGCCAGGTCCTTCCTGGACTGGAAACAAGCATCCTCGGACCGGTTTCGGGGTTTCACCACTCTTCAGCCAGGATAGCTTGATTCGAGTGGCATGGAGAGCACGGGACGCACGTCTGAGCATATCAGTCTCACTCGGGGTGACAAATGCAAAAAGAACTATTGATGGACAGAATGCAGAACAATGTCATACATTCAACCCAGTACAGAGATCTGGGCCTAAATCCATTGTTTTTTTGCTCATCATGACATTCCAGTTTGGACCCAGCCATATGCAAATCAGTCTTGACCCTGTGCCCAATGGGAACTGTCCAGCCTGAACTGCCAGGCCAGGTCCTCCCTGGACTGGAAACAAGCATCCTAGGACCGGTTTCGGGGTTTCACCCCTCTTCAGCCAGGATAGCTTGATTCCAGTGGCATGGAGAGCACGGGACTCACGTCTGAGCATACCCGACCCACTCGGGGTGACTAATGCAAAAAGAACTATTGATGGACAGAATGCAGAACAATGACATACATTTACCCCAGTACAGAGATCTGGGCATAAATCTATAGTTTTTTTGCTCACCATCCCATTCCAGTTTGGTCCCAGCCATATGCAAATCAGTCTTGACCCTGTGCCCAATGGGAACAGTCCAGCACAGGTTCCCCCTGGACTGGAAACAAGCATCCTAGGACCGGTTTCGGCGTTTCACCCCTCTTCAGCCAGGATAGCTTGATTCCAGTGGCATGGAGAGCGCAGGACTCACGTCTGAGCATACCCGTCCCACTCAGGGTGACAAATGCAAAAAGAACAATTGATGGACAGAATGCAGAACAATGTCATACATTCAGCCCGTTACAGAGATCTGGGCCTAAATCCATCGTTTTTTTGCTCACCATGCCATTCCAGTTTGGACCCAGCCATATGCAAATCAGTCTTGACCCTGTGCCCAATGGGAACAGTCCAGCCCGAACTGCCAGGCCATGTCCTCCTTGGACTGGAAACAAGCATCCTGGGACCGGTTTCGGGGTTTCATCCCTCTTCAGCCAGGATAGCATGTTTCCAGTGGCATGGAGAGCACGGTACTCACGTCTGAGTATAACCGTCCCACTCGGGGTGACAAATGCAAAAAGAACAATTGATGGACAGAATGCAGAACAATGTCATACATTCAGCCCAGTACAGTAATCTGGGCCTAAATCCATCGTTTTTTTGCTCACCATGCCATTCCAGTTTGGACCCAGCCATATGCAAATCAGTCTTGACCCTGTGCCCAATGGGAACATTCCAGCCCGAACTGCCAGGCCAGGTCCTCCCTGGAGTGGAAACAAGCATCCTCGGACCGGTTTCGGGGTTTCACCCCTCTTCAGCCAGGATAGCTTGATTCCAGTGGCATGGAGAGCACAGGACTCACGTCTGAGCATACCCGTCCCACTCAGGGTGACAAATGCAAAAAGAACTATTGATGGACAGAATGCAGAACAATGTCATACATTCACCCCAGTACAGAGATCTGGGCCTAAATCCATCGGTTTTTTGCTCACATGCCATTCCAGTTTGGACCCAGCCATATGCAAATCAGTCTTGACCCTCTGCCCAATGGGAACAGTCCAGCCCGAACTGCCAGGCCAGGTCCTCCCTGGACTGGAAACAAGCATCCTAGAACCGGTTTCGGGGGTTTCACCCCTCTTCAGCCAGGATAGCTTGATTCCAGTGGCATGGAGAGCACGGGACTGACGTCTGGGCGTACCCGTCCCACTCAGGGTGACAAATAAAAAAAGAACTATTGATGGACAGAATGCAGAACAATGTGATACAATAACCGCAGTACAGGGATCTGGGCCTAAATCCATTGTTTTTTTGCTCACCATGCCATTCCAGTTTGGACCCTGCCATATGCAAATCAGTCTTGACCCTGTGCCCAATGGGAACATTCCAGCCCGAACTGCCAGGCCAGGTCCTCCCTAGACTGGAAGGAAACAAACATCCTAGGACCGGTTTCAGCGTTTCACCCCTCTTCAGCCAGGATAGCTTGATTCCAGGGGCATGGAGAGCACGGGATTCACATCTGAGCATACCCATCCCACTCGGGGTGACAAATGCAAAAAGAACTGTTGATGGACAGAATGCAGAACAATGTCATACATTCACCCCAGTACAGAGATCTGGGCCTAAATCCATCGGTTTTTTGCTCACATGCCATTCCAGTTTGACCCAGCCATATGCAAATCAGTCTTGAAACTCTGCCCAATGGGAACAGTCCAGCCCGAACTACCAGGCCAGGTTCTCCCTGGACTGGAAACAAGCATCCTAGAACCGGTTTCGGGGGTTTCACCCCTCTTCAGCCAGGATAGCTTGATTCCAGTGGCATGGAGAGCACGGGACTCACGTCTGAGCGTACCCGTCCCACTCGGGGTGACAATTGCAAAAAGATCTATTTTATGGACAGAATGCAGAACAATGTCATACATTAACCCCAGTACAGAGATCTGGGCCTAAATCCATTGTTTTTTTTGCTCACCATGCCATTCCAGTTTGGACCCAGCCATATGCAAATCAGTCTTTACCCTGTACCCAATGGGAACATTCCAGCCCGAACTGCCAGGCCAGGTCCTCCCTGGACTGGAAACAAACATCCTATGACCGGTTTCGGGGTTTCACCCCTCTTCAGCCAGGATAGATTGATTGCAGTGGCATGGAGAGCACGGGACTCACGTCTGAGCATACCCGTCCCACTTGGGGTGACAAATACAAAAAGATCTATTGATGGACAGAATGCAGAACAATGTGATACATTAACCCCAGTACAGAGATCTGGGCCTAAATCCATTGTTTTTTTGCTCACCATGCCATTCCAGTTTGGACCCTGCCATATGCAAATCAGTCTTGACCCTCTGCCCAATGGGAACAGTCCAGCCCGAACTGCCATTCCAGGTCCTCCCTAGACTGGAAGGAAACAAACATCCTAGGACCGGTTTCGGTGTTTCACCCCTCTTCAGCCAGGATAGCTTGATTCCAGGGGCATGGAGAGCACGGGATTCACATCTGAGCATACCCATCCCACTCGGGGTGACAAATGCAAAAAGAACTGTTGATGGACAGAATGCAGAACAATGTCATACATTCACCCCAGTACAGAGATCTGGGCCTAAATCCATCGGTTTTTTGCTCACATGCCATTCCAGTTTGACCCAGCCATATGCAAATCAGTCTTGAAACTCTGCCCAATGGGAACAGTCCAGCCCGAACTGCCAGGCCAGGTCCTCCCTAGACTGGAAGGAAACAAACATCCTAGGACCGGTTTCGGTGTTTCACCCCTCTTCAGCCAGGATAGCTTGATTCCAGTGGCATGGAGAGCACGGGACTCACGTCTGAGCGTACCCGTCCCACTCGGGGTGACAATTGCAAAAAGATCTATTTTATGGACAGAATGCAGAACAATGTCATACATTAACCCCAGTACAGAGATCTGGGCCTAAATCCATTGTTTTTTTTACTCACCGTGCCATTCCAGTTTGGACCCAGCCATATGCAAATCAGTCTTGACCCTGTGCCCAATGGGAACAGTCCAGCCCGAACTGCCAAGCCAGGTCCTTCCTGGACTGGAAACAAGCATCCTCGGACCGGTTTCGGGGTTTCTCCACTCTTCAGCCAGGATAGCTTGATTTGAGTGGCATGGAGAGCACGGGACGCACGTCTGAGCATATCAGTCCCACTCGGGGTGACAAATGCAAAAAGAACTATTGATGGACAGAATGCAGAACAATGTCATACATTCAACCCAGTACAGAGATCTGGGCCTAAATCCATTGTTTTTTTGCTCATCATGACATTCCAGTTTGGACCCAGCCATATGCAAATCAGTCTTGACCCTTTGCCCAATGGGAACTGTCCAGCCTGAACTGCCAGGCCAGGTCCTCCCTGGACTGGAAACAAGCATCCTAGGACCGGTTTCGGGGTTTCACCCCTCTTCAGCCAGGATAGCTTGATTCCAGTGGCATGGAGAGCACGGGACTCACGTCTGAGCATACCCGACCCACTCGGGGTGACTAATGCAAAAAGAACTATTGATGGACAGAATGCAGAACAATGACATACATTTACCCCAGTACAGAGATCTGGGCATAAATCCATAGTTTTTTTGCTCACCATGCCATTCCAGTTTGGACCCAGCCATATGCAAATCAGTCTTGACCCTGTGCCCAATGGGAACAGTCCTGCCCGAACTGCCAGGCCAGGTCCTCCTTGGACTGGAAAAAAGCATCCTGGGACCGATTTCGGCGTTTCACCCCTCTTCAGCCAGGATAACTTGATTCCAGTGGCATGGAGAGCGCAGGACTCACGTCTGAGCATACCCGTCCCACTCAGGGTGACAAATGCAAAAAGAACAATTGATGGACAGAATGCAGAACAATGTCATACATTCAGCCCGTTACAGAGATCTGGGCCTAAATCCACTGTTTTTTTAACTCACCGTGCCATTCCAGTTTGGACCCAGCCATATGCAAATCAGTCTTGACCCTGTGCCCAATGGGAACAGTCCAGCCCGAACTGCCAGGCCAGGACCTTCCTGGACTGGAAACAAGCATCCTAGAACCGGTTTCGGGGGTTTCAACCCTCTTCAGCCAGGATAGCTTGATTCCAGTGGCATGGAGAGCACGGGACTCTCGTCTTAGCGTACCCGTCCCACTCGGGGTGACAATTGCAAAAAGATCTATTTTATGGACAGAATGCAGAACAATGTCATACATTAACCCCAGTACAGAGATCTGGGCCTAAATCCATTGTTTTTTTTACTCACCGTGCCATTCCAGTTTGGACCCAGCCATATACAAATCAGTCTTGACCCTGTGCCCAATGGGAACAGTCCAGCCCGAACTGCCATGCCAGGACCTTCCTGGACTGGAAACAAGCATCCTAGGACCGGTTTCGGGGTTTCACCCCTCTTCACCCAAGATAGCTTGATTCCAGTGGCATGGAGAGCACATGACTCACGTCTGAGCATACCCGACCCACTCGGGGTGACTAATGCAAAAAGAACTATTGATGGACAGAATGCAGAACAATGTCATACATTCACCCCAGTACAGAGTTCTTGGCCTAAATCCATTGTTTTTTTGCTCACCATGCCATTCCAGTTTGGACCCAGCCATATGCAAATCAGTCTTGACCCTGTGCCCAATGGGAACATTCCAGCCCGAACTGCCAGGCCAGGTCCTCCCTGGAGTGGAAACAAGCATCCTCGGACCGGTTTCGGGGTTTCACCCCTCTTCAGCCAGGATAGCTTGATTCCAGTGGCATGGAGAGCACGGGACTCTCGTCTTAGCGTACCCGTCCCACTCGGGGTGACAATTGCAAAAAGATCTATTTTATGGACAGAATGCAGAACAATGTCATACATTAACCCCAGTACAGAGATCTGGGCCTAAATCCATTGTTTTTTTTACTCACCGTGCCATTCCAGTTTGGACCCAGCCATATGCAAATCAGTCTTGACCCTGTGCCCAATGGGAACAGTCCAGCCCGAACTGCCAGGCCAGGTCCTCCCTAGACTGGAAGGAAACAAACATCCTAGGACCGGTTTGGGGTTTCACCCCTCTTCAGCCAGGATAGCTTGATTCCAGGGGCATGGAGAGCACGGGATTCACATCTGAGCATACCCATCCCACTCGGGGTGACAAATGCAAAAAGAACTGTTGATGGACAGAATGCAGAACAATGTCATACATTCACCCCAGTACAGAGATCTGGGCCTATATCCATTGTTTTTTTGCTCACCATGCCATTCCAGTTTGGACCCTGCCATATGCAAATCAGTCTTGACCCTGTGCCCAATGGGAACATTCCAGCCCGAACTGCCAGGCCAGGTCCTCCCTAGACTGGAAGGAAACAAACATCCTAGGACCGGTTTGGGGTTTCACCCCTCTTCAGCCAGGATAGCTTGATTCCAGGGGCATGGAGAGCACGGGATTCACATCTGAGCATACCCATCCCACTCGGGGTGACAAATGCAAAAAGAACTGTTGATGGACAGAATGCACAACAATGTCATACATTCACCCCAGTACAGAGATCTGGGCCTAAATCCATCGTTTTTTTGCTCACATGCCATTCCAGTTTGACCCAGCCATATGCAAATCAGTCTTGAAACTCTGCCCAATGGGAACAGTCCAGCCCGAACTGCCAGGCCAGGTTCTCCCTGGACTGGAAACAAGCATCCTAGAACCGGTTTCGGGGGTTTCACCCCTCTTCAGCCAGGATAGCTTGATTCCAGTGGCATGGAGAGCACGGGACTCACGTCTGAGCGTACCCGTCCCACTCGGGGTGACAATTGCAAAAAGATCTATTTTATGGACAGAATGCAGAACAATGTCATACATTAACCCCAGTACAGAGATCTGGGCCTAAATCCATTGGTTTTTTTGCTCACCATGCCATTCCAGTTTGGACCCAGCCATATGCAAATCAGTCTTTACCCTGTGCCCAATGGGAACATTCCAGCCCGAACTGCCAGGCCAGGTCCTCCCTGGACTGGAAACAAGCATCCTATGACCGGTTTCGGGGTTTCACCCCTCTTCAGCCAGGATAGATTGATTGCAGTGGCATGGAGAGCACGGGACTCACGTCTGAGCATACCCGTCCCACTTGGGGTGACAAATACAAAAAGATCTATTGATGGACAGAATGCAGAACAATGTGATACATTAACCCCAGTACAGAGTTCTTGGCCTAAATCCATTGTTTTTTTGCTCACCATGCCATTCCAGTTTGGACCCAGCCATATGCAAATCAGTCTTGACCCTGTGCCCAATGGGAACATTCCAGCCCGAACTGCCAGGCCAGGTCCTCCCTGGAGTGGAAACAAGCATCCTCGGACCGGTTTCGGGGTTTCACCCCTCTTCAGCCAGGATAGCTTGATTCCAGTGGCATGGAGAGCACAGGACTCACGTCTGAGCATACCCGTCCCACTCAGGGTGACAAATGCAAAAAGAACTATTGATGGACAGAATGCAGAACAATGTCATACATTCACCCCAGTACAGAGATCTGGGCCTAAATCCATCGGTTTTTTGCTCACATGCCATTCCAGTTTGGACCCAGCCATATGCAAATCAGTCTTGACCCTCTGCCCAATGGGAACAGTCCAGCCCGAACTGCCAGGCCAGGTCCTCCCTGGACTGGAAACAAGCATCCTAAGACCGGTTTCGGGGGTTTCACCCCTCTTCAGCCAGGATAGCTTGATTCCAGTGGCATGGAGAGCACGGGACTCACGTCTGGGCGTACCCGTCCCACTCAGGGTGACAAATAAAAAAAGAACTATTGATGGACAGAATGCAGAACAATATGATACATTAACCCCAGTACAGAGATCTGGGCCTATATCCATTGTTTTTTTGCTCACCATGCCATTCCAGTTTGGACCCTGCCATATGCAAATCAGTCTTGACCCTGTGCCCAATGGGAACATTCCAGCCCGAACTGCCAGGCCAGGTCCTCCCTAGACTGGAAGGAAACAAACATCCTAGGACCGGTTTGGGGTTTCACCCCTCTTCAGCCAGGATAGTTTGATTCCAGGGGCATGGAGAGCACGGGATTCACATCTGAGCATACCCATCCCACTCGGGGTGACAAATGCAAAAAGAACTGTTGATGGACAGAATGCAGAACAATGTCATACATTCACCCCAGTACAGAGATCTGGGCCTAAATCCATCGTTTTTTTGCTCACATGCCATTCCAGTTTGACCCAGCCATATGCAAATCAGTCTTGAAACTCTGCCCAATGGGAACAGTCCAGCCCGAACTGCCAGGCCAGGTTCTCCCTGGACTGGAAACAAGCATCCTAGAACCGGTTTCGGGGGTTTCACCCCTCTTCAGCCAGGATAGCTTGATTCCAGTGGCATGGAGAGCACGGGACTCACGTCTGAGCGTACCCGTCCCACTCGGGGTGACAATTGCAAAAAGATCTATTTTATGGACAGAATGCAGAACAATGTCATACATTAACCCCAGTACAGAGATCTGGGCCTAAATCCATTGTTTTTTTTGCTCACCATGCCATTCCAGTTTGGACCCAGCCATATGCAAATCAGTCTTTACCCTGTGCCCAATGGGAACATTCCAGCCCGAACTGCCAGGCCAGGTCCTCCCTGGACTGGAAACAAGCATCCTATGACCGGTTTCGGGGTTTCACCCCTCTTCAGCCAGGATAGATTGATTGCAGTGGCATGGAGAGCACGGGACTCACGTCTGAGCATACCCGTCCCACTTGGGGTGACAAATACAAAAAGATCTATTGATGGACAGAATGCAGAACAATGTGATACATTAACCCCAGTACAGAGATCTGGGCCTAAATCCATTGTTTTTTTGCTCACCATGCCATTCCAGTTTGGACCCTGCCATATGCAAATCAGTCTTGACCTTCTGCCCAATGGGAACAGTCCAGCCCGAACTGCCAGGCCAGGTCCTCCCTAGACTGGAAGGAAACAAACATCCTAGGACCGGTTTCGGTGTTTCACCCCTCTTCAGCCAGGATAGCTTGATTCCAGGGGCATGGAGAGCACGGGATTCACATCTGAGCATACCCATCCCACTCGGGGTGACAAATGCAAAAAGAACTGTTGATGGACAGAATGCAGAAGAATGTCATACATTCACCCCAGTACAGAGATCTGGGCCTAAATCCATCGTTTTTTTGCTCAAATGCCATTCCAGTTTGACCCAGCCATATGCAAATCAGTCTTGAAACTCTGCCCAATGGGAACAGTCCAGCCCGAACTGCCAGGCCAGGTCCTCCCTAGACTGGAAGGAAACAAACATCCTAGGACCGGTTTCGGTGTTTCACCCCTCTTCAGCCAGGATAGCTTGATTCCAGTGGCATGGAGAGCACGGGACTCACGTCTGAGCGTACCCGTCCCACTCGGGGTGACAATTGCAAAAAGATCTATTTTATGGACAGAATGCAGAACAATGTTATACATTAACCCCAGTACAGAGATCTGGGCCTAAATCCATTGTTTTTTTTACTCACCGTGCCATTCCAGTTTGGACCCAGCCATATGCAAATCAGTCTTGACCCTATGCCCAATGGGAACAGTCCAGCCCAAACTGCCATGCCAGGACCTTCCTGGACTGGAAACAAGCATCCTAGGACCGGTTTCGGGGTTTCACCTCTCTTCACCCAGAATAGCTTGATTCCAGTGGCATGGAGAGCACATGACTCACGTCTGAGCATACCCTACCCACTCGGGGTGACTAATGCAAAAAGAACTATTAATGGACAGAATGCAGAACAATGTCATACATTCACCCCAGTACAGAGATCTGGGCCTAAATCCATTGTTTTTTTGCTCACCATGCCATTCCAGTTTGGACCCAGCCATATGCAAATCAGTCTTTACCCTGTGCCCAATGGGAACAGTCCAGCCCGAACTGCCAAGCCAGGTCCTTCCTGGACTGGAAACAAGCATCCTCGGACCGGTTTCGGGGTTTCTCCACTCTTCAGCCAGGATAGCTTGATTTGAGTGGCATGGAGAGCACGGGACGCACGTCTGAGCATATCAGTCCCACTCGGGGTGACAAATGCAAAAAGAACTATTGATGGACAGAATGCAGAACAATGTCATACATTCAACCCAGTACAGAGATCTGGGCCTAAATCCATTGTTTTTTTGCTCATCATGACATTCCAGTTTGGACCCAGCCATATGCAAATCAGTCTTGACCCTGTGCCCAATGGGAACTGTCCAGCCTGAACTGCCAGGCCAGGTCCTCCCTGGACTGGAAACAAGCATCCTAGGACCGGTTTCGGGGTTTCACCCCTCTTCAGCCAGGATAGCTTGATTCCAGTGGCATGGAGAGCACGGGACTCACGTCTGAGCATACCCGACCCACTCGGGGTGACTAATGCAAAAAGAACTATTGATGGACAGAATGCAGAACAATGACATACATTTACCCCAGTACAGAGATCTGGGCATAAATCCATAGTTTTTTTGCTCACCATGCCATTCTAGTTTGGACCCAGCCATATGCAAATCAGTCTTGACCCTGTGCCCAATGGGAACAGTCCAGCCCGAACTGCCAGGCCAGGTCCTCCTTGGACTGGAAACAAGCATCCTGGGACCGGTTTCGCCGTTTCACCCCTCTTCAGCCAGGATAGCTTGATTCCAGTGGCATGGAGAGCGCAGGACTCACGTCTGAGCATACCCGTCCCACTCAGGGTGACAAATGCAAAAAGAACAATTGATGGACAGAATGCAGAACAATGTCATACATTCAGCCCGTTACAGAGATCTGGGCCTAAATCCATCGTTTTTGTGCTCACCATGCCATTCCAGTTTGGACCCAGCCATATGCAAATCAGTCTTGACCCTGTGCCCAATGGGAACAGTTCAGCCCGAACTGCCAGACCAGGTCCTCCTTGGACTGGAAACAAGCATCCTGGGACCGGTTTCGGCGTTTCACCCCTCTTCAGCCAGGATAGCTTGATTCCAGTGGCATGGAGAGCGCAGGACTCACGTCTGAGCATACCCGTCCCACTCAGGGTGACAAATGCAAAAAGAACAATTGATGGACAGAATGCAGAACAATGTCAAACATTCAGCCCGTTACAGAGATCTGGGCCTAAATCCATCGTTTTTTTGCTCACCATGCCATTCCAGTTTGGACCCAGCCATATGCAAATCAGTCTTGACCCTGTGCCCAATGGGAACAGTCCAGCCCGAACTGCCAGGCCAGGTCCTCCTTGGACGTCAAACAAGCATCCTGGGACCGGTTTCGGGGTTTCATCCCTCTTCAGCCAGGATAGCTTGATTCCAGTGGCATGGAGAGCACGGGACTCACGTCTGAGTATAACCGTCCCACTCGGGGTGACAAATGCAAAAAGAACAATTGATGGACAGAATGCAGAACAATGTCATACATTCAGCCCAGTACAGTAATCTGGGCCTAAATCCATCGTTTTTTTGCTCACCATGCCATTCCAGTTTGGACCCAGCCATATGCAAATCAGTCTTGACCCTGTGCCCAATGGGAACATTCCAGCCCGAACTGCCAGGCCAGGTCCTCCCTGGAGTGGAAACAAGCATCCTCGGACCGGTTTCGGGGTTTCACCCCTCTTCAGCCAGGATAGCTTGATTCCAGTGGCATGGAGAGCACAGGACTCACGTCTGAGCATACCCATCCCACTCAGGGTGACAAATGCAAAAAGAACTATTGATGGACAGAATGCAGAACAATGTCATACATTCACCCCAGTTCAGAGATCTGGGCCTAAATCCATCGTTTTTTTGCTCACATGCCATTCCAGTTTGGACCCAGCCATATGCAAATCAGTCTTGACCCTCTGCCCAATGGGAACAGTCCAGCCCGAACTGCCAGGCCAGGTCCTCCCTGGACTGGAAACAAGCATCCTAGGACCGGTTTCGGGGGTTTCACCCCTCTTCAGCCAGGATAGCTTGATTCCAGTGGCATGGAGAGCACGGGACTCACGTCTGGGCGTACCCGTCCCACTCAGGGTGACAAATACAAAAAGAACTATTGATGGACAGAATGCAGAACAATGTCATACATTCACCCCAGTACAGAGATCTGGGCCTAAATCCATCGGTTTTTTGCTCACATGCCATTCCAGTTTGGACCCAGCCATATGCAAATCAGTCTTGACCCTCTGCCCAATGGGAACAGTCCAGCCCGAACTGCCAGGCCAGGTCCTCCCTGGACTGGAAACAAGCATCCTAGAACCGGTTTCGGGGGTTTCAACCCTCTTCAGCCAGGATAGCTTGATTCCAGTGGCATGGAGAGCACAGGACTCACGTCTGAGCGTACCCGTCCCACTCGGGGTGACAATTGCAAAAAGATCCATTTTATGGACAGAATGCAGAACAATGTCATACCTTAACCTCAGTACAGAGATCTGGGCCTAAATCCATTGGTTTTTTTACTCACCGTGCCATTCCAGTTTGGACCCAGCCATATGCAAATCAGTCTTGACCCTGTGCCCAATGGGAACAGTCCAGCCCGAACTGCCAGGCCAGGACCTTCCTGGACTGGAAACAAGCATCCTAGAACCGGTTTCAGGGGTTTCAACCCTCTTCAGCCAGGATAGCTTGATTCAAGTGGCATGGAGAGCACGGGACTCACGTCTGAGCGTACCCGTCCCACTCGGGGTGACAATTGCAAAAAGATCTATTTTATGGACAGAATGCAGAACAATGTCATACATTAACCCCAGTACAGAGATCTGGGCCTAAATCCATTGTTTTTTTTACTCACCGTGCCATTCCAGTTTGGACCCAGCCATATACAAATCAGTTTTGACCCTGTGCCCAATGGGAACAGTCCAGCCCGAACTGCCATGCCAGGACCTTCCTGGACTGGAAACAAGCATCCTAGGACCGGTTTCGGGGTTTCACCCCTCTTCACCCAGGATAGCTTGATTCCAGTGGCATGGAGAGCACATGACTCACGTCTGAGCATACCCGACCCACTGGGGGTGACTAATGCAAAAAGAACTATTGATGGACAGAATGCAGAACAATGTCATACATTCACCCCAGTACAGAGATCTTGGCCTAAATCCATTGTTTTTTTGCTCACCATGCCATTCCAGTTTGGACCCAGCCATATGCAAATCAGCCTTTACCCTGTGCCCAATGGGAACAGTCCAGCCCGAACTGCCATGCCAGGTCCTTCCTGGACTGGAAACAAGCATCCTCGGACCGGTTTCGGGGTTTCACCACTCTTCAGCCAGGATAGCTTGATTCGAGTGGCATGGAGAGCACGGGACGCACGTCTGAGCATATCAGTCTCACTCGGGGTGACAAATGCAAAAAGAACTATTGATGGACAGATTGCAGAACAATGTCATACATTCAACCCAGTACAGAGATCTGGGCCTAAATCCATTGTTTTTTTGCTCATCATGACATTCCAGTTTGGACCCAGCCATATGCAAATCAGTCTTGACCCTGTGCCCAATGGGAACTGTCCAGCCTGAACTGCCAGGCCAGGTCCTCCCTGGACTGGAAACAAGCATCCTAGGACCGGTTTCAGTGTTTCACCCCTCTTCAGCCAGGATAGCTTGATTCCAGTGGCATGGAGAGCACGGGACTCACGTCTGAGCATACCCGACCCACTTGGGGTGACTAATGCAAAAAGAACTATTGATGGACAGAATGCAGAACAATGACATACATTTACCCAAGTACAGAGACCTGGGCATAAATCCATAGTTTTTTTGCTCACCATCCCATTCCAGTTTGGTCCCAGCCATATGCAAATCAGTCTTGACCCTGTGCCCAATGGGAACAGTCCAGCACAGGTTCCCCCTGGACTGGAAACAAGCATCCTAGGACCGGTGTCGGCGTTTCACCCCTCTTCAGCCAGGATAGCTTGATTCCAGTGGCATGGAGAGCGCAGGACTCACGTCTGAGCATACCCGTCCCACTCAGGGTGACAAATGCAAAAAGAACAATTGATGGACAGAATGCAGAACAATGTCATACATTCAGCCCGTTACAGAGATCTGGGCCTAAATCCATTGTTTTTTTAACTCACCGTGCCATTCCAGTTTGGACCCAGCCATATGCAAATCAGTCTTGAACCTGTGCCCAATGGGAACAGTCCAGCCTGAACTGCCAGGCCAGGACCTTCCTGGACTGGAAACAAGCATCCTAGAACCGGTTTCGGGGGTTTCAACCCTCTTCAGCCAGGATAGCTTGATTCCAGTGGCATGGAGAGCACGGGACTCACGTCTGAGCGTACCCGTCCCACTCGGGGTGACAATTGCAAAAAGATCTATTTTATGGACAGAATGCAGAACAATGTCATACATTAACCCCAGTACAGAGATCTGGGCCTAAATCCATTGTTTTTTTTACTCACCGTGCCATTCCAGTTTGGACCCAGCCATATACAAATCAGTCTTGACCCTGTGCCCAATGGGAACAGTCCAGCCCGAACTGCCATGCCAGGACCTTCCTGGACTGGAAACAAGCATCCTAGGACCGGTTTCGGGGTTTCACCCCTCTTCACCCAGGATAGCTTGATTCCAGTGGCATGGAGAGCACATGACTCACGTCTGAGCATACCCGACCCACTCGGGGTGACTAATGCAAAAAGAACTATTGATGGACAGAATGCAGAACAATGTCATACATTCACCCCAGTACAGAGATCTTGGCCTAAATCCATTGTTTTTTTGCTCACCATGCCATTCCAGTTTGGACCCAGCCATATGCAAATCAGTCTTTACCCTGTGCCCAATGGGAACAGTCCAGCCCGAACTGCCATGCCCGGTCCTTCCTGGACTGGAAACAAGCATCCTCGGACCGGTTTCGGGGTTTCACCACTCTTCAGCCAGGATAGCTTGATTCGAGTGGCATAGAGAGCACGGGACGCACGTCTGAGCATATCAGTCTCACTCGGGGTGACAAATGCAA
The DNA here is from genome assembly GCF_964204655.1 of Triturus cristatus. Lineage (NCBI taxonomy): Eukaryota > Metazoa > Chordata > Amphibia > Caudata > Salamandridae > Triturus > Triturus cristatus. The sequence continues at coordinate 382,998,915 of NC_140579.1, read as the reverse complement.
AAAGAACTATTGATGGACAGAATGCAGAACAATGTCATACATTCAACCCAGTACAGAGATCTGGGCCTAAATCCATTGTTTTTTTGCTCATCATGACATTCCAGTTTGGACCCAGCCATATGCAAATCAGTCTTGACCCTGTGCCCAATGGGAACTGTCCAGCCTGAACTGCCAGGCCAGGTCCTCCCTGGACTGGAAACAAGCATCCTAGGACCGGTTTTGGGGTTTCACCCCTCTTCAGCCAGGATAGCTTGATTCCAGTGGCATGGAGAGCACGGGACTCACGTCTGAGCATACCCGACCCACTCGGGGTGACTCATGCAAAAAGAACTATTGATGGACAGAATGCAGAACAATGACATACATTTACCCCAGTACAGAGATCTGGGCATAAATCCATAGTTTTTTTGCTCACCATCCCATTCCAGTTTGGTCCCAGCCATATGCAAATCAGTCTTGACCCTGTGCCCAATGGGAACAGTCCAGCACAGGTTCCCCCTGGACTGGAAACAAGCATCCTAGGACCGGTTTCGGCGTTTCACCCCTCTTCAGCCAGGATAGCTTGATTCCAGTGGCATGGAGAGCGCAGGACTCACGTCTGAGCATACCCGTCCCACTCAGGGTGACAAATGCAAAAAGAACAATTGATGGACAGAATGCAGAACAATGTCATACATTCAGCCCGTTACAGAGATCTGGGCCTAAATCCATCGTTTTTTTGCTCACCATGCCATTCCAGTTTGGACCCAGCCATATGCAAATCAGTCTTGACCCTATGCCCAATGGGAACAGTCCAGCCCGAACTGCCAGGCCAGGTCCTCCTTGGACTGGAAACAAGCATCCTGGGACCGGTTTCGGGGTTTCATCCCTCTTCAGCCAGGATAGCTTGATTCCAGTGGCATGGAGAGCACGGGACTCACGTCTGAGTATAACCGTCCCACTCGGGGTGACAAATGCAAAAAGAACAATTGATGGACAGAATGCAGAACAATGTCATACATTCAGCCCATTACAGTAATCTGGGCCTAAATCCATCGTTTTTTTGCTCACCATGCCATTCCAGTTTGGACCCAGCCATATGCAAATCAGTCTTGACCCTGTGCCCAATGGGAACATTCCAGCCTGAACTGCCTGGCCAGGTCCTCCCTGGAGTGGAAACAAGCATCCTCGGACCGGTTTCAGGGTTTCACCCCTCTTCAGCCAGGATAGCTTGATTCCAGTGGCATGGAGAGCACAGGACTCACGTCTGAGCATACCCGTCCCACTCAGGGTGACAAATGCAAAAAGAACTATTGATGGACAGAATGCAGAACAATGTCATACATTCACCCCAGTACAGAGATCTGGGCCTAAATCCATTGGTTTTTTGCTCACATGCCATTCCAGTTTGGACCCAGCCATATGCAAATCAGTGTTGACCCTCTGCCCAATGGGAACAGTCCAGCCCGAACTGCCAGGCCAGGTCCTCCCTGGACTGGAAACAAGCATCCTAGGACCGGTTTCGGGGGTTTCACCCCTCTTTAGCCAGGATAGCTTGATTCCAGTGGCATGGAGAGCACGGGACTCACGTCTGGGCGTACCCGTCCCACTCAGGGTGACAAATACAAAAAGAACTATTGATGGACAGAATGCAGAACAATGTCATACATTCACCCCAGTACAGAGATCTGGGCCTAAATCCATCGGTTTTTTTCTCACATGCCATTCCAGTTTGGACCCAGCCATATGCAAATCAGTCTTGACCCTCTGCCCAATGGGAACAGTCCAGCCCGAACTGCCAGGCCAGGTCCTTCCTGGACTGGAAACAAGCATCCTAGGACCGGTTTCGGGGGTTTCACCCCTCTTCAGCCAGGATAGCTTGATTCCAGTTGCATGGAGAGCACGGGACTCACGTCTGGGCGTACCCGTCCCACTCAGGGTGACAAATACAAAAAGAACTATTGGTGGACAGAATGCAGAACAATGTGATATATTAACCCCAGTACAGAGATCTGGGCCTAAATCCATTGTTTTTTTGCTCACCATGCCATTCCAGTTTGGAACCTGCCATATGCAAATCAGTCTTGACCCTCTGCCCAATGGGAACAGTCCAGCCCGAACTGCCAGGCCAGGTCCTCCCTAGACTGGAAGGAAACAAACATCCTAGGACCGGTTTCGGGGTTTCACCCCTCTTCAGCCAGGATAGCTTGATTCCAGGGGCATGGAGAGCACGGGATTCACATCTGAGCATACCCATCCCACTCGGGGTGACAAATGCAAAAAGAACTGTTGATGGACAGAATGCAGAACAATGTCATACATTCACCCCAGTACAGAGATCTGGGCCTAAATCCATCGGTTTTTTGCTCACATGCCATTCCAGTTTGACCCAGCCATATGCAAATCAGTCTTGAAACTCTGCCCAATGGGAACAGTCCAGCCCGAACTGCCAGGCCAGGTCCTCCCTGGACTGGAAACAAGCATCCTAGAACCGGTTTCGGGGGTTTCACCCCTCTTCAGCCAGGATAGCTTGATTCCAGTGGCATGTAGAGCACGGGACTCACGTCTGAGCGTACCCGTCCCACTCGGGGTGACAATTGCAAAAAGATCTATTTTATGGACAGAATGCAGAACAATGTCATACATTAACCCCAGTACAGAGATCTGGGCCTAAACCCATTGTTTTTTTGCTCACCATGCCATTCCAGTTTGGACCCAGCCATATGCAAATTAGTCTTTACCCTGTGCCCAACGGGAACAGTCCAGCCCGAACTGCCATGCCAGGTCCTTCCTGGACTGGAAACAAGCATCCTCGGACCGGGATCGGGGTTTCACCCCTTTTCAGCCAGGATAGCTTGATTTGAGTGGCATTGAGAGCACGGGACGCACGTCTGAGCATATCAGTTCCACTCGGGGTGACAAATGCAAAAAGAACTATTGATGGACAGAATGCAGAACAATGTCATACATTCAACCCAGTACAGAGATCTGGGCCTAAAGCCATCGTTTTTTGCTCACCATGCCATTCCAGTTTGGACCCAGCCATATGCAAATCAGTCTTGACCCTGTGCCCAATGGGAACATTCCAGCCCGAACTGCCAGGCCAGGTCCTCCCTGGACTGGAAACAAGCATCCTATGATCGGTTTCGGGGTTTCACCCCTCTTCAGCCAGGATAGCTTGATTGCAGTGGCATGGAGAGCACGGGACTCACGTCTGAGCATACCCGTCCCACTTGGGGTGACAAATGCAAAAAGAACTATTGATGGACAGAATGCAGAACAATGTCATACATTAACCCCCGTACAGAGATCTGGGCCTAAATCCATTGTTTTTTTGCTCACCATGCCATTCCAGTTTGGACCCTGCCATATGCAAATCAGTCTTGACCCTCTGCCCAATGGGAACAGTCCAGCCCGAACTGCCAGGCCAGGTCCTCCCTAGACTGGAAGGAAACAAACATCCTAGGACCGGTTTCACCCCTCTCCAGCCAGGATAGCTTGATTCCAGTGGCATGGAGAGCACATGACTCACGTCTGAGCATACCCGACCCACTCGGGGTGACTAATGTAAAAAGAACTATTGATGGACAGAATGCAGAACAATGTCATACATTCACCCCAGTACAGAGATCTGGGCCTAAATCCATTGTTTTTTTGCTCACCATTCCATTCAAGTTTGGACCCAGCCATATGCAAATCAGTCTTTACCCTGTGCCCAATGGGAACAGTCCAGCCCGAACTACCATGCCAGTTCCTTCCTGGACTGGAAACAAGCATCCTCGGACCGGTTTCGGGTTTCACCACTCTTCAGCCAGGATAGCTTGATTTGAGTGGCATGGAGAGCACGGGACGCACGTCTGAGCATATCAGTCCCACTCGGGGTGACAAATGCAAAAAGAACTATTGATGGACAGAATGCAGAACAATGTCATACATTCAACCCAGTACAGAGATCTGGGCCTAAATTTATTGTTTTTTTGCTCATCATGACATTCCAGGTTTGACCCAGCCATATGCAAATCAGTCTTGACCCTGTGCCCAATGGGAACAGTCCAGCCCGAACTGCCATGCCAGGTCCTTTCTGGACTGGAAACAAGCATCCTGGGACCGGTTTCGGGGTTTCACCCCTCTTTACCCAGGATAGCTTGATTCCAGTGGCATGGAGAGCACAGGACTCACGTCTGAGCATACCCGTCCCACTCAGGGTGACAAATGCAAAAAGAACTATTAATGGACAGAATGCAGAACAATGTCATACATTCACCCCAGTACAGAGATCTGGGCCTAAATCCATTGGTTTTTTGCTCACATGCCATTCCAGTTTGGACCCAGCCATATGCAAATCAGTCTTGACCCTCTGCCCAATGGGAACAGTCCAGCCCGAACTGCCAGGCCAGGTCCTCCCTGGACTGGAAACAAGCATCCTAGGACCGGTTTCGGGGGTTTCACCCCTCTTCAGCCAGGATAGCTTGATTCCAGTGGCATGGAGAGCACGGGACTCACGTCTGGGCGTACCCGTCCCACTCAGGGTGACAAATGCAAAAAGAACTATTGATGGACAGAATGCAGAACAATGTCATACATTCACCCCAGTACAGAGATCTGGGCTTAAATCCATTGTTTTTTTGCTCACCATGCCATTCCAGCTTGGACCCTGCCATATGCAAATCAGTCTTGACCCTCTGCCCAATGGGAACAGTCCAGCCCGAACTGCCAGGCCAGGTCCTCCCTAGACTGGAAGGAAACAAACATCCTAGGACCGGTTTCGGGGTTTCACCCCTCTCCAGCCAGGATAGCTTGATTCCAGGGGCATGGAGAGCACGGGATTCACATCTGTGCATACCCATCCCACTCGGGGTGACAAATGCAAAAAGAACTGTTGATGGACAGAATGCAGAACAATGTCATACATTCACCCCAGTACAGAGATCTGGGCCTAAATCCATCAGTTTTTTGCTCACATGCCATTCCAGTTTGGACACAGCCATATGCAAATCAGTCTTGAAACTCTGCCCAATGGGAACAGTCCAGCCCGAACTGCCAGGCCAGGTCCTCCCTGGACTGGAAACAAGCATCCTAGAACCGGTTTCGGGGGTTTCAACCCTCTTCAGCCAGGATAGCTTGATTCCAGTGGCATGGAGAGCACGGGACTCACGTCTGAGCGTACCCGTCCCACTCGGGGTGACAATTGCAAAAAGATCTATTTTATGGACAGAATGCAGAACAATGTCATACATTTACCCCAATACAGAGATCTGGGCCTAAATCCATTGTTTTTTTTACTCACCGTGCCATTCCAGTTTGGACCCAGCCATATGCAAATCAGTCTTGACCCTGTGCCCAATGGGAACAGTCCAGCCAGAACTGCCATGCCAGGACCTTCCTGGACTGGAAACAAGCATCCTAGGACCGGTTTCGGGGTTTCACCCCTCTTCACCCAGGATAGCTTGATTCCAGTGGCATGGAGAGCACATGACTCACGTCTGAGCATACCCGACCCACTCGGGGTGACTAATGCAAAAAGAACTATTGATGGACAGAATGCAGAACAATGTCATACATTCACCCCAGTACAGAGATCTGGGCTTAAATCCATTGTTTTTTTGCTCACCATGCCATTCCAGTTTGGACCCAGCTATATGCAAATCAGTCTTTACCCTGTGCCCAATGGGGACAGTCCAGCCCGAACTGCCATGCCAGGTCCTTCCTTGACTGGAAACAAGCATCCTCGGACCGGTTTCGGGGTTTCACCACTCTTCAGCCAGGATAGCTTGATTCGAGTGGCATGGAGAGCACGGGACGCACGTCTGAGCATATCAGTCCCACTCGGGGTGACAAATGCAAAAAGAACTATTGATGGACAGAATGCAGAACAATGTCATACATTCAACCCAGTACAGAGATCTGGGCCTAAATCCATTGTTTTTTTGCTCATCATGACATTCCAGTTTGGACCCAGCCATATGCAAATCAGTCTTGACCCTGTGCCCAATGGGAACTGTCCAGCCTGAACTGCCAGGCCAGGTCCTCCCTGGACTGGAAACAAGCATCCTACGACCGGTTTCGGGGTTTCACCCCTCTTCAGCCAGGATAGCTTGATTCCAGTGGCATGGAGAGCACGGGACTCACGTCTGAGCATACCCGACCCACTCCGGGTGACTAATGCAAAAAGAACTATTGATGGACAGAATGCAGAACAATGACATACATTTACCCCAGTACAGAGATCTGGGCATAAATCCATAGTTTTTTTGCTCACCATGCCATTCCAGTTTGGACCCAGCCATATGCAAATCAGTCTTGACCCTGTGCCCAATGGGAACAGTCCAGCCCGAACTGCCAGGCCAGGTCCTCCTTGGACTGGAAACAAGCATCCTGGGGCCGGTTTCGGGGTTTCATCCCTCTTCAGCCAGGATAGCTTGATTCCAGTGGCATGGAGAGCACAGGACTCACGTCTGAGCATACCCGACCCACTCGGGGTGACTAATGCAAAAAGAACTATTGATGGACAGAATGCAGAACAATGACATACATTTACCCCAGTACAGAGATCTGGGCATAAATCCATAGTTTTTTTGCTCACCATCCCATTCCAGTTTGGTCCCAGCCATATGCAAATCAGTCTTGACCCTGTGCCCAATGGGAACAGTCCAGCACAGGTTCCCCCTGGACTGGAAACAAGCATCCTAGGACCGGTTTCGGCGATTCACCCCTCTTCAGCCAGAATAGCTTGATTCCAGTGGCATGGAGAGCGCAGGACTCACGTCTGAGCATACCCGTCCCACTCAGGGTGACAAATGCAAAAAGAACAATTGATGGACAGAATGCAGAACAATGTCATACATTCAGCCCGTTACAGAGATCTGGGCCTAAATCCATCGTTTTTTTGCTCACCATGCCATTCCAGTTTGGACCCAGCCATATGCAAATCAGTCTTGACCCTGTGCCCAATGGGAACATTCCAGCCCGAACTGCCAGGCCAGGCCAGGTCCTCCCTGGAGTGGAAACAAGCATCCTCGGACCGGTTTCGGGGTTTCACCCCTCTTCAGCCAGGATAGCTTGATTCGAGTGGCATGGAGAGCACGGGACGCACGTCTGAGCATATCAGTCCCACTCGGGGTGACAAATGCAAAAAGAACTATTGATGGACAGAATGCAGAACAATATCATATATTCACCCCAGTACAGAGATCTGGACCTAAAGCCATCGTTTTTTGCTCACCATGCCATTCCAGTTTGGACCCAGCCATATGCAAATCAGTCTTGACCCTGTGCCCAATGGGAACATTCCAGCCCGAACTGCCAGGCCAGGTCCTCCCTGGACTGGAAACAAGCATCCTAGGACCGGTTTCGGGGTTTCACCCCTCCTCAGCCAAGATAGCTTGATTGCAGTGGCATGGAGAGCACGGGACTCACGTCTGAGCATACCGGTCCCACTTGTGGTGACAAATGCAAATAGAAATATTGATGGACAGAATGCAGAACAATGTCATACATTCACCCCAGTACAGAGATCTGGGACTAAATCCATTGTTTTTTTGCTCACCATGCCATTCCAGTTTGGACCCAGCCATATGCAAATCAGTCTTGACCCTGTGCCCAATGGGAACTGTCCAGCCTGAACTGCCAGACCAGGTCCTCCCTGGACTGGAAACAAGCATCCTAGGACCGGTTTCGGTGTTTCACCCCTCTTCAGCCAGGATAGCTTGATTCCAGTGGCATGGAGAGCACGGGATTCATTTCTGAGCATTCCCCCCCCTCTCGGAGTGACAAATGCAAAAAGAATGCAGAACAATGTCATACATTCAGCCCAGTACAGTAATCTGGGCCTAAATCAATCGTTTTTTTGCTCACCATGCCATTCCAGTTTGGACCCAGCCATATGCAAATCAGTCTTGACCCTGTGCCCAATGGGAACAGTCCAGCCCGAACTGCCATGCCAGGTCCTTCCTGGACTGGAAACAAACATCCTAGGACCGGTTTCGGGGTTTCACCCCTCTTCACCCAGGATAGCTTGATTCCAGTGTCATGGAGAGCACAGGACTCAGGTCTGAGCATACCCGTCCCACTCAGGGTGACAAATGCAAAAAGAACTATTGATGGACAGAATGCAGAACAATGTCATACATTCACCCCAGTACAGAGATCTGGGCCTAAATCCATCTGTTTTTTGCTCACATGCCATTCCAGTTTGGACCCAGCCATATGCAAATCAGTCTTGACCCTCTGCCCAATGGGAACAGTCCAGCCCGAACTGCCAGGCCAGGTCCTCCCTGGACTGGAAACAAGCATCCTAGGACCGGTTTCGGGGGTTTCACCCCTCTTCAGCCAGGATAGCTTGATTCCAGTGGCATGGAGAGCACGGGACTCACGTCTGGGCGCACCCGTCCAACTCAGGGTCACAAATACAAAAAGAACTATTGATGGACAGAATGCAGAACAATGTGATACATTAACCCCAGTACAGAGATCTGGGCCTAAATCCATTGTTTTTTTGCTCACCATGCAATTCCAGTTTGGACCCTGCCATATGCAAATCAGTCTTGACCCTCTGCCCAATGGGAACAGTCCAGCCCGAACTGCCAGGCCAGGTCCTCCCTAGACTGGAAGGAAACAAACATCCTAGGACCGGATTCGGGGTTTCACCCCTCTTCAGCCAGGATAGCTTGATTCCAGGGGCATGGAGAGCACGGGATTCACATCTGAGCATACCCATCCCACTCGGGGTGACAAATGCAAAAAGAACTGTTGATGGACAGAATGCAGAACAATGTCATACATTCACCCCAGTACAGAGATCTGGGCCTAAATCCATCGGTTTTTTGCTCACATGCCATTCCAGTTTGACTCAGCCATATGCAAATCAGTCTTGAAACTCTGCCCAATGGGAACAGTCCAGCCCGAACTGCCAGGCCAGGTCCTCCCTGGACTGGAAACAAGCATCCTAGAACCGGTTTCGGGGGTTTCACCCCTCTTCAGCCAGGATAGCTTGATTCCAGTGGCATGGAGAGCACGGGACTCACGTCTGAGCGTACCCGTCCCACTCGGGGTGACAATTGCAAAAAGATCTATTTTATGGACAGAATGCAGAACAATGTCATACATTAACCCCAGTACAGAGATCTGGGCCTAAATCCATTGTTTTTTTTGCTCACCATGGCATTCCAGTTTGGACGCAGCCATATGCAAATCAGTCTTTACCCTGTGCCCAACGGGAACAGTCCAGCCCGAACTGCCATGCCAGGTCCTTCCTGGACTGGAAACAAGCATCCTCGGACCGGGATCGGGGTTTCACCCCTCTTCAGCCAGGATAGCTTGATTTGAGTGGCATGGAGAGCACGGGACGCACGTCTGAGCATATCAGTCCCACTCGGGGTGACAAATGCAAAAAGAACTATTGATGGACAGAATGCAGAACAATGTCATACATTCAACCCAGTACAGAGATCTGGGCCTAAAGCCATCGTTTTTTGCTCACCATGCCATTCCAGTTTGGACCCAGCCATATGTAAATCAGTCTTGACCCTGTGCCCAATGGGAACATTCCAGCCCGAACTGCCAGGCCAGGTCCTCCCTGGACTGGAAACAAGCATCCTATGACCGGTTTCGGGGTTTCACCCCTCTTCAGCCAGGATAGATTGATTGCAGTGGCATGGAGAGCACGGGACTCACGTCTGAGCATACCCGTCCCACTTGGGGTGACAAATACAAAAAGATCTATTGATGGACAGAATGCAGAACAATGTGATACATTAACCACAGTACAGAGATCTGGGCCTAAATCCAATGTTTTTTTGCTCACCATGCCATTCCAGTTTGGACCCTGCCATATGCAAATCAGTCTTGACCCTCTGCCCAATGGGAACAGTCCAGCCCGAACTGCCAGGCCAGGTCCTCCCTAGACTGGAAGGAAACAAACATCCTAGGACCGGTTTCGGGGTTTCACCCCTCTTCAGCCAGGATAGCTTGATTCCAGGGGCATGGAGAGCACGGGATTCACATCTGAGCATACCCATCCCACTCGGGGTGACAAATGCAAAAATAACTGTTGATGGACAGAATGCAGAACAATGTCATACATTCACCCCAGTACAGAGATCTGGGCCTAAATCCATCGGTTTTTTGCTCACATGCCATTCCAGTTTGACCCAGCCATATGCAAATCAGTCTTGAAACTCTGCCCAATGGGAACAGTCCAGCCCGAACTGCCAGGCCAGGTCCTCCCTGGACTGGAAACAAGCATCCTAGAACCGGTTTCGGGGGTTTCACCCCTCTTCAGCCAGTATAGCTTGATTCCAGTGGCATGGAGAGCACGGGACTCACGTCTGAGCGTACCCGTCCCACTCGGGGTGACAATTGCAAAAAGATCTATTTTATGGACAGAATGCAGAACAATGTCATACATTAACCCCAGTACAGAGATCTGGGCCTAAATCCATTGTTTTTTTGCTCACCATGCCATTCCAGTTTGGACCCAGCCATATGCAAATCAGTCTTGACCCTGTGCCCAATAGGAACAGTCCAGCCCGAACTGCCAGGCCAGGTCCTCCCTGGACTGGAAACAAGCATCCTGTGACCAGTTTCGGGGTTTCACCCCTCTTCAGCCAGCATAGCTTGATTGCAGTGGCATGGAGAGCACGGGACTCACGTCTGAGCATACCCGTCCCACTTGGGGTGACAAATACAAAAAGATCTATTGATGGACAGAATGCAGAACAATTTCATACATTCACCCCAGTACAGAGATCTGGGCCTAAATCCATTGTTTTTTTGCTCACCATGCCATTCCAGTTTGGACCCAGCCCGATGCAAATTAGTCTTGACCCTGTGCCCAATGGGAACTGTCCAGCCTGAACCGCCAGGCCAGGTCCTCCCTGGACTGGAAACAAGCATCCTAGGACCGGTTTCAGGGTTTCACCCCTCTTCAGCCAGGATATCTTGATTCCAGTGGCATGGAGAGCTCGGGATTCACGTCTGAGCATACCTGACCCACTCGGGGTGACTAATGCAAAAAGAACTATTGATGGACAGAATGCAGAACAATGACATACATTTACCCCAGTACAGAGATCTGGGCATAAATCCATCCTTTTTTTGCTCACCATACCATGTCAGTTTGGTCCCAGCCATATGCAAATCAGTCTTGACCCTGTGCCCAATGGGAACAGTCCAGCCCGAACTGCCATGCCAGGACCTTCCTTGACTGGAAACAAGCATCCTCGGACCGGTTTCGGGGTTTCAACCCTCTTCAGCCAGGATAGCTCACTATCATACGCGAGGACACCCATAGTGATAGGGAGAGTACAGGCGTGTGTACGCATACGCGAGGACACCCATAGTGATAGGGAGAGTACAGGCGTGTGTACGGCCCGTACAACTACGTGTACGCATACGCGAGGACACCCATAGTGATAGGGAGAGTACAGGCGTGTGTACGGCCCGTACAACTACGTGTACGCATACGCGAGGACACCCATAGTGATAGGAAGAGTACAGGCGTGTGTACGGCCTGTACCACTATGGGTGTTCTTGCGTATGCGTACTCGTAGTTGTACGGGCCGTACACATGCCTGTACGCTCACTATCACTACGTGTACGCATACGCGAGGGCACCCATAGTGATAGGGAGAGTACAGGCGTGTGTACGGCCCGTACCACTATGGGTGTTCTTGCGTATGCGTACTCGTAGTTGTACGGGCCGTACACACGCCTGTACGCTCACTATCACTACGTGTACGCATACGCGAGGACACCCATAGTGATAGGGAGAGTACAGGTGTGTGTATGGCCCGTACCACTATGGGTGTTCTTGCGTATGCGTACTCGTAGTTGTACGGGCCGTACACACGCCTGTACGCTCACTATCACTACGTGTACGCATACGCGAGGACACCCATAGTGATAGGGAGAGTACAGGCGTGTGTATGGCCCGTACAACTACGTGTACGCATACGCGAGGACACCCATAGTGATAAGGAGAGTACAGGCGTGTGTATGGCCCGTACAACTACGTGTACGCATACGCGAGGACACCCATAGTGATAGGGAGAGTACAGGCGTGTGTACGCATACGCGAGGACACCCATAGTGATAGGGAGAGTACAGGCGTGTGTACGGCCCGTACAACTACGTGTACGCATACGCGAGGACACCCATAGTGATAGGGAGAGTACAGGCGTGTGTACGGCCCGTACAACTACGTGTACGCATACGCGAGGACACCCATAGTGATAGGAAGAGTACAGGCGTGTGTACGGCCTGTACCACTATGGGTGTTCTTGCGTATGCGTACTCGTAGTTGTACGGGCCGTACACATGCCTGTACGCTCACTATCACTACGTGTACGCATACGCGAGGACACCCATAGTGATAGGGAGAGTACAGGCGTGTGTACGGCCCGTACCACTATGGGTGTTCTTGCGTATGCGTACTCGTAGTTGTACGGGCCGTACACACGCCTGTACGCTCACTATCACTACGTGTACGCATACGCAAGGACACCCATAGTGATAGGGAGAGTACAGGTGTGTGTATGGCCCGTACCACTATGGGTGTTCTTGCGTATGCGTACTCGTAGTTGTACGGGCCGTACACACGCCTGTACGCTCACTATCACTACGTGTACGCATACGCGAGGACACCTATAGTGATAGGGAGAGTACAGGCGTGTGTACGGCCCGTACAACTACGTGTACGCATACGCGAGGACACCCATAGTGATAGGGAGAGTACAGGCGTGTGTATGGCCCGTACAACTACGTGTACGCATACGCGAGGACACCCATAGTGATAAGGAGAGTACAGGCGTGTGTATGGCCCGTACAACTACGTGTACGCATACGCGAGGACACCCATAGTGATAGGGTGAGTACAGGCGTGTGTACGGCCCGTACCACTATGGGTGTTCTTGCGTATGCGTACTCGTAGTTGTACGGGCCGTACACAGGCCTGTACGATCACTATCACTACGTGTACGCATACGCGAGGACACCCATAGTGATAGGGAGAGTACAGGCGTGTGTACGGCCCGTACCACTGTGGGTGTTCTTGCGTATGCGTACTCGTAGTGGTACGGACCGTACACATGCCTGTACGCTCGCCATCACGATGGGTACACATACGGCAGCACTCCCATAGTGGTATGGGAACGTACACAGGCCCTCTTAGCAGCAGTACGGCGGTTTTCACACATCACAGTGGTGACAGGCAGCATACAGGAAGGAATAGGGCGGACATACTTGTCCATGGATGGACATACTTGTCCATGAATGGACATCAAGCATTGTCTGTGCATTACTACATGTGTGGGGCACAGGTGTGACAGGCTGTGATGTGGCACATTACTCCTGAGTCGAGAAGGCACCAGATGTATGATGAGATGTGTACAGGTGTAATGTGTGACGGAGCAATGTGTGCCAGGCATGCCCTTGACTCCTTGGACATGTGTGCATGTCGTACTGCACACTTGGGATGACCGACACTGGCATGGCATGGACACCAACACACGGAAGTGTCCCCTGATGCCCGTTACAGGGGTTACCACACCTGACTTGTCACTACCCACGGTGCACGATGTGACTATGTCATGTATGTGTGGGGGCTTCCCATTTGGTTGATGTTGGAGCACCCTCAAAAGCTGCAGCTGTTGCAGCAACCAACATGTGTCTGTGTGTAGATTGACATTGCACACTGTTCCGCACACCATGCCACATGTGGTTTCGGATGTGAGGTGCACATGTATGCATGGGACACGTAGTAGCGTGACAAGGACATGTCTGCATCCTCTCAATGAATGTGTGGTGAGTCATGACATGTGCACCTTCATGGCAAGGTGTGTGGGCTGTCCTAGTGTAATGTCATGTGACCTGTGGCTCTAGTGTTCCGCTACCAGTCTCTGCAATCGGCCTCCTACTTCTGCTGATGTGTGGGTGTATGTCACTCCTGTCTTGCGTCTGGCTGTTCACTTGCACTGGGACACAGCTAATCCCATGGCATGGCATGGGGAGGTTCTCAATCTCCGTGTGTAGCTGGGTCTTGGTAGGAGTGTCACCTGGCAGGCATACGTGTCCAGGGCATGTGGTACCTCACTCTGTATGTAGCATATGTGTATAGACAGAATAACATGTGCTCAGTACAAATGATTTGTTGTTGTGGTGCACTCACTCTTCCTTGTCACTTCCAAATTACTGCAGAGCGCCGCCTCTTCCCCGAGCAATGCCGGACTTGGCTGCCATGCGGGAGAATGATCGGATCCGGTGCTACCGCTTCCCACGACGGTTGATTCTGGAGTTGACGGCGAGACTGGCACCACACCTGCAACCGCTGCACAGGTATCCTACGGCACTGACACCCAAGCTGAAGGTAATGGCAGCCCTACATTTTCTAGCCACGGGTACCTTTCAAAATACCATAGCTCATGTTGGTGGCATGTCCCAGAGCATGTTCTGCCGTGTGCTGCATGATTTCTTAGAGGCCATGTTGATTCACCTGGATGACTTCATCAAGTTCCCAACCCCTGAACAGATGACTGGGGTCAAGCATGGATTCTATGCCCTGGGAGGGATGCCCCATGTCATTGGGTCCATAGATGGGACACATGTAGCTTTGGTACCACCACACGCACGGGAGGTAGCGTACCGCAATCGGAAGCGCTACCACTCCATCAATGCCCTTGTGGTGTGTCTGTCCAACATGGTGATTTCACATGTCTGTGCTCGTTTTCCAGGATCAACACACGATGCCTACATCATGAGGCGTAGCAGGATGCCTGAAATGATGATGCAGCTGCGCAACGAACGAGCATGTGTTGTTGGTGGGTACAGTCTGTCTGTCCTGTATTTTGCATAGCCTACCAGCACGACCGCTTCACCACTTCTAACGATGTCCATGTGCTTCCCATGTAGGGGACGCTGGCTATCCCAACATGCCATGGCTGCTCACACCTCTCCGCAACCCCATCACGCCGGCCCAGTTCCGCTACAACACCGCCCATGGCCGGACAAGGCGAGTGATAGAGAGGACGTTTGGCCTGCTGAAGAGCCGATTTCGGTGCCTCCACAAGACCGGCGGCGCGCTCCCATATGCCCCTGCGAAGGTCTGCAAAATCTTCATGGTCTGCTGCATGCTGCACAACATGGCAGTTGAGAAAGCTGTGCCACTCATCCTGGATCAACATGACGAGGACCATCCACCCGTGGAGGACGAAGGGCTTGGCAATGGGGCTAGTGATGTGGAGGATGTGGAGCCGCAAGAGGACATCCGGACTCGGCTCATACGCGACTTCTTTGCTTAGTGGTGAGTACCAGTGTCTGAGTGTGCACGCATTGGTCCCCGTGTGGCATGTGTTGTGATGTGTGTCTACACCTGCATGTATGGCACGTGAGTCAGAGGTGTGTGTCGGTGTGTCACTGGAGTGATGGTGCCAGTGATGGTTGTATTTCCCCAGTCATAATTGTGACCTAGCATGTTGTCATCCATACATGTGTCGAGTAAATGCACATGCAAGTGGCTGTGCTTTTTGTGGCTGACTTCTTGTGTGTCTCTCTTCCCCAGGTACTTGCGCATGCCGTCTGCTGCTTGCATTGTTGTGGCACTGCTATTCCTCATGGACACGTCATCGTGTGCTGACTCAGCGTTACAGGCACGGACACGTTTGGAAGTCTCCATAGGGTAAGGGATGCATAAGGGGTGTATTGGGTGTGGCAGTTGTTCACGATGTATGCACACTGCCCCTGTCAATGTTTGGTTCCTCTGCAGACATGTAGCATCACCATGGTACACATAACATGCAGATGGGTACACCTGAATAGATGGTCAGACTTGTTGACAGTCATCAGTGATGGGATAGTGGATTGTGATGATGGCATCAATGTGTGTAACACTGCCCTCGGTCACATACGGTTTGCATTGGCTTGACATGGTGTGGGACTTCTACATCAGCGGATCTATGGTGTATGGCAGGATCTCCGTGAGCAGCTGTGGGTGTTTAGCTGTTGGCCGACAATTGTGTGCCAGTTCCATGGCTATCACGCATTTGTGCTGCAGAAGGGGGGTGCCAGTGTTGGACCCACATGTTACTCCACATGAAGTGTTCATGTGTACTTCAAGTTGCCTCTGCAATCCCGAAAACATGACTAATAAAGGTGTCCCTATGCCTCCAAGGTGCCTCTTCTCAGTCAATGCTGGTGTGTTGCCACGGTGCATCTAGCATGTTTGGCATGGTTTCCCCTGATAGAGGCTATGTGTCTATGTGTTGAGTAGCAAGATGCAAGCTGTGTGTGTGGGCTGAGACTGTGTATTATGCATGATGTCCATGACTGTGTGGGTATTGTGACATGTGCCATCCCCATGCATCCAACGTTGGCCAGGCCCCCATTCTCTGCATCCACCGGACTCAAGCTTGCAGGACATGGTTCTGCCACCTGTCTACACATACCTGGGTGCCCCCCAGGACACTGGACTGGATCCCTGACCTCTGCGCATGACTGTTGCTGTACTCAATGTGTCTGTCAGTACGGTTGTTCGGCCACCCCCTCAGCTGGTTGGGCCCATCACGGGTGTGTGTGGTGCTCCATGTCTGTCTTGCCTAATACACTGTGGCCCGTGTGTCATGTGCCAGACTCAGGCCCCAGGGTGTGGATGGTTGAAGTCAAAAGAGAACTCTGGCATGTTTAGACTTTACAAGACACATGTAAGGTAATAATGCAACCAGCAGGCATCTTCTCTGCATGGTGTGAATTTTTATTTTGGGGGGGGGGGGGGTATGACGTGAGGGGCTTTCCGGGAGTTTGGAATCCAAAGTTCAGTAGGGGAGTTGGTGTCCTTGCCATTGGAAGTCCTCAGAGTCCATGCCACAGTCTTTGTCTTAATTGGTCAGACAGTGACCAGCAAGGCCATGTGGCAGAGAATGTCTCTTGATGCTGTGATGCTGTTGCTCCAGTGGGCCAGGTGCCAGGCCAGGTGTCCTGGGAGATGGTGATGTTGCGCCGACCCTCACGGTCTTTTCCGTGGACGACCCGCCCTCCTGCGGGGACCCTCAGAAGCAGGCCGTGACGACGTCTGGGATGCTCCATCGGATGTTTCCTCCTCCTCCTCCTGATCCCTCCCTGTGGGTGGTGATGTTCTCCGCCTTCTGGCACAGGGAGGGTCGGCCATGTTGTCGGCCATCCGACGGAGTGTATCGTGAATTCCCGTGTACGCCGTCACGAGCTCAGCCTGTCCGTCCTCCATCCTCCGTTGGTGTTGCAGTAGACAGGCATGTAGCTCCGCATGTTGCTGGGCCTGCTGGGTCTTGATCCCCTCGAGGACGGACACAACCTGGGCCAGGCCCGTGGTGTCCTGCCGGTATGTGTCCAAGATGTTTCGGACATGGGAATACACCGGTTCCGCAGCCAACTGGTCAGGCTGGCGCCTCCGCCGTCCTCCACTCCCACCACCCCTGCCCACTTGCACCTGGCCTGCCCTTGTGGGCACATCGGGTCTCCGGGACCCCTGAGGGGTGGCATTTGCGTTGTCGCCTGCCTCCTCCTGGGTGCCCGGGACACCGTGTCCCTCCTGGCCAGCCTGTCTGCTTTGTGGTGGTGGGGCAGGGATCCTGGGTGTCTCCTGGGATGTGGCAGGAGTGGGGGTGGTGGTTGGCCCCGTTGTACCTGACGCAGGCGCTGCAGGTGGTTGGACACCAGAGGGGCCAGGTTGGTGGGGGTCGTCCACAGAGTGGTGAGAGTCGTTGCTGCCGGTGGGATCGGCCTCCCGCAGATCCGGGTCCTGTGAGTCTTCCCCCCCAGTGTGTGGGGCGAACCACGATGTTGACCTGTGTGTGAGAGAGACAATGTTAATTTTGGTCCATGCAACATCCATGTTTCATCAGTTTCAACGTTGGCACATTTCCTCTTGGAATTAGGATCTGTCTTGCATTCCACTCACAGTGCACTTGTGCATGGGTGTGTCCCTTGTGCACCACTTTGGCCCCTTTAACTATGTGTGGCACAGTCTTACTTGCTGCGTCAAGTGTGACTGCAGTCAGCAGTGGAGTGGGCAGGTGTGGCGAGCCATGCATTGGCGCCTTCCGTGTAGCACTGAACATGTGCACATGGAGTGGATCCACACACTTATATAATGCAGGTAGCTGTCGTTGTGCTCGTGAACAGGTTGTGAGATGGCCCTGTGTTTGGCCATGGAGAAAAGGGGGGGTTCTGGCACTGGCCACCCTTGGCTACATGCACGCAGTCTACCTGCTGACGAGCAGACATTCCCACACACCACACGGCTGATTTGCTCTCCCTGTGTCTCCCTCCCTCTCTGTCCCCCTCTCCCTCCCTCCGTGTGTCAGCCTCCTCCCTCTGTCCGTCTCCCTGTGTCTCCCTCCCTCTCTGTCCCCCTCTCCCTCCCTCCGTGTGTCAGCCTCCTCCCTCTGTCCGTCTCCCTGTGTCTCCCTCCCTCTCTGTCCCCCTCTCCCTCCCTCTCTGTCCCCCTCTCCCTCCCTCCGTGTGTCAGCCTCCTCCCTCTGTCCGTGTCCCCGTGTCTCCCTCCCTCTCTGTCCCCCTCTCCCTCCCTCCGTGTGTCAGCCTCCTCCCTCTGTCCGTCTCCCTGTGTCTCCCTCCCTCTCTGTCCCCCTCTCCCTCCCTCTCTGTCCCCCTCTCCCTCCCTCCGTGTGTCAGCCTCCTCCCTCTGTCTGTGTCCCTGTGTCTCCCTCCCTCTCTGTCCCCCTCTCCCTCCCTCTCTATCCCCCTCTCCCTCCCTCTGTGTGTCACCCTCTGTCACCTCAGCCCAGCTTCCTGGGCACACACTGTTAGCAGATCTTTGAATGGCCCTTGGCTTGTTGATGTGAGTTTGTTTCTGATCTCCAGGCACCCATTGGGTGTAGTGTGTGTCTCTGCGCTGCTGCTGTGGTGGTGTGTGCTGCCACTCTTTCACAATGTTGGCTGTTCATTAGCTGCTGTCATGTGCAAAACAGTGCCTTCACCCCCATGTGTTGATGCAAGGCGTCCGCCATTTGCTGGCGAGTCTTTCCTGTGTGGGGACACAGTGTTTGTATGGCTGTGACCTAGGCCATATGGGCAGAGGGCATTGTTGTCTGCTTCTGAGTTGCACTATGTGAATTTTGGGGCCCACCCTCCCGCCATCCGGGTTACCGTGTCATGTGTTGGTGTCTTCTGTGGCCTGTGACTTGACATTGTCCAGCTGGGTGCATGGGGCATGGTGGCGGCAGTGGCATGTGCGTGTTCATGGAGTGTGGTTGAGTCATGCGATAGCTTGGGGTGGTTGCGTGCCTGTTAGTGATTTTGGTTGTGGATGACGTTCCCCCCATGTGAGGTGCGTTGTTTGTGTACTCACCCGGGTCTCGGAGTCCTCCTAATCCTTCGACTGCCTCCACCGGCTGTATGGCCATCACCCTCTCCTCCCAGGGCTGGTAGTGTACGGGTCTGCGGGAGGGCCCTCCTCCAGTGGCGTTGGCCTGGTTGTGTTCCTCCAGCATCTTGGCTCGGACCCTCCTCCGCAGATCGTACCACCTGGCTTGGCATTCATGCCTGGTCCTTCTGGTGTCCGCAACAGCATTCACAGCATCGACGATGGTCTGCCACATGGCTGTTTTTGCTGCAATGCTGGTCTGTCTGACCAATGTTCCAAAGAGCTGTGGCTCGACTCTGAGGATTTCATCAACAAGGACCTCCAACTCTCGGTTACTGAACTTTGGATTCTTGTTAGTGGGCATGGTGAGGGGTGTGGGTGTGGATGGTGGGGGGGTGTGTGGATGGTTGTGGGGGTGTGGGTGTGGTTGTGCAGGTGTGTGTGTGTGAATGTGATGAGGGGGTGTTTGTGAAGGTGGTTGTGTGAAGGTGTGCAAGTGTAAGGTGTGGTGAAGCTTGTAGTATGGTTCTGTGGTGTCTGGCAGCAGTGAGTCTGTTGCAAAGGCTCATGGTTTGTGTGTGTGGGCCCTTTTTATTGGTCCATTGGTGGGTGTGGCTGTGTTTGAAGTTTGGGTGGGTGTGTTATAAGGAGTGGTGGTGTTTTGGGCCTCTGTTTGTTTTTGGCAGTTGCAGGTCAGTGAATGTGTTTTTTTAGTGTTTGTTGCCCATGTTTAGTGGCTTTGTGCCATTCGAATAGTGTATTCTTGTGTTGTTTTGTTTTGTCCTGGTTGTGTACGTGCGTTTTGAGCGTGTGTACGGTGTGTACATGGGCCATTTGGTTGTACGGTGCTGTCCTTGTGTGTGGCTTGGTACGACTCGTACATGCGGTTGTGATGTTGGGGCCTGGGGTGCGCTCCGTACTTAGGAGGTTGTGGTGGGGGTGCGACTCTGATGTACACGGGTGTACATACAGGGGGGTAGGACACGTACAGGGGTGGGGGTATGACGCGAACGTACTGGGGTGTACATACACGGTGGTACGACACGTACAGGGGTGGGGGTACGACGCAAACGTACTGGGGTGTACATGCACGGGGGTAGGACAAGTACAGGGGTGGGGGTATGACTCGGACGTACAGGGGTGTACATGCAGGGGGGTAGGACACGTACAGGGGTGGGGGTACGACGCGAACGTACTGGGGTGTACATACACGGGGGTACGACACGTACACGGGTGGGGGTACGACGCAAACGTACTGGGGTGTACATGCACGGTGGTACGACACGTACAGGGGTGGGGGTACGACTCGAACGTACTGGGGTGTACATACACGGTGGTACGACACGTACAGGGGTGGGGGTACGACTCGGACGTACAGGGGTGTACATGCACGGGGGTAGGACACGTACAGGGGTGGGGGTACGACTCGGACGTACAGGGGTGTACATGCACGGGGGTAGGACACGTACAGGGGTGGGGGTACGACGCGAACGTACTGGGGTGTACATACACGGGGGTACGACACCTACACGGGTGGGGGTACGACGCGAACGTACTGGGGTGTACATGCACGGTGGTACGACACGTACAGGGGTGGGGGTATGACTCGAACATACTGGGGTGTACATACACGGTGGTACGATACGTACAGGGGTGGGGGTACGACTCGGACGTACAGGGGTGTACATGCATGGGGGTAGGACATGTACAGGGGTGGGGGTACGACGCGAACGTACTGGGGTATACATACACGGTGGTACGACACGTACAGTGGTGGGGGTACGACGCGAACGTACAGGGGTGTTCATGCACGGGGGTAGGACACGTACAGGGGTGGGGGTACGACTCGGACGTACAGGGGTGTACATACACGGGTGGGGGTTCGACACGTACACGGGTGTACATACAGGGGGGGGTGTACATTAACGGGGAGTGCGACTCGAACGTATGGGTGCTGGGGGGAGTGTTGGGCGCGTATGCGGGGACATGTCTCCATGGTTGCAATGGGAGTTCGGTGCGGACGGTGTTTTTACCATACGGTTGTGAGATCGGACGCACAGGTTGGATCGTGATTCCTCGGTCGGACTTGACTTTTCACATATGTACGGTAAATCGTCCGAGGACGTGTCGGACACATTTTCTGACCCGAGGACGTGTGGGGAAATATTCCGACTGCGGTTCGTATGGACTTTTTACCATGCGAATCGTGATTGCCAGTTTGTACGGCACTTGTACGATTCGTACGGTAAAAAGACCGGATACGAGTTGTACGGGGAATTTTTTTGCCGGATCGTAATTGGCACCAAAGTGTTCAAAGAAAGAAAGATTCAAATATAATGACTGACGATAATAGTATGGTTAAAATACTGTGACTACTAAAATATTGAAGGTAAGTACATAATTATTTTACTTTGTTGAAATAATGCAGAGGTTTAACATAATATTTAGTATAATACTGTTTATCATTATAATGTTTTAGTGTATTGCAATATGCTTTCATTTCTTCAATTATTTTAATGTTGTTTATTAGTTTAAAATATTCTTATTAAAATTCTGCAAGGTTAAAATTATTTTGTGGGTTGCAGGGTTTCTTGGGGGATGGAATGGGTAGTTTTCTGGAGTTTTCTGGAGTATATATGATCTAAGGTTAATTGATTATTATGGTAACTAGATATTTTTTAGATTGTTATTTATTTACATGTTCATTTGTTTTTGTATTTTTATTGGGTTGTGGAGTTTTCTAGGGGATAGGGTGGATAATACTTTAATCAAAGTATATCAAATGATATTAATTGATTTATTATGTTAATAATTTAATAATGACATACATTTTTTAATTGGTCATTCTTTCATTAATATGTTTCACTATTTTCAAGTGAATTATTGTTTTCAATTTGGGTTCTTGGCTTTTTTGGGAGATTGGATAGATAGATTAAATTAAATCTTGATTGATTAATATGTGAACTATGTACATTTTTAAACTGTTAGTTGATTATAGATTACTTTTGAATACATTTTTATTTTCAAGTGTGACGTTTATAGTTCTCTGAATTTTTTAACTGATAATTATTTATGTATGTGTTTAATTATTTGTTATTTATTCAACTATTGTTTTCACTTTGGGTTATTTTGGGTTGGGTTGTGTTGAGTTTTTGGAGGATTGAGCGGGAGATATATTGTGATTAAAACATATATTATTTAATACTCATTTATTACTATAGTAAATCTGACAATTTTAAAATTGGTCATTAATTATTTATATGTTTAATTTATTTAAGTTATGTAATTGCTTTTTTGTCTGGGGTTGTGGAGGGGTAATTGAGTGTGAATTAATACTTTTAGAAATAATAATCAATACTTCTTTTTATATGAAAATGTATTAAAGAATTTTTTGTTGTGCAATTAATTTCACATTATATAACATTTTTATAATATTGCATGGTCCACAAGTTTGTTGGCATTTGATTTTCAATAGCAAATCTGACCACTCCACCCACCAAATATCTGCACAGTCCACAATGTTTTTTGGGACTGGATTGAGAATAGTAAATCAGACCTCCACCTCCCAAATAAAAGCACTTTCCCTGATGTCTAGTGGAGTCCAAGAATCACCGTTGTGACCTGTGATGGGCTCGTTATTTGTTGGGGTGGTAAGCTTCAGTGATAGGCCCAATGAAAACCTAACTATGAAGATTTACCTAGTTGTGACAAGTGTGAGTGAGTGAGGCTTCTACCCATTGGCCATGAGCTGCTCTGTAGGACCTGTGTGCGAGCATGCACACCATTGGGACTGCCCCCGCCATCAGTGAGTAGAGCCAGATTCTACATATCATCTTTTCAAGGAATGAACACAAAATAACTTTAAACACCACCAAGGCAGCTACAGCAGTAGCTTGAGGACAGCTACACTTGATGATATTTAACATTAGTGTATGAAGTTGAATTAAATTTATTTCATCAGCGTTAGGGAGACTTTAGGTATTTCATACAGATCTTCGCACACCACTAAACCTAGAAATAGCCTACCTCTCCCGCCCACAACTCCCCTACACACTGTGTGTGATATATTTGCTCTTTGAAATTCGATGTTTTTGTTGTGATTGAAGTTCTTTTTCGTTTCAACTCAAAGCACTAGATGGACATTTAATTATTGACTATTGTTACTTGATTATGGTCTGAGTCTTTATTCCACCACCCCTCTAAGTAAGCTTTGGACCGCTACCCCCCTTATCAAGGATTTACGGGATGTTTTGGTGCTCAGCTTAAGGTCCAAGAGTAAGGTAAAGCCACCATTTGACTATTTACTATTTGAGCCCTGAAACCCCTGAATGCTACCAAAAAAGTACCCAGAAGACTAGATTTGGTGGGAAAGAGTTACATAACACAAGTTATACAATTTTTCAAGTGCTAGCGACTTCATTATACAAGTGAACTGATAGACAAGTTCACACAATGTGGTTGATTCTGATGTTATAGTAAAAAATGATGTTAAGGGACAAATTTACTATAAAAAAAGCATGCAGTGCAACGGAGGAGCGAAAGTTTCTGCATTCCATCAATGGGAGAGGGTAGAATAGCATCATATCTAACACGATATGGTGCTGCTTCTCTCTTCCTCTTTGCTGACACACTTTATTCAGCCTTGCACTATTCACACCCTCTTGCGCCATTCTGTAGGGCTGTGTCCGTTATGTATTATATTAGGGTTTGTACCGGAAGGAAACTCTTCCAGTGCAAAATACTATGCTTAGGCATACTTTATACATTTTGTAAGTTTGAATGAGTGCTGTAAAGTACAGCACACTTTCAAATTTGGAAAAGTTTGGAAAAAAATACTTCTACATTTTGTGCCTGGTTTGCATCAATTTTGTGACGCAAATCTGGCACAGAGTGTTAATAAATGTAATTCTAAATATCCACTACACCACCTCCTCCAGAGCAAAGTGCCGCCATCAGCGCAGAGCGCGTTTGATCGGTGAACCAGTTCGGGTAAGTTCCTATACCTACTAAAGCCATTTGTCTGACTTCCTTTATTGTTTAAATGACTTCTTGTCCTCAGCTCCTCACCCCGCCGACATCTATTATTCACCTCTCAGCAATATTGCATTGGATTCAGAAGTTGTCACTTTAGTCCTGGACTTGCTAACATTTATGTCAGGGACGTTGGTGTTTTTATATTAAATATCGTTGAATGTAGGTATATCCCAATAAAAAAGCCGGCTTCTGTGGTGAAGTTATGAGTAAACTTCTTTATTTCATATAAAGGGGCATATTTACTAACTACTTACGATGTCCTTGCGTGAAACTTTACAGCACTTACGATTTTCAAAGCCATGCAAGGGGCAATTTGCATCCCCTTGCGTGACTTTGTAAACAAATGTCACACAATGCAGCACTGTACGCTGCATTTCATTACATTGTGGTGTGATAGGAGTTCCATGGGTGGAGCTTGGGTGTTCCCGTGCATCCATCCATGGAATTTGATGCAATCCCAGACTTACTATAGGCAGTAAACCTGGGATTGTAACAAAATGGTGGACCTACAACATAGAAGCGTAACAAGGAAAAATATTGCTATTTCTCCTTGTTCATTCTCTTTCTGTGTGTTATGCATTCTGCATCATGCATATACCAGGAAATTGGCTTGTTTTTGTGCATAATCCTGCCTGTAATGCAGGCACCCTTTCATCATGGCGCAAGGGTGCTTTCATTGACTTTAGACAGCACACAGTGCGTCAGCATTAGGAGACAGCAGAAGTGTGACATATCTTAGTAGATATGGCACATTTCAGTTCGCTCCCTTTCACGTAACGTAATGCAGCCAGTTGCCTTGCTATATTGTGTTGCATGAAATCTTGGTAAATCTGCTCCTTAGTTCATATCAGTTTTCAACAAAAATGTCAGATGGAATGCCTAATTTCATCAAGCAATGCTCAGCCAAGAAGTGGTTCGCTCCAACTAATATGCTGAAGAGCTTTTTTGAGGCTCAATGGTGAATCAGTAAGCTGTGTAATATAAAACTATATATCCACCAGTCGGTCAGCAATCAATCAGCATCTTGTGATGCGGTTTGCATCGAAGTAGGGCTTATGCTGCACAGCCTAGTTCTAAATGCCTATGTAACAAATGGATTTTAAGCACTTTGTACACTCAGTGGTAGTCAAGGAAATGTATGGAGTCCAGCAGCATCTGGCAGGTGCTACGAGAAAACGAAATCAGATTAACCTAATGCCCTGTATGAGTTGCCACTACTGTTATCGGGAGAGCAGACAGCACTCACATCAATCTTTGCACGCTCCTCTGAAAATCATTTTAACTGTCGGTATTACCTTTTTAGTCAGTTTCCCACTTTTACTATTCACCAACTCCGAGTGTAAATTTACTAAAAAAGTTTAACTCACACATCTCTACCCTCAGAGTCATGCAATTGGCTTATTCTCGTGTGGGTGGCTGACATCCATCTCTGACCCTTCTTAAATCCATTTTACTCCTCCCTAATCCCATTCTTTTTTATTAGGTCTCGCTGAGTCAGCGCGCATGCGCTGCTCGAAGAGACATTTTATAGGTGAGTTTTCAAAGTGCTGCTGGCTGGCCTAGCGCTTGTGTTCATGCGAGCGTGCACGCGCGAATCGCCAGCTTTCAGCAGCACTTTGAAAACTCACCTGCTAAAGTCATCAAAGCTGAGTGCATACCACAAACTCTAAAAATATGCATCTCACACACTTCCGCATCCATCACTCCCCTATGTGCTGGATCCTAGAACACGATAACCCTCTCCCTCAGCAAATAAATGTAAATAAACCATTCGACAAAATACATGTAGTTCTCTTCTCTATTTCCTTTCCTGTCTCAAAGCAAAGCATTATTGCCCCCTGCTGGCTGCAGTGGGAAACTGCGGTTTGTGAATCTCCATATTTTTTGTTCCCCGGTGCGTGCGGTTCATGTGGTCTTCACATGTCGTTGAGACAACGGCTTTCACTTGAACGCTGAAGCCTCGCCTCCCCAGCGTGAGAACAACACGACTACGAGCCTCTTCATGCTCTCCGTTCGCTAAGAACCAATCCCAGAAGCACTGGTCGCACTCCCGCGGCGCCTGCTCTGGTCCTGACCAAAGCGACGTGCGTCATCCAGACAGCTCGCTGCTGGGTCGGCTGCATACACGACGCTTCGAATCAAAACCCACCACGCATGAACTGTGAGTGCGGACAGGCAACACCGAACTACTTGTACTTAAAAAATCGGTACCTAAAACGCCTGTGTTCTCACCTATCTAATGCTATGTGGTCTGTAAGTAGCTATCCTTTATTTAGAAAGATACCATTAAATTATGTGGTGTGTTTGTACGTATTATTTATAGGAGTAGCGCAAACCTAGCTAGAGGCTACTAACAGAATGCTGAACATTGGCGCATGTATTCCTTGTCCTCTGTTCCATTGGGTATTCCTCCAATGCCTCCTTGTTAAACATATCACTGTTTGGGCACTTCAATTGTACCAGTTTAACACCTAATGGTAGCAATAAGAAACCAAAAGGTGACCAGTCAACCTTTGCAAAGGGCCTTCTTCTGCGCAGCAACATGTTGCTGTGGTTTTCGTAACTGTTGAACCCTTTGAGGCAGAAACAAAATGGTTTTGTCTTTATATTTGCCGATTATGCAGCAGATAATGTATTATGTGCCAAATACAGCAAATCTTTAATAATGAGAAAAATATCGCAACCACACAAATGCATAGTTGTCCTAAATGCTTTTGTGCCATTAAACCGTCCATCAGTTGTATTTTCATTAAATTAACACCACACATTGCAGCAAAGTTATCCATCACTTCATGCTACCCCCTTGTGTTGATTGATGTCAGGCCAGAGGTTGGCACAATGGTAAACAGCATCGTTTTAGGTCTGGCTACGGATACTTGCATTTGTCTGGAGGACCTCACATTATCAAATCTTAAAGAAACTGCAATATAAACATGACAGAGAGAGTGGACTTGGGCCCAGCCCCATCCAGCCATAAGATGTGTAGCTGCAATTGAGAGTCAGTGTGTGTTATTTGATTTATTTTATTCTCTGGAAAAATCGTTTTGTAATAGCCAATTTATGGATCTTTAGTTCAGGAGGAGCTTGCTATTTGGATGCCTTAGCCCATCTTAAAGACCAAGTTTTATTCACTGACAGCCCTTGCATGCTCATTTGTTTTACTCATAGTTGTTAAAAGAGCTGAAATCCGAATCCCCTGCCCACACCAGTATCCGGCCCCCACATTTAGAGAGGGGTAGGTTTACCTGCTGTGGGAAAGCCTGCAGGTTCCCATCACAGCGGGCAGCACACACCGGCCTTGGGCAGAGCTCCCAGTCTCCATGGCCACTGACCCTTGTCAATGACACAGGAAATGGGCCCTTTAAATGAACAGGCATCAGAACAGCCACATGGAAGACAAGCATTGGCATAGCCAATAGGTCTCGCTTTTGGGACCTTATAAGTATTTAGTTATGCAGCACAATATCCTTGGTGCAACAACATCAACTGTTGCATGGCTAAACACTTATAAGGTCCCTAAGGCGAGACCTATTGGCTATGCCAATGCTTGTACTAAGTCTGCCTCTTTTCCCACCTACTCCTCGGTGCCCCTCCAGCATCTACTACTAAAATCTGTACTTACATGTGCGAAGTTTCCTCAGTCGGGGCGGAGAACTCACACATATTAGTGTAGGCTAAACTTACACTGTGTAGTACGTTTTGTAGTATGTTTTGCAGGTTGTGAATCAGGCCCCCTGTCTCTCTAAGCGACAGAGGTCACAATGTTGGCACGAAAGGGAATGCGGAAACACATGCCCATACTTATATTTTTTCACATAGCGCAACTCAGAAAGCCACTTTGCTGCATTAAAGGACAGGATTGCACTGTATTTAACATTCCTGTCCTTTCCTAGTGATGGCGCACTTTAGGCTGCCTAGTGCCAACGTAGGCACACTTGTGTCACGTGCAATTGTATCTGCGTTGTAGGCAGGATTATTTTTGTGCAGGAAGGGACGCCTTCCTGCACAAAAACAATCCTCAGAGGCATTGTCCTCTTTCTATGTGTGCTGCAGAATGCAGCATACATAGAAAGATGAAAAAACGAGGAGAAATAAAGATATTTCTACTCGTTATGCCTTAGGCATTGCTTTTTGATGCATTCCCAGATCTATCACAAATGGTAAATCTGGGAATGCATCAGAATCCATGGGTTGATGCGTGGGAACACCATGCTTCACCCACTAAATGCCTCCCTGGGGCAGAGTAATAAAAGGCAGTGATTGCGTGGCTTGATAAATCTCACTTAGGTTTTGCGTCACCCTTGCGCCCACTTGTATGGTGCAAGGGCAACGCACAACCTTGATAAAGCTGGCCCATAATTTGCTGACCTATGAAGGCAGCCATCTTCTCCTTCGCAGCTGATTTGCAAGGTATTATAGAAGGGACACTGCTGCATTACCTGTGAAGGTATCCTTTGTGCTTTTCTAGACTGACACATCTGGCTGAGTGCACATACCGTACAAAACGCAGTTCTCTTCACAAGCTATGCATCTAAGTCTGTGTTTTATATTACGTTAAGGGTGATAAAATGAACACTGCCGACTACAATAGATGAGTTAATGAGAGGTATGACGTTTTTCAAAAAGGAAAGTCATTTTCCTATTGGAGAAAAAAATACGAATCATTAAAAATGGCATCCAAATCTCACATTTAAACTAACCCTAAAAAGTTAGTTTTTCCACTGCAAAATGTCTATCTTAAGTAGGGTTAGTGTTTCCAGTAAAAAACGGTTCTTGAATACCGAAATAGTCAGAAATCTAAGACAGGAAAGGGATGTATATTTCCGCTACAGCATTTGCACCTTCATGATGGATAAAGGTGCTTTTCAGTTTTCATAGTATTGTTACTTCTGAGTTTTTTTAAACTGAAAATCTCGAAAGTTGCTGAAATATTTAAAAAACACACTTAATTTTTTTTTTAAAACTAGGTTAAAGGTTTCCAAAGTCTAGAAAAACACAGGTTTTCTGATACGAAATTCTGAATTGTTTAAAATGTGCCCTCTTCGGTATATTTCATCCAGTCGCACATTTCTCCAGCAGCTAGGTTTGTGCTGACAGTGAAACACTCGGAGATGCCACCTCTGGTTCTTTATGCAAGATTTAACTCCACACTGTGCGGCACACACAGTGGTGGCTGCTATTTAATGGCGGTGGGGGGGAGTTTCATGGTTAGGGAGGGAATACATTTTTTTTTTTTTACTATGTGCCACTGCCTCTTGGTCCTCTTTGCCCGCTTCCAGGACCCCAGGGCAGGAACAGGAAGCACCCAGGCCACCCTAAGCCAATCAAAACACTGCAATGCAGCATTGTAATTTGGTCTGAATGCTGTGGTTCGGCGCTCAGATGGGGACAGGGAGCCTGGGCATGTTCTCCATTCAGGCTGTAATGCAGCCTAGGTGGAAAACATGCAAAGCGAGCATAACAGTTTGGCCGGCCCGAGGCAGCCAGCCAAATCGCCATGTGCACTTAAGAGAGTGCAAACCACTCCTCTTGCTCCTCTGTGAGAGCACAGCTCCGCCTTTACCCAGCTGAGCAACAACGGAAAAATAAAATGATAATGACAATGAGTTATTATAATTTTATTTTTTCCTTTTTGACCTTCGCAGTGGGGCAACACTCCTCCGCCTTAGCGGAGGAGCTACCCCTGTCCTCATATACTCTCGATCTATCTTGACGTAGCCTCCCAGGAGGGAGACTCATTGCCCAGTGTTAGAAATGGGAACCCCTGGTTGGCGTCGGTAAGTACCAGCGACAAGCAGGGACCCTTCACTTCTAGTCAGGGCGTAGGATTACCCCTAAGAATAACCCCTGCTCACCCTCAAGGTTGCGTGGCGCGAGCAGACAAGGCTAATCCCCAGGCATTATACAGTTAAGCATTTGAGAGCATACACACAGTAAACACATTAGTTGCACCACAGAGGGACACCAGTCAGGGTTTTATGAAAATATATATTTCTTATGCAGGCTTAAGTACAAGACCATCAATAACGTTTTTAAATGCACGCAATACTGTTTTGGATCAAGAGTTCTCTTATAAATGGGCTTAAAGTCAGGTTTGTGCAGATCGTACTTCTTGGGGCGGTCCCCTGCGTGTCGAGGTGAAATAACGAGTCTTTACAATAAGACGGACCCTCTGGTCCGCGGTGTGCACTCTTAGGTGCGATGTGCACAAAATACCTGACAGGTGTTTTGGACGATGTGGGGCCACCAAAAGACGGTCGTCGGCAGCTCCTGACAGGCATGTCCGGCTCTCAGCAAGCGCCGCGATGCGGGGCGTTGGGGCGGGACCTCCGGAGGTGCTGCGGAGTGGTCGGACTGCGGCAAAGTCCGGGATGGGAGATTCCTTCTTGGCGAGGTTGCTTCCTCAGGGGCGGCAAGGCGGCACTTAGCGGCCTGTACGCGGCGCACAGGGTGGCTTTTCGGGTGCGGCGCGACCTCGGGGGGTGAGACACAGTGCGAGAGGGTACGCTTTTAGTCGTACACACCGTACTTCTCTTGGAACTGCAATTAGAGGTCGTGGCGGCTGTCGGCGGTGGCGGTGCGGCTCTGGTCGTGAAGGGGAGAGCGAGCCAAGTGTGGGGCGGCCCCAGCGGGACACGGTGCGAGCTACGGCTTCACTCAGCGGAGGCACACAGTGTCGGGCGGCACCAGCAAGGACTCGAGGTACTTCAGGGCAAATAAAGATTGCGAGCAACACTCAGCGATGGCGTCAGCGGGGCACGAGCATAGGCAGTCCAGCAGCTCGTTTTTGAAGGGGGAAAGAGCCCAATGGTCCTGGGGATCAGTTCGGGGGGCAAGCTCGCTTCAAAGCCCTTGGAGATTTGTTCACAAAAGCACAAGTTGATTCAAAGAATGTCTTTCTCAGTCTTTTTCTCTCCTTCTTGCTGCAAGGCACCCACCACAGGCCAGTCTCCCAGGTCAGAGACAGTAGTCCTCCATGCAGCTTTCCCAGGTCCTTCTCGTCGGGCAGAGGATCTTCTTGGCGCAAACAGGATCTAATTTCTTGGGAGCAGGGTCCCAATACTTATACCCCTAATTCCTTTGTTCCTCTGGGGTAGAGGGGCCTTTGCCCAGTCCAGACAAGTTCCTGAGCACTTTGTTGACATGACTCTGCCTTTCTATTCAGGGTGCAGGGCAGAGACATCAGCCACTCCACAGGAGGTGGAGCCAGCATTGTGGTGGCAGAGCACAGCCCTATTCAGAGTCCAGGTGCACTCCTCCCACCCATCTGGATGTCAATCTCTCTATTCACCACCAGGCTACCTAGCCCTGCCCCTCTGGGTTTCCCCAGCCCTGTCACTCACACAAACCAGACAGGCAGATACACATCATAGCAGAGGCGGGCTGAAATGGTTAGGCAAGCAAATACCAACTTTCTAAAAGTGATATTTGCAAACACAGAATATTAAAATAAACGTTACTAAAATATGTATTTTATTATTCTGAGTTCAGGCTTACTAAACTCGAATTTCTACCATGTTCCCTGGGTCTGTTAGGATCATAGGATGTAACAATTCTAACAGCCCATTCTGGCCTATGGGAACAGGTAGCCTTACAATAGTGAAAAACGAAAATGGCTGTAATTCACTATTAGGACATGCCACACACATCAGGGCTTGTCCTACCTTATGCTTACAATGCACCCTGCCCTTGGGCCTACCATAGGGGTGACTAATATGAAGTTAAGGGAAGGTTTAGGGACTGGCAAGTGGGTGCACTTGCCCAGTCAGCATGACAGTACCAGACTGCACGCAGGTTCTGCAATGGCAGACCTTAGGCACATTTTACTAGGCCGCTTCTGTGGGTGGCGCAACCAGTGCTGCAAGCCCACCATCAGCATTTGTATTTACAAGCCCTGGGCAACCCTGATGCACTTTACTGGGGTCTGACAGTAAACCAAATAAGCCAATCATGGAATCCAACCAACATATACATTTTACAGTAGGAAGAGCATATGCACTTTAGCACTGATCAGCAGTGGTAAAGTGCCCGGAGTCATAGAACAGCCAACAACAGGTCAGAAAAAATGCAGGAGGAAGGCAAAAAGTTTAGGGATGACCCTGCAAAAAGGGCCAAGTCCAACACCCAGTATTTAACTTACTGTGGTTGGAGAGGTTGGAAATCTCGTACATTTTGAAGCTAAAAATATTAAATAAAATGCAAGTTTGTTCAAATGTATTCAGCTTAATATAGGACATTTCTGTATGCCTGCATATCAGTGTGGCAATGGAGACAGCACCTAAGGTCGTGTAAACAAAACAAGCACCTCTAGGCAATGACGTTTGTTTTAAGCCTGAAACCTTCCATAAAACCATTCAGCACTGTCCATTACCTTCGTCCTCCTTCCTCATCCCAGTCCTCACTTATGGAGCGATGCCGCCTTAGTGAACACAATTCACCCAGCTGAAAAAAATCCCCTGCTTGTGCCCCTCCCAATATGATTCCATAGGAAGAGTACCTCCTGTGCCGCAAATAGGAGGAGCCTGCCCTGTAACTTCCTGTTTGTTATTCTGTCAACATGGAATTTGTCTAGTAGAATCCTGGTGAGTGTTTTTTTCTCCTTTTCTTCCATCTGTGTGTTGCCTGGAGTAGCACTAATTTATACACAAGACAGGACAGCATCCTGTTACCAGGCATGCTACCTCCTCAGCATGGCGATTAGGTGGTAGCCTCTGCCGAGTAAAGCCTCTCTGTTAAGAAGGGTCACTGCTTAGTAGTGAAGTTCACAGCCTGCTTAGTCTGAGGCTCTTATTTGAGGACTTCTTACTCTTATTCCATGATTTGGACCGCCACCTTCCCGAATCAAGATGGTGAAAGGAACAAATGATGGATGGTATGCTGAACAATGCAGACATTCACCCCCATTTATACAGATCTGGGTTTAATCCATCATTCTTTTGCTAACCACACCACCTCAGTTTGGACCCAGCCATATGCAAATCAGTCTTGACCCTATTCCTCATGGGAACAGTCCAGCCCAAACAGCCCAAACTTACTTCTGTCTCTTTGACACCAGGCTCTCGGTACCCTATCTTAATCCCTGTACCTGACGTAGATAAACGTCCCCAGGCACGGCAGATTTATTCTGTATAAGGGTCACCACTTTTTTTATCCATGGCCAACAACCAGCGGTGCATGCTCATCTTTGTTTAGAAAAGGATTAGTAGAGGATTAGCGAATGTTTTCAAAACATATCAATTCTAGAAGAAACCCTGGAGTGACCACTTTAGTATAAAAGACCCTCACTCCCCCTTACAGAGGGAGGGGAATTCCTTCCAGGCTCGACCGAGACTCTGCAGGGTGATCCTTCGACAGGCAGATACCTGTCATCCCTTGCGGGGTGCCATCTTCGACGCAGAGACGGGGTCCTTCATTCAGAACCATCAGATGAGAGGTTAGCACTTCCCCGGGGGATTCTTGGCTCCATTAGGATATATCCTAGCACTTACATACACATGCTTCACCTATATATCTGGGCTAGGTACATTTAGGTAGGCTACGCATCGTAGGATTTCTAAAGGAAAGGGTTTGCGTGAAAGGTATTGTTACTGCCATATGGCACGGTGCAGCCAGGATAGAGGAACACCCTAAACCCCTAGTTGCGTGTGGGTGAGGACCCACACACTTTAACAGAAAACCAAAGTCCCGGGCACACGTAAGCTAGGTAAATTGCTTGTTGTCACAAAAAGTCACATATATTTTCTCAATGTCTGATAATTATTGTCCACGCATGAGTTCCTTCAAGTATTAAATCTTTATAACACAACCAGTCAAATCTTTATGAACGCAACCAGCCAACACGTGTTTCGTCACATTTGGGAAGTATCCCGTGACTTCCTCAGGGCTGTAATGGGAGCGCCGTTGTCGGGTGGCGTCGCTTCGCCGGTGATAATTCCAATCCGGCAGAGCTGGCGGCGGGGGATGTTTGAAAAGATAACTCAGAATAACGAGTTAATCATGAAAGGCCAATCCGGAATAACGAAGACCTACGGTGTATTGAAGCGGAGCCTGCCTGAGAAAACCGCTCAGAAGCTAAAGATTTGGCTGGTTGTGTTCATAAAGATTTAATACTTGAAGGAACTCATGCGTTGACATTAATTATCAGACATTGAGAAAATATATGTGACATTTTGTGACAACAAGCAATTTACCTAGCTTACGTGTGCCCGGGACTTTGGTTTTACGCATCGTAGGAGTACGCTACTGCTATTGTTTTATATAATCTGCTTTTTTTCATCTTATTAGCACTATGGTAGAAATGTATCTGCTATTTACGATATTGGTGCTAGCGATCCCATTTGTCTGCTCCTGACTTTTGGTTGTCACAACGAATATGTTTCATACTAGACTGACGCTTGACCAATAAATAATTATTGAAACCATTCCAATTGTCATTCTATGTGTTTTCTGAGAAAAGTAAGCATGAGTAACTGAGCGAAAGATACCGTATTGTTTTCCATGATACCTGAGGAATCAGGGTTGTCATGTTCAGCGGTTGCCAGAAACTACACACACTGCTGTAGAATACAGCAGGTGGTAGTGGTACCATAGAACTAGCTGGTCTAACGGCTGACTCATCCTGAGGGGGTGTCCAGAGTCTGTCTGCACACCAATCCCTCAGTTTAGGTCATCCAAAACGCACAGGTCCTGGGGGGTCCTAGGCACTACACGACAAATTGGCTTATCGGTGCCTCTTTTTTCTGCATGGCAACGTTGTGATTGGCTTAGGGGAGCCTGATTGTTCCTCCTGGAACTTCCAGACTGGAGTCAGGAAGAGAAGAGAAGCAGATACTACAATGAGAAACAGCTGAAAAGGTAAGTTTAAAATATATATATTTTCAACACCCCTCGCCACCTCGGTTCCCTACCAGCCGCCACTGAAAGCATTTAAATAATTTATGGGCCCAGACCTGTTGAACCTATCTAAGGTCATTAAAAGTACTTCTCTGCCATCATTAACTTTTACTTTTAGAACTTTGGTCTTCAGAAACAAGCTCAGCAACTGGCAAGCAAATTGCGATGCAGGGCGCGCTACGAAATTCGTTTTATTTATTTAATTGTTTACTTACCTCCAATTATCCATATTCCGGTTTTTAGTACCCCCCACGCTGCCCCTCCCCCACCCCGCCTTTCCACCCCACGGAACTCCCTCCACGGGCCGCGGCTGGTTGTAAACATATTGCGGTGTAAAGACCGCGTTGTAATGGATGTCTCTCGAATTTGTAGTGTGTTGTTTCTTTTCTCATTAGAGATGCAAAGGTGGGCGTTATGGGAAAGGGAGCTAAAGCAAGGAATTACGCGTTAGCGTGACCTTGCTGATTAAGGGATAAAATTATCGCCGCTTTTCGTCCGAAAACGGACGCTAAAGCGGCGATATTATTTTATCGTTAGATTGCTGAAATGCCCCTAAATCGTAGAACGGACCAGCAATGCTACCTGTGTTGAATGGCCCAGGAATCCCTAGTCCATGGGGTTTGCCTTTGCAGTAACTAGAGGTCCCAATGGGCCTACTGGCTTGGGTTTATTGGCTACTCCCAAAGTTCCATCAGCAAGGTAAACAGAGTTGCTTTGAGGCAAAAGAAACCTGGATGAAGGGTGGTTTGTGCCTACTGAGAACAAGAATGTTAAAATTCCCGAACTTTGTCTCAATTGTTTTGAATAACACCAAGATTCAAGGAACACATCACCTGTGCGCCATTCAAAAAAATATTTCCTGTAGCTCCAGAGAGGAAGTGCTGTCAGTTAAGGACAGGGTTCATGTCATGTCACCCCCCATAAAACATATTATGAATCCACTATTGCTCTTTTTCATGGTGGGTGGTCCCCTGGGACATTTGAAAGCTGAAAGCCCGTTCTTTACTTTCTAGTTATATTGCTTCCAAATTATTTTAACCTGCACTTCCCAGATGGTTTAAGGATTAGACCTATTTGCAATATTTAAGCATCAGAAGTCCGGTTGATAATCTTTATGAATTTTCTAACATCTGTCTTTTTTCAATATAGCTATAATTAGGATGCATTTTATAACTGTTTTTTTTAGAAGCACTTGGCACTTTTTGTAGGGTGCCTCACATATATACTGTTTATGTAATATTGTCACCTCTTTCTTTTTACCCATCTGGTGCACAACCTCCTGGCATGGTTTTAATTTCTTTTTAGTCCAAATGATAACTTTATGAATTTGCTATGGTTCAATCCTTTCGACTGTATCAATGTTCTTTCTGTCATTTTATAAGTCATCAAGGGCATTTAGACATTTTTACACAAGTTGCAATGATTTTAATTAATCGCACAATCAACTATATCTATCTATGGATCCATAATTTCATGTAGTTTTGCAAACGGAAATTACACATATTTCACACTCCTGTTATAGGTTGAATTTTCCCCACCCTGAAAGTTGCCTGTAGGTGGAGAAAATCCTAGGAAAAATCGTTTACAACGCACGCTTTACAAAGCGTGTCATTACAACAAATCTTTTACAACGCGAAATCCATTACAACGCATGTCATTACAACCCATAATCCATTACAGCGCATTCCCCAAAGTAACGCCCCAGCGGAGTTAGAATAGTAATTGCGGTGTCATGGATTATGCATTGTAATGACATACATTGTAACAACATGCAATGTAATGGATTTTGCCTTGTTAAAAATGTGTTGTAATGACACGCGTTGTAACGCGTGCATTATAACATATCCTATTCTAAAATCCTGCCTATTTAGTGGGCTAATATTAGTTAAGGCCTATATACTAAGCCATCCCAATGGAAGATCAACCAGTTTGGGGAGGTGATTATTCACTCTATTTCGGAAATATTGACTGAGATAGAAGACAGTGGGGAGCCCTGGGGGCACCTCAAAGGCTAAAAGCCAAGGGTAGAAATAAAAGTGAGTGAGATATACAGGGTGGATCTAATAATCTAGGCTGCATCAGAACCAGGTAAGCGTGGTAGTGTGCATCATAATATTTGATGGATTTGTTTATGGAAACAAACTGTTAAGGGGGTATTTGGGAATAATGATAGGTCTAAATTGATTTCCGGGCTAACTTTAAGCTATTTCTAAACATTTTATTGAAGGATATTCAATTCTATAAGGGCCTTTATTATTGCTCACAACACATTTCAGAAAAATACAATTTCAAAGAATATATTAATTGAAAACAATTTCAAAGGAAAATTCAGATTTTGCTGTAACTTTCTTTGAAATAGACATTTCAGTGAAAACTATTTGGTTGAAAAAGTGTTCGATGTAATCGTGAATGAAGCGTCCTCTGTTTGTAATACATTCTCCAATACTTTTCTAAAACATTTTTGAATACTTTTAAACTTAACTTAACCCCTAACCTCAACCCTAATTTAAAACTTTCTATTTACCCCAGCCCTACTCTAATATAAGCAGGATCTTACCCCTTACTAAGATTAACCTGATTATGACCAAAACTCTCACACTGGGTTTTGGCCATAACACAGTCGCTAGAACTTAGCCTGACCTTAAACTAACCCCAATCTTATTTATGCATTTATTTGTTTGTTTATTTATTGATGTATTTATATGTACTAAACGTCCACCCAAACAGGTTTCAGAGTGCTATACAACAGCCATATAGTGACAGTGATGTAATAAAATCACAGTTGTATATGAAAGGGTAGATGGATTGCAGGGCAGCTGGAAAGTTCTATCAATAGAAGAAAAAGAGATACTACGCGATGTGTGGAGGGGAAGAAAGGGACTTTGGAAATAAATACAGAAGAACTTGAAGAATCTTCAACATTTCATTACAGGAGTAATAAAAACATTTGAGAAATAGTTGAATAAATATATGGAATATATTCACATGGGGGCAAGAATGTGTGATGTGCCTACGTCTATCTGGGTATCAGAGTTCTCTACAATGCAAGTGGGGGAAAGGAACTTACCCTATCTGCATCACCGATCATAGTGCAATAGATAGGCAATTCAAATATTGACTGCTGCACATTCAAAATAGAAAAGGCAATATGAAACACTTTAGAAATGGAAGAACCCACAAGGAATAGGGAGAGGGGAATAAAAGAGGGATACATAGGTATGAGATTTAAAGTAGGAAGGTAAGTAATAAACATGTAAAAATATGCAAAACTTGAACCTATTCTTGATCCCAATCTTTACTTAAACTTTAAACCTGAACTTAATTCTGCATTGACCATCATGTTGACCGCACCTTTTCCATTAACATAATTCAAATGAGATGTAATCCCCTTATTTATATTTCCCTTGCTTGTTTTAACAGTGAAATGTTTTTGCAATTACATGTTTTCAAAGTAATATATACTCAAATAAAATGAAAGAATATGGAGTATGGTGTGTGTGCACGTATATATATTACCTACTGGCGGTCGCCAGTAGGTAGTTATAGTTAGGACCACGTTTCCATAGGAAATCCGCAACATTCTATTTTGAATAACTTTGGCGCCGGTCGACGAATCCTCGCGAATTTTTCAAAATAGGTGGGGCGTTACGCTCCGCTCCTACCCTGAAAGTCTCGGGGGGATTCGTCAAGCGGGGCTGAGATAAAAGGGGGGTCCCAAAACGCGTTTTTCCGATGCATTTTTCCATAGGACCTTTAGACACAGCTACAGCCCGAACGGCTGAACAGAATTACTTGAAATTTGGCAGAGAGGTAGTCCTCAGGTCAAGGAAGTGCCTTTTGTAGGTTTGGTGTAAATCTGTTCAGTAGATTCTGAGAAAATAGCCTTTAAACCAATATATATATCTGAGCCAGCTTACGGTGCGCTTACGGCGCGCTTACCGTACGCGTACGGTGGCGTGCGCGAGCGCGATTCTGATTGGCTGTTAGATCTTAGTAAACATTCGAATCGGTCGAAACCAGGAAGCGGCGGCCGCCATTTTCTCTCTCGCTCTCTGAGTTGGGCAGCAAAAACGAAGCCCAAAAATGTGTAAAGAGGCAGTTTCTTGAGATCCTAACCACCCAGGATTGATATAGGGGTCCCCAAACAACCCCCAAGCCCAAAAAAAAAAATTTTTTTTTTTCGGAAATTCGCCGATTACGCTTACCGTACGCGTACGGCAAAAAAATTTTTAAAAAAAAATTATCCACATTCTCCCCACCCCGTGTGCATGGCCCAGCACAACTATGAAATTAACAAAAAATACATTTCACAAAGATGCGCATAATATGTCCCCCATGTGCGCACGGTGCGCGAAGCGCATGATGCGTACATGGCCCATCTCGCATAACGTGGGCACGCGGTGCGCGCAGCGCACCGCGAGACCACCGTGCGTGCACGGCACTAACTGCGTAAAGTGGGCGCGCGGTGCGCGAAGCGCACCGTGCGCGCACGGAACGAACTGCGTTAACTGGGCGTAAAGTAACTTAGCATTTAAAAAACCGTACAAATTCACTGAAAAAACCATAGGTTTCACACACGTTATAGTTAGGAATTAGCATTTAAAAAACCTTGCAAATTCACTGAAAAAACCATAGGTTTCATACATGTTATAGTTAGCTGTACATTTCACTCGTAAAAAACCAATGAAATTCCCCCGTTATAGTTAGTGCAGGCAACTATAACTCACGCGACCGCAATCTTCTGCTGATGACATATGTGTCTTTATGCTAATACTGTATTTAGACACTTATTTGCCCATGTCTTCTTCCATACATTTTTAGCTATACATATATTACAAATATTTTTTTTTCATAAAGACACATATGTCATCAGCAGAAGATTGCGGTCGCGTGAGTTATAGTTGCCAGCACTAACTATAACGGGGCAATTTCACTGGTTTTTTATCAGTAAAATTTCCGCTAACTATAACATGTGTGAAACCTATGGTTTTTTCAGTGAATTTGCAAGGTTTTTTAAATGCTAATTCCTAACTATAACGTGTGTGAAACCTATGGTTTTTTCAGTGAATTTGTACGGTTTTTTAAATGCTAAGTTACTTTACGCCATTCGAGGTGTGCGCGCCCACTTAACGCAGTTCGTTCCGTGCACGGTTTTTATCAACTTTAATAAGCCCTGTACATTTGGTGGCCTTCGGCCACCAAAAGCACAGGGGGTGGGGTCAATGTGGATAGTGTTTTTTTTATTTCGATTTTATAATTTCATGTTGCCAAAATTTAGTTTTTTTTACCTATTAATAAGCCCTGTACATTTGGTGGCCTACGGCCACCAAAAGCACAGGGGGTGGGGTAAGTGTGGATAGTGTTTTTTTTTTTTTTTTTTTTTTTACCGTACGCTTACGGTAAGCGTACGGTAAGCGTACTCGGCGAAATTGCCGAAAAAAAAATAAAACCGTTTTTGCTCTTGGGGGATGTTTGGGGACTCCCTCAACATGACTATGTGGGAGGGAGTTGTCAAAACAGCCCCGTAACATGTTTTTGGCCATCTTGTTTGATAAACAACACTCAGTGCGAGAGACAAAATGGCGGCCGCCGCTTCCTGGTTTCGGCCGATTCGAATGTTTACTAAGATCTAAGAGCCAATCAGAATCGCGCTCGCGCACGCCACCGTACGCTTACGGTAAGCGTACGGTAAGCGTACCGTAAGCGGGCTCAGATATATATATTGATTTAAAGGCTATTTTCTCAGAATCTACTGAACAGATTTACACCAAACCTACAAAAGGCACTTCCTTGACCTAGGGACTACCTCTCTGCCAAATTTCTAGTAATTCTGTTCAGCCGTTCGGGCTGTAGCTCGTTCTAAAGGTCCTATGGAAAAATGCATGGGAAAAACGCGTTTTGGGACCCCCCTTTTATCTCAGCCCCCGCTTGACGAATCCCCCCGAGACTTTCAGGGTAGGAGCGGAGCGTAGCGCCCCACCTATTTTGAGAAATTCGCGAGGATTCATCGACCGGCGCCAAAGTTATTCAAAATAGAATGTTGAGGTTTTCCTATGGAAAAGGGGTCCTAACTATAACTACCTACTGGCGACTGCCAGTAGGTAATATATATATATATATATATATATATATATATATATATATATATATATAAACTTCGAAAGCACTTAACTTGGGTTCGCTTCGTCGAAAAGGGGTCCTAACTATAACTACCTACTGGCGACTGCCAGTAGGTAATATATATATATATATATATATATATATATACATATATATATATTTATATACATATGTATAATTATCTACTGGCGGTCGCCAGTAGATAGTTATCGTTGGGACTGTGTCTCCATAGGAAATCTGAAAATTCTATTTTGAATAACTTTGGCGCCGGTTGACGAATCTTCGCGAAATTTTCAAAACTAATGGGGCGCTCCGCTCAGCTCCTACCCTGAAAGTCTCGGGGTGATTCGTCAAGCGGGGGCCGAGAGAAAAGGGGGTCCCAAAACGCGTTTCCCCCATGCATTTGACTTGAAATTTGGCAGAGAGGTAGTCCTCAGGTCAGACATGTGCCTTTTGCATATATGGAGTCAATCTGTTCAGTAGTTCCTGAGAAAATTGCATTTAAAAGCACATACATATCTATAGCTGCACCCTAACGTGCGCGAGCGTAATTCTGATTGGTGGTTACATGTCAATCAACGTTCGAATCGGTCGAAATCAGGAAGTGTCGGCCGCCATTTTGTTTGTTATCAGTGCGAGAGTGGAAAAGGAAGGTGGCGAACGTGAAAAGGGGGCAGGGTAGAGA
The DNA here is from genome assembly GCF_964204655.1 of Triturus cristatus. Taxonomy (NCBI): domain Eukaryota; kingdom Metazoa; phylum Chordata; class Amphibia; order Caudata; family Salamandridae; genus Triturus; species Triturus cristatus. The sequence goes on along the minus strand of NC_140579.1, from coordinate 382,956,856 downwards.
GTTCCTGACCCCCTAGCCGTAGTCAGGGGGTCCCTGAAGGACCCCGAAGGCAGAAAAAAAAAGTTAAAATTTTTGTACAAAAAATCACGGGGGTGCGCGCACCGTGCGCGCACGGTAAAAAAACAAAAAAAAGTTTATTGTAAAATAAATATATCAAAAATATAATTATACATACATAACTTAGCATTTAAAAAACCGTACAAATTTACTGAAAAAGCCATAGGTTTCACACACGTTATAGTTAGGAATTAGCATTTAAAAAACCTTGCAAATTCACTTAAAAAACCATAGGTTTCACACGTTATAGTTAGGTGGATATTTCACTCGTAAAAAACCAATGAAATTCCCCCGTTATAGTTACTTCAGATAAATATAACTCGCGTGACCGCCACTCTATCACAAGGATGATGTCATCAGTGATGTTAAGGGTGATGCCACTGACCATGTCATGAGTGATGTAATATGTGACGTCATGAGCACAGGATTGCGGGCGCGCGAGTTATAGTTATCTGAAGTAACTATAACGGGGGAATTTCATTGGTTTTTGCGAGTGAAATATCCACCTAACTATAACATGTGTGAAACCTATGGTTTTTTAAGTGAATATATATATATATGTAGATATATGTGTATATATATATGTATATACACCAATTCCAGTCTTCATTCACAAACCGGACACCAACACAGCTAGGTAAATCCGACGCACTTTTATTCTTGGGACCTATTAGGCTCAGATTTCAAACCATAGACTTTCAGCAGTTATAGTTACCTGAGCTAACTATAACTTATGCCCCCACAAATACACTGCTTATGACCTCACATATTACATAATTCTTGGCATAATCAGTGACATCACTGATGACATCTCAAATTACGTCACAGATGACCTCACTGATTAAATCATCCAGTGAGCTTTAGTGTTGCCCTCTGAGTTTGAGTGTTAAAGATATATACTAACCTACTACAAAACTTAGATTAATATACTAGGTGCGCCACTGATGAGTGATACTACTTGTAAGATGCATTATGTAACTGATTGAATGACTGTGTATATCTTTGTATGAGTGGTTGTCTCGCTGTATGGGTGTGAGAGTGGCTGTGTAGGTGGCTGTATGGGTGTATAAGTGGCTATGTGAGTATCTGTCTGGATGACTGAGTTGGCATGTGAGTGGCTGTGTTGGAGAGTGAGTGGGTGTGTGAGTGACTGCATGGGTGACTTAGTGGTTGCGTGAATGGCTGTATAGGTGGGTGTCTGAGTGACTGTATGGGTGAGTGAGTGGGTATATGAATGGATGGCTGTATGAGTAAGCGTTGGGGTGTATAAGTGGCTGGATGGGTGAGTGAGTGGCTGTTTGGTTAAGTGAGTTGGTGTATGAGTGGCTGTATCGGAGAGTGAGTGTGTGTAAATGACTCTATAGGTGAGTAAGCATATGTGGGAGGGCTTATATGGATGGGTGAATGGGTATGTAAGTGGTTGAGTGGATGTGTGAGGAGTGTATGAGTGCTTTTATGGATGAGTGGGTGGCCGTGTTGAGAGGCTATGAGTGAGCAGGTGTGTGAGTGACTGTATAGGTGAATAAGTGGGTGTGTGAGTAGCTATATGGGTGAGTGTGTAGCTTTGTGAGTGGCTATATGGGTGGTAGACTGGTTGTATGAGTAGCTGTATGGGTGAGTGAGTACTTGTGTGAGTGAGTGGTTATGCGATTGGCTCTATTGATGAGTGTGTGGTTGTATGAGTACTTGAATGAATATGTGAGTGGTTGAGTGGGTGCGAGAATAGGTGTATGAGAGTTTGTATAGGGGTGTGAGTAGGTGTGTGAGTGGTTCTGTGGATAATGTCATCAGTGATGCTATGGGTGATGTTACTGTCTATGTCATGAGTGATGTAATATGTGAGGTCATAAGTAGTGCATTGCAGTTATAATTACTCAGGTAAATATAACTGCTGAATTTCTATGGTTTTCCAAAAGTGAATTGTGAGCCTAACTATAACTTCCCTGTAACCATTGTTTTTTTCAGTGTATTTCTAAGGTTATTTTTAATGTTATTTGCTAACAATATTGGCGCTGTAACCTTTGATATTTTAAGCAAATTTCTAATGTTTTGTTAATTTTATTTCCTAGCTGTAACCTGTAACATTTGTGAGTGGGTGTGTGGGTGAGTGCATGAGTGTCTTAGTAGTGTTTGAGTCAGTGTGAGAGTGTCTGAGTGGGTTAGGGAGTGGCTGCATAAGTGTCTCATTGGGTGTGTGAGTGGGTGCATGAGTTTCTGAGTGGGTCTGTGAGTAGCGGTCAGTGTCTGAGTGGGTTTGTGACTGCCACAATGAGTGTCGGAGTCAGTCTGTGAGTGAGTGTATGAGTTCCTGAGTGAGTCTGTAAGTAGGTGCATGAGTCTGAGTGGGTCTGTGAGTCTCTAAGTGGGTTTGTGAGTGAGTGCATGAGTCTCTGATTGGGTCTCTGAATGAGCATGTGAGTGTCTGAAAGGGTCTGTGAGTGGGTGCATGAGTGTCTGAGTGGGTCTGTGAGTAGGTGCATGAGTCTCTGAGTAGGACTGTGTGTGTGTGAGTGTCTGAGTGGGTCTGGTAGTAGGTGCATGAGAATATGAGTAGGTCTGTGAGTGGGTGCATAAGTGTCTGAGTAAGTGTGTGAGTGAGTGCATGAGTTTCTGAGTGGGTCTGTTAGAGAGTGCATGAGTGTCTGAGTGGGTCTGTCACTGGGTGTGTAAGTGTCTGACTGGGTTTGTGACTGGGTGCATGAGTGTCTGACTGGGTCTGTGAGTGGGTGCATGAAGCTCTGAATGAGTTTGTAAGTGGGTGTATGTGTTTCTGAGTGTGTCTGTGAGTAGGTATTTGACTCTCTGAGTAAGTCCATGCGTGGGTGTGTGAGTGATTGAGTTGGTCTTGGAGTGGGTGCATGGGAATATGAGTAGGCCTGTCAGTGCGTGTATAAGTGTATGAGTGGGTCTGTGAGTGTGTGTGTGAGTCTCTAAGTGGGTTGTGTGTGGCTTTGAGTTTCTGAGTGGGTGAGTAAGTGTCTGAATGAGTCTGTGTGCGGGTGCATGAGTCTCTGAGTGCATCTATGAGTAGGTGTATGTGTGTCTGAGTGGGTCTATTACTGGGTATGTCAGTGTCTCACTGAGTCTATGAGTGGGAGTCCCTAAGTGGGTCTGTGACTCAGTGTGTGAGTCTGTGAGTGGGTGCATGAGTGTCTGAATGGGTCTGTGGGTGGGTGCATCTGTGCCTGAATGGGTCTGTGAGTGGGTGTGTGAGTGGGTGCATGATCCTCTGAGTGGGAAAGTGCGTGGGTGTATGAGTGTCTGAGTGATATTGTGAGTGGGTGCATTAGTCTCTGAGTAGATCTGTGAGTTGGTGCATAAGTATCTAAGTACATTTTTTGTGAGTAGGAGCATGAGTGAATGGGTCTTTGAGGGGGTGCATAAGACTCCGAGTGAGTGGATGCATGAGTGTCTGAGTGGGTCTGTTACTGGGTGTGTCAGTGTCTGACTGGGTCTGTGAATGAGAGTGGGAATCTCTACGTGGGTGTGTGAGTCTGTGAGTGGGTGCATGAGTGCCTGAATGGGTCTGTGAATGGGTGCATGAGTGGGTCTGTGAGTGGGTGCATCTGTGCCTGAGTGGGTCTGTAAGTGAGTGTGTGAGTGGGTGCATGATCCTCTGAGTGGGTGAGTGAGTGGGCGCATGAGTATTTGAGTAGATCTGTGAGTTGGTACATAAGTATCTAAGTGGGTTTGTGATTGGGAGTATGAGTGTCTGAGTTGGTCTATCAGGGGTGCATAAGACTGAGTGAGTGGATGCATGAGTGTCTGAGTGGGTCTGTGAGTGGGTGCATGAGTGTCTGAGTGGGTCTGTGACTGGGTGCATGAGTGTCTTAGTGGGTCTGTGTGAGCTGGTGCATGAAGCTCTGAGTGGGGGTATGAGTGTCTGAGTGGGTTTGTGAGTTGGTATTTAACTCTCTGTGTAGGTCTGTGAGTGGGTATATGAGCGTCTAAGAGGGTCTGTGAGTGTGTGCATGAGAATATGAATAGCCTTGTGAATGGGTGCCTAAGTGTCTGAGTGGGTGAGTCTCTAAGTGGGTCTGTGAGCTTCTGAGTGGGTGCATGTGTGTCTGGGTGGAACTGTGAGTGGGGGTATGAGGATCTCAGTGGGTCTGAGAGTGGTTTGCATGAGTCTAAGTGGGTCGGTGTGTGGGTGTATGAGTCTCTTAGTGCATCTGTGAGTAGGTGCATGAGTGTCTGGGAGAGTCTGTGACTGGGTGTGCCAGTGTCTTAGTGGGTCTGTGAGGGGGTGTGCGACTGGATCTGTGACTAGGTGCATTAGTCAATAAGTGGGTCTGTGAGAGGGTGTGTGAATCTCTAAGTGGGTCTTTTAGGGGTGTGTGAGTGGGTATGTGAGTGGGTGCATACGTTTCTGGTTCTGAGAGTGGGTGCATGATCCTCTGAATGGGTGAGTTAGTGGGTGCATGAGTGTCTGAGTGAATTTGTGAGTGGGCGCATGAGTCTCTTAGTAGTTCTGTTAGTGTATTTTGTGAGTGGGTTTGTGAGTGGGTGTGTGAGTGTCTGAATGGGTCTGTGAGTAGATGTAAGAGTCTCTAAGTGGGTCTGTGAGTCTGTGAGTGGGTGCATGAGTGGGTCTGTCAGTGGGTGCATGAGTGGGTCTGTGAGTGGGTGCTTAAGTGTCTGAGTTGGTCTGTGAGTGGGTGCATGAAGCTCTGAGTGGGTCTATGACTTGGTGTGTAAGTCCCTGAGTAGGTCGTTCTGAGTGCATGCATTAGTATGCGATTGAGTGTGTGAATATATATATCTATATATATATATATTTTTTATTTCAGCAAAGGTTCGCAACTCTGCCATAAAGTTACACTGAGGGGGCTCACTAGAGCATCGCAATGGGTCAGTTAACCCATTCATATGTGAGGTCATAAGCAGTGCATTGTGGGGGCATAAGTTATAGTTAGCTCAGGTTAGCTCAGGTAACTATAATTGCTGAATTTCTATGGCTTTGTACAAGTGAAATCTGAGCCTAACTATAGCCATCCTGTAACCTTTGGTTTTTTAAGTGAATATATATATGCGTGTGTTTGTGTGTGTCATCCCAAAACTTTTTGGCCTTTCCCCTAGTCTTTTTCCTGACATAAGGTTGGTGGTTTTAGGACTCTGGGCACTTTAGCGCTTGTTAGCAGTGCAAAGTGTGTGTGCTTTCTGCCTTCCATAGGCTTACATTAGGAACACCCCCCTCCTCTTTAGGGGATATCTCCACCATGGTAGAAAATATATATGCCATGTTTGGTATTTGTGAGATGAAAATATTAAAATCTGCGCAATGGTGTGCACAGATTTATTTTCACCATTGTGGAAATGCCACTTTTAAACCTTGGCTTTGCAGTGTGCTGTGTGCCTGCCTTGTGTAAGGCTGGCTCCGCTCCCCTGGGGTGTGTCTGTCTCCCAGACCCCAGCTCATGAAGGGAGGAGGGAAGTCTGGCAGACAGGGTGCTCTACACCTCCCCCTAAACCAGTTGTGACCGGCTTTCCCAGAGACCCTTCCAGAAGCTTCTGGCCCTTTCCATTAGGTGGGGTGAGGGGTGTATATATAGAGGAGCTGAGACTCCATGTGGGTGTGCTTGGACTCTGATTTGGAAGGGCCTGCATGCTGGCCCCTGTGCCCTTCTGTTCCCCTCTGCTGTCCACAGGGCCAGTGAGAGACCTTTTCTGGAGTAAAGACTGCTGTGCCAGGGGGAGTGCCACATTATGGGGTTTGACTGTTCCAAGGAACTGCTGTACTGTTCTGATGAGCTGCCCTACTGCCTGCTGATCTTGCCCAGCATTGACTGTGCTCTTCTGCTTTCCCAAACCCAGCACGGTGTGAGTGCTATAACTTTATTCCAGCTCTGCCTGCTTCCTAGTGCCCTGTGAGCGCTTTGTCTGCCCAGGAGTTGAGGAGCTGGTGCCTGTAGCGCGAGGCTGTGAGGGAATACTCAGCATGTGGGATTCCCCCCCTGTGCTCCTGAAATCAGTGGGAGTCCACCCTGCTTTGTACTTCAACATAAAGGGAGCCTACCCCGTATTGCCATTCTTAGCGGGTGCCCACCCCGCACTGGCGTTATCCTGAGCGGGAGTCTACCCCGCGTTTCAAGGAAGAGCGGGTGCCCAGCCCGCGTGACTGCTGCTTTGAGCGGGCTCCCACCCCACGCTATCGCTGTGTGGCGGGACCCCACCCACAATCTGAAATCACCCAGAATCACCGCCGCAACCCAAGCCAAGAACCAGAAGAGAACCGCCGCGCTGCTCGTGGTGACCCGGAAGCCGGAAGTAAAGGGGAGGCCCGCCGGCCTGAGTGGGGCTCCAGTGAGCTGTTGGGAGCCCCGGTGCAGAGAAAAGCCTTCCAGAGCCTCGCGGGCTCCGCGCTGAAGTCCTGGGTCCCAGGAGGGGGCCCGGGTGAAGAGGAAAGGCGGCCGATGGCAGCGCGGGGATCCCGTGAGTGAAGGCAAGCCCCACGTGCGGGACCCAGGGCTGCCGGTGAGTAGGGCTCTACCTGATTCCTCCCGTCCTTAGGCTCCTGCTCCCATACCTCCCATCCATTGCCGGTGCCTGTCATTCTTGAGCGGTCCCGCAGGAGAGCGGCCCGCTCCAACGTTGGGGACAAATTTGTATTAAGAGAGACCCAGAGCCAGCGCCATTTCCCCGGGGCCATATTTGCGTAATGAACCCACCGAGCGGGGCCCCCGAAGTGCCAGTGTCTCTTGGGCTGCACAGCGGCGCCGCAGTTGCAGGCCACTGCAACGTTTTTCTTCTCTTGTGGGCAACATTACTTCTTTTTGATTTCAGAGCCCCAGAGTGGGACCCCAACTTGCCCAGTGCTAGTTTACTCTTCTCAGCTGCGCCGCAGTTGCGGGCAGCTGCAACGTTTTGTGAGCAACATCATTTTTGGTCCTGGCTGCAACCAACTAGAGAGTACCAGTGGGGTAGCTCGGGGGGTCCTTGGAGCTCTGGCGGAGGGAACCACCGGGGTCCAGAATGGCAGAGAACCTGCGGGTGCCCCTGCAGTTGTGGGCCCGCATCCATGTTCTCTCGCCCCAAGCAGGGAAGCCCATCAAGGCATTGATTGGTCTACCCTGGGTTTTGGCTGGAAGGGGGTAGTGTTGGATTTGGCCCTGCTTACACGGTCATCCCAAAACCTTTTGGCCTTTCCCCTAGTCTTTTTCCTGACATAAGGTTGGTGGTTTCAGGACTCTGAGCACTTTAACGCTGGTTAGCAGTGCAAAGTGCATGTGCTTTCTGCCTTCCATAGGCTTACATTAGGAACCCCTGCCTCTTAGGGGATATCTCCCCCATGGTAGAAAATATAAATGTCATGTTTGGTATGTGTGAAATGGAAATATTAAATACTACGCAATGGTGTGCACAAATTTATTTTCACCATTGTGGAAATGCCACTTTTAAACCTTGGCATTGCGGTGTGCTGTGTGCCTGCCTTGTGGAAGGCTGGCTCTGCCCCCTGGGGTGTGTCTCTCTCCCAGACCCCAGCTCTTGGAGGGAGGAGGGAAGTCTGGCAGACAGGGTGCGATGCACCTCCCCCTAAACCAGTTGAGACTGGTTTTCCCAGAGACCCTACCAGAAGCTTCTGGCCCTTTCTATTCGGTGGGGTGAGGGGTGTATCTATAGAGGAGCTGAGACTCCATGTGGGTGTGCTTGGACTCTGATTTGGAGGGGACACTCTGCCAGGAGGTACCGCCGCAAGGGCCTGCGTGCTGGCCCCTGTACCCATCTGTACCCTCTGCTGTCCACAGGGCCAGTGAGAGACCTTTGCTGGAGTAAAGACTGCTGTGCCAGGAGGAGTGTCACATTATGGGGGTTGACTGTTCCAAGGAACTGCTGTTCTGTTCTGATGAACTGCCCTACTGCCTGCTGATCTTGCCCAGCATTGACTGTGCTCTTCTGCATTCCTAAACCCAGCACCGTGTGAGCGCTATAACTTTATTCCAGCTCTGCCTGCTTCCTAGCGCCCTGTGAGCGTTTTGTCTGCCCAGGAGTTGAGGAGCTGGCGCCTGCAGCGCGAGGCTGTGAAGGAATTCCCAGTGTGTGGGATTCCCCCCTGCACACCTGAAATCAGTGGGAGCCCACAACGCTTAGTACTTCATCATAACGGGAGCCTACCCCGTATTGCCATCCTTCGCAGGTGCCCACCCCGCATTTGCGTTATCCTGAGCGGGAGCCTACCCCGCGTTTCAAGGAAGAGCAGGTGCCCACCCCGCGTGAATGCTGCTTTGAGTGGGTGCCCACCCCGCACTATCGCTGTGTGGTGGGAGCCTACCCCGCACTCTGAAATCGCCCAGAATCACCGCCGCAACCCGAGCCAAGAACCAGAAGAGAGCCGCCACGAGCAGCTGAAGTCCCGGGTCCCAGGGGGTGGCCCGGGTGAAGAGGAGAGGCGGCCGATGGCAACGCGGGGCTCCCGTGAGTGAAGGGAAGCCCCGCGTGCTGGAGAAGTTATGACCAGAGCAGGCAGCAACCGTGCCATATTCCGGGTGGGGCTCCCGTTGTGAAGAGGGAGTCCTGGTTTGCTGTAGTCTTAGACCGGGAGAAGCAAAGCGGGACCCATGACTGCTGGTGAGGGGGGCTCTACCTGATTCCTCCCGTCCTTAGGCTCCTGCTCCCATACCTCCCATCCATTGCCGGTGCCTGTCATTCTTGAGCGGTCCCGCAGGAGAGCGGCCCGCTCCAACGTTTGGGGACAAATTTGTATTAAGAGAGCCCCAGAGCCAGCGCCATTTTTCCCGGGGCCATATTTGCGTAGAGAACCCACCGAGCAGGGCCCCCGAAGTGCCAGTGTCTCTTGGGCTGCACAGCGGCGCCGCAGTTGCGGGCCGCTGCAACGTTTTTCTTCTCTTGTGGGCAACATTACTTCTTTTTGATTTCAGAACCCCAGAGTGGGACCCCAACTTGCCCAGTGCTAGTTTACTCTTCCCAGCTGCACCGCAGTTGCGGGCAGCTGCAACGTTTTGTGGGCAACATCATTTTTGGTCTTAGAGTCCCAGAGAGGGGCTCCTGAGCGTCCAGTGCTTGTTTTACCCAGCTGCACCGCAGAAGTGGGCAGCTGCAACGTGGTGGGCAAACCTATTTTTAGAGTCCCGGAAGGGGTACCAACGTGGCTGGTTACTGCAACTTCTAGGGTCAGAAGTACTTTTGCAGACTACGGGTGATGCGCAGTGATGGTGCAGTGCACCAGGGGGTACTTACATAAGGTGCACTGCGAATGTTATGAGAAGTGCATTGGTACATGCATAAGGTGATGTAGGCTGATAACGCTTTTCCCCTAATGCTTACACTGATGGTTTTGTGCATAATGTGCTTATATGCCTACGGTTGATGCCTAATGTTTTTTCCCGTAATGCTTACATTGCGGGTTGTCTGCATAATGTGTCTATACCTGATCTGAGGTGGCTTATGCCTAATCAAAGGTAGTTTACACCTAATGAGATGCATCATGTTTTTAGGCCTAATGTTATGCATGATGTGATTTATGCTCAGGAGGATGCCTAATGCATGTGATTTTGCCCAATGTCATGCAAAGATGTTTTCATTCTTGGGAGATGATGCCCTATCTTGCTAATGTGTGTAGGCCTAATGCTCTGCCCTAAGGTTCGCAATAATGAGATGCCCAATGTTCTTATGTTGGTGCGGTGCATAATATGTTTCTATGCCTGACCTGATGTTTTCATTCTATGCCTACTGCAAATGTGATTTATGTCTAATTCTAATGTGATGATGCTAAGTTCCCTATTTTACCAGTAATTGCTGGCCGTTTTTTTTTAATACTGGCTGGTTTACATTTATGACTGGTGGTTTTGCATTTACTGTTTATGCTTTGTGATGGTTCTAGCAGCAACCCGATTGGCACTGCCCTGTACATAATCCCCTGTAAATTGCTACCTGGTGCCAGTTGGCACAGTATAAATATGTCCGTGATTGCATTCTAATGTGTGTTGGATAATACAAAAGTTATTTTTATATAACCTGGTGTGGAGTCTCTTTTGTAGTGTGCCTAGTGTGTCGCCTGTGAGTGTGCTGCGCAGATGCTTTACACATTGCTCCTGAGTTTAGCCTACCCGCTCCGCGCCAAGCTACCCCGTTTCTAACATATATATATATATGTATTTGCTGTGACCGGCCCAGGACACGCCCTCTCGATCTGGTGCACCGCGTCTTTCAGCAAAACGAATGGTGCAGTACGAGGAGTACAAACGCGGAGCCCCCCCTAGCGAATACTGCCATCAGGCTGTGATTAGCGCGAGGGGAGAGAGGAGGCAGCGAGTGGCTGCCTGAAAAGGATATTGACACAAGTGTGAGCCGGATCATCATATTTCTGGAAGGCTGTGTTATTGTCAATCCAGCGCCAAACAATTTTTGGGGCATCACTTGATGTTTGGGAATCCCCATTACTATATGAGGTACCTCGTTGGACTGCAAGTACCATCATGCAACCTACCTGAATCCAGCAACATTAACGATAACCACCTGGTTAGTAGGAGGAGCCGAGAGACTGCTTTTAAGGAGTGGTTCCTTTGCCAATGGTGAAATCAACAGTCGTTGAAACCGGCACTGAAGACGGCCATTCCGGCCAGAAACGCGTCTGCCCAAGCGTTTCACGGACTGTAAGCCAGCGCTGAGAAGCTCAATAAATTCTTTTGTCTCAAATTCTGGAGCTGTGTCCAGCTTGCTTTTTAGCCTAAAGTAAGCATTGGTAGTGGATATATATATATATATATATATATATATATATATATATATATATATATATATTGCACAGCAAAGTGAATTTCACGAAACAACTTATGCCCCATCATGAACTACTTCATTATTGATAACAACACTCATGAAATCTCACTCATAGCCTCCGGCCAGACCCTGGATCCAATCTGTATCAGGACTTTGACTCACTGCCTAGGCTCAGGCAAGGACCTGAACTCAGCCTTTCCTAAGCATCAAACTTCCACTACACATGATCTTCAACCGTACATAGGACAAGATTGACATAGGGCTCAGCCTGTGACCAGTGTCTGCACCCACCCCTCTATAAGCGGCCAACCCCCTCTATATACATATTTTAGGCATACAGAGTGGAGATTGTCTGCTAAGCCTGGTGTCACACCAGACCCTGCATCCAGCATACAAAACTGATTTGTGGTGGGCTTGTCCTATGACCATGTAATGTTCCCAAATCTGCATGTGTGGCCAACTCCCACATGCAGCGGGGTTTGGCTGCATGTGGCCTTCCATGACCACCTAACGCCCTACTTGCTCAGCCTACAGTCGTTCACAGCAATGGATGACCACAGGGTTTTCTGTTAAATGATGTTCAGTATTCAACTCTCCACAAGTGACCTACTTCTACTGTACCCATTCTTTGGGTGAATACAAGTAAAAAGATAATATTCATTAAAAGTGCTTCACTCTTGAAATATCCAGGTTCTTTTGCATCTTTAAAAGCCTATGGACAAGCTTATGAGTCCAACCATCCATTTTACTGAAACCACTGGATGCAAGCAATGCAGCTGACGGCATTTTTGCATGATGTTTAACAGTCAACAATCTAGTGGATGTGCAGCAAGTTACCAATTCCTCAGATAAAGAATATATCTGTTTTTTAACGGCACATGGTACTTCATCCTGAGTCGATTCCTTGATGATGTAGGATTCAGTGCTTCGTTGATAATACTGAGTTGAGATTTTAAGCTTGATGCATATTGAACCACTGTTCAGTCCAATTAGATCTTTTTTCAGCCCATGTGCATTCATCTACAAAGTATTGGAAAAAGCAAGCGCTTCATTAAAGGCTACGAAAGAGAAGCATATCTTGAACTCTCATGTTCACCTACATAAAAAGGAAAACGCTAACTATAGTCCCTGTGTACAAACACTTTGGGACGCAGGTAAGGCGACATAGGAAGATAATTTATTAATGACTTGCCAACAGCATGGAAAAAAGCCTCAGAGACTCATCGTAGGCTGTAACAAAATACTTACCTGCTGACATCCGAATACAGATCTAATTCCACTACTCTCCTTAGACAGCAGCTGGAAGTTGAAAAGCTAGCTCTTAGCAGTTAAAGAGGGCATCTCCTATTGATCCCAGGACCCTCCCATAGAATCAGGCTCCAGTCATAGTAGGAAAGTGAACCAGCTTTGACCCTGTCAGATTGAGAGTTCATCTAATCATAGGAGTGGCCAAGGAACACAAGACAGGACTGCCTCATCACAGATGGGCTCTACCATCTTGAAACAGGGCTTCTTGGTAATTTCACAGTAAAACAAAGAGGAAATGCTGCAAAAGAGATTGGGAGATTATGAATGGTAGAATGTTGCCATTCATTGGCTAGGGCACTGAATAAAGCTGGCACCTCAAGCACCACCCCAGAACATTCCTGGGCCTGGGAAGACAGCATCTGAAGAAGGCCCTGTTGGAAGAAGACTCCTGACTCCTGCTGAAAGAAGAGGACTCACTAAAGTTCTTAAAGACTTAAACACCCCTGAATCTTTCTGGTGCCCTGGAACTAGAACTGCTCTCCAAGGTTCAAGGGATTGTCCTCCTGCTGTATGCCTGCTTCAGTGCACAGTGCACAAAAAGTAGACAGACTTTTTACTCTAAGAAGGTCCACCTGGGCAGAGTACTGGACCCTGCAGGATACCTGGCTAGAGAGAGAACTAGTGCTTAGAAGCCTGTCTTGAGTAGCCCGGCGCAGCAGGACTGACTATATAGAATTTTCCCAGCACCTAGCTGCAACGTAGTCCTTTTTTCTGCCTCTTTAGGACCAGAACATTGTTCTGAGCCTTGCCTTGGAGGGCCACACCAAAGATATGCCAGCCTTCCATTATTGACATCTTGCATAATCATCTACCTCAAAGGTTGCCCTAAACTGAGGTAGATGCTTTTAGCTGAGTTAATAAATACCAGCAAACTTTATTTCGGTCAATATAGACCATAAAAAGTACAAAATAAAAAACAGTTTGCACATGTAAAAACACATATCATAGAAAAATACAGGTAAAACACACATATGGAAATTGTAAATTTAGCGGCGTTCATGAAAAGCACAGGTTGGGAGGATCGAGGGGTCCAGGCCTTCACCCCATCCTCACCCTGCCGCCCTGCCAATTGCCCTGTGTACAGCCACTAGGGCCATAAACACTACACATACATATACAGTCTTATCAGTACATATTTACAATTCATCACTATTCTTAATGGTTAAAACATAGAAAAAAGTTAAAACAATAAAAAAAATAAGAAGAAGGGAGGCTGCATGCACTATGGACTTTTTATCAATGTGGTGCCATGTTTACCAACCTCCTACGGGTGTGCCACATTGAATTTAAAAAACGGGATACGGTAAGGACAATGGGTGGGTGGGAGTCATATTTCAGTACTCTAAACGCCGCCACACAGTGCATGAATCGTAGGTTACGACAGAGTGTGATGATCCAGCCCTGTCTGGCTGGTTTATAGCCAGGACAAAAAAAGAAGACATGGAGCTCTGACTCGTCCCCACAATTGCAAGCTGGACACCCGAGGGGAGTGACTTTTGACCATTTGTTGGTAAAAGCACGAAGCGGCAAGGACCCTGGTCTGAACTGGATATATAGTTTCCTTGAAGAGGTGGGTTGAATATCATCCAGAAAGGACTCGGTCCGATACTCGTCTTTAATCCTTAGGAAGTTAGCTGTCAAGTGTCCTAAGGCCAAGTCCCCCTGGACATCTGCTAATTTGAGCAACCTATAGGCTTTTACTAATTCTGAACGTGAAATTATCAGACACGATTCTTCAGGGTTGCTCCATAAGCTAAGTTTACCCAATCTGCAACATAGGTCCTTAACGTACATAAGCCAAGGTATTTTGTCCAGACCCGAAAGACTCAATAACTCCTTTAGCTCTGTCTGGTGGACTGCTAGCTCTGGGGTCACCCACAGTCTGCGCCAAAATGTTAGTGGCCTAAGTCCAATCTCATCCGCTATCAGTCTGATTCCTATGTCCATGCGTAGGGGGATAAGGGGGGTGCTGATTGGAAGGCCTAGCATTTGCCTCATAAAGTTGTTCTCTGTTTTGGTCAGTATATCAGAGGGACGATGACCCCATAATTCAGCCCCATGCAATGTAGCATCCCTAGCTTGCGCCTTATATATCTCCACTACAGGGCCAGCTGGTTTGTGACAGGAGTTTCTATAATTCTTGCGATTTCCCCCGCAATCTGAGCTAACTTCAGGCTTTCTTTAGCCAATTGCGGGCCCAATTCAAACATTTCTGACAAAGTGACACCTAAGTAGTCAAAAACTGAAACCTTCTCAAGCAAGTTGCCATTTAAGGAGGAGTTCGTGCGAGAGGTGTTGGCTGAGTTGAAGACCATACACTTGGCCTTTAATGTGTTTGTTGGAAGGCGGACCCCGAGGAGTCGGTGCGACCACCAAGGGGGGGCCCTCACACTGCACGAAGTAGCCGAGCGCTGCCGAGAAGTCTCCTGAGAGATCCTTCTCCTATCACGTCCTAGCACAGTAACACCACCACACAGGACTCAAGGAGGTTGTCTTGTGACAAGCAATTCTTTATCAGCAATAAAAAGGTTACGAGGTCAATATTTACACGAAGGGATCGAGGGATCCACCAAAAGTCTCAGTGTCTCTTTGGAAGGGTCGGGGTAGCGGGACAGTCTTTGGCAGGAATGCGGTACGAGGGTACCTGGGGCCCAGTTCTTATCCTCAAGCTGGAGGACCTCCGGATCTCGGAGGGGTTGAGCCGCGACGGCGTCAGCAGGGCTCTGGCGTACAGTTCGTGGAGAGCCGCGATCCAATCAGCAGGGCTCTCAAGATGGTTTCTGCTCAGCTCGAGCCGCGACGTCGTCAGCAGGGCTCCGAGGGAGGTTTCAGCGAGGTTGGGCCGCGACGGCGTCAGCAGGGCTCCGATGTTCCAGGTGGTTCAGAAAGGGTTCACAGGAAGGAGCCGCGACGCAGTCAGCAGGGCTCGTGATGGTTCCGACAAGAGTTCTTCTCCGTAGGGTCAGCCGCGATTCAATCAGCAGGGCTCTCGACTCCGGGATACAACTGCCGAGCTGTGGTGGGGTCGCCCCAGATATAGGTCTGGAGCCCTTTGATGTCCGGACCTATGCGCCCGAGGGGGCGGAGTGGCCGGGTGGAGGTGGCCAGACGCCCAGCAGGAGAGGCGCCAGGCCCATGGGAGTTGCAGGGCGATCACACCTCGAGAGGGGAGGACAGTTGGGGGTCCCATCGATACTGTCCTCCGCCGGGGGCGATGAATGGTTCCTGCGGCACCCCCTGGCTAGTTCGTGGTGCCTCGATGTCGGGGCTTCGCTGGGGTCGAGGCCGGGTTGAGCGGGGTCGCGCCGGCTGGTGCCCGGTGTGACGTGGATGCCAACAAGATGGCGGAGCCACGAGGAGTATGCGTCCACGTGCAGCTCCGGGTGAAGGGCCTTGGTGCAGTTCAGACGGGTGGCCCGTGACGGCCGGGGCGGGGAACGGCCACAATCCAGGGGGTTAAGGACCACGCCACGAGGCCGGGTCCAACAGGCGTCCCCCCCAGCCGAAGGCATGGAGAGTCACCCATCTCCTTGGGGATTCTCCTCGTCAAGGCGGAAGAAGCGGGACAGGCCGTCGGCGTTGGCGTGGTCATTGCCGGGCCGGTGTTCGACGTCAAAGTCCATCCCTTGTAGCGAGATGGACCACCGCAGCAGCTTGGGGTTCTCGCCCCGCATTTGCATTAGCCATTGCAAGGGCCGGTGGTCGGTCTGGACCCGGAAGTGGGTGCCAAAGAGGTAGGGCCGGAGCTTCTTGAGGGCCCACACCACAGCGAAGGCCTCACGCTCAATAGTGCTCCAGCGTTGCTCTCGGGGCAGTAGTCGTCGGCTGATGAAGGCCACTGGTCGGTCGAGCCCCTTTTCGTCGGCTTGGGATAGGACGGCCCCGATCCCATACTCGGAGGCGTCCGTCTGTACCACGAACTCCTTCTGGTAGTCCGGGGCCTGCAGCACCGGAGCAGTACACATGGCTGTCTTTAGGGTGTCGAAGGCTGTTTGGCAGCGGGGTGTCCAGTGTACCTTCTTGGGCTGTTTTTTGGACGTTAACTCTGTGAGGGGGCCAACAATGCTCCCATAGTCCCGGATAAACTGCCGGTAGTATCCGGTGAGGCCCAGGAAGGCCCGGACAGCGGTCTGGGTAGTGGGGGGTTCCCAGGTCTGGATGGCATCTATCTTTGCTTGGAGGGGGGCCACCTGCCCGCTCCCCACTTGATGGCCCAGGTAGGTCACGGATCCGTGGCCGATTTGGCATTTGCTGGCCTTGATTGTGAGCCCGGCCCGCTGAAGGGCGGCCAGGACGGCCTTCAGGTGGAGAAGGTGCTCGGCCCAGTGGTTGCTGTACACGGCAATGTCATCTAAGTAGGCCGCGCTGAAGGCCTCAAGCCCGGCCAAAACCTTGTTCACCAGTCTTTGGAAGGTGGCCGGGGCGTTCTTCATTCCGAAGGGCATCACCCGAAAGTGGTAATGCCCATCCGGGGTCGAAAAGGCGGATCTTTCTTGGGCGCCGGGGGTGAGCTGGATTTGCCAGTACCCGGCGGTGAGGTCCAGCGTGCTCAAGTAGCGAGCGGCCCCTAGGCGGTCGATGAGTTCGTCGGCCCGGGGTATCGGGTGTGCGTCTGTCTTGGTTACTGCATTCAGGGCTCGGTAGTCCACGCAGAATCGCAACTCCGGGGGGTGACCGGGAGCTGCGGCCTTGGGCACCAGGACGACAGGGCTGGCCCACGGGCTGTCGGAAGGCTCGATGACCCCCAGGGCCAGCATCTTCGCTACTTCGGCCTGGATGCAGGCCCGCACTCGGTCAGGCACCCGGTAGGCTCTGTGTCGTATGGGGGGGCTCTCCCCGGTGTCGACATCGTGGACGCACCAGTGGGTCACCCCCGGGGTGAGAGAGAAGAGGGCTGCGTAGTCCCGCAGTAATTGCTGGCAGTCGTTGCGCTGTTCCGGGGTCAGGGACGAGGCGAGTTGGACCCCTTCGATCGATCCATCGTGAATGTCGGATTGCAAGAGGTCGGGCAAGGGCTCGGAGTCGTCCTCGCCCCCTTCGTCAGTCGCCAGCAGCAGGCTCAGTTCGGTCCGGGCGAAGTGGGGTTTTAGCCTGTTGGCATGTAGGACCCGGAGGGGGTTCCGGGGGGACTCCAGATCGACCAGGTAGGTGACGGGACTTTTCTTCTCCACCACCTTGAAGGGCCCGGTCCACTTGTCCTGGAGGGCGCCGGGTTCGACCGGGGCCATGACCCATACTTTCTGTCCTGGCTCGAATTCTATAGTAGAGGTGTTGCGATCGTACCACCGCTTCATGTCCTCCTGGCTGGCCTCGAGGTTGGCTTCGGCCCTGGCTCGGAACCTGCGGGTCTGGTTTCGGAGGGTCAGGAGGTATCGGTAGACGTCAGGAGGGGCTCCTCGGGGCTTCATCTCCCAGCCCTCCTTGACCAGGCTGAGCGGTCCGCGGACCGGGTGTCCATACAATAGTTGAAACGGGCTGAACCCCAGGGACTTCTGCGGGACCTCCCGATAGGCAAACAGGAGGCAGGGCAGCAGGACATCCCATTTCCGCCTGAGGGGTTCTTCCAGGCCCTGGATCATCCCTTTTAATGTTCGGTTGAACCGCTCAACCAGTCCGTTCCCCTGAGGGTGATAGGGGGTCGTGAACTTGTATGTGACCCCGCACTGTTGCCACAGAGACCGCATGTACCTGGAGATAAAGTTCGTGCCGCGGTCGCTCACCACTTCGCTGGGGAATCCCACTCGGTAGAAGATCCCCATCAAGGCCCGGCCTACCACAGGGGCCGTTATAGTTCTTAGCGGGACCGCCTCCGGGTACCTGGTGGCGTGGTCCACGAGGACCAGGATGAAGCGGTGGCCCAGGGCGGTTTGGGGGTCCAGGGGTCCCACAATATCGATCCCGACCCGTTCGAACGGGGTGCTGACGGCTGGAAAGGGCTGGAGGGGGGCCTTGACCCGACCCCCCGTCTTTCCGCTGGCTTGGCAGGTCTGGCAGGACCGGCAGTGGTTGTCCACATCTCTCCGCATCCGGGGCCAGTAGAAGTGGGTCACCAGACGACTGTACGTTTTGTCTTGCCCCAAGTGTCCGGCGAGGGGCACATCATGGGCCAGGTGGAGAAGGAACTCCCGGAAGCGGAGGGGGACCACCAACACGCGGCTGGCCCCGAGTTCTGCTACTTTCTGTTCACTGTACAACAGGCCCTCGGTCCAGTAGATCCAGTGGGTGCCGGTCTGGTCACCGTTGGCTTGCGCGGTCGCCTGTTGTCGGACCCCTTCGAGAGAGGGACAGGACTGTTGTTCTTGCTGGAACTGCTCTCGGGTGGGGCCCCCTTCGTGTCGCCATTGTGTCAGCTCTGGGAGGGCGCTCGGAGAAGCCATCTCTTCGGGGGAGGATTCGTTGGGTCCAGGGTCGGTGTCCGCCTCCTCCTCGCTGCTGGTGGGAGGGGGTGTGAGCCCCTCGGGCTGGGCGGTCCCAGAGGTCGAGGATGAGCGGGGGGCCTGGGCGGTCATGGACCGGGTGATGGCGCAGGCCCAATCAGCCAGTCCCAACATTCGGAGGTGCTCTCGTCGCTCTACTTGAGCCCAGGGGGAACTTTCCAAGTCGTTCCCCAGGAGGCAGTCGACCGGGGCGTCGTCGCGCACTGTCACCTTCAGCAGGCCCGTCACCCCTCCCCACTCGAAGGGGACCAGGGCCATCTGGCATAGGCTTTCACTGTTGTCGGCCGTCCGTACGGGGCACAGCACATTCGGTAGAATCTGCCCAGGGGTCACCAGGTGGCAGCGGACAGCGGTGATACTGGCGCCTGTGTCACGAAGGGCTTCGGCCCGTTGTCCATTGACCGTGACCTGCTGCCGGTACTTCTGGGTGTTGGTTGGGATGGGGGTGCAGGGTACCATCTCTCGGCTACCCAGGCAGACCAGGGACATGGCTGCCGGCTCCCACTCAGTGTTCTCTCGGTCGAGGGCCTCCTCTTCCTCTTCTCCTCCCCCCAAGGCGGCGGCTGTCAGCTGCCGGGGCGGGTGCCCGCCGGCCCCGTTTCTTCGGTTCAGAGGGCAGGCCGGATCGCTGGCAAAGTGTCCTGTTTGTTGGCAGCCGTAGCAGGTCACTGGCGGCCGTGGTCCGGGTCGGGCCGGGCCCACCTTTCGGGCTAGGCTCGGGGAGAGATGTGGCTGCGGTGGCCCTCGAGGGGGGCTCCTGGGGGCCCCGGCGGGAGGGTCTCGGTTCCTGTTCGGCCCTCCCCCCCCACCGCGCTGGCGGGGGGGTCCGTTGGGGTTCCTCTGGTACTCCCCCATTGAGTTCCGGGGGACCCGGGAGTTGACCCATCGATCGGCCTCGACGGCAAGTTTTCGCGGGTCGGTCATTTTGCTGTCGAGGAGGTGCTGTCTCAGTTCCACGAAGCAATTGTTGGAAAGGTGTTCCCACACGATGAGGTCGACCAGCTGCCCGTAGGTGGTTACTTTGCTCCCTTTGATCCACCCTTCTAGGGCCCGACTGAAAAAGTCCACATATTCCACCCATGTGGTACCCGGGATTTTCTTGCAGTCTCTGAACCGCTGGCGGTACATTTCCGCTGTTAGCCCGTAGCGGGTGAGCAGGGCCTCCTTCATGTGATCGTAGGAGGTCATCACCTCCTCCGGTAGCTGGAGCAGCGTGTCCCGCCCCTCACTCAGGAACCGCCCCCACAGGCCCGCGCCCCAGTCCTTTCGGGGCACCCGATGAGAGGTCATGGCCACCTCGTAGGCCTTGAACCATTGTTGGATGTCGTCATTCTTGTAATACTCCTTGACGACTTCTTTCGGGATATGTACCTTGGCCTCGGAAGGCGGTAGAGTGTCTCTAGTACTGGGGGTGTCAGTCCCTCCGTTCTTGGCCTTGATCTCGAGCTCCTTGAGACTGCGCTCGTGCTCAAGAGTTAGTTTCTTTTCCTCCAACTCCCGGTGTCGTCTCTTCTCCTCTATCTCTTCTTGAAGGCGCAGCTGCTCTAGGGCCAGTTTCTTTTCTGCCAGCTGGAGTTCACCGTCCAGCCGCAGTCGGGCGAGCTCTAGCTCGTGGCTCCGGACCTTTTCCCGCTCTCGTATTTCTTCTTCGGAGAGGCCGGTTTCTAGGCTCTTTCTTCCTCCGGTTGCCGGAGTCCGTGCGGTTGCTGCGGTCTCAGTCAGGGGCAAGGGCCCTTCTTCCTGGGAGGGGCCTGCCCCGGCCTCCAACCATGCCCTCAGAGCTTTCTGCATCTCCTCTTTGGTACCTAGGCTGGTGGTTGCAATGCCTTTGTCTTTGCAGAACTGTTTCAATTCTTTGTGCGTATATTCTTCCAGCCGTTCGGGCTGGAACTCCATTGTCGCGTTGTTTTCCTGGCTGCTCATGATGCTGTTCGTTTGGATGGGTAGCTAGTGGGTACTGGCTGGTACGTACTGCGTTCGGCTCGGATCCCGTCGCTGGCCACCAAATGTTGGAAGGCGGACCCCGAGGAGTCGGTGCGACCACCAAGGGGGGGCCCTCACACTGCACGAAGTAGCCGAGCGCTGCCGAGAAGTCTCCTGAGAGATCCTTCTCCTATCACGTCCTAGCACAGTAACACCACCACACAGGACTCAAGGAGGTTGTCTTGTGACAAGCAATTCTTTATCAGCAATAAAAAGGTTACGAGGTCAATATTTACACGAAGGGATCGAGGGATCCACCAAAAGTCTCAGTGTCTCTTTGGAAGGGTCGGGGTAGCGGGACAGTCTTTGGCAGGAATGCGGTACGAGGGTACCTGGGGCCCAGTTCTTATCCTCAAGCTGGAGGACCTCCGGATCTCGGAGGGGTTGAGCCGCGACGGCGTCAGCAGGGCTCTGGCGTACAGTTCGTGGAGAGCCGCGATCCAATCAGCAGGGCTCTCAAGATGGTTTCTGCTCAGCTCGAGCCGCGACGTCGTCAGCAGGGCTCCGAGGGAGGTTTCAGCGAGGTTGGGCCGCGACGGCGTCAGCAGGGCTCCGATGTTCCAGGTGGTTCAGAAAGGGTTCACAGGAAGGAGCCGCGACGCAGTCAGCAGGGCTCGTGATGGTTCCGACAAGAGTTCTTCTCCGTAGGGTCAGCCGCGATTCAATCAGCAGGGCTCTCGACTCCGGGATACAACTGCCGAGCTGTGGTGGGGTCGCCCCAGATATAGGTCTGGAGCCCTTTGATGTCCGGACCTATGCGCCCGAGGGGGCGGAGTGGCCGGGTGGAGGTGGCCAGACGCCCAGCAGGAGAGGCGCCAGGCCCATGGGAGTTGCAGGGCGATCACACCTCGAGAGGGGAGGACAGTTGGGGGTCCCATCGATACTGTCCTCCGCCGGGGGCGATGAATGGTTCCTGCGGCACCCCCTGGCTAGTTCGTGGTGCCTCGATGTCGGGGCTTCGCTGGGGTCGAGGCCGGGTTGAGCGGGGTCGCGCCGGCTGGTGCCCGGTGTGACGTGGATGCCAACAAGATGGCGGAGCCACGAGGAGTATGCGTCCACGTGCAGCTCCGGGTGAAGGGTCTTGGTGCAGTTCAGACGGGTGGCCCGTGACGGCCGGGGCGGGGAACGGGCACAATCCAGGGGGTTAAGGACCACGCCACGAGGCCGGGTCCAACAGTGTTTATCTCCAGCCCCCTGCTTTTGCAGAAGATGACAAAACTATCAAGGACCCTCTGGATGCCCATGGGCGATTTAGAGAATAACAATGTGTCGTCCACATACATCATTGCTGGTACCTTAGCACGTGCCAACTTTGGGGGCATCGTTGTTCTCAACCAGAACCAGAGCTGAAGTGTTTTTATGAGCCCCTCTGGAGACCAGGGGGTTGCTCAGGTTGCCAAAGGCTGGAAAAGCATGGTTTCTGGTGCGCTTGGATGCTCAGGCGTGCCAGCCCCTGACAGACTGTGGCAAGGCTCGCTTTCTACGTCCGTCCTGAGCAATAAATGTCATACTTCAAAATTTCATAGTCCGTGTGCGTTTCCTCTGGTTTTCTGCTCCCTTTCCATGACCTTTCTTCTTACTGTTCGCTATGAAAGACAGCGGTGCTGTGCACTTGCTGACCTTTTCACTGTTCCAACCTTTAATTGGCGGCCTATCTCCACTACTGCCAGGGTGACCTTCGGGAAAAATCTAGAGTGTTGGTAATTACAACCCTGCATATTAAAAAGGTTACTGCGCTGCCAATCGCCAGGGAGGAAAACTCAGCCTGAGGAGAAACCCTCGGCACGTGAGGCCCTACAAATATAGAAGGGTTTAAATAATCCCAGGCTGGTTTATGCCCTGAATGCCATAGGGAGCTTCCTTTATGTAGATAGTTTATAGTCGCTAAAGTGCAAAGGTCAAGTTGGCAAATCTGCTTTACAATAATCCCTAAATTATTACTCTGCAGGAATTTCACCGAGGTCTGCCGGTGTAACTGTTTAAATTGCCAGGTTCCTGAATTAGGCGGTGGGAGGGAAGGGGTGGAATGAGAGTTAACATGAATGAGAAAGTTACGCACAAGTTAGACAGAGGGGAGGCTGGATCACACACTGGTTTCTTAGGGGCATATTTATCAAACAGTAAGGTAGTGCAGCAAGTCACCTCACTGCGCTGCGCTGCGTTAAAGGGAACGGACAGAAATGTGCCGTATTTATCACAATAGGGCGCAATTCAGCCTTTTCCCAGCGCTGGCACAGAATGGACTTCCTAGGGCCAACACAGGCACCCTTGCACCATGCAAGGGTACCTGTATTGAATGCAGGATTGTTTTTGTGCTGGAAATGGCATCTTCCTGTACAAAAACAATCCCCTGAGGCATTTTCCACTTTGTATGTGTGCTGCATAATGCAGCACACATACAAAGTGAAAGTAGCAAGGAGAAATAAACATATTTCTCCTCGTTGAGCCTTCCATGGGAAGGCATGTCATTTTGGTGCATTCCAAGGTCTACTACTTATGGTAAATCTGGGAATCCATCAAAATCCATGGGTGATGCGTAAGAACATCCACGCAACGGCCATGGAATGCCTCCCTGAGGCACAGTAATGCAACGCAGTGATTTATGGTGTTGCATTTCTATGGATTTATCAAGGCACTCAGGTCCACGCGAAATGGTCTTGCATTGCTTGATAAATCGCATTTTGGGGTTGCGAAGGGCTTGCACCACGTCACGTGGTGCAAAAGCCCCTACATAAATATGGCCCTTAGTTTATGCACTTCCTCTAGCGCGGATTGAGTATGGCGTGGGGAGTTAATACCCATTATGGTCATTACAGTAACTGGTAGTCACATGACCAGGATGCATTATTGCAATAATTCATTATTGCCCTTATATTACAACAATACATAAAATGCTGATGTAACAATGCATTAGTATTATGCATTATTGCACTAAAATACCAATGCATGAGTATTGAATTATTATTGTGAATTTAATAAATTACCTTAAGGATGAGAGTGTATAAATCCTAAAAAGTGCTATAATTATAAAATATAAACAATTGTACCTGGGTGGTCTACATAATGGGTTTACCATGTGGAATTTCCCCAAATGCACCCAATGAACATGCAGGAGTTCTAGTTCACGACAGTGAGAAGCATTCAATCCTTGATCAAAAAACAAGTGTTATCAAGATACATTATTTGAATCATTAACCAACCAAATACATAATGAAAGAATTCACATTACCCCATTCACTTAAGTCCTCTTATTGTGCAATATTATTTGCTAAAATGAAGATTGCTTCCTACTAGATCCGTTTTACATTTAGCCCCAATGTCACACACTTACCCGTGCTGTTGTGCCATGGTTGTATAGAGTAGCTGGTGCTTTAATGCACTTGTAAGGGTTTTTAATCTATTTGTAATGTGACCGTGAATGTGTACCTCCCCTGCCGTGTTTTATATTAAAAAGCTGCCCCTCACACTACCCACTTGTGTATCAAGCCTGGGCTAGCCCTGATTGCTGGGCCCCGGGGGAAGCAGAGTTGCAGACTAGTCTTCCCCCGGGGTCTTTCGAGCAGGGAAGGACCAGGCAGGGTTGAGGGGGTGGAGTTAGGGGGTGGGTATAAGAGTGCAGGGGAGGAAGGCGACTTCCTCTTCCTGCGCTCGGCACCACTGGGAGGGTTTAGTTCAAAGGAGAGCTAGTTAGTGGACAGGGGATCATGTTCCGGTGGAGGAGCGGTTCGACTGTGTTTCTGTGCGGGGAGCCACTGGCCGGTGGTTATGGGGGCGTGGACATCGGTCGCTGCGGTGTCGGCATGTCGGGCGTATCGGCGGATGAGGTAAGGCAGGCATTGATGGTGCTCGGGCGCACGGGGCGGGAGGATCTACTCCGGCCCGGCGTGCTTGGGGAGGCATGGGTGGGGTTTACAAGTGCACCGTGGGTGGCTTCAGCAGGGGTGGCGGCGGCGATACTGGCGTGCCAGGAGAAGCCGCTGCCGCCGGGGACGAGTGTGCTCGCAAAGGGGAGTGGCGCGTTTAAAAAGGTGTCCGCTCGCGGAGGCTGGCGGAAGAGCCTGCCTCCGTGTACATTATTCCCACAGCTGCAATTTAAAGAGCAGGGGGCGGGGGGGCTCGCGACTGTGCAGGTGTCCACTGGGGAGCTGCTAACTCAGCCCAGTGAGTGTTCTCGAGTGGAGGAGGGAAGGGGAAGAGGGGCGGTCGGGCCCAGAGCCGAGAAGGAGTCAGCAGCGGTTATTTTGGACCACATAGGGGTGGAGGGGGGGCAGGGGGGTGCGGTGGGCCCCATTCTGAGCCTGTTATGACTGGGGTGAGCACCAGGGAGTTAGCAGGGGATTTGGGGCAGTGGGAGGACGCTCCCATTGACCTCTCCAGGGGCTCTAGGGTGGCTATTCCGGTACTGGTTGAGAGTGGGAGGGGGGCCCAAGGGGTTTCGGGTCTGGTGGGGGGCGGCAGTGGGGTTCCTTACCCAGAGAGGGCCTCGGCGACTGGGATTCTACAGCCTGGATGGGGCTTTCAGGGCCACTGCCCCCCCTTCCCCTCCCAAGCTGGGAGGCATTGGCGTGGGAGGACAGGATCAGGGAGCAGCGCCTTTTGGTACAGCTGAATGAGGCGAGGCGGGCAGAACAAAATGCGTCCAGGGTGGGAGTGGTCTGGGAGGATGAGATTGAGGGGCCCCCTACCCCTACTTCGGAGGAGGAGAGGTGGGCAGAGCAGGAGGAGATAGACAGCGCTTTGAAGGGCAGGAAGGGTGGGGAGGAGGGCATCAAGGGGCCGCAGATGCAGGTAGGGACGGCCAGGACGGCTTTGAGGCCTGATGGTGCCGGGGCCCACCCAGGTTGGAGCGACCTGTGGGGTAGGGGGGGTCCAAGCCGGTGGAGGTCGGTAGAGTGCGGGGTGGCTCGGCGGGGCGCAAGACGGCTCCAGGTCGCCGGCAAAAGCAGCAGGGTGGTCCAAGGCGCGGGAGCGGGCAACGGCGTCGTGTGTGTCGGGGGGATGGGGAACAAGTGCGGTGAGAGGTAAAGGTGTGAGGAAAGCGGTGAGAGAGGTGTTGTGGGCGCCTGTGGAGGTGGAGCCTGAGGTGGAGTTAGATTATGATGAGGAGAGTGAGGAGCTTGAGGACGGGGAGGTGAGGGATGATGATGACGGACTGGGACGGGGGAAGAGCAACAGCGGCCTTGGTGTTTTGCAGGTCCCGCGGCAACCATCAGGGAAGGAGAAGGCGGAGACTGCCAAGGTTCCCACCTCCAGAGGACGGCCCGGAGAGCGGCACTCATCGCTGACAGATGAGGGATCTTGGTGGGCAGCTTGGGATTGGGGGCCAAAAGGGGGTAGGAAGAAGGCATGTAGGTCGATAGGTGTGGGGGAGGGGTCAGTGCGGGAGGTTGGTGGTTTGCCAAAGGACAGGCCTACACTGGTTGACAAGCAGGTCGGAGGTAAGTCTGTAGCTACGGCGGGGGTTCAGATGGACAAGGTGGAGGGGAAGGACGACAAAGGGGACAAGTCAGAGGACAAACATCAGAAAAAGTTGCCCTACATGGGTTTGGCCATGCCCCTGGGATCACATCTGTCGGACAAAATTAAGAGTAGAATCTGGAAACAAGAATATGTGGATGTGTTTAAGTTGTTACACAGGGAGGTGCGGGCGAAGGAAGGTTCCAAGGAGGAGGAATGGGAGTTGACTAGACGGCCCAGGGTCCCGGTAAATATGGAAAATTGGACTTCGGCTCTTCTCATTTACGCTAGTATATACTGTGAGAAGCATCTGGATAGGGCCATAGCTTTGCTGAAGTACATGGACATCATACGGAAGGCCCAAATGCAATTCGGGGGGTTCGCCTGGCTGAGTTACGACGAGGAGTTCAGGGCTAGGGTTAGTGCGAATCCGGACAAGCATTGGGGGGAAGTGGATCAAGAACTCTGGATGCAGTGGATGGCATCGATGCACTCCTCGGCGTCTACCCACACGGCAAGCGGTTTGCCGGTCACGTATCGGTCTTTTCTGCCGCGTCCTGCCCACAGAAGGGTAGGGGGGAATACCGCCAGTACAGGTAGCGCAGGGCAGACCGCCAAGCCAGGCAGTTACAAAACCGGGGCCTGTTGGAGCTATAACCGGGGTTATTGCTCATGGTACCCGTGCAAGTTCAAACATGAATGCTCCAAGTGTGGGGGAAGCACGCCCTTACCCAAAGCCTTACCCTGGTCACCCCTTCCGAGCAGTGACGAAACGCAAAAGGCAGGGGACAGGCTGGACAGAAGGGCGCCTACACAGGTTAGGGTGAAGGCAATGGCCCCGTGGCTCTCGTGTTACCCAGAGAGGCCGCTTTGAAGATTCAGTGGGGTTTCACGGAGCGCTTTCGGGTAGGCTATCAGGGTTCCAGGGTGAGGAGGTGGGTGGACAATCTGAAATCAGCCAAGGAATTGCCGGGAGTGGTAGCGGCCAAACTACAGGAGGTGGATGAAGGGAGGATAGCGGGCACATTTAACGGCTGGCCAGCAGACGACTTGATCATCTCACCGCTGGGGGTGGTGCCTAAGAAAGAGGAGGGTGAGTTTCACATGATACATCACCTCTCGTGGCCGGAAGGACAGTCTGTGAATGATTTCATTGCGGAAGAGGACTCAAGGGTGCTTTACGCGTCAGTGGATGATGCAATCCGCCTTGTGAGGGTGTGTGGGCCGGGGGCAGAACTGGTGAAATGTGATGTGAAGTCTGCTTTCCGTCTGCTGCCTATACACCCCGCGGATTTCTCTCTGCTGGGGATGCAGTTTGGAGGGGCCATCTACGTGGAGAAAGTTTTGCCCATGGGATGTGCGATTTCCAGCGCGCTGGTTGAGCTGTTTAGCACATTCTTGCAGTGGGCCTTTATGTAGATTAGTGGGCATCGGGACATCACGCACTATCTGGATGACTTACTTTTTCTAGGGAAGGTGCACTAGGGGATTGTGGCAGGGCCCTGTCATGGTTCCAGGAGATATTGTGGCAATTTGGAGTCCATTTGGCCCCCAAAAGACAAGTGGGCCGTGCTGTAGTTTGACATTCTTGGGCATTGAGCTGGATTCCATTCAGTGGACAGCTCGGCTCCCTGCCGTGAAAGTGACGGAGATACAGGCATGCCTCTTGTGGGTGATCGGAGAGAAGAGGATCGCGTTGAGGGCGGTGCAACAACTGCTGGGTTTCTTGAACTTCGCGTGCAGGGTGGTCAGGACTGGACGGACGTTCTGTAGGCGGCTCGGCATGGCCATGTCGGGGGCAGTTCTACCGCACAACAGGGTCCGGATCTCCATGGGGGTACGGGTGGATTTGAGGACATGGCTGACTTTCTTGACTGATTTCAATGGGCTGTCCCTGGACTTTGTGGACGAAAGGATGGTTTGGCAAGTTCAAATTTACCCTGATGCAGCGGTGGCAGCTGGTTTTGGGATTTTCTGGGATAGCAGGTGGTGCGCTGAAGACTGGTCGGCTCACTGGGTGAAGCAAGGGAGGAGCATTGCGTTTCTAGAATTCTTTCCCTTGTTGGTGGCTCTAGAAGTGTGGGTACCTGAGTTTCAGAACAGATCGGTGTTGTTCCATGTGGACAACATGACTGTGGTTGAGTTGGTCAACCGACAAAGGGCAAGGGACCTGAGAGTGCTGTGCTTGCTGAGGAGTTTTAATTTGAAATGTTTAAGATTGAATGTGGTCTTTCGTTCCTGGAGCGAATAATGACATTGCGGATGCCTTGTCTCGTTCGCAGTGGCAGCGGTTCCGGCACTTGGCACCAGGAGCGGATCTGTGCAAGACCAAGCTGCCGGACGGCATCTGGGACTTGGGGGAGTGAAGGTGATAGGCCTGGTTGAGAAGTCTATTGCTGATACCACCAGATGGAACTACAGACTGGCGTGGGCTGAGTTTGGATCATTTATGGGATGGCGCGGGGATTCGGCTTTTGGAGATCGCTCGGCATTGGAGCAAGGAGTGTTGCAGTTTGTATTGCATTGCATTGACAAAGGGCTGACGTCTGCAACTATTTCAGGGAAATTGGCAGGAGTGTCATTCTATTGTTGTTTGTTTTTTGGTTTTGACCCTACGAAAGATGTGATTATAAGTAGGGTGCTCAGAGGTTGGGGCAGGGAGAGAAAAGGGGGAGGGTATTGCGGGAAGCAATCGCATTTGAACTGTTGGTCAGGTTGGTTGAGGTTCTGCCGCTTTGTTGTTATGATAATTTTGAGGTTCGAATTTTCCGTTTGTGCATGATCTGGATGTCTTTTGGGGCTTTTCGGGTCTCCGAGTTGCTGGGCACGCGGGCAGTGTGTGGCAGACGGTATGAGGAGATCAGGTTGGATGCGGGACGTCTGGGGATTTGGTTGGGTCAGTCCAAAACGGATCAGTTGGGGCGGGTAAGTGGGTTTGGTTGTGTGAGAATGGTTGTGGGGGTGTGTGGCCGGTGGATGAATGGAGGACGTTTGTGCTTTCCACACGGGTGGCGAGTGGTGAGATCTTTTGTCGCATGTCAGGGGCGAGGGTGACTGCAGGGCAGTTATTGGCGGTGCTGCGTATGGCTTTGAGGCGTTTGGGCTTGAAGCCGGCAGGTTTTGGGACGCACTCGTTTCGTATTGGGGCGGCGGCGGCCCGGCTGGGTTGGTCCTGGGACAGGATTCGGCAGATTGGGAGGTGGAAGTCTTGGTGCCGTGAGCGGTATGTTCGTAAGTGAGGAATCTGGAGCCAAGTGCTAGGTGTTGGGGGAATGGGTGGTTAGTTTTAAACTGTGTTTCTAACATATTTTTCTTCCGTAGGTTGCGTGGGTGGACTGGGGGCCAAGACGGTCACTTGGATCGTGGGGCATTCCTTCATGCATTGGGCTTCAAAGTATGCAGAGCAACAGGTGTACGGCCGTAACCTGGGACTCAAAGGACAACATCATGAGGTGCACTGGTGGGTAAAAGGGGGGATGCGATGGGGGGCACTATTGCCCTGGCTCGTGAAGATGGTTCCTCAGAAGGGAGGCCCGGATTTGTTGATCATACATTTGGGAGAGAACGATTTGGTTCGGCTGTCGGGTTTGGCGCTCTTACAGCTGATGCAGAGAGACTTGGAGGTCCTGAAACACAGGCTAGTGGGGACTTGCATTGCCTGAACTGAGTTTGTTCCTAGGAAAGTGTGGAGGGGTGCCATCAAACACGGGGCTGTGGAAATAGCACGACAGAAGCTTAACAGGACGATGAGGGTTTTCTTTGGGGAGAAGGACATTAAGGTTATTGCCCACACTAGACTGCGACTGGAGGAACCGCTACTGTTTAGGGACGACGGAGTGCATCTTTCGAGATTGGGGAATGCTTATTATATGATGGAGATGTGGTTAGCAAGCTATGGAATGAGGCGATCTGGTGTCGCAGGGATGCTTGAATAAGCTGGGGGAATGAAAGATGCATGGTCTGAGCCTGGGGGGGGCAGGTAACCGCCCTAAAGGGGTTTCCCTGGTTGGCGATACTTTGGAGGGGTGGGGAGTCATTAGCAGGTGCACCCATCCCTCGGGTGGGGAGTGAATGATGTGGAGAGCTGGAGGCATGAGTGGAATGCCAGGTGATACTGGGGAGAATGCGAGGAGATTTGTGAAATGGATGAGGAGCGGAAGGGGCATGGAGTGGTAGGAAATGGGTGTTCAGAGTGGGTGAAATGAGTGAATGGATGAAAAGTTGATGTGGGGATTTGTTATTGATGTTGATGTTTATTGGATTACTGTTTATTGTTGTGCAGCCTGGTCCTAATAAATGGCCTTTTACGCTTAAAGACATCAGCGTGGTCTGTTTATTGCGCGAGGAATGCTGTAGACGTCTGGACCATTTAATGCTCAACCTCTCTCTTGGGGAAGCAGTCAGTGTGCGATCGTAACTTTCTTTTCACTTGAATGCGTACCCAGATTTCCAGCCCCACAGGCCCTCCTCTTCCTCGCCTTCCGTAGCGGTATTTGCTGGATGAAGGCCACTCGGGTACACGGTGCTCCCAAGCAGGCACTGACTCTTTGAGGTGCAGACGTCATGAGATTAAATGAGGAATGCAGTGGAAAAATACAGCATCTCAGAATTTTCCCAGATATAACATGCAAATTCATCGACAGCGGTTTGCTCCCGGTAAACATATTAGTTCTGCCATGCGTAGTGCCCTTTTGTAATACCGAAATCTTGCTTTCAAAGTGTGATAGCATTACAACACTTTAAGCGTAATGCGATCAAGGAGCAGTAATCCCCTTGCTGCCTATTTATAGCATTTTTTGGTCACTCTAAATGATGTGCCATCATGCGCTCTTGAACACATGTCTTTGACATGGTATAATCAAATATGATGCGTTCTTCCTCCACCCGCCTAATAGAACAAGCATTGGCAAAGCCAATAGGTCTCCTATTGGCTATTAGGTGACCTATTGACGCTGCCAATTCTTTTGGTTCATGCTGTACAGCATGTGCAAAAAATCTGATGCTACACACCATGAACAAAATAAGAAAAACATGGAAATGAAATGGAAACTGCTTTTATTTATTTAAAAAAACGGAACAACGGGCAGAAATTTGCTGCCTGGTCCTCAAAAAAAAAAAGAAAAGAAAAAAAAAATATATATTTTAAAAACAGAGAACCGTTGGTAATTGTAATTGCAGTTATATAATGCTTACTACCCCTGGCGAGGCGTCAAAGCACTTTTTGGAACCCAAAAAGGATTACTGATGAGTTAGTATAGGGAATATGAAATTTATTTGAGCGGTGCACATGCAAGTCTTTTATTTGGGATGAAAAGGATAGTGGAGGGATAGAAGAGGGAAGTGTTTGCATCAGTGCTTGAAATGGAAAAATAGAAGTGCAGGTACTCTGTGCCAGAGTAACTGCTTGTTTCTGAGAAGTGCCGGTACTCTCCAATAAAGGTACTGCATTTCTCTTGAGAAGTGCTGGTACTCTCCTCCTCAAAATAAAAAGTGCCGGTACTCCGTACTAGACAGTAGTGGCCCATTTGAAGCACTGGTTTGCTTTTATATAGCGCTTGGTACCCCACTTTTTGAGGTATAGCACGCTACTCCGGAACCCAAACAGGATTAGGGGTGAATTAGTATAGGGAAATATGAAATTAAGTTGAGCGGTGGACATGTCAGTCTGTTAGTTAAATTGAAAAGCATAATGGAGGGATAGAAGAGGGAAGGTTCTAGAATGTGTTTATTTGGACACCATAGCAGCAGGAGCAGGTTTGCGATGAGTAGCAGGGAGAGCCTGAGGGAAGGGTTTAGAAATGCTTGTTTGGGAGATCTGAATAGTAAAAGAGATTTGAAATGTTGCAAGGGAATGCTAGAGGGAAGAGTCTGGAAAGGGTTATTTTGGGGATCAAAGTAGTCAGAGAGTGGCGGTAGAGGATATATTGAGAGAGGTATACAAAGAGAAATAGGGTAGTGCATTGGAAAGAGTAGTAGATTGAAGATTTGGATGAGAGTTGAGGTAGAGGATATATTGAGAGAGTTGTGAGGTGAGATATAGTGTAGTGCACTGGAGATGCTGAATTATGAGTAAAGTAATACATTTAAAGATGTGTACGTACATGGATGGTATGTATGTATAAGTAAGCTAATATGTCTAGATTTAAGTTGTATTAAATAAACTCAGACTTACAAGTGTTGCTGTACTTTAAGCTAATTTTTTGTTTTTATTTAGATATATATTATTTCCCCCAATAGTGAAGCAATTGTAGATGAGTACCTATTATAACAATTTACTTATTCATGCAGTGACCTATATACATATTATGCAAAAGAAACAATTGATGGATGGAATGCTGGACAATGCAAACATTCACCCCCAGTCACAAGGATCTGGGTTTAATCCATCATTCTTTTGCTCACCAGACCACACCAGTTTGGACCCAGCCATATGCAAATCAGACTTGACCCTGTTCCTTGTGGGAATAGTCCAGCCCGAACTGCCAAGCCAGGTCCTCTCTGGACCAGAAACAAGCATACTGGGACCGGTTTCAGGCCATCAACCTTCATCAGCCAGGCTAGCTTGAATCCAGTGGTGTAGTGAGCACGGGACCCACGTCTGGGCATACCCTTTCCACTTAGGGTGACATATGCAAAAGAAACAATTGATAGACGCAATGCTGACTTGGCAGTTTGGGCTGGACTGTTCTCATTGGGGTGCAGGGTCAAGACTGATTTGCATATGAAGGCTAGGGGTGGGGTTTTTAGTGAAGTCAGGAAGAATGGCTCTCAGACTAATGCGTGTGGTGTCTTCTATGGATCTGAGTAGGCACGGTGCTGCCAGGTCGGGGGATTTACCTGATAACCTCCGGAGTTGTGTGAGTCGAAGGATCCACACTGGAAAATAAGCACAGTCCTGGGCACACGTAGTGGGGATATCACAATGTCAGTGTAAGTTTGATACGTATTAAAAATGCAGAGGTCGACACCAGTGTAAGTTTGAAAAGCTTTTTATCACGAAGCAACGACTGTATTGAACCAAACAACCAGCCGACATGTGTTTCGCCACTAGGAGTGGTCCTGTGACTCTTCAGGGCTGTTCCGTGTTTGGAGGAGTAAGGAGAGCAGGCCCCATGCAACCGGTGATAATTCCAACCCGGTCTGGGGTGTGCGGTGAACTTGATGTGATGGAAGGTAGTGGTTGTACTGGGTCAGCGATCGGCACTGCGCCGCGTTGAGTTAGAGATGCGGGTGGATAATGGGGGCCGCGGGCAATTGAAGAGCCGTACATAGTGGCATCAATGAGACAGGCCGAGGCGGGTGCGCCGGTGCGGCGGGTTGATGTATTGTGCCCAAAAGCTGAGTGCCTATGAGTCCAGTGTCTGGTGGAGAGGTGGGGTAAAACGCCGGGTGGCGGTGGACGGCGGAGAGCCCAGAAGCAAAGAAACTATGGCGATCCACGAGGTGTATGCGTATTAAAGGCAGGTGCGCCTGTACTCTGGTGAAGACTAGGCCGAAAGTCACTGGAGCTGTCTGGGCTGGGTCCAAACTGGAATGGCATGGTGAGCAAAAAAACAATGGATTTAGTCCAAGATTTCTGTACTGGGGTGAATGTATGACATTGTTCTGCATTCTGTCCATCAATTGTTCTTTTTGAATTTGTCACCCCGAGTGGGACGGGTATGCCCAGACGTGGGTCCCGTGCTCTCCATGCCACTGGAGTCAAGCTATCCTGGCTGCTGACGGCTGAAAGCCCGAAACCAGTCCTAAGATGCTTGTTTCCAGTCCAGGGAGGACCTGGCCTGGCAGTTCAGGCTGGACTGTTCTCATTGGGGCGCAGAGTCAAGACTGATTTGCATATGGCTGGGTCCAAACTGGAATGGCATGGTGAGCAAAAAAACGATGGATTTAGGCCCAGATCTCTGTACTGGGGTGAATGTATGACATTGTTCTGCATTCTGTCCATGAAATGTTCTTTTTGCATTTGTCACCCCGAGTGGGACGGGTATGCCCAGACGTGGGTCCCGTGCTCTCCATGCCACTGGAGGCAAACTATCCTGTCTGATGAGGGCTGAAAGCCCAAAACTGGTCCTAGGATGCTTGTTTCCAGTCCAGGGAGGACCTCGCCTGGCAGTTTGGGCTGGACTGTTCCCATTGGGGTGCAGGGTCAAGACTGATTTGCATATGGCTGGGTCCAAACTGGAATGGCATGGTGAGCAAAACAATTATGGATTTAGGCCCAGATCTCTGTACTGGGGTGAATGTATGACATTGTTCTGCATTCTGTCCATCAATTGTTTTTTTTGCAACTATATTCATATTAAATATAAAAAAATGTAACCATAAGTATTATGTACATTTGCTAAGTAGAACCAATGAAAATCTATATATTTATAAACAAGATTAATATACAGAGTTATCCAAAGGAATACACATACCTAGCTACACATATGTAATCCGAATAACTGCTCATACACACAGAGATATACTCTATATATATGTGTGAGTATGTGGTTATGTGGGGAAGAGCCAACTCTTGAGTAGTCTTCCGAAGGTAAGGTAGTTATCCGTGGATCTCATGTTTGGGGGTAAAGAGTTACATAGTTCTGGCTGGTTGAACAGAGAAGGATGTGCCACTCATGTTTGTTTCTTGTAAGGTGGGATTTTGGGGTGAGATGTTAATCTAGAGTGGATGTTCCTTTGTTGAATGTATTTAATGATTTTATTTATGATGAAGAGCGGCCCTGTTCCATGTATCACTTTGTGGGTGCTGCAAAGCAGCTTGAACGGGGGTCTTGTGGCTACTGGTAACCAATGCAGGGCTTTCAAGGCAGGGGAGATATTGGCTTGTGTCTTTATATGTAAGAGTAGTCTGGCAGCAGAGTTCTGAATCTGTTGTAGTCTTTTCATACTTGTTACAGATGATCCATGGTAGAGGCTATTGGTGTAATCGAGTTTTGACAGAACAAGAGAGATAGTAGCCGGGACCTTGTGTGAAAATCCCAGGTGGGGGAAAATGTGTTGCAGAGTTTTTATAGTAATGAAGCTGGATCTTGCTAGTTTGTCCACTTGGGCATTCATGAATAGCTTGGAGTCCCGGGTAATACCCGAGGTTTCTTACTTCCTTAGGTACCTTAGGCAGTGTTCCCAGATCATCAGGACGGGCAGCGAGTGGGTCATAATTTTTCCAATCGCCACATGTGAGTATTTCCGTTTTGGAAGTATTCAATTTGAGATGGCTTCATGTCATCCACTGATCAACGGCTTTGAGGCAACTGAAAATTTGTGAGCTTCCAATGTCTTTGGGGCTTTCCAGTTTAAGAAGTATTTGTGCGTCATCTGCATAGGTATAGCATGTACGGCTAAATTGATTTATCAGTGCTGGTCATGATTTCAAGTAGATGTTGAAAAGCATGTGTGAGACAATAGAGCCTGCTTTTGTGAAGTACGGTTTGGATGAGAAAGGGGGGGTATTGATGATATTAGTTCTGTTTTGAAGGTAGGATGTGATCCAGTCGAGAGCAGTCCCCTCTATGCCAGCTTTGTAGAGTCTTTGTATTAGAGGGTCATGGTCAGCCATGTCAAAGACATCTTAGAGGTCCAAGCGAAGTAGTGCAGCAAGCCCGTTCTGATCAACTGTGTTTTTAAGGTCATCCCATATGGCAATAAGGCCATATTCTGTGTCTCTTCCTGGACAGAATCCAGTTTGGAAGTCAAATTATGGAATTATCTCAAATTAATTGTATTATCTTGGTGAATGCTGCTCTTTCTTTCAGTTTACCCACAAAAGGTCCATTTGTAATAGGTCTGTAGTTGTCAGGGTTAAGGGGGTCTAGGTTTATTTTCTTTATAAACAGACGTATGTATACCTTTTCAGGTCTTCTGGAAATATTCCCATAGTTAAGGCATTGTTCATGTTTCTTTGTACTTGTGTGGTAGCAGAGGTAGTTAGAAGAAT
This sequence comes from Triturus cristatus, assembly GCF_964204655.1. Taxonomy (NCBI): domain Eukaryota; kingdom Metazoa; phylum Chordata; class Amphibia; order Caudata; family Salamandridae; genus Triturus; species Triturus cristatus. The sequence goes on along the minus strand of NC_140579.1, from coordinate 382,920,943 downwards.
TTTTTTGAAGGTTGGTGGTGGACAGAAATGCTGCCAGCAGGCCTGTTTGCTTTGACCAGGTCCATACATTCATTGTATGGTGGAGCAGAGATGAAAAAAGAGGCAACATAGGAGGCGGGAGAAATAAAAAAAAAGGCACAGAAGGGACAGAGCAACAAGTAGGGCGGAGGTGGGAGACTCACATGAATGAGAGAACAACAGAGAGGTGAAGTTAGAAGCACACTGATGACAACAACACAGTGCACGAGGTAAAGAAGCACATGGCAAGGGTCAGCAGCAGCATGAAGCATGGGGCAGAGAGAAGCACATGGGGAGACAGCTGGAAAACACATGCACACTCATGGATTAATTAAGCAAAAAGAAATAGTAGTTAAGAAAAAAAGAGCAGTGGAAAGACACAAGTAAAGCAGTGGCGTAACAATACCCCCGCAGCCCCTGCATGCAGGGGGTGCACGACCTCCAGGGTGCCCCCTTCTGCACTGTCCACGGGCAGCGTCTGAGACCTCCTGACTGCGTCAGGAGGGTGGGGGCCCCTCTATGTACTTTGCAGGTGGGCCCTCCTCAAGTTTTGTTAAGCCACTGAAGTAAAGAGGTTATTCTCCAGGCGATTGACAAACAAGATGGGCATGGCATGCCCTCTATAAGAAGAGAGAAAATGACATTGACAATTAAGCCTTAAGCCCACTGTAAGTTCTTGGTAGGCTGGCTGATAAGCTCAACCTATAAAAGAATAACATTAGAGTTAGAATTGGCCCTTTTCGCAGGGTTATCCCCAAACGTTTTGCCTTTTGTTTCCTATTTTTCTGACCCTGTTTTTGTTGGCTATAGGATCCTGGGCACTTTACCACTGCTGATCAGTACTAAAGTGCATATGCTCTCTCTATAAATTATGATATGATTGTGTAAAGATTCAAGGAGCCTTCATGAAAGTCAACTATTTATTTTTTGACAGCATCCCCAGCGGAGCTAATCGCTCACCGGCTGCATCTCCTTCAAATTGTCAACATTCTGCTTCTAGGTCAGCAGTGACCTCATTACATTCCATGTCCCCAGCATTACATGTCCTTATACATCTTCCCCTTTATCATATTCAAACAGAAACACAGAAATAACATACCTAACAATAAGAAAAACATCTTAAAAAAACTCTGCATTGCTTTCGGCAACGTATAAATGTAATTAAAGTTAATATGTTAAGGACACATCAGGAGCATTATTCCGAACCTTATATATATCACCCATGCTCCTTGTGACACCATTCTCCAGGACCACCACACTGCGTTTGACCTCTTTCACCCTGCAGGAATAGAAGATTTGCTTTCACCCTTGCAAACAAACCCTTTTTCCCTCACGACCACCCAATCTCCTGGTCTTACACAACACCACTTCACACCTTTCCTTTCATTATAATACAGGATGTTTTTCCTCTGCAATCTCAAGACACTCCTTTGAATTCCCTCACGATCGACTTCAAATTCCGTTGCAACTCCCCTCAGCCATACAGGACACATTACCCCCGGTTTCCTTCCTTTTAAAGAAACAAATGGAGAAATACCTGTCACAGAATGGGGAGTTGTCCTATGCGCCCACATCATCCTCCTCAACTCCCTTTTCCACGGAAGATGATTAGCAAAAGACAGTTGTATATTGTCCATCACCAACTGGTTTACTCTCTCAACCAACCCGTTGGCTTGAGGTCCGAAGAGAGCCACCTTCTCATGCACAATTCCCATGCCAGAGAGATAATTTTCCATTTTCCTAGACACGAATTGTACCCCATTATCCGACACAATTGTATTCGGTATTCCTTCCTCCGCGAAGACTTCCTCTAAAAACTCGATAATATTTGAAGTGTTCACTTCTCCAATATCCCTGATTATAAACCACTTAGGGGCATATTATCAAGCACGGTGTTAAAATTATCGCCGCTTTAGCGGCAGAAGACTGCCACTAAAGCGGCGATAATGGGCTTGATAATATGCCGCAGAGAATTCCAATAGAAGCCCATGTTCACACCAGAACATAGGCTTCTATGGGAATTCTCAAGGGCATATTATCAAGCCCATTATCGCTGCTTTAGCGGCAGTTTTCTGCCGCTAAAGCGGCGATAATTTTAACGCCGTTTCTTGATGATATGCCCCCAAGTGTGGTAATCCACTAGGATTAGAATGAATTTACTTCTTGATCCTAACCTGGATACAGGTTCCAGAAAATCAATGGCCAATATTTCCCAAGGTCTTTCAGGAAAACTCATATTATCTCATTGAGGCTGTCTAATCACTTTGGTCTTGTCACTGTTTGCACACATTGAGCAATTCCTCACCATTTCTTCCACTTTTCGAACCATCCCAGGCCACCAGAATGACTGCGTATCCTTCCTTTTCACAATTCCCCTTCCTAAGTGTCCCTCATGAACGATATCAAGAATTCTAGCTTGGATACATTGGGAGGAACAAACTGACCTCTCCTCATTAGCCTGCCACCAACTATGCTCAGTTCTTCTTTGACTTTAAAATACTCACGTAACTCACCACTCATTCCATCAATTTCTCCCCAACCATGTACAACTTTTGCTTCCACTTCATCCATTCCAACATCTTCCTCCCTTGCGGCCGTCCACTCATCAGCACTTATAGCCAATTCCCAATTAGCAAACACTCCAAATCTGAAGACCACCTCAGTAATTACATCCTCAGCCTCCACATCCACTGGTGCCCTTGATAGAAAATCTGCCACAACATTCTCGCTGCCCTTCACAAACTGTGTCTCAAAATTGTAATCCATTACTGATAGCAACCACCTAGTGATGCGAGGTGTAACATTCCCTTCCAAACCTCTTCCACCTTTGAAAATATACCTCAATGGCTTGTGGTCTGTTCTCAGTCTGAAAGGAATTCCCCACATGTAAAACCTGAAACGATTGATTCCCCAACTACAGGCTAAAGCCTCTCTTTCAATCATAGAATATGTGGTCTCTGCTCCTTGCAACCACCTAGATGCAAAAGCAATTATGTTCTCAATGCCATCTTTAACTTGTGTCAACACCGCACCAATTCCTTCCTTACTAGCATTCATTGTGATGTATGTTTTTGCTGCCACATCAAAATGCCCCAATGTAGGAGCATGAGTAATACTCTTTTTTCTATGTAAAAATGCATCTTTGCACTCTCCGCTCCATGCAAACTCAACCCCTTTTTTAAACAGTTTCCTTAAAGGCTCTATAATGTCCGTAAACTCCTTCACAAATTTAGCACAGTACTCTGCAAGTCCAAGAAATTATTTTAATTCATCCTTAGTATGTGGTCTAGATGCATTTTCTATCGCTGCCACAATGCTCTTTTTTGGACTTATACCCTTGACACTAATTGTATGTCCTAGATAAGTCACCTCTGCTTTTCTTATTTGACACTTCTCTTTTTTCACAGTCAAACCATGTTTCCACAATCTCACAATTACCTCCTCGAACAATTTATCATGTTCAGAGATAATTTTCCCCACAATGAGTATGTAATCTTTAGTACATGATTCAAGTCTCCAAATATGTTTTTCATTATTCTCTGGAAAAATGCAGACGCTGAGGCTAGGCCAAATGGCATTCTCTTGTAACAGAACGCACCCAAGGGAGTAACGAAGGACGTTAAAGTCTAGATTGTGCATGCAAATCCACCTGATGATAAGCGGACGACATATCTAGGACACTGAACACAACTTCTCCACTTTCCATTGTTAACATTTCTGAAATGTTAGGGAGTGGTTTTCGGTCCAACCAAATACATTTATTCAAATCACGTAGGTCAATACACCAATGAATCTTCCCTTCAGCCTTGGGTGCCAGCACAATTGGCGCCAACCATTTGGAAGCCTCGATGGGTTCAATAATTTGTTGTTCCAATAGTTTATGAAGTTCTTCCTTCAAGAGATGTCTCATGACATTAGGAACATTTCTTACTTTATGTACCGCAGGTTTTACTCCTACCTTTAGTATGATCTTGGGCGAGAACCCCTTCAATAACCCCAATTCATCAGAAAATACTTCAGGGTACTTCTCGATAGGATCATCATGACCACCTCCCTTCACTTCTTTCACTTCATCTTGTTCAGCTAACATTACAGGTTCAGTGGCAGTGGGATTGATGACTATGCCTAAATCTCGCTGATGGTGCCACCCCAGTAAACCTGAACCATAGTCAGTGATATACACTTTACCGTACACCTCCTTACCCTTGAATACAATAGTTAACCATTTCATTCCTAGGATCTCTATTTTCCTTCCAGCATATCCTACAGCTTTTATGTCAGAATTACATAAGGAATGGTTATTAGTACACTTCCAATTACTCTCAAACGATTCCTTGGAAATCAAGGTGAACAGACTACCAGAGTCAACTAAGACTCATAAAGACACCCCTTCTAAGAGCACATGACAATGAGGTTTCTCCAGTTTGTCAGTGCTTTCTAGTTTCTCACCAGAATTCCTTATCACCTTTCCAACCTGTGTTTCCCCATCCATAGTGGAAATTATTTCAACCGTTGAAATCAAATCCTGAATGTCTTCAGAAGAATCATCCAATTGCCGATCAACTTGTTGAACTCTTCTAGCATCCCTAAACGCTACCCTGGTACTACACACCTTTGCAAAATGACCTCTTTTCCCACTCTTTCTACAAACCGCACTTCTTGCAGCACATCTTGCACTAGATGCAATGTGCCCTGGTGCGCCACAACGAAAACATTTTACTTCTCTCCAATCTCCGTTCTTTTGCTTAAGCTCAACTTTAACCTTAGGTTTCCCTTCACTTATTTTTTTTACATCACATTTTCCTTTTTCTTGCACCATTCCCACTTCACCAATAACAGCTTCCTCTTTTTCTCACCTCCCGCATTGTCCATTTCCCTCAACTATATCGCTGTATGCTCCATCCCTTTAGCAATCTGGATGGTTTCCTCCAAATTGGGATCCTTCATCAACAATCTTTCTTTGATTCTTTTGTTATTGGTACACCTGACTATTTGATCCCTGATCAAGGAATCAGTCAGTTGTTCAAAGCGACACGACAATGTCAAACCCATCAACGTTGCAACATAAGATGCTATGTCTTCATCTTGCCTTTGTATCCTAGAGAAAAACTTATGCCGTTCTAATACTAAATTGGTTTTAGGAGTGAACTGAATATCTAGCATTTGTATAGACATATCATAAATGTTATTTGGTTGTCCATCATCCATACCCAAAGACACTTCAGGTAAGTCTTCATATATTCTTCTCCCTTCAATGCCTAGATGATGAAGGAAAAATTGCTTGCCGCCTGAGAGGTCCATAGCGATCACCACCAATAGCCAGCATATACGTAATGAACAGTTTTTTCCATTGCTTCCATGGCACAGGGGGATCCCCAGGAGAGGATAAAAAAGGTGGAGGTGAAGACATAGATTGATCTGCCATTCCTGTAATGGAATCAACACAACAAACTAAAATAAGTTATTTAAATTAACAATCCAACACAATAAACTAATATAATAAACTAACAGAAAAAATTAAAACAAGAAACCCAAGTATTCTTGATGAGAAGTCTCATTTTTTTATCTATGTACTTTTCCTTTAATGTTGGAAGAGAACGTCTCTTCCTCACCTCAGGGAACAGACAAGAAGAGAACACCCTTTCCTCTAATGGTTCCAGACGTCACCGCAAGAAACAGACAAGAGGACAAGCACCAGGCTGGATGTCGCGGTAAGTGGCTCTTGGCCGGTGCTCACACTGATAGCAAGAATCATCCAATTGTCAAATCAGCCTTACAAGTCTGACTCGTGCCGATACGCGTGCCGAGTGTTAGACGCTTCACAGCTTGTTGGATCTCACGCGTTTAGAGCTCGCGCCAGCTTTACCAGCCTGACTCGTGTTGTTATGTGCACCGAGTGCCAGACGCCTCACGACTTGTTGGAGCTCTCGCGTTCAGAGCTCGTGCACTAACTCATGTGCTACATGCTGAGTACAAGTTAAGGCCCACGCGCTGGTCGCGCTCCGACCATCGCATGCGAGTCACTGTTATTGTTAACCAACCCGGTAATGGTAACTAAAGGCTCATATATATGCCACAAACAGCAATTCGCTTGTAATTAGGAGACCATGATAATATCCATTTTGTGGGGAAACCCAGACATCAGCATACAACCGTTAGTCACGTTTCATACGGCAATGTGACAATTAGTCAAATCACCACATCTTGCCACAGTCTTTCTGTCTCCCACAGATATCCGTCTATTTTTTTCTTTTGCCAGAAGTTAAGTTCAATTAAGGACTTGTAAACACGATACATTCATTCAGGATGTATTACATCTTGCCTAAAATAATTCAATTTGTGTTTCCAGGGGTGGAGATGCTGTCCGTCTGTCCCCTGCACAGCTTGTTTAACTCCTCCAACTTGTCGCCAGTGTAATAATTCAAGGAGCCTTCATGAAATTCAAGTATTTATTTTTTGACAGCATACCCAGCTGAGCTAATCGCTCACTGGCTGTATCTTCTTCAAATTGCCAACATTCTGCTGCTAGGTGAGCAGTGACCTCATTACATTCCATGTTCCCAGCATTACATGTCCTTACAGATTGGTTATCCATGATTGGCATATTTGATTTACTGGTAAGTCCCTAGTAAAGTGCCTTACCTGCAAGGCATCCCTATGGTAGGCCTATGGGCAGGGTGCAATATATGTGAAAGGTAGGACATGTACTGGTGTGTGTGACATGTCCTGATAGTGAAGTGCTGTGTATTTCTTTTTTCACTATTGAAAGGCTATCTGTCTCATAATCTAACATTGGAGTTGCTTTGTAACATCTTACATGTATATCTTTCCATAGGGACAAGATAGAGAAATGGAGTTTAGGCTCACTGAACTCAGAATTTATTAATGCACCTGGTAAGGGTGGTTTTTTAATTCTATGCTTGAAAATGACACTTTTAGAAAGTGGGCATTTTCTTACTTTACCATCCCGTGTGCCAATGACTGTTTGTGTATTCAGCGTCTGGTGTTGGAGTGACAGGAGTTGGGGATGTGCACTCAATCTAGATAGTCACTGCAGGTCCTTAATTATGTCTGGTCACTTAATGCATTATTAGTGTTTACATCTTTAAAATGTTGCACAATGGTGACTATTTTGACATGGATGTGGGGAAATTTTAAGCAATTTGATGATGAAGAGGTTTCAGTTCTACCTCTTTTTCTAGATTCAAACTTTGCAGAGTATCATTTAGGTCCACATCTAATTTTAAGAAAGGGCTAGGTTCATGTTTTCATTGCAAAGGATTTCATTCCAAACATATGTAAGGTTTTCCAAAACAGGGTGCAGTTATCAAGATTTTACTTCCTGTACTGTCTTTCTCATAGTCAGTTTGGTCCCGATGTACGAAGCATTTTTGTAGTCTCAAATGGGCCAATTCACACAAACAGGCCGTTTCCTACCCAGAATGCCTTTTTTGATGTATCAAATCCACATTCCAGTTCTATCAAACCAAAATTGTGTTTTGGTAAAACGGTACTGAATCAAAATTTGGTTGCTGCCAATTAGTATTTGGAAGGGGCGTGTTTAGGGCATTCCCTCCAAATACCATATTGGAATGGTATGTATTAATGTTTTATAACAGAATTCCAGTGACAAAACAAACTTTTACCACCTCCTTAAATGGAAAGGAATCACCAAGGAACCCCTTCCCCTCTGTGAATGTTGATCAAAATATTTTCAAGAGCAGGCAGTGGTGCCTACTCTTAAAAAGTGAAAATTGCACTTTTTACTTTTATTGTTTAAATGCATCCTATTTTCTTTTGAGGAAAACGTGTTGCATATAAAGAAAAAAATGCTTTATTTAAAGGTAATCATAAACAAAGTGGTCTGCTGACCTTAGCTGGCCATCATCCTTAGGTTGGCTGTGACTCCTAGTGGGTCGCTGTTAGACCTGTTGTCTTTGGCGTGGTCTTCTCCCAAATGTTTTGCCTTTACCCCTCCTGATTTCTGAATTTCGTTTTTGTTGGCATTAGGACTGTGTGCACATTGCCATTGCTAACCGCTGAAACAGGGCTTGTTCTCTCTCCTTAAAACATGATACAACTGGCTTACACTTGACTGGCATATTTAATTTACTTATAATTCCCTAGTATATGTTACTACTTGTACACAGGGCCTGTAAATTAAATGCTGCTAGTGAGCCTGCAGCACTCATTGTGTCACCCACGAAAGTAGTCTTTAAAACAAGTCTCAGGCTTGCCACTGCAACCTGTAGTACAGTAGTTTTAAGCTGCCAATAAGACCTGGCAAAATAAACCTTTTGCTATGTCTAAACCTTCCCTTTTAATACTTTTAAGTCACCCCTAAGGTAGACCCTAAACAGCCCATAGGGTATAGTGTATTGTATTTAAAAAGTAGGCCATGTGTTTGAAAGTTTTACATGTTGTGGTAGTGAAAAACTCCTAATTTCATTTTCCTCTACGCAAGGGCTATCCATCGCATTGGATAACATTGGGTTACCTTATTGCATTTAATAAGTGCTAGCTTTGGATTGGGAAGAGATAGGAATGTCAAGTTTGGAATAAAAAAAAGAACTCTCTTGTAACCCAGAGGACTACCCTGCTGTTTGAGGCCTGCCTTGGTCCCTAGAGGACTGCCTTGTTCCTTAGAGAACTGCCCTGCTGCTACCAGTAGACTGTCCTCCTGCTTGGGGGTTACCTTTTCCCCCCAAAGGATTGCCCTGCTGTCTGATAGGGAAGACTGGGCTTGCTCCTTTCACCCCAGGCTAACTGGCTGTTTGTGGATGGGATCGTCTTTCCTAGAACAAACCCATCTTGTGTGTCACATGAAAGAAAGGAGAAAAATTCGGTCCAACTTGTTAAACAAAATTCAAAGGAAATTAATGGTCAGAAAGACTTTAAAAAGAAAAGTTCGTGTTCTGAAGGTAATGTTAAATTTAATTTATCACAAGCTAAATGCTTCCGCTGTGGTAAGTTAGGTCATTTAGCCAATGACAAACAATGTCCTGGCTGTAAAGCTACTTGCAGTAAATGTAAAAGAAAAGGTCATTTTACTGTTGCTTGTAGGGCTAGAGATTATAAAGGGAAAGTTAATGAAATATACTATGATGTGAATGATGCATATGAATCTGGTGATGAGGTAGATTGTGGTCATATTCAAGTTCAAGTTGTTCAAAATGAGGAAAGCAAAAATTGTCCAACTGATTAAATACTTGTGGATGGAAAACCAACTAATGTTCTCTTTGATTCTGGTGCTAACATAACCATTATATCTAAAGAATTTTATCTCAAAGATGTATTCTCCTGACATTAGATCATTTGCTTACGGTGGTGAGCCAATTAAACTATTTGGTTATTTCTGGGTTTTACTTGATTACAAGAACAGATTAACAATGCTAAAATGTATATATCACAGAGAGGTGATAGTATATTGAGTTGATTTCACCAGAGAGACCTTGGTGTAATTCTTGACCCAAATGTGTCTCCACCCATCTTGTTAAAAGAGAATTTCAACCCTAAGTCTATCGCTGTCATTGATAGTGATACAGACAAATCTTTTATACAAATGTTAAAAGGAAAGTTTCCTGATGTATTTTGTGGAACTTTAGGGTGTTTAAAAAACTATGTGCATCACATTCGCTTAATGGATGGTGCAAAACCGGTTTGTTGTAAAGTGAGAAATGTCCCTGTAGCAGTTAGAGAACAAGTACAAACAGAACTGGAACGCTTAAAAAAGGATGGAATCATTGAAGTTGAGGCAACTCAATGGCTTGCTCCAGTTGTGGCTGCAAAGAAAGCTGATGGGTCTCTACGGCTTTGTGTGGACCTTAGAGAGTTGAACAAAAATGTGGTGGTTGATAAATATCCTCTACCAAAAATTGCTGACGTGCAAATGTTGTTAAAAGGAGCGAAGGTTTTCAGCACGATAGACCTGAAATCTGCGTACCACCAGATTAGATGAGGAATCAAAAGATTTGACAGCTTTTGTTACCCTTTTTGGAACATTTCGTTTTGTGAGACTTCATTTTGGGTTGGTTTCGGCAGCCTCGGTTTTCCGGAGGGCGTTGGAAGTTGAAAGGCCTTACTGGTGTAAGAGTATATCAGGATGACATCTTGGTTTTTGGGTCGAATGACAAAGAACATGAATTCAGGCTCATGAGTGTGTTAGGAAGGCTTGATGAATTCAAACTGTCAAAATTGAGAAGTGCAAGTTCAAAAGAGAATCAATTGATTATCTGAGTCATACGATCTCTGAGGGTGGTGTCTCGCCGAAGGAAAATTTTTGTCATTTCAATACAGAAAATGCCTTCCCCTACCAACAAGGAAGAGCTGGTGAGTTTTTTAGGAATGGCTGAATATTATAGTAAGTTTATTTAAGGTTTTGCCTCATTATGTGTCTCCATGAGAGCTTTGTTGCGTTAAGGGTGTGAGTTTATCTGGGATGATAAGTGTGAGCGAGAATTTTGCATTCTTAAAGAAAAGTTAAGCTTGGCACCAAAATTAAGCAGCTTTGATCCTGACAAGAAATCTGTCTTAATAACTGATGCCAGCATGAAAGGTCTAGGTGCCGTTCTCCTACAAAAGAACAATGGAAAGGATGAAATGATACTATTTTTGTCTAGGAATTTAAGAGGAGCTGAAATGCAATATTCAGTGGTTGAGAAAGAAGCTCTTTCTGTCTATTGGTCGGTAAAGACATTGAAAAATCTGTTGTGGGGAGGTGTATTTGAGGTTAGAACTGACCATAAACCTGTATGTGAAATGTTTTAAAAAGGGGCATTGATGCTGTCTCCAGTAGAATCACAAAGTGGGTTGTGGCACTACAAGATTACGACTTTGAGATAAAATATTTATCTGGTGTAGAGAATAAAGTGGCAGATGCGTTATCCCCTATTGTTGCTAAAGACGATGTTGGTCCTAATGATGAGTGTGAACAGGATGGAGAAATGGTATGCATCATTGAAGGAGGCATCATTGAGAGACAAAGATGGTTAAAAGCCTTAAGTGATGATAATGATCTATTAAAGGTTCTAGAGTGTATCAAAACAGGTTGGAAAATCAAACCCAAAGTTGATGAAAATGTGGATAAATTTTGGCATGTAAGAGATCAGTTATCAGAACAAAATGGCTTACTTGTCAGGGGGATAAGGCTTATTCCACTCACTTCTCTTAGGGAAGAACTTATTTCCTTAGAACATGACGGTCATCTGGGAATTTCCAAGACTAAGGAAAGGTTAAGATTGTCATATTGGTGGCCAGGAATGAACTTACAAGTGGAACGGAAGATTAGGGATTGTATGCAGTGTACTTTGAGTGAGAGAGTGGCAAAATCTAAAGTACAACCCATGGTTATAAGAGACTGCCCTGATGGTCCATGAAAGGAAGTTGGCCTAGACATTGTTGGCTCAATCCGTTCTTCTGGCACTGAATGGTATATACTCATGCTTGTTGATTTCTTTTCAAGATGGCCTGAAATAGCTATAACGCGAGGAATTGAAACTAAGCATATCAAAGTTTTTTGGGAGAATCTCATTGCTACAGAGGGCATACCCAATGCCATTCTAACAGACAATGGTGTGCAATTGGTCTCCAGGGAGATGAAAGAGTTTTTATCAGCACATAGTATTAAGCATAAGAAGTCTTCATTATATCACCCAGAGACCAATGGATTAGTTGAGCGGTTTAATCGGGTTCTCAAAGAAACAATTGAAATGGCAAAGTCTACGAATTTGGATTGGCGTACAGAGATCTTTAAAAAAATAAAGGTTTATAGATTGTCTCCTCATGTCGTTACCAAAAGAACTCCATTTGAATTGTTTAGAGGCAGGTGTGCAAACACTCTTGTTACACCTAGTTGGGTGAATGACATACAACCAGATCGACATATCGAGAATGAAAGGAGTGATTGGAGGTTAGCGGAGTCTAAGAGAATTGATGCTAGAAAAAAGCTACATGATATAAGGAAATGTGTAAAGAAAACTGTTGTTAAAGTGGGGGACTGGGTATTGAAAAAAAATCCCATCCTCGTTGCCAAATGTAAGAATCCAAACACACAGCTTTGGAAGAAAGGTTGGGTTTATTCTAGGAAAGAGGATCCCATCCACAAACAGCCAGTTACATGCATCTGATCCTGGCTCCAACTCCAGTCTAACTCAAGTTACATCATAACATTCTCTATCACCTGGCAACAGGTGTAGAATCTCAGGATCTCAAGATGCCACACTGAGTGTCTCCAAGGGTCAGTTGGCTGACCTCCTGTTTTGAGCTATAGGGACACAACAAGCTCCAGAGGCTTCCCTACAACTGCCCAGCTGACCTGCTGCACAGCACCTGCCAGGACCTGCAACTGGACCTGCCTGATCCCTGCTGGCTTCTGCTAGAGTAAATCTCTGATCCCCAAGAGGTGCCTCTTTCCAGGTCCTGGACCCTTGGCTGGCATCCGAGTGCCCTCCTCTGTAAAGAAAGGTGATATGGTGAATCGTGCTGAGTCTCTGCTGCCCACGATAACTGCAACTGCAAGGTCTCTGTGAACCCGACTCTATGCGCTACAGAGCCTACCAGCAATGACTGGCAACCAGAGTTCTGCACTTCAAACTACAGCAACAACAGCCAGTGATGATTGCCAACACAAAGCTCCAGCAACAACTCTCTGCGACACCCAACCGGATCTTTGCAATACAGCGCCGACTGCATAGCAAGGCCTGCTCTTTACGCTAAATTGAAGACCATCCGTGACCCTCTCCCTGTTCCTCATGGCTTCCTCTACAGCAATCGGAGCTCTTTGTGCCAGACTTTAAGAAGGTAACTTTTTCAGTTGGACTAACCTGGTCTCTGTCTCTAGCCCGTACTCCATCGCAGTTGGCCTGAACTTGTGACTTTCACCTGGTCTAGGATGAGCAGAGGACTGCAAGTTGCACTTTCTGGAGTAGGTGCTATATCTACCTCAAACTTTAAAATTGCATACCTCCAGTTGTACTGATTGAATTTTTATCATTCTGGCATCATTTTGTTTATTACAATTTTGTCTATTTTTCTTAATTGCTGTCGGATTGCAGAAATATGTAACACTTTACCTCTCAGTTAAACTTGACTGCTTTTGTGCCAATCTACTTGAGGATTAAGCAGAGGTAATTTAGTGATTTTTGTGGTTCATCCTAACAAGAATTGTGGTTGTTGCCTGAGTATGGTTTACACGCCCCTCAATCAATTAGTCAATTTCTTACAATTGCAATTTGTGATGTACTTCATTATTATTCACGAAGTAGGTCAATTTGCAACCTACTAGGAATCTGTAATTTGCAAACCGACCTATAAGTACATAGGTCAATTTACAAATTAGCACTCTGGTCGCAAACATACTGGTTGCAAATTGCGACCGGTATTTTGCAATCAGAGTTTAGTACATTTAGCCCATTATCTCTGCCTCTAATATAACACATAGGACCTCGCCATACCATTGTGTTCAGTACTTAAAAGGGGCAATCTAAAACATACCTCTCAAAATAACTCCTTTCCATGTAATTTCTTTAGTGTGATAAATGCATTTATCACGGAATAGCCAAGCCCTTTCAAAAAAGGCCACTGATTTTGGTAGTACACACTTGCTATTAATATGATAACATCAATACATGTTTGGAAAAAGATAAATGGCCACTTCAGTGCCTAAAAAATGCCTTTCAACCACATCCAAATGGTATCTACTGGACCAAGTTGCTGGTATATAAATTTTTCGATAATCAACTGCTGTGAAGTAAATTCCAGAAGTATCCAGTTATGTCTTGTGACTAGTTATTATGTCTCCTGGTGACTATGAATTAAAGTTGGCATCTTATTTAGTTTATCTATGCAATGCAATCCATGTAGATGTTGAATAGTGTGGGCAAGAATACTGAACTTTGTGAAAGTATTTCTGTCTTAGAGGTGAAATTATAAATATTGCTATGCTTACTACGATTGTCTCAGAATAATTAGAACGCGTCGATGACTATAGCATTTAGTCAAGATTCACTCTTGTCTAGAATATAAACTCCATCACCCACGTTTTTTATGTTGCTATTTTCGTACTTCATCTAGCTCAAAAGCCAGACTGTAGATCATCTAAAAGCTGATGTTCCTCAAGGAAGACTTTGAGTTGGGTTTGTGCGCAGCTTTCTAGAACTTTGGATTGAAATGGTATATTGTATACTAGGCGAAAGTTAGTAAAGTTTTCAGTATTATCCTCCTTGTTTTTTAGAAGCAGAATAATATCTCCTATTATTAGATTATCACAGAGTATTCTTTGCATCAGAGACAGGTTTATGAGGCTCAGTCAGTAAGTGGGCACTGTGAAAAGAGGATGGGAAGGGCTCAGAAAAGTGAGATGAGGGTGTGATTTTAGCAGCGTTACTGATGTGTTTATCTTGTGTGATGTCTTTAATTGAGGATCAGCCCATTTTCGATTTTTTATTAAGGTTTTGCGTTTTTCGTCAGTGGAGGTGTCAGAGAGAGAGTGAGTTTGATTTTTTTTTTGCTTTCTCGTTAAAGGAGTTTGAGAATGTTTTACATTCAGGGCAGAACAGACCGTAGTGGGAACAGGGCGTTTCCCCAGTGGGCCGCTAGGGTGGGGCCTGTTTGGGGCCCTGGGGCTCAGTTTTTGTTACCGGGGCTGGCAATATCGGCCACCTGTAGCAAAATCGACCGAAACCGGCCCTGGCAAACAGCACGGCCGCAACCCTATCCTCCCCACCAGGGGGGGGCGGCCGAGCAGTCTGCCAGGGACGGTTTCGGTTCCCATTCAGGCCCTGTTTACATTCCTCAATTGTTACATCGGAGGTCGCTTTTGGAAATACCTGTGTGGAATGTTTGACAATTCCAAATAGTTTTTGGTAGATTTTTGGCTTAGTCAATTTCCATTTTTGAAAAATTGGATTTAGTTAAAAAATTTGCTTTTATTAGATTTCACTGGAGATGGGGAGAGGAGTTGGCCTAGTGGCTAGGGCAGTCAACCTCGAATCTGGGGAACTGGGTTCGAGTCTCGGCAATGGCGCTGAACATCCTGTGATTCTGGGCAAATCACTTAATCTTCCTGTGCCTACCAACAACAAAAAAATGAATGTGTCCTCATGTAATGCACGTGGTGCTATGTAAGGCGCTCTGATACCCAATACCTTCGGGTCAAGTTCGCGCTATATAAAACTCTGTAAAATAAAAATAAAAAATGAGCAGGTTCTGTGGAGCTGGGTTATGATGCTAGCTATGTTTAGTGGCTCAGAGAATTTAAATTTCTTTTTTTTGTTCTTTCTTTGTTTTGTTTCTTCATGAACCAAAGCACTGATGTATTGTTTGTTTTATCCTTTTCAGAGTCTTTGGTGTCGTCTCATCTAAAACTCCTGCTTTGGCTACTGTATATTGTCTTCACTCCTAATATTTGGTGGATGGTTTATAATGCATATAGCATTATGGTATTTCAGAGTACAGGGACTTTATGTCAAGGTTTTTCATGTTTCTGACGCTCTTTTAAATTGGCTGAAAATAGCAATTTTCATTTAGTTCAGTTACAAAGTGAAACTGTGTTGCAGCTTCCAGCCAAAATAATGTACTCTAATCTATTACACTGTGAAAATGTTCCTGAAGTATAATTTGCCTTTTAATGTTTTGTGTCCCTTCTCAAATAGTTGTGTTCATCTTCAGGTAAGAGCAGACATATTTCATATATAAGAGCTTCTGCCTTACACTTAACAATGCACAAAACGGCACATTTTGCATAATTAATTCTCTTTTTGCTCAAGATTGAGTTGATCAAGGAAACAGATTCCCTCGGAACTGAGAAGTTTCCTCACAGCGACAGGTATATTTAATCATATATTCACATTGTGGTGTTTAGCCTGGAAACTTCCTTGATATAACCTCACCGGGCGCTTTGTTAACTGTCTGGCTGTTTTTAACTCCTTGGATAGAAAACTGTTCTGAGCTTAACTAAAAATCTTGAGTTTGTTCAGAGGTGTCCTGTGGTTGATTGGACAAATACGTTTATCAGACCCGGTCACAGCTCAATTCGGTGTATCAGTTGGTCTGAGAGTACAGATCCCTGCTGCAAAAACCGTGTGACAAGTATGTGCCTTGCCCTGCTGCTCTGTTCCCTATTTTTGTTTCATCGTGTTTCATACCAATTGAAATATCCTCGCAGTTGTCTACCTAGAATAGGAGATACATTTGTAGCTGTCCTGCTCCACGCCGACGAACTGGTGGTTCTTGGCCTTACATTAACCGGACTTCAGTGCCAGGTGGATTTAATACCTTCCACTACTCGACCAATAAACTAACATTAATATACAGAAGACCAAGTCATGGTGTTATGATGGCCTTGATGGTCTACCGACGGTGAGAAGAATTGTCAGACTGCGTCAAAATATTTTTTCCAAGGCTTTTTTATTGGCATTATACATTTTAAGCAATAAGAACGAGTAACTGGCTTGTGCCAGATCACAATATTACCATCACATATCAGTAAGTCAGTTGGTTCAGTATTATCGTACATACTCGTGGTCTCACCAAGCAAGAAGTACTGCGACATGAATAGTGCATGTAGTTCCATTGGCCCCATTACAATGGGGCCTTCGGATGCATGTAATAAGCTTTTAACATGGATGAGTGCTAGGTGATGTTCAATTTAAATGCCTGATTAAAAGAATCAAAAGGGAACAAAAACATTGCCACAACTTGTAGTGTATTGCAATGTTTTATATCTTTACCGATGTGAGGCGTGAGATGTTGGTGTCATTGATTCCTTCACATTTACCCTCCATATAGGCGTGGTAATGATTCCAGGCTCTGGTTAGGGATACGTCTACTTCATGCATATCAGGAGAGAGAGTCACACCACTCGAACCATATTTGTCTAAGGATAACAGTCACATGGCAGGCGCTCATCAAATTTTGTCTCGATTTTTTTCAAGATACCTGTCCCAGAATGTGAACCGTTTCCCCCTTCCTCCTCTGTTAGTCGGGCTTGATAGTGCTGCCACCTCCACCTAAGCCCAACTCAAAACATCCCCACCAGTCCCAAACTGAGGGCGACATTATCACCTTCCAGGCCATCACAATGCATCTTTTTGCGGGAATGACAGCAAGTACCTCTCTTAGTTCATGTTCCAGATCAGTTGCGTCATCCTCCCCTACCTCTTCCTGTGATTTAGTATCACTGTGTGCTTGTTCCGCGCCTGAACCAGCTCGCTGTCCTAATCCCTTCACCATCAGTGCTCTTTCCCTGGCCGCTGTGATGGGCGACTGGTCGACATCCTGTGTGTACATCGTTGTTGTCCCTGCCAATTTCACTGTGGTGTTCTGTGATTCCATTCAGGCCATTCCACTATTCTTTTTGTTTCCAGCCAAATGCAGGCCTCGGCCACGTTTGTGAAAAGATTTGTTGCATCAGCATCAATGGCCCACAGTTTACTGGGTATATCAAGGAGAAATGGAGGATCCGTTGGCGCAAGTGGCATTTACCGTCCTGGCATGAGGCTCTTTGGTTTTGTACCTCCGCTGTATAGTCAGGGTAGATATGGACTGTGTGGGTCTCTGCCTTCCATTTCCCCTTGGTCCTGGCATTTTGTAGGATGTGATCACAGTACCTATAATTAAGGAGGCGGGCTACACCTGAGTGTGGTGTGGCCCCCAGGGGGAGGGTATTTCAGGAAAGTTGAGCATTTATCCATCAGTATCGTGTCCACCAGCCATTGCTCAAGGTAGAGTTCCATGCTGCTACCCTCAACATTTTCCAGACGGCCTATGATACATATATTATTTCTGTGGTACCGGCCTCTCGCATCATTGGCCTTAAATTGCAGGGTGTGGACTTCCTTCTGCAGGTCACACAACTGCTCTAGCAGTCTATTTATAGTGAGTTGCTTTGTTGCCAGCGCTGATTCATTTCCCTCGACCCCGCCTTTCAGTTTTTGGTGGTCCGCTCGGAGCACACCTACCTCAATCCCAATAGCATCTATCTTAGGCTACAGGGCGGTTTTGACTCCAAGTACAGACTGCAGGATGGCCTTAAATTTGCCAGCGTGGTCTTGGAGAGTGGCCTCCATGTTCTCAAGGTTAGATTGTGATGGACTTGTGGGTGTATCACTGTGGTCGTCATGTTCCTGGGGCTTTACTCCACTTTATTTTCCTATCACCAGATCGTAACAGGGGTCACCAGGGAAGGAATAGAGTCCCTTGGCTCTTCAATAATTGGGGGATTAATTGTGGGGAGGAGGACAACCCATACCGCAGAGTAACGTTTCAGAGTGCCATGTGCCCCCCAATCCCAGAACTGCAGCTTTGCAGCAGGAGGTAGGAAGGCCCGGGGTGGAAGATAAGTTTCAGTCAACTAGGGGTGTGTATAACAGGGAGTCCTATCCTGGGTGTTCTCCCCAAGCTCAGTGGCTCCATGCCTCCAATCGTTACTCAATTTGTGCAGTGGAGGAGTAGGTTGTCCACAGGACTCCAATCTTGTAGGTGGCACCCTTGACATGGGTACTGATCCCGGCATTCAATGGGCCGTCAAGGTAGCTATGGGCCTGCAGCACCATGAATGTAAAGGGCAACCTACTGGGCCGTGTTTCTGGCTTACGTGCTGGCAGTCATATTATAACAATGTATTCCTTCGGGTCTCACCAGCACCCCTCTATGGACCTCGCAGCCCTCCCAACTCACTTGGTGGTACAGGGTAGTGGCTGGCGTAGCCTCACCAGTGTTCAAGGCCCTTCACCCTAAGGCCATATGCTACTTCCTCGTACCCAAGGTGGCAGGCGGTGATTCTAACACCCCTTCTGCCTGCAGCCACCATCGCAGCTCCCACATGTCAGGGTTCCAACGTCCTGCTGCATTGAAGGACACTTCCCAGCAGGCCACTGGAAGTTTCATCTATTGGCCCACCACGGCCTCCCCCAAACTTACAGTCATCGGAGCAGAGGGCCAGTTCTGGTCCTCAGCCCCTCTGCACCAGTTGTAGCTCAATGGTCCCATGGAGTTTTCTCAGGCACCATTGCTCTGGTACGGACCCTTTCACTACTCTGGGAGGTCACATTTCTGAGGGTCGTAGGTTCTGTCCTCTGCTCTTGCAGTGACACCTGTTGTCTCTCAGGCCTCCAGGGTGACACTTTCAACTTCCCAGCGCTCCCCCATCAATTTTGGCTTGGTGGCGACATCGGGGAGCCACAAAGGATTACTGAGGTATGGGTACTGCGGATGGAGTTTAACAACAGCACCTCTTACATGGTCGCCTGCTTGGCCACATCTCTACCAACTGTGTCCAAATATAAGGGTTTGGGGGGCATATTATCAATAAAGTGGAAAAGAGAGGCGTTTGCCGTGATGGCTTAACACCTCTCTTCGCCACTTTGAAAACGCTAGGC
The DNA here is from genome assembly GCF_964204655.1 of Triturus cristatus. NCBI lineage: Eukaryota > Metazoa > Chordata > Amphibia > Caudata > Salamandridae > Triturus > Triturus cristatus. Next base: position 382,901,549 of record NC_140579.1, on the reverse strand, counting down.
TGCACCATATTACCATGGATTTGGTGCAGCCTTGCGTTTCCCCCTGCGCTGGCGATAAGTTTTACAACTTATCGCCAGCGCAGGCACCCTTGCACCAGAGTGCAAGGGTGTCTGCGAGCAGGGAAGGTTTGTTTATGTACAGGAAGGAGTTCCTTCCTGCACATAAGCAAACATTAAATGCTATTTTGTAACTTACGTGTGTGCTGCTTCATGCAGCACACATGTAAGTTACAAATTGGCATTTTTAAAAAGAGGTTTCTTCATATACAGGAAGGGACAACTTCCTGTACATAAAGAATCCTTGGCATTTTGCTTTTTCCATGTGTGCTGCACAAGGCAGCACACATGGAAAAAGCAGAAACGAGGAGAAATGAAGCATTTCTTCTTGTTTCGCCACCTCAAGACCAGAATTTGTCTGGTCTTAAGTTTGGCGCTGCCACCTATTATCGCCAAGCTTTATAATAGGTGGCAGCGTCGAAGTGAATGGGTGTTGCGGTGGAACGCCCACGACAACACCCACTGCATGCCCCTTTTCACGATAAGTTTATCGTGAAAGGAGCCCTATTGCCAAGGCAGCTTTAAGCCAATTAATGTGGCTTTAAGCCACGTTAATTGCCTTAAGGCTGCCTTGATAATAGGGCGATGCAAACATCGCTGCATTATCGGCAGAAAAGTGCCAATAACGTGGCGATAAGGGGCTAGATAATATGCCCCTGGGTGTTTTATTTATACCAAATTTGTCTTGGGCTTTTAGTGCCCTGCTAGCCATGTGCAGATTACTGAGAATTAAAAGCAGGTTTGGGGCCTTATCTGAGGAGTCATTCAGTAGAGGTTGTATGGAAAAAAGAGTTCAAACATTATTTCAGTTATATCAAGCAACTGCCCTCCAGGGTTCTTTTAATTTTGTTATACTGGAAGGAGGATGACAAAAATGAGCCTTTTCTCTAATCCAAAATACTGCAATTCTGGTACTGCATCGAATTAGGATTGCAGTCATTGAATAGTATGGCTGCATTTCAGTCATTTTGCTTCTTTAAAATGTATTAGGTAATGATAGAAAAATTGGTGAGGATGCTTGCTTTCAGCAGTTATGAAACTTTGAAAGAAGAGAGGAGTTGGCCTCATGGCTAGGGCGCTGGACCTTGGACCTGGGGAACTGGATTCGAGTCTCGGTAATGACGCTGAACATCCTGCGATTCTGGGCAAATCACTTAATCTCCCTGTGCCTAACAAAAAATGAATGTAACGTAACTGGTGCTATGTAAAGCACTCTGATACCTGATTGGATTCGGGTCAAGTTCGTGCTATATAAAACTCTGCAAAAAAACTTTGGTTACAGGCGGTTCTAAAAGTTTAGTGAAAAGATAGATCTAATGACAGCTAGATTTATCCATTCGGAGCCTGGATTTATAACTTTTATCTTTTATGTTTACTAAGCAACAATTTAAAATCAGGGTTCAGTGGCTGAAATCAGCTGCATCCAATCTTAAATATGCTATAAAAAAGAAATCCCTATTGCACTAGTGCACTTGCAAAATTGACAGCCGAACCATTTTCCTATTTCTCATGTTTTCCTAATCCAGGTTTTAGACACATTTTTTATTGATGGGGATGGGATATAAATCTGATTTGAATTAAACAAGAAGATTGTTGCAATTCAAATAAGCTATGTTGTGATTGTGAGATAAGGTGTTGGATAAGTATGTGCACTTTTTAGACCTCGACTACCAGAGAGTGCAAGCCTTCTGGTTGCGAAAGACCTATTGTGAGTTTACAGTGGTCTTACGCCTATCCATTGTTACCATTGGTTGGCTTTATTGTCACTCTCATTTTCTTGCTTATTATTCCATTTCTAGACTTCTTCTTCTCTTTGTTTCTCCCTTGTAGCATAGCCTTTTGACTGTCTGACTTGTATCTTTCCACCTCTCACGTTTCGGGAACTATTTTTTTTCTTTTTCGCTCAGAACTCCATGAGAGTGTATGTGTTTTCTAGCTCTCTCCGTTTTGTGCTGGTTCCTCCCCATAAATGTTGTCCCATGCTATGTTGCTTACCAAACCTTCCAGGTTGCCTGTAAAAGCATGTCAACACAGATATTTTTGCAGGGACATAGCTGAAGAAAAGACTTTAATGATTGTTTTTGTTTCTTCTCCTGAATTCCTCATATAAGCCCACATTTGAGCCCACACACATAGTTCTATGACACTGGGAAAAAGGCCTGTTGAACTCACTTCACTGGTGTTTGAGGCAGAAGGTGTACTTAGCATGACCCTTCTCTTAGAGGCCTCTATAGCTGCTCCCTGAGCTCCTACAGAGGACCAAATGATTGAATGCTATGAAAGGCAAAATAAAGCTTGGATATTATTTTCCTCTCCATTCTGAAACGTCCTTATTCTTTTTAAATTCTTTTCAGATTTTCCTGTGGAAAATGTATTTATAAAAATAAACCATGCCATTTATAAGGACTGACAACAATGAATTCAATGTAGAGTTTTGAGATACCATAAAATATATGTTTTGTTGTCCTCCAGTATTTTGAACTGTTTTTTTCTTTTACTTTAAAAAAAAAATATTTTTGGGGGCAAACATAGGCAAAGATAACAACTAGGTACTTGTATTATTAAGGTAAAGCCTATTGGCTTTGTTAATGCTTGGAACTTATATGTCCCAAATATTTGCAACTTTGTGGAAACTACTTGGGACCATTGTTTCTCATGAATGCAGAATGTAATGTAAATTAAGCTTTCCATTTTCCATTTGACATGGAACCCTCAGGTATATAACTTGGCATTGCTAAATATTTAGAAATGCCTGAAGATTCGAGAATATTTAATTTAAGATACATTTGTTTTGTGTTTATCAAGATCATAATGATGTAAATAAATGTATTGTTATGAGCACAACATAATGCATTCAATTGCATCCAAACACTTTAATTTGTACGTATTTAACATAATGTGATCAACCACATTTTGTGAATGAACCAAACTTCTGAGAGAGTGGGGTTTCCTATATTTCAATTTTCGTGTGTAATCATTAAATAGCCCCCGCCACTGGCCTTATGGACCTTTGTTCATCGACGAAGAGAAATGAGGAGCAATCATCTACATAACAATAAATCTTTGAAGACTTTCAATCCAGCCAATAAAGAGAATTTAGTGTGAGTTAAAAGGGTTTTATTTTCAAATCTTTTAGTCTTTCATCCATTTATTCATTAGGCATTAATATTTAGATTCCAGCATTAAAAGTTAATATAATTCATCAATCGGTATTTGAGTATAAAATAGAACATGCTTGTTAGAATCACATTCAAAATCATAATAATAATACAACAAGCATGTTCTATAAAGGAAATTCCCTAATCTAAAATAATTTAGAATACAAAGGGGAAACGTTGTCAATTCAGATACCCAATAAAGAGTTCTGATTAGTTAATCAATATGCAAGCATAAAGCCTTTGCATTATAATCTGGAAAGTATTCTAAGATCAAAGGTAACAGCAGACAGTTTAGTAAAATCTACGTAAGGCAGCCTTTTATGTAGAGAAGGCATCAGCACCTCAAAGGTGAGTCTCCAGTCAGAGTTGGGAAAGGAATCTGGAATCTGCATCTGGCTCCGACTACTGTTCCAGGAACACGCACTAATATAAACACGCACATTCTATGTTGCAACATCCTCAAATAGAATATCAGCAAACTCCTGGGAATAAGAAAACTCTCTATTTTCTCAGAGCAGCACAATAGGTTTTCAGACATTGAACCTTGAAAAGATACATCATTGATGTTTTGCGGTCCACACAGTTTTTTTTTCCATGAATCATTCTTCCGATCATCTCTCATTCTCTCAGTGAGAACTCACTATCAGTTGTCTAATACATAACAAATGTTTTTCACTAGCTAATAGAAAGTTCCTGGATAATACGACCTTTATAATGAAAGGAAAAACATACAGTGCACAATTAACTACTCAATGTGGAAAAACAGGCCTTTCAGAGTGAATGTATTCGTCTTCAGTTAACATATTGTCCATGGTTAGGCTAACTTAAATGAGCACTTTTATTCATTTGCTGGCCCACAACATTACCTACCACAAATTTGACATTTAACATATGTCTGCTTCAAATGTAAGCTTTTTCACATTATTAATAAAAACATTTTGCCAGTGAATAAAATGAGCTGTGACACTTGCTTTGCCTACCTTTTCTAGTGCACTTGGTATATAGTGTTAAGCTGAATTAATGTGGGTAGATGTTGAAGCGTTATTGAACAAAGTCCAGTCATTTAGCTCTTGACAGAAAAGTAGGCACACATTGCCGGCCAGTCCCATACAACTGTAGACATGAGGTAATAGTTGTATGCCTGAATTACAGACTCACTAACTGAGAAACCTGTAAGGTGACCTGCATGTGTGATGACTGGCAACCCATTTTATCTCACTCTGGCTCTTTTTCTTTAACTGCAAGATTTGGGGGACATGTAAGTACTGATTTCAACTCGCAATCGAAAATCTCCTACTAACACTTGAATCAGTATTCTGAGTGTCACACCGATTACAGCATATTTGAAATGTTTATTTTAATATTGGGCCACCTGTCATAATGAGAAAGGGAGGCACTCTTTAACAAAGGCAGAATATGTTTATATCATACGTGCAAACTTTAATTGCCCACGTTCTGTCTCATTTCTATAAGGATATCTTAAAAAATATATTTTTAATAACTGGCACTTAATGAATTGGTGTATTTATATTGTACTGTATGAAATCATTAGGTCTAGCTCTTACTACCCTTATAGTGGGCATTGAAGTGCTTCAGCCTACTTTGCCGTGTGGTGGGCAGGGCATGTTATAATAGTGTTATTTTTGTTTTTCTCCTGTGTGGGGAGTGTTTTAATATTGTGTGTGATGACCACTGGGGTATGGTTGGACGCAGTGCTTAGTGGTGTGACAGATGAGGAAGTGTGAGAGATAGATGTGCATTTTTTATCATTTTTGTTATGTTGGTAGCTCAGATTATCTCTGCATGTCCCCTTATTTTGTTGATCGTTTATCTTTTATGTTCTCAATTTAATTTCCTATGCTGACAACAGTTCGTTTCCTGTGACCTTATGGATCCGGAAGAGGGAACAGGTGTAAATAAAGAGTCAGGGTGGGAAATGAAACACTTAAACATCAACAATTAATGAACCTTAAAGATTGTTGTCCTGTTTCTTCATCCCGTCCTTTGCAAGACTCGCATTATGTGCCTTTCGGTGGCTCATCCCATTTTTGTCTCTTAGGGTGAAACCTGACCCTAAGTGGCTGTGACTGGGCTCTGGCCTATGATTTTTGTGCCTTGGACTCCTCAAAATCAGATTTTCTTTTATCCGTTTCTTTTCTCTATTTTGTTTCCTCTCCTGCGCTCCCTTTCCCCTCCCCTGTCACTCACCATTTTTCTCCTGATAGATGAAGCTGTTAATGTGAAGCCGTCTCCAGAGCTGTAATTACACTGAATATCAATGCCTCTGCTGGCCTAGGGTTTGGAGATGTCTCATTTGAAAGAATTGCTCTTTCTTCGAGCCTAGCAATCCATATCCCAGCCTCCCGGATGCGAGATAAAAAATAGACTTCCAGCAGACTGATTCCTGAGGGGTGAGGCTGACAAGACCCAGAGCCTGCGGCTCTTCACTCGGTAACAGAGGAAAGAGGCACAGGCGGTTGTGCACCATCTGCGCCGATCAAGGCATGCCCTGCAGCTAAGAGACAGGGACATGCATAGAACACTTTATTGTGCATGTACTTCTTTTGAGTAAAAACAAAATCAGAACGCAAATCCAGCACCGTTTGACTTGAGAGACAATGCTTCTGCAATCAATGAAATAGGTGCTAATTGATGTGTTGATGCTAGCATGCTTGTATCAGTTCAGTTTGCCTTCAGGAGCCAATGAAGCACCCACATGAGTGCAGTGAGGTGCAGGAGCTCCCCAGCTGTTCCTGGACCCGGCCGGGTGTTAGAAGGAGCTTGAGCCTGGGCCGCCAGGAGCTCCGGTGAGTGCTTGCAGGAGCTCCCATCTGCTGTTGCTGGAGTCAGGCTGCGTGTCAGAAGGACCTTGAGCCGGGGCCGCCAGGAGCTCCGGTGAGTGCTTGCAGGCGCTCCCTTCTGCTGTTGCTGGAGTCAGGCTGCGTGTCAGAAGGACCTTGAGCCGGGGCCGCCAGGAGCTCCGGTGAGTGCTTGCAGGCGCTCCCTTCTGCTGTTGCTGTAGTCGGGCTGAGTGTCAGAAGGAGCTCGGCCGGTGTCGCCAGGAGCTCCGTTGAGTGCTTGCAGGAGCTCCCTTCTGCTGTTGCTGGAGTCAGGCTGAGTGTCAGAAGGAGCTCGGCCGGTGTCGCCAGGAGCTCCGTTGAGTGCTTGCAGGAGCTCCCTTCTGCTGTTGCTGGAGTCAGGCTGAGTGTCAGAAGGAGCTCAGCCGGTGTCGCCAGGAGCTCCGTAGAGTGCTTACAGGAGCTTGGATCTGCCTCGAGTGGAGCTCGGCTGGATCCCAGCAGCAGAATGTTGGGGGAGGTGCAAGTGCTAACTTCTACCCACCCAAGAGTGTCAGTTGGGCGCTTGCATTAACCAAGAGGAATACCTGCAGGAGCTTGCATGTGTGGATGTCTCCAAGATATCCGTTGGGTGCCTGCGGGCATGGCTGACTGCCTGCAGGGGGAAACAGCCTTTACCACGAAGGCTTTTCTACGTGTTACGTTTACAACGGTACACTTACCACGTAAACGTCTTTACAACAGGTATTGCTTCCACGACCGTCTTTACCACGCAAGCAGGACTGGAATGTCTTCTTCCTCATCCCATTCAGCCTTTTTTTAGTGTCGGCGAAGACGTGAGTAAAAGGCAAAAAAAAAAAAAGGGGGGCTTGGGGGGGATGGGGGGACTGCCCCTCTCCCCCCCCAAAAAAACCCAAGAAGTAACGTCGGGTCGGGGAGGAAATCGACGTCGTTTTAGGTGAAAGGGAATGACGTTTCAACTTTAAGACGTAAAACGTCAACAAGGAAGAACGAGGAGACGACATGAAGAGGTAAGGGGAATATAAATTTAAAAAATAAATATATGGATTGAGGGTAACGGGCAGGGGTAATTATAATAAGTATTGGGGGCTGGGGGTCAGGTAAGGGTACAGGGGAGGGGTATAACCTTTACCAAGAGTGTGCCATTACCATGCATAAATGTGCAACAAAAATCGTTGTAAAACTATGCGTGGTAAAGGAGTAATCATGGTAAAGGTTATGCATAGAAAAATCATTCCGTTGTAACGCATGCATGGTAAAGGCATGTGTTGCAACGGAATGCGTAGTAACGACATACATTCGTCTGCAGGAGTTCCGCAGTGCTCCAACGGGGCCTGAGTAGGATGCCTGCATTTGCTCTATAAGGTCCCTGCATATGTTCAGTTGGGAACCGGCGGGAACAAAGTGGTATATCTGTAGGAGATCTTTGGAATTTGTATGTGGGTAAAAACGAAGTAGTGGGTAAGTAAAACTGTTTATCTTCATTGGAGGGCCTTATTACATCTCTGGGACAATTAACTCTCCATTTTAGAACGCAGAAGCAGTACAGGACAAATGTGATGCAAGATTCCAGGCACAAATTTCCCTTGGGCACCATTCCATCTTGAAGTGGCTATGAGCTATCAAGTGCTCTGATTGCTTTGAATTTATCTGAGCAGTCAGCCCACAGCTATGTGAGGTTGTCCAGGTTATTCTAGACCTCGCTTTATATTTTATGTGAGTAGTTGTGATAGGTGGGGTTTACAAGCTGCAAATAAATAAAATTCATGCTCATTCTCTTGTTTTGTGAGATTAGAAAAGGCGCCGTTGTGTAGCTCAGGCACCTCGCGTTATGTTGTCTTGAGAAGTATTCTCAATCAGCGGGCCAAGCACCTAACTCTAAGCCGCAACTGGATTAAACTAACATATCCCTTTAAGTGACAGCTAGGGCAGAGTAGCACTCCCACTTACAGTGTATTTCATAGGAGTAGAAGCCTGGCTCCGTATTACCAAGTCACACCCACACACCACACCAGATGAGTTTACCTATTATAGTATATATATATATATATATATATATATATATATATATATATATATATATATATATATATATATATATATATATATATATATTATCTACTGGCGGTCGCCAGTAGATAGTTATAGTTAGGACCGTGTCTCCATAGGAATAGGAAATCCGCAACATTCTATTTGGAATAACTTTGGCGCCGGTTGACGAATCCTCGCGAAATGTTCAAAATAGGTGGGGCGCTCCGCTCCGCTCCTACCCTGAAAGTCTCGGGGTGATTCGTCAAGCGGGGGCTGAGAAAAAAGTGGGGTCCCAAAACGCGTTTTCCCCATGCAATTTTCCATAGGGACCTTTAGTCCAAGGTACAGCCCGAACGGCTGAACAGAATTACTTGAAATTTGGCAGAGAGGTAGTCCTTAGCTCAGGGATGTGCCTTTCGCAGGTCTGGTGTCAATCTGTTCAGTAGTTCCTGAGAAAATCAAAAGTAAAATCATATATATATGTGGGCGGAGCCTAACCACACATCTCATCCTGAGATCTGATTGGCTGTCAGCACTTCATCCAAGAAGTGTTGGCAGCCATCTTGGGACCAATATACATGATAGCACCTCACTAAAAAAGCATTGCAGTTAATAGAAGGTTATAAGACTTTAGTTACATTATAAATCATTTGTTGATGGTACCATACTTATTTTAGGAATTGTGGTATGTTCTAAGGTGATTTCACCATGTGAAAAAGCCTTCTGCTGGGATATCATGATTGAGAGAAAAATATTTTCTCATGCTTTTCCCACAGAGGTTTGGAAGGTGATCTATAAGCTAAACTGAGAGCTTATTTTCTGTAAATTCACATTATCTTTCTCAGTCATGTGAGAATGAAGTCTGACATTCTCAGTAAAACATGTACATCCAACAAGGGCAGAGACTGTCAGTTGATTCCTTTGTGTTCTACTGCAGCTTCCCAGAGTGTTCCAAAGAACAACTAGAGCGCTAACCGTCCTACTTATGATAAACGTATGGCACACCTGAAGCCATCTTGCTTGGATTAAAGTGGTAACTCTTAAAACATTTAATTTAAAAAGGAACACAATGAGGGGGTTCATTTTTCCATAAAAAGTATGATTAGTGCTGCAGAAAGAAAAATTAGGGCACATTTTGAGTAACTTCTCAAATCCTCTTCTATTTCATTAAAAAATTCTGACATGCAGACTGAAACATGCACTTTCAATACCAGCAACAGTTTTCCCTGGTGAGCAGTAGCTTTACTACAGTGATCTAATGAGCAAAAAGAGTGCTAACATTCTGAATTTATGGCAAATGTGTGACACATCTGAATGCCTTCTTGATGGAATCAAAGTTAAAAACTGAAAGTATTTCCTACTGAGGAGACTGCAGTAAATGAGGAAATTAGGAAACTTCATAACAAATAAGTCTCCCAAGATGGCCACCAGAGACAAAAGAGCCCAAATGTAGCCCAAATATCACCCAGATGTAGCCCAAGTATAGCCCAATGACAGAATGTCCCAGAGTGTTCTTAAAAACAACTAGAGCGCTTACTGTCTTCATTATGACAAAAGTATGGCACACCTGAAGCCATCTCGATTGGAATAAACTGGTAACACTTAAAACATTTAATTTAAAAAGGAACACAATGAGGGGGTTCATTTTGCCATAGAAATTATGATTAATGCTGAAGAAAGAAAATGAGGGCACATTTTGAGTGACTTCTCAAATCCTCTTCTATTTCATTAAAAAATTCTGACATGCAGACTGAAACATGCAGTTTTAATACCAGGAGCAGACTTCCATGGTGAACAGTAGTTTTACTACAGTGATCTAATGAGCAACTAGAGTGCTAACATTCTGAATTTATGGCAAATGTGTGACACATCTGAATACCTTCATGATGGAATCAAAGTAAAAAACTGAAAGCATTTCCTACTGAGGAGACTGCAGTACATGAGGAAATGAGGAAACTTCATAACAAATAAATCTCCCAAGATGGCCACCGGAGACAAAAGAGCCCAAATGTAGCCCAAAATCACCCAGATGTAGCCCAAATGTAGCCCAATGACAGAAGTGTGCAAAACACTTATTATTTTGTGTTTTTGCAGTGTTATATAGTGCAGACTTGTCAGGTATTGGAGTGCTTTACATGAGCATTGGTTACATCACACAAGAACACATTCATTTTGGTTGTAGACATGGGGAGACTAAGTGATTTGACCAGAATCACAGAATGTCGAGCTGAAGCAGAAACTCCAACCTGGTTCCCCAGTTGCAAAGTCTGCAGTTCTGGAAGTAACACCACATCCTCTCCCCTAAGTGCAACATTTAATCAAGTGGTCAACTGGATAAAAAAACATAAAGATAACAAATAATTTAAAAGTGCTTTGTCGCTATTTGAAAACTCAGAAAATATGTCCTTATTTTAGTCTTTTAGAGCACTAACCATAATTTTGATGCCAATAAGACCCTCTCATATATGTAATTTCTAAAGGAAAGGCTCTAGGTATTACAGTTTTGATTACATCAAGATGACGTCAGGCGTTCCACACTTTTGTAATAAATATAGAATGTTAGTAATCTAGTTGTTCATTAGGATACAGTTGAGAGGCAGAGGCCAGGGGCACGGACTCTGACAATTGAAGGCAGGTAGGAGGGTGCAAAGGCAACAATTTAACCACACTGAGCAGGCAGGAAGGGTTGTGGCAGCACAACAGACTATGGAGGGCAGTGGAAAGGGGGGCAGGGGCAACAAACCAACAATACAGGACTTGCAAGAGAGGCTGTGGCAATGTAATAGACCATTGTGGGCAGAAGGAAGAGGCAATGGTAGTACAACCATACATGCAAACAGACCCGATTCAGCCAGGAAACGTCCAATGTTTTTAAGCTCAAATGGGCTTTATTTGATCTGTCTCCTGTCAACAATCTCCTCTTTTTCAATGTAACTCAAAGGGGAAAATCAATACCCCAGTTTTTTTTCAAAATCTCCCTCTTACCAAGTTCAAAATGTTCGCAAGTATGGTACATTGGATCATGGAAGGAAATGGGGTAGGGACATAGACTTGGATAACAGAGGACAGGAGGGACATGGAGAGGTGCATCAAACTGACCCTGCAGGGCAGGCATCAGGGTTTGCAGCAGCACAATACACCACACAGGGCATGCGGGACGGGAGTGCAGCACAACAATCCATAGAAAGCAAGAGGGAGGGGACAGGACCATGCACATGGACAACAGAGAACAGAGGGGCAAGAGGCAATGGTAGCTAGCTGACCATAATGGACAGACAGGAGAGAAAGCTGCAGCATAACAGACCATAAGGGCAGGAGGGACGGACCAGGGGCATTACAATGGAACAGACAAGCCAGGAGGGAGGGAGTAGGGGTCTGCACATGTAAACAGAGGGCTGGGGGCAAGGGGGCAGGGCAGGAGCAGCAAGATAGCCATGGAGGTCAGGCAGGATGGGCACTAGAAGCAAGACACATCATGAAGAGCAACAGTGAGACTGTGATGGCATGCACACAGACCATGGAGGGAAGGTGGGAGGGGGTCAGGGGCAGCTAACTGACCACACAGGGAAGGTGGGAGGGGCCATGGCAGCACAGAAGACCATGCATGGCAAGTGGGAGGGTTAGTGGCAGCACAATGGCTATGATGGGCAAGAAGGAGGGTGCAGGGGCATGCACAAAGGACGATGGAGGATAGAAGGGAGGGTCAGGACCTGTGCACAGACAAGAAGGTTCAGGGGAAGGGGCCTCACAACAGACCGCACGGGGCAGGCAGGAGGAGCAGTTGCAGCACAACAGACCAGGGAGGGCAGAAGGGTGTGGCAGTAGAATGGACCATGTAGGACAGGAGGAAGAGGATAGGGGCATGGCATGTGGACAGGCAGGGTAGAGGTGGCAGGGACAGGTTACAGTCCTCTGACAATGGTAGGCAGGTGGGAGGGAAGTGGCAGCTCAACAGAACACTCAGAGTAGATAGGAGTGGCAGGTCCATGGAACATGGTGGGCAAAAAGGATGGAGCAGGGGCATGCAAAAAGACATCGGAGGGCAGGGGGAAGGAGAATAGGGGCAGCAAGCTAAGCACAGAGTTTAAGCAAGAGGTCAATGATGGGGCATAGAATAGGGCAATGGAGGGCAGGAGGAGTGGACTCGTACATCATACTAAATTGAGGGCAGTGGCAGCACATCAGACCATGCATGGCAGGAGGGAGGAGGCTAGTCCATGGATTCACACAACAGAGGATAGGGAGGAGGGGGATGGGGCAGCAAGCTAACTGTTCAGAGAAGGCGGGTATTAGGAACTTTATTGTTTTTAAAACGTGTGTCTGTGCGAACTACTTAAAATATGAACAAGTATGCAGCATAATCGCACTTTTATTCAGGAAGAAGAGGACGTTTGTGACTGTGACTCCGGGCTCACTTGGCAGAAACACCCCCTGACCCTCCACCCCCTATCGCAAAATGTAATGCCCGTGAAAAGGGTAGGTGAACACAGTGTTATATAGAACATAGTCCTGAGAGCACGATTGAAAATGAAAACTAGATATACTGTATGGTATAAACTATGCACCAAAAAGTGTGATATAAGATGAACCGGGCGTGAAATATAATATGCAATACATTGTGCGCAATGACAGATTCATTGGAGAGCGCGAGATAGCACAGGCACTAGCGCGTGCTATGCGATATGCGCCTTGGAGTGTAATATGCACAGGGCAGTGTTGTGTAACCTAACTAGTCTCTAAAGTTGTAATATAAAATATGTGCTGGGGCGTGTAACGTTGCATATGCACTGTGACAAAGATATGGATCCCAGATTGTAATATGTATGACATAGCACTGTGCGTTATAACATAGGCATCGAGGAAGGCACGTTAGATGGGGCAATATAACCGTGCGAAGACAAGTGTGGCATGACATATTCACGGGGTGGTGTTACAGTGCACATGGGCTAGAGAGTGTCATAGCATATGCACTAGCTGGTGGAACACAACACAGAGGTGTGTGGCACTCGGCAGGCAATGGTGGGTGTAACACAGCATTGGGCTCTGCCAGGAGCGCGCTGTGACTCTCAAGTGATGTTCGTCCCCTTTCCAGAGAGTAAAATAAAAAGTATTACACATCCGGCAGTGGATGTGTGTTTTATTAACCGTGAGAGGGGTTTCTTGCATAGTTTTGGTAGAATTTTTGTCGAATCCCCTTTGAATGGCTTATTGTGCATGTGTATTAAATGTGCCCGTCAAAAGCTACCCATTTTTGTATAAAAAAACGACAAGGGTGTCTACCGGGATTAGGCACGGTAGGGCATCAGACATGTCAGAGCTTCACTAGTGGTGTAAATACATTCCACGTGGATTCATTGTATGCATAGTCGCCTTTTAATGAATATCACGCAAATCGTCATGGTGATAGGTACGTACGGTTTGTCCAGCATGTCCTAGGTGTGTCTATAAATATATACTTTTTAAAAATATTAAAAAACAGTGGCCGGCCCTGGGGATTGGGGTCAAAAAAATATAATTAGGAGACAGGCCCTGGGGGATGGGGTCATCAGGGCCAATAAATTGGAATAAGAAGGGGAACCACACAGCCCCCCTTCTTAAAAAATTAAAATAAATAAAAGACTGGCATCGTGCCGGAGGCCATGCCCCCTCCTTGCAGCACTCTGCAAACGCGCCCCCTGGCGAGTTGTAAGTTGGGGAATTAATTCCTCTTCAATACCGAGGGTCCCTGAGGGCCAACTAGCCCAACAGGCATCTCCAGTATGCGCCAGGGAGCTGCGCTGTAGACAGGTGTTCTGAGGCCAAGCCCCTTTTTACACCTCTCTGCAACGCAGCTCTGTGGCGCTTACTGGAGGTACCTAGTGGTCTAGTTTGACCCTAGGGACCCTTAGGATTCAAGGGGACTTAATCTCTCAACTTAGAACAGCCACAGGGCACGTTTTAAATTGGGGATATAATTTTCCTTCAATACTGAGGGCCCCTGGAGGCTAACTAGCCCACCAAGTGCTTCCAGTAAGCGCCACTGAGCTGCATTGCAGAGAGGTGGTCCAGGCCGTTCCACTTTTTACACCTCTCTGCAACGCAGCTCTGTGGCACTTACTGGAGGTACCTAGTGGGCTAGTTGGACCCTAGGGACCCTCAGGATTCAAATGAACTTTATCTCCCAAATAAAAATGGACACAGGGCGTATTTACACAGTGGTGAAGGGAGGGGACGGGGCCTGAGTTAACGTGTGCAAAAACGCCCTGTGGCCTGTTTTAAGAGGAAGTTTTAATCCCCCTGCCCTATTATATACTAGGGGCTTACAGAGGAGGTCATGCTAATCACAGGGGGACCCCAACGCATAATGTTCCCTAGTGTATGTAGGTGTTTTCACTGTATTCTAAGTGTCTTTTAACATAGCACTGGCTCTAGGACTGGTTAGTCAGACTCAGTTACCACCAGTATCCGTCTGAAAAAGTTGAGGGTACAGGATGATTTTGCAACAAGGATTCTTTCTGCTCTTCTTTTTGTTCTTTCTGCACGTTATCCTTCTTCCTGCACTTTTCTTCGTCTTTGAGGACTTCTGTTGCTTCTTTCTGCACTTCTGTTTTTTTCTTTCTGTGCATTTTTTCTTCTTTCTTCACATGTCCTATCTCTGTAGGCATAGTTAGAAATTAGCATTTGAAAAACCTTTGAAATTCACAGAAAAAAACATAGGTTTCAGGCACGTTATAGTTAGGAATTAGCATTTTAAAAACCTCAGAAATTCACTGAAAAAATCATAGGTTTCAGGGGTGTTATAGTTAGCTGGACTTTTCACTTGTACAAAACCATTGAAATTTCCCCGTTACAGTTAGTTCAGCTAACTATAACTCGCGCGCCCGCAATGCACTGCTGATGACATCACATATTACATCACTCATGACATGGTCAGTGACATCACTCATGACATCACTGATGACATCTCAAATGACATCACTGATGACATCACTGATGACATCATCCTTGTGATAGAGTGGCAGACCTCCTCTCACCCTAATATAACCTTTGATACACACATTCAAAAATAGAGACTACAATTTTCAAAACAATGGACATACCAATACCAGTTACAACAACCTCTTCAGTAATTCTAAGATCCACATACACATCCACTCATTCACCAACAGTCCTATTCAGTCACTCATACATGTACTCACTCATCATATGTACTCATACACCTATACATCCTGTTACACAATGCCACTCATCCATAGTTACTCACACACATAGTCACTCATGCTAATAAAGAATCAAACATACATTTACTTGCATATACAGTGATACACACACCACCACACTTACTTCTACGGAAACGTACACATACTTAGTCTTTTAAACAATCACTTATAGAAACACATACTTATTCATACAGGAACTCTTTCAATCTCTCACTCTCACATATACTCACTTATATACACCAATAGTCACATATACTAGTTTAAAACATATGTAGTTACTCATAAAGACACTATTGAGACAGTCATTCACTCACTAACACACCCATACACACACTCAACCACCCATACAGTCCTGCACACTTGCTGTCTTCAACACATACAAACAGTGAGTCACTCATTCATGCACCTATGCACTACGCAATACCCCCCACCGAACCATGCAGACACTCAGACTGATACTCAAAAAACCAACTAATAACCTATATAGACACCCATGTAGCTACTCACCAACCCATGCATCCACTTATACACAAAGTGAGAGACTGATACAGATATTTACATATTTAAACATTACTCACTAAGCCATGTATTCACTATGATACACTTAATCAGTCAGTTACACAATCAATTTTTCAAAAACAAATCATCCATTTAGACACTTATATACCCATTTATTCTTCCATCGACCTTGAGATATACATATATAAAACATATATAATTTTCAGAAAAACACACATTCACTGGATGATGTCATCAGTGATGTCATTTGAGATGTCATCAGTGATGTCATGAGTGATGTCACTGACCATGTCATGAGTGATGTAATATGTGACGTCATCAGCAGTGCATTGCGGGCGCGCGAGTTATAGTTAGCTGAACTAACTATAACGGGGGAATTTCAATGGTTTTGTACAAGTGAAAAGTCCAGCTAACTATAACACCCCTGAAACCTATGGTTTTTTCAGTGAATATATATATATATATATATATATTTATATATATATATATATATATAAAATATTATATTCAATGTGAGGGAGTTATTTGGTCTGAGAGTGCCAACTCACACGTGTCATTAATGACTCATTGCAACACATTTGATGAGAGAAAGTCGGGCTGCTCTGGGACATCTAAGAGTCCATTTTGTAGAAGCAATACTGAACTAGTGCTGGAATAGAGTGAGCTGCATGGGTTTCCAGTTCTGGCAGCTAGTTCTGCCCCAGAACGGGGTACTCCGGCACACGCAAGGGCTCCCAGGTACATTCAGTGTGTGCCAGGTGGGATCGAAGCCTACAACGGGAGGGAGATTTGAGGCTCTTATCCCCTGCCAGTGGCCAGTTCTTATTACCTCACTTGACTGACAATCCATAAGTTCTTTCGCTAGAGCTGGATCCTGGCACGCATCTCAGAGAGACGCTTGAGACCCATCAAGAGAACAAATATGATACAGTCTGTGCGTCACTTTCAACAAGTACTGGCAAAAATACAAACCCGACGAGTGGGTTACTCTCTCAAGGTATGTCTGTAGATAAGGTATGTATGTCTATAAGTGAAATGATGACAATAATGACTTCCCTGCAACAGACTTGTTTTTGAAACCTAAGTACTTCTACTACCACCTGACTCAACGGCGCCATTAGAAGGATTCATTGAGTTAAAACCTGCAAGGATTCAAAGGTATGCTTTGCAGGTTACATGCAGTTGCCTGCAGCAAGTGCCTTCCTACACTGTTTGACCACCAGAATTTGGACCTGTGATCTGCATTGTACACAAAAGACTGCAGTAGCATGTGCTACAGTGCTGAACTATTTTATACAGCTCAGAGACCTATAACCTGCCAGTTAAACCCAACACTGTACCTCAGGAACTTTGACTCAGTAAGACATTGTATCATGATTTAACCCTGTGTTCAGAGATCACACATCAAGCACTGAAGCAAGGGCACTTCTCACCTGAGCTTTCTTACCAATGTGATACCCTTAGACATTCATCGCAGCCGCAACGGGGACAGCTCCTTCTCCTACATTGTCTCCAAGACCTTTAATGGCCTCTCCATCCACCTCTGAACGGCACCCTCCCTGGCGGTCTTCGGAAAGGGACTCAAGACCTGGCTCTTCGGCGCAGACACAGCAACCACAGCGTCCAGATACCCCTAGGGGTGATAGCATTGCGCCAAAAAAATATTGATTGATTGATCAATCAATCAATCAAGCATTTGTAAAGCGCACTACTTACCCGTGAGTGTCTCAAGGCGCTAAGGGGTGGGGGAATGCTGCTACTGTTCGAAGAGCCAGGTCTTGAGGAGTTTTCTGAAGGTCAGTAGGTCTTGGGTCTGCCGTAGGTGGATGGGGAGGATGTTCCATGTCTTGGTTGCGAGGTGGGAATATGATCTGCCGCTGGTGGTCACTCTTTGGATGCGGGGGACAGTGGCGAGGGCGTGGTCGGCGGAGCGGAGCTGGCGGGTAGGGGTGTGGAAGCTGAGACGGCTGTTGAGGTACACTGGTCTGGTGTTGTGGAGTGCTTTGTGTGCGTGGGTGAGGAGCTTGAAGGTTATCCTCTTGTTGACGGGAAGCCAGTGTAGGGCTCTCAGGTGGGGTGTGATGTGGCTGTGGTGAGGGATGTCGAGGATCAGGTGTGCGGAGGCGTTCTGGATGCATTGGAGCTGTTTCAGTTTTGCCGAGGCTCCTGCGTAGAGGGCGTTTCCGTAGTCCAGTCTGCTGCTGATGAGGGTTTGGGTTACCGTCCTTCTCGTTTCGGTGGGGATCCACTTGTAGATCCTGCAGAGCATGCGGAGGGTGTTGAAGCAGGAGGAGGAGACGGCGTTGACCTGTTTCGTCATGGAGAGGGTGGAGTCGAGGATGACCCCCAGGTTGTGTGCGTGTTCGGTGGGCGTTGGAGCTGTTCCTAGTGCGGTTGGCCACCAGGAGTCATCCCAGGCCGAGGGGGTGGATCCGAGGATGAGGACCTCCGTCTTGTCCGAGTTCAGCTTCAGTGGGCTGTTTCTCATCCAGTCGGCGACGGCCTTCATTCCCTCGTGGAGGTTGGTTTTGGGGGTTTGGGGTTCTCTGGTGAGGGAGAGGATCAGCTGGGTCTCGTCGGCGTAAGAGTTGATGTTGAGGTTGTGCAGTCGGGTGACGTGGGCGAGCTGTGCCATGTAGATGTTGAACAGCGTTGGGCTGACGGATGAGCCCTGGGGTACGCTGCAGATGATTTCGGTGGCTTGGGAGCGGAAGGGGGGAGGCGGATGCTCTGTGTTCTGCCGGAGAGGAAGGAGGTGGTCCAGTCCAGGGCCTTCTCTTGGATCCCGGCTTCATGGAGGCGTGTTCGTAGTGTGCGGTGGCAGACCGTGTCGAAGGCGGCTGACAGGTCCAGGAGGATGAGGGCCACCGTTTCACCGTTGTCTAGCAGGGTTCTGATGTCGGTGGCGGCGATGAGGGCAGTTTCGGTGCTGTGGTTGCTGCGGAACCCGAACTGGGACAGGTCCAGGATGCTGTTCTCCTCGAGGAATTTGGTCAGTTGTTTGTTGACGGCCTTCTCTGTGACCTTCGCCGGGAATGGGAGCAGGGAGATGGGTCAGAAGTTCTTGAGGTACTTGGGGTCCGCCTTGGGTTTCTTGAGTAAGGCGTTGATCTTGGACTGCTTCCAGCTCTCCGGGAAGGTTGATAGACTTGCTGGAGAGACTTGGAAGTCTGCAGCAGTGCATTAACCCTCTGAGTTAGCCTCATATGAAGCCTGTTTGTGGTTAGCCAGGTATGCCACAGCAGGTGATCAAATGTTCCTTGCTGTCAATTTCTTTCAGAGGAGTCATTGAAAAAACATGCCGCTCAGATTTACAGGTAGACCATGGGCTGGTTGTCATTGAATCAGTTCATAGTGACTCGGCCCTTCTTTGGTTCACCCTCTTCCTTGCCCCTTTTCTCAATTTGTGGGTCCCAGAGTAAATATATTCCGTTTCCGACAGTGAACCCTTAGAACGATATCATTCATGTTCTTCAATAAGGAACTTTCCCAAAAATGTAAGTGTGACATAAGATTTCCACACGGTTGTGTGGAGAGGCCTTTAGCATCCCAAAATTAAATCACGGTACTTCCTGCAACCATCTCTTTAAATCTTCATTTTGCCTGGGAGCTCCAAAACGAGCATGTCATCGCAAAGACGTGATGTTTATTCTGTATTTATCAGCCGTGGTAATTGCATTCCGTGCAGTGGCCTGAGCAGGGAAGTGAACTGAATGCATAACAGCCTACTCGAGAAAGAGTGCTACAGGGGTTTGCTTTGTGCAGTATCCCCGGCAGTACTTACAAACGCGACTGTGCTTTAATGTGGAATTATGTTTTATTTATTCATTCATTATTTTATGTATGACTTGAATTTTTTCAAATATTATTTCTAATTAAAAATAAAAGGCAAACCTCCGTATGTGACATTGTCGTGCAAAACTCTCATCCACTGTCAGCCAGTGTCCGCATTGTCACCGGCCAATCATGCTATCTGTCCAAAGCCAAGAACTGCTGAAATGATGTTCCAGAAGGGAGGTGGCGTAACGGCCAGAGAAAGGCAACCATGTTCTCGGCGCCGGCTCAACCTCTTGTGATTCTGGGCAAATCACTTAATCTTCCCGTGCCTGCAAAAACATTTATGTGCCCTTGTGTAATGTAACGGTGCTCATTTAAAGAGCTCCAATCCCTTTGGGTCGAGTCCGAGCTATATAAAACTCTAGAAAAAAGCTTAATTACATGTGCATGCGTCTCATGTGGACAGCCTGGAAATCTGGCATGGATGTGGTGGCCGTCCTAGTACCACGTTGCACACCTTATTCACCACCACCTTCCGGATCAGGTACTGTATGTACTCGGGTGTCCGTCGGGTATGGAGCCCCATAAAACCTGTTTAGGCTTTACTGTCTTCCATGGTCTGATCTCTGCAGGTTCATCTGAGATGAACATCTGTTCTGACAGCATCAGCCGGCCTCTAGAGAAGCACTGGGCTTGCTTCTTAGAAGCTCTTGAAAGGGCGCCTGTGCTCTCGGCATCACTGAGTTGAGATTTTGCCTCATGTCGTCCTGAACAAAAACCTTTTCTTGCTTTCTGTAGAAGAGAATGTGCCTTTTCTGCTCACGATCTGCACCAGGGCTGTGCTACCCTGCTGGCATTAGAGGTCAGAAGGCCAGTGCTATGAGCAGGCTTCTTTGGGCAGCGCGGGACACCTCTGGCACCTCTATGCAAGAGTACTACCATGCCCCAGAAGCAGCAACCACGGATTCACTGCTATGCGAGGATGGCAAAATGTGACTTCAGCCAGGCTGGACCGCCCCGGTTGACCCTTACATGGTGAAAAGAGGAACAGCGTGTCCACTCCCTAACTGCCAATAGCCCTTTTCAGTACTCCTGTAGGCCAAAAAGTAAAGGTGGCAGCACGCAGGGGACCCCCCAGTACTGAAAAGGGGCGATTCACATTGGGGACTGGGCATCAGCCCCAAGGGAAAGATAGAGCAGATGGCGCAAGCTGTGCCAGTCTATGCTCAGGAAAGGCTCTCTAGCAGCAGTGGGGCCAGACTCAAGAAGAGCTAGTAGTGCCCTCAGTACTTGTGGGGGGGGGAGTCAAATTCTGAATTTGAGGTGTTCATTTCTTTCAAATCCCCCCTTTAAAACCAAATCCTACGTATGAAAATAGTCTTAACTCACTAAATTATATCAGCGCTACTTTTATGGTATGCCAGGGAGAGCCTCTCTAGTGCCATTGCTACTTACACTATACATATGCTGTGATCCATCTCATGGTACGTACCAAACATTTGTTCTGTAGAGAGTGTTATATTTCTTCGACATGAATTACTTAAATACTCCGAATCAATAGGGATAAAGGTAAAGGTATTTAATAATTATTACTTATTAATAAGCCAAGACACCAACCAGGTATGAATTTAGGACACACTATAATATTCATCATATATCGTGAAACATTGCAGATAATGACACATCAAAGCACATAAAGGACTGCTGTATAACATATACATAAACAAGTAAACTTGACATAAATATATCAGGACTGTGGTACATAAAGAAAGAGAGACATTTACAAATCTTAACATACAATACATAAATTAATCATTATGGTGTCCAAAAGAAACATGTATATGTTGGAGCAGATGTCCTATTTTGCTTGGAAATATAGTCTGCTCTACATAGGTAAGGAACACCTCTATTTGTCGTCGACGTTCCGACCCAGAGAGGTTATGTGCTAGATTAAAACAATTGAGACAGAGGGGCCGATTCCGATACCGGGTCGGACAGCTCTCCGAGAGCTGTTCGTAGCCTTACCGTGCGACCGACACGTATCCGTAGCCGGTCCGTCCTGTAGAGGAAGTACGATGCGCATAACTGCCAAAAACACGACCAACACGTAGGCTGTGATTCAAGCTCCATTCTCCGTCCGAGCCGTAACTCCTAACACTGAACCAAGTTGCCCGGAAGCAGTATCCATAGCATTTTCCGGCATGACAAGTACGATGCGTACTTCCTACGCGCCGGACGGGTCGCCACGTACGGGACGTCACAGCATCCGGAAAACAAGCATATCAGCTACGATTCACGCCACAACTCAATACACGGCTACAAGACGGACCAGCTTGCAGCGGGTATGAGACGGAGCAACAAGCAGCGTGTACGACTCAAACCCATCATGAATCCCATCGCGCAGGTCATACCAGTACTCTACATCTATGACCGGATCAGGAACCGACGCCGACGGCGCAGGCAGTAAGTCACACACCTACCACATAAACAAACGACACGTACCCGCAAAATGGCACACACACACAGGGGATCCACATCCTGACCACTAGCAACAGCCCACCACAGGGGTTGCATGGCCAGCACCACAACCACCCCCACCCATAGGGCTTATGTTCCCCAGCACGCCTGCCACCCCCAGCCATAGGGGACCAGTTGCACATCACCCCTGCCACCCCCACTCATAGGGGACCTGGTGCTCATCACTATTGCCAACCCCACTCATAGGGCTCATGTTGCCCATCACCCCTGTCACCCCCAGCCATAGGGCATATGTTGCCCATCACTACTGCCACCCCCAGCCATAGGGGACCTGTTGCCCATCACCCCTGCCACCCCCACTCATGGGGGACCTGGTGCCCATCACTACTGCCACCCCCACCCATAGGGACTATTTTGCCCATCACTACTGCCACCCCCAGCTATAGGGCTTATGTTGCCCATCACTACTGCCACCCCCAGCCATAGGGCTTATGTTGCCCATCACTGCTGCCACCCCCAGCCATAGGGCTAATGTTGCCCATCACCCCTGCCACCCCCACCCATAGGGGACCTGTTGTCCATCACTACTGCCACCCCCACTCATAGGGGACCTGTTGCCCATCACTAATGCCACCCCCAGCAATAGGGCTTATGTTACCCATCACTACGGCCACCCCCATCCATAGGGCTTATGTTGCCCATCACTACTGCCACTCCCAGCCATAGGGATAATGTTGCCCATCACTACTGCCACCCCCATCCATAGGGACTATGTTGCCCATCACTACTGCCAACCCCAGCCATTGGGCATATGTTGCCATCACTACTGCCACCCCCAGCCATAGGGCTAATGTTGCCCATCACTACTGCCACCCCCAGCCATAGGGCTAATGTTGCCCATCACCCCTCCCACCCCCACCCACAGGGACTGTGTTGCCCATCACTACTGCCACCCCCAGCCATAGGGATAATGTTGCCCATCACCCCTGCCACCCCCACCCGTAGGGACTATTTTGCCAATCACTACTGCCACCCCCAGCCATTGGGCTTATGTTGCTCATCACTACTGCCACCCCCAGCCATAGGGCTTATGTTGCCCATCACTACTGCTACCCGCACCCATAGGGACTATGTTGCCCATCACTACTGCCACTCCCACCCATAGGGCTTATGTTGCCCATCACTACTGCCACCCCCAGCCATAGGGACTATGTTGCCCATCACTACTGCCACCCTCAGCCATAGGGCTAATGTTGCCCATCACCCCTGCCACCCCCAGCCATAGGGCTAATGTTGCCCATCACTTCTGCCACCCCCAGCCACAGGGCTCATGTTGCCCATCACCCCTGCCACCCCCACCCATAGGGGACCTGTTGCCCATCACTACTGCCACCCCCACTCATAGGGGACCTGTTGCCCATCACTACTGCCACCCCCACTCATAGGGCTAATGTTGCCCATCACCCCTGCCACCCCCACCCATAGGGACTATGTTGCCAATCACTACTGTCACCCCCAGCCATAGGGCATATGTTGCCCATCACTACTGCCACCCCCAGCCATAGGGGACCTGTTGCCCATCACCCCTGCCACCCCCACTCATGGGGGACCTGGTGCCCATCACTACTGCCACCCCCACCCATAGGGACTATTTTGCCCATCACTACTGCCACCCCCAGCTATAGGGCTTATGTTGCCCATCACTACTGCCACCCCCAGCCATAGGGCTTATGTTGCCCATCACTGCTGCCACCCCCAGCCATAGGGCTAATGTTGCCCATCACCCCTGCCACCCCCACCCATAGGGGACCTGTTGTCCATCACTACTGCCACCCCCACTCATAGGGGACCTGTTGCCCATCACTAATGCCACCCCCAGCAATAGGGCTTATGTTACCCATCACTACGGCCACCCCCATCCATAGGGCTTATGTTGCCCATCACTACTGCCACTCCCAGCCATAGGGATAATGTTGCCCATCACTACTGCCACCCCCATCCATAGGGACTATGTTGCCCATCACTACTGCCAACCCCAGCCATTGGGCATATGTTGCCATCACTACTGCCACCCCCAGCCATAGGGCTAATGTTGCCCATCACTACTGCCACCCCCAGCCATAGGGCTAATGTTGCCCATCACCCCTCCCACCCCCACCCACAGGGACTGTGTTGCCCATCACTACTGCCACCCCCAGCCATAGGGCTAATGTTGCCCATCACCCCTGCCACCCCCACCCGTAGGGACTATTTTGCCAATCACTACTGCCACCCCCAGCCATTGGGCTTATGTTGCTCATCACTACTGCCACCCCCAGCCATAGGGCTTATGTTGTTCATCACTACTGCTACCCGCACCCATAGGGACTATGTTGCCCATCACTACTGCCACTCCCACCCATAGGGCTTATGTTGCCCATCACTACTGCCACCCCCAGCCATAGGGACTATGTTGCCCATCACTACTGCCACCCTCAGCCATAGGGCTAATGTTGCCCATCACCCCTGCCACCCCCAGCCATAGGGCTAATGTTGCCCATCACTTCTGCCACCCCCAGCCACAGGGCTCATGTTGCCCATCACCCCTGCCACCCCCACCCATAGGGGACCTGTTCCCCATCACTACTGCCACCCCCACTCATAGGGGACCTGTTGCCCATCACTACTGCCACCCCCACTCATAGGGCTAATGTTGCCCATCACCCCTGCCACCCCCACCCATAGGGACTATGTTGCCAATCACTACTGCCACCCCCAGCCATAGGGCTAATGTTGCCCATCACCCCTGCCACCCCCACCCATAGGGGACTATGTTGCCCATCACTACTGCCACCCCCACTCATAGGGGACCTGTTGCCCATCACTACTGCCTCCCCCACCCATAGGGACTATGTTGCCCATCACTACTGCCACCCCCAGCCATAGGGCTTATGTTGCCCATCACTACTGCCACCCCCTGCCATAGGGCTAATGTTGCCCATCACCCCTGCCACTGCCAGCCATAGGATGGGTGATGCGCCACACATCCAGCATACTCCAACATCAGGTATGTCATCAAAATACATCCCCCCTAACATCATGACAACAGTGTGTAGTCTGTGACAAATGCCCACAACAGTGATTATGACTTCGAACATACAATGTAACTAACAGCACATGTGTGACCAACACATGAGTGTGACATACACAAGGCAAGCATCACTATAGCACTGTGGCAATGTAAAAAGAACACCCCGCATTGTGGTGATGGGGACTAAACCCCCCCTCATCACAGTGACCAAAAAGTGTCATCATGGTCAAAGCTGCAAATAACAAACAGCATGTATGATCCCTGCTCCCAACACATTAAACACGTCTGGGGCAAACTATTGGTTGTGTCCCATTCCCACAGAGATGTGGTGAGGCTAACAGTGCTGTGAAAACATAACACACTCTCGGCCATGTGCAGACAAGCACCACACATGGGGGCTGACAATGCATACAGTGTACAATGACACAAGAGCAGAAGTGACCATCACCAAGCATGCACACATCTCGGAAATAGACACACTAATCAAAACAACATGTGTAGACTGTAGGTGTCAGCTCACAAACTCACATTCCATGCCAGCAATGGCACCTAACAACCAGGATGAATGTGCACAATGATGTGATATGACTCACAGGGACAGCAGGCAAAATCACAGAAACAGCATCCAGACAAAGGTCCACAACAGCAATACCAATGCACTGGTGCAGATGCACAAACCCAAAAGGGCAACCTCACACTGCACATCTGACACAGCATGTGTGTGTGTGTGTCACAGTATCCCCAGGCAACTACACAACACATGAGGGGGTCTGAACCACAGTGACACAGATGTGGACACAGTGCCATACAAAAGTAAACCATCATTGGGACACCCTCAGTGGGCAATCAGGCATTGGGAGATGAGAGGGAACACAACAGACACATGTGACACAAGCTGGAATGAACACCAACTAACACAGCAAGAGACTGACACACAACAGCACTACCCCCAGGGACCAGACATTGGGGTGACACAATCATGCATAACACCTCCACTGTGATGACAAAGGCAGATGTCGTACAAACTGGGAAACCCAGACATGTGTCCTGTGCCACAAACGTACATCACACATACACAAACACAAATCACTCAGCATGGCCCCTCATCCATGGACAAACGGGAGCTAGGGGACCATCCATGCAAACATTTACATCTGTCCACCCTCAACACCACACACCCTGAACTGCAACAATGTGTATCTGTGAAGCCCACTTGGACAGGTGACATAGCACATGCACCCATGACAAACACAGGAATGTTGGGAGATACTAAGGTGCACAGACACATCACACAAGGACAGTTGACAACCCTGGGGAATGACAGACATACTGCACAGTATGCAGTACATGGCCATGACCTCAAAGCTCGCATAACCTTCAGAATCCCTGCCACTGTCCCAGGACAATGCAGAAGCCAAGGAGCACCACAAGGCACACATGCTGACACCTGCCAGCATTGCAGCCATGAACCCAACAAGTGGGAACAGTCACACACACATACAAATGTCTCAATCACTGAAAGGTACCACCTAGGGACAACAACATGATTTAGCAAATAAACAGGTGCCTTGGGGAACCCTGACTGTGTCCCATCTGTGTCTGACAACATCATCACCACTCAGAACTGACAAATACCAATGATGATACACTAATTAACAGTAGTGTGTCATGCACCTGCACATCTGGTAGCCCATTGGAAAAGTAATGGGATGAACCCAGTACCACTCAGCAAGCATCAACAACAGGAACATATCAAGGGAATACTGTCTGTATATGAACAGGGATGTGGACACACACACATGCTCATACAACACACACCATGGGCCCAAGCTATGTCACTGGACAACACACTTGAGGGGACCCAACTCCTGTGGAAGCCCAGCTGTGCCAAACATATTCACCGCACTTGGTCAGTCAGCCATCAGTTACCACACAATGAAGGCTCTGGTCACAACAGCCTGGGTACGTGAGTCTCCCCTAAGTCATCTGCACATACCCAAAACATATGTCTAGCAAGTTGCACAGAGGACCCAGTTGCTCCTATACCAATGATGCCCACACCTGTAGATCCAGTGTTGATGCGCACAAAGTCTGTGGACGTGACAAATTGGACAATGGGAAGCACATCATATGTGCATGGGTGCAAGCCAGAGCTGTGACCATGTAAATGAAATATTCACAGAGATGTCCACAAATACTTGATCCTGACACACCCAGGTAGCTGCAAAGGATGACATGGATACCCACCAGAATAGGATACATTTCTCATGGACCACAGGGAGTACCTCACAGCAACACATCAGTATTCAACATTGGAAACCAAGCATCACAGGTGCAAGGGCATGTTAAACATCATCAGCATAATGTACAGCTAAATCTAGTTCACAGGGATAAAGAAAAAAGCTTAATTCAGCATATTAATAGTTAAACGTCTGTTCAAACAAAAGGCCAATGGCCAGTCCATGTCCAAATGCCAAGGAGTGAAGTAGAGTGACAACTGTCACACCTTGCTTGCCTGCACTGCTAAGGACCGGGGTCATCCCCTCGGAGGGGCATACATGGGGGCAGGCCAGACACCACAGGGACAGGATCAGGGCGCAGCAGAAAGAGGCAGTGAAGAGGTGGTGGATGCAGGCGAGACACTAGCAACTGCAGTGGACCTGACTGAAGTGGTGGGTGCTGTCACAACTGTGGGGCACAAGTCAGATGGGGTGGGTGCCAGCACAAATCCAGTGGGCAGGTCAGATGGAGTGGATTGGGTCACCACTGCAGTGCCCAAGTCAGACAGGGTGGTCGTGGACTCCACTGCAGTGCCAACATCCATGGGAGCGGAATGGGGGTGCAGGTGAGGTCGGCAGGGCAGGGGGAAGACACGGTCCCTACATCAGTGGCACTAACCGTCTGACCAGGTGTGGAGGAGCAAGTGCTAGGGGAGAATGGCCTTAACATTTTGGGGATGGTGTATCTGTGGGTGGGGGAACCCGGGACAGGGAGTGGTGGGGGAGCCTCTGGAGTGATGGCCTGGGGGATGGAGGAAGGAGACTTTGCCTTGGAGCTGCGTGGTGGCAGGGGGTCTTGTTCTTCTGGCACGGGGGGGACTTGTGGGTGGGGGTCTCTGTCTGACTGCGCCTGGGGGAAGGTGTCTGGGTGTGAGGGGCACTCCCCTCTGTGTGTGGGGACTTCCTCTTCCCCTTGTAATCAGGATCTGCTGGGTCAGTGGAGAAGAGGCCAAGGTCACAGAGGAAGAGCTTCTGGGGAGATAGGGTTGCAGGTGATGCAAGGGAAGGGGGCTGGGAGGGAGAGGTCTCGGAGGACTGGGGAGTGGTTGTGGATGACTGTGTGTGTGTCTGCAAACCAGCCCCTGTGAGTGTGGTGTCAGTCCCCTGCGCTTGCTTGTGTGCACATCTAGACCTTGGTTTGGGTGTTTGTGTGCTTGGGACAGATATGCTGCTAGGAATCGTGGGTGGTGCAGGGGTAGGAGGGATGTGGGACTGTTGGAGGATGGACACTGCTGCCGTCAGGGAAGAGGCCACGGACTGATTGGTCCTCTGTAGGGCAGACATGCCCGAGGAAATGCCCTCCATGAATGACACCAGTTGTGTCAACAGACCTGTGTGTGCATGGAGGACCTTCAACATCGACGTCTGCCCTACATGGATCTGTCTAAGTAAGTCCACAGACTCTTCACTCAGGGCAGCAGTGGACACAGGGGCAGGGGGTGCGGTGCCTGGCACAAAGGAGACATGCTCATGAACACGGGAGCCCCCAGGGACCTCTGGGATGGGAGCCGAT
Source organism: Triturus cristatus (assembly GCF_964204655.1). Taxonomy (NCBI): domain Eukaryota; kingdom Metazoa; phylum Chordata; class Amphibia; order Caudata; family Salamandridae; genus Triturus; species Triturus cristatus. The sequence continues at coordinate 382,872,649 of NC_140579.1, read as the reverse complement.
GGGAGGGTGGTGGTGGCGGGGACAGCCTCACTAGCTGGGGTTCGGTGGCTGCTGACACCCGCCTCCACAAGGGAGTCATCCTCAGAGCTGCTGTGGCCCTCAGCTGGGGGGATGGTGCTGACGACTCCTCTGTGTGGCTCCACTCGCCCTCCGTGCCACTGGGTCCACCCGACTCCTCTCCTTCTGTCCCTGTAAGGCTCTGTGGCTCCTCCTGGTCCGTGGAGCTGTATCCTCCTGTGGCCGTGGATGTATCTGAATAGGAATAGGAAGTAAGAGAACAACATCAGTCACCTGCACCGACTGCACACACCACAGTGAGTACATCACATCACAGGGCAAGCCCTGGCATCATCAGCTGAACAATGTTTAGAATAAGCCAATGTTAGACCTGGCACCTTGGCGTGAGTCTCCCTTCCAATTTTTTTGTCGCTGTGCCTCATGTGTTTTGCTGGTGTTAGCTGCTCAGAGCACTGTGCCACTTCCAACCAGTGCCACAGTGCAAGTGCTCCCTATTTAAAATGTATATGTTGGTTGGATTCCATGATTGGCTTATTTGGTTTACTGTCAGACCCCAGTAAAGTGCACCAGGAGTGCCCAGGGCTTGTAAATACAAATGCTGCTAGTGGGCTTGCAGCACTGTTCGTGCCACCCACAGAAGCGGCCTGGTAAAATGTATCTAAGGTCTGCCATTGCAGAGCCTGCGTGCAGTCTGGTACTGTCATGCTGACTGGGTAAGTGCACACACTTGCCAGTCCCTAAACCTTCCCTTAACTTCATATCAGTCACCCCTATGGTAGGCCCAAGGGCAGGGTGCATTGTAAGCATAAGGTAGGACAAGCCCTGATGTGTGTGGCATGTCCTAATAGTGAATTACAGCCATTTTCGTTTTTCACTAATGTAAGGCTACCTGTTCACCATAGGCCAGAATGGGCTGTTAGAATTATTACATTCTATGATCCTAACAGACCCAGGGAACATGGTAGAAATTCGAGTTTAGTATGCATGAACTCTTAATAATAAAATACATCTTTTAGTAAAGTTTATTTTAATATTCTGTGTTTGCAAATACCACTTTTAGAAAGTTGGTATTTGCTTGCCTGACCATTTCAGCCTGCCTCTGCTATGATGTGTATCTGCCTGTCTGGTTGTGTGAGTGACAGGGCTGGGGAAACCCAGAGGGGCAGGGCTAGGTAGCCTGGTGGTGAATAGGAAGATTGGCAGTCAGATGGGTGGGAGGAGTACACCTGGGCTCTGAATAGGGTTGTGCTCTGCTACCACAATGCTGGCTCCACCTCCTGCGGAGCGGCTGATGTCTCTGCCCTGCACCCTGAATAGAAAGGCAGAGTCATGTCAACAGAGTGCTCAAGAACTGGTTTGGACTGGGCAAAGGCCCCTCAACCCCAGATGAACAAAGGAATTAGGGGTATAAGTATTGGGACCCTGCTCCCAAGAAATTAGATCCTGCTGAAACAAGAAGAACCTCTGCCAGAGGAGAAGTAACTGGGAAAGTTATAGGAGGAGTACTGTCCCTGACCTGGGGGATTGGCCTGCAGTGGTTGCCTTGCTGCTGAAGGAGAGGAGAAAGACTACTAAAGACTTTGCTTCAACTTGTGCTTTAAAAAGATCTCCAAGGGCTTGAACTGAGCTTGCCCCCTGAACGAAGTCCCAGGACCAGTGGACTTCACCCCCAGCTCCCCAGAGTCTTTTGGAAGTGACTGCTGCTGTTATTGGGTCTTCTGAGGGACTGCGTGTCGCAAGGAGCTGGAAGCGCGACGCAAGGAAGAGAAGCGTGCCGCCGTCGGAGCCGCTGTCGTCGCATCTCGCAAAGGGTGTCGCCGCTGCAGCATCGCATCGAGCGGAAGCGTCTCGCATCATTCCGGAAGTGTCTCACATTGCACTGCAACCATGCATCCACGGAGAAGCGTGCCGCCGTCGGAGCCGCTGTTGTCGCATCTCGCAGAAGGGGTGTCGCCGCTGCAGCATCGCATCGAGCGGAAGTGTCTCGCAACGTCAGAGAAGAGTGCCGCTGCCAAGGCCGCTGTCGTCACATCTCGTCAAAGGTGACGCCGCTGTAGCTGACGCATCAAGTCGAGCCTTCTCGCAACATCGGAGAAGCGTAACGCATCTGGAAGATCCCGTCTTTATTTCTTTTGCACCAAGAACTTCAACGCATCTGCATCACTGCAACACTTTCGTTGCCCTGCGTGTCGCATCTAAGGTACATTGACTTAAAGTGTCGCATTTAAGAACTTAAGAGAAACTAAGCAATCTTCTACCAACCAAGCAACCGTATTTTGTATTTTTTAATCGTTTAATGGTCTTGTGATAATCCTATATAAAGAATCCTTATTTTTAATATAAATACCTGTGTGGTGTCCATTTGTAGTGTTGTCACTTGGTTACTGTATGTGTTCACAAATGCTTAACCTATAACGCTATGAGATAAGCCTTGTCTGATCGCGCCAAGCTACCTAGAGGGTGAGCAGGGGTTGTTTTAGTAGTGTAACCCCTTTCCCTAACTAGAGGAAAGGTTCCCTGCTTGTCACAAGTACCTACCTGTGCCAACTAGAGAACCCGGATTCTAACATTGGTGGTCAGCGGTGAGGATTCTGGACTTGCATTTGTGACTCATGTACAGTGATTGGTGAACACTACTTAGTGAGTGCAGACCTTAAACGCAACCAATACTTGTTGGTAGATTTCTTTTTGGGACTTTCTATTTTTGAGTACTGCCAAACTTAACCATTGTGGAGAAAGCAGCATCCATAGTCTCTGTGAATACTGAGTTGGAATGGGAAGAAGAGAAATTGGAAAACTACACTGCCAAGCAGCTGAAATCCTTTTGCAAAAAGTTTAAAGTTTCTACAACTGGATGTAAAAACAAGGCAGAGTTCTACAAGGCGCTGAGGGCCTGGGTAGAAGCAAGGAATGCCATTGATGATGATAATGCAGAGGAACAGTTAGATGGGCCAGGAGGTCTAGGTGGAAGGAGAACCCCTTCCCCTGCTGGTAGCAGTGTTTCTAACCACAGACTACCTCCAGAGGAGCTGGCAGATAGAAAAGAGTGTAGGATGCATGAATTAGAGCCGGCCAAGCCTGCAAATCTGGCTCCCCCTCTGACCCCTGTCCACCTAAGATTCTTCACCTCATCATCGACGATGTCAACCCCTTCATCAATGCCATAATCAACCAATCCCTCTCATCCGGTTCTGTTCCCCGCTCTTGGAAAAAAGGGGTGGTCAAGCCGCTCATGAAAAAGTCAAACAAACCCCCCTCCGACCTGACTAACCTCCGCCCGATCACCCTCCTACCTGCACTAGGTAAAATAACGGAACAGTTGGTCCACAAGGAGCTCAAGACCTTCCTGGATTCACATAACTTACTTCACCCCCAGCAATCCGGCTTCCGGTCGAAACATTCCACTGAGACGGCCCTGATCGAACTGACCGATACCATCAAAATCCTTCAAGATCAAAGGAAGAAGGCCATCTTGATCCTTCTCGACCTCACGGCAGCTTTCGACACCATTTCTCATTCTATTCTGATCAATAGACTCTTAGATATCGGTGTCACCAACTCTGCCCTATCCTGGATTAGTTCTTTCCTCAGTGACAGGTACCAAACCGTCACCCTTGGCCCCTATCATTCCAAGGAGAAAAAGGTGTTCTGTGGTGTCCCTCAGGGTTCCATTCTGAGTCCCCTCCTCTTCAATATCTATCTTATCCCTCTCCTTACCCTCATAGAATCGTTCGGCATAACCGTCACCTCTTATGCCGACGATACTCAGTTGATCATTCCTCTTGATGACAATTCCAACACGGCTGAGCTCAACCTGAAACACTGCCTTACAGCAGTCTTCCAATGGATGGACTTCAATCACCTGCGCTGCAACTCGAATAAGACCGAGATTCTTCCCATCGGAAAAAATGCTTCCTTCTGCCCTGCCCTGTGGTGGCCGGACAACTCTGCTGCCCCACCACAAACTGTCTCATCAGCCAGGAACCTCGGGGTTCTCTTCGACTCCGAGCTCTCCTTCGATCTCCATGCCTCGACCACAGCTGGAAAATGCTTCGGCATAATAAAGTCCTTAAGGAAATTCTTTGATTTCCTCCCGCTCGACTCAAGAAAAACGGTGGCAGTAGCCCTCATTCTCTCCCGTGTAGACTATTGCAACGGACTCATGGCAGGGACCAAAAAGTCCACCCTTGCCAAACTACAAAGTGTCTTGCACACTGCCGCCCGGCTTGTCTTAAAACTTCCACGAATATCTTCCATCTCTGCAGCCCTTAAGGCCTTACACTGGCTCCCCCTGCACAAGAGAATCCTCTTCAAAATTCTCATTGTAGCTTTCCGAGCCTTCAACAAATCCGGTCCTTCCTACCTGACTAAACGCTTCCCCCATTATACTCCGTGCCGCTCCCTTAGATCCTCACAAGATAACCTCATGACCCTGTCTAAATTCAACCTGAAATCCAAAGGCGGCAAAACTCTTAGCACCTTAGCCATTAAAGCCTGGAATAATATGCCAAGGCATCTCAGGCTTCAAACAGTCGAGAAGCCTTTCCGGAAGCTTCTAAAAACCTGGATCTTCAAGCTTCCCGACGACTGGTCCAAAGCTGCCATCTAGCCTTCCTCACTCCACCCTGTGACTTGGAATCAGGACTCATAGCGCCATGATGCTCCTTCCGGAGCGACCGTCTGCGCTTTAGAAATACTTTTCCAAATTCCAAATTCCAAATTCCAAGCTCAAGTTAAGTGGGCAGTTAGAATTGGAAATGCAGAGTAGAAAGTTAGCCCTGGAAGAACAGAAGCTACAATATGAACATGAAAAGGTTTTGAGGGAGATGGAGCTGAAAGCCCAGAGTCTAGAAAAGGCTCCCTCTGGTGGCAGCACACCGTCAGTGCAGGTGGAGTCAAGGGTGTACATACCCAAGGATGTAGTAAAGGATTTTTTTTTTAAAATGATGACATAGGGCAGTGGTTTAAGGCCTATGAGGTAGCCATGTCTTCCCACCGGGTCCCTGAGAAAGATTGGGGAGCGGGGTTGTGGGGACGGTTCCTTAGTGAGGGGCAGGATACACTGCTGGATTTGCCTTCAGATGATTATAATTCCTATCCCCATATGAAGGCTGCTTTGATGTCTAGGTATGGGTTGACCCCTGAGTTGTATAGGCAAAGGTTCAGGGGTTGCACCAAGATTCCAAACAGTACGTATGTTGAGTATGTGACTTTTTTTTGCAGAGCACTGGATGGTTGGGTGAAGGGTAGCAAAGTTAATGATTTTCAAGGGCTTCTTGTTTAATGGCATGGGAGCACTTGTCTAGTAATTGTTTTCCTGAGCTACGCCAGCACCTGATTGATAGTAGACTGACTAACCCTAGGAGGCTTGCTGAGGAGGCGGACCGCTGGGTCAGTACCAGGGTCCACAAGGGTCAAGTGGGAGATTCTGCCAAAGGTGGGCAGGGTCCCCAGCAGAAGAGTGGGGGGGACAAGGGTAAACAGAGGGAGTTCCAGAAGAGGCCCCAAAGTAATCCCCAAGTTAACCAAGGGAAAGGTTCTCAGCCTCCCCCACCATAGAAACCGACCGGGGCCCCGACAGGTACACCTGTTCAGAAGGGGCCCATCAGATGTTACAAGTGTGGTAACATAGGGCATTTTGCCTCTGATGTGAAGTGTCCATTGTTTGGTAAACCAGCACCCACTGGTGCTCCCTCCCGGCAGGTGACTAGTGTAGCCCTGGGGGCGGAAATGGGTGTTCAAGGTGGGCGGGGTCCCACAGAGATGTCCCTTGTCTCATTAGGAGACTGTGAAGTGGTCCCCCAAACCCAGCTGCCTGAGAACACTAAAAAATACAGGCAGTGGGTGACCATAAATGGCCATAGGGTTGAAGCTCTCAGAGACACAGGAGCCAGTGTGACGGCTGTCAAGCGCCACCTGGTGTCTCAGGAGCAGGTTGTCCCAGGAGCATTCTATCCGGTTGTTGCCGCCGACAACACCGAGAGTCACTGCCCAGTGGCTCAGGTTCCCTTTCAGTGGGGGGGGGGGGGTCCTCTGGTACTCTTCAGGTAGCTGTGAGGCCCGCCATGCCTGTAGACTGTCTGTTAGGGAACGACTTGGAGAGCTCACCTTGGGCTAAGGTGGAGCGGAGTGCTCACCTGGAGATGTTGGGTATGCCGGATTGGGTGTGTGTCACCACACGGTCCATGGCAGCCAGTAGAGGTGCTCAAGAGGTCCTGGAGCCTGAGAGGGAGGCCCAGGGACCGGCCTTAAAGAGAAGGAGCAGGGGGCGCGGGAAACCGGCTCCTGAAGTTCCCACGGTCCAGGAGGAAGCAGACCTTGAGGGGGATACCCTGGAACCTACAGGGGAACAGATAGCTGAACTGGGGGACCTGCCTGAGCTGACCCATTGGCAGCAAGAAGGAGGACCCTCCAGGGAAGAGTTCTGCAGGGAGCAGAAAGAATGCCCTTCTCTTGTGGGTATGTGGCAGCAGGCTGCAGACCAGGCCAACGGTGATCAGTCCGGAACACATTTCATTTACTGGGAGAACGACCTCCTGTATTCTGAGCCTAAGGTTGCTGAGCCTGGGTCAGCCCGTGTGCTGGTGGTACCCCAGCGCTTCAGAGCCTTCCTACTGGGGCTGGCTCACGATGTACCCTTAGCAGGACATTTGGGGCAGGACAAGACCTTTGAAAGGCTTGTCACCCACTTCTTTTGGCCCCAAATGCGCAGTAGTTCAGATACTCACTGCAGAACATGCCAAACTTGCCAGGCAAGTGTGCAGAAGGCTCCACTCCAACCATTCCCTGTGGTCGGTACCCCATTCCAGCGAGTGGAGATTGACATTGTAGGGCCACTGGACCTCAGGACAGCGATGGGCAATAGGTTCATCCTGGTCCTGGTGGACCATGCCACCCGGTACCCGGAAGCCATCCCTCTGAGGACAGTGACGGCCCCCAAGGTGGGACGTGCGCTGATGGGAATTTTCTCCCGAGTGGGATTCCCTCTAGAGGTGGTGTCTGACCGAGGTACCAATTTCATATCTAAATATATGAAATCCCTTTGGCAAGAGTGTGGTGTAACCTACAAGTTTACCACACCTTACCACCCCCAAGGAAACGGGTTGGTTGAGAGATTCAACCGAACCCTCAAAGGCATGATAATGGGCCTGGAAGGACCCATGAGGAGTAAGTGGGACGTCCTCTTACCATGCCTTCTCTTTGCTTACAGAGAGGTGCCACAGAAGTCTCTAGGGTTCAGTCCCTTTGAGCTTCTGTACGGACACCCAGTGAGAGGACCTCTAAGTCTGGTCGAGGAAGGCTGGGAACAATCTCCCAGGAAACCTCCCCAGAATGTATATAGCTACATGCTGGCCTTCAGAAACCAGACTAGGCGTTTCAGGGAACTTGCTGAGGCAAACCTGGAAGCCAGCCAGGAGGAGATGAAGCGGTGGTACGACCGGAATGCCACTCTGGTAGAGCTTCAGCCTGGACAGAAGGTATGGGTCTTGGCCCCAGTGGTGCCCTGTGCACTCCAGGATAAGTGGACCGGTCCCTTTGAGGTGGTGGAGCGCAAGAGTCCGGTTACCTATTTGGTGGACTTGCGGTCTCCAAGGAATCCCTTAAGGGTCCTTCATGTCAATCGCCTCAAGCCCCACTTGGAGAGGTCCCAAGTGGGCATGCTCTTAGCGACAGATGCTGGGATGGAGGAGGAGACCGAGCTTCTTCCTGACCTCCTGTCAGCCAAGGAGCAAGATGGGTCAGTGGATGGTGTCATCCTCTCTTCCACCCTGACCCCTGAGCAACAGAATGATTGTCGCCGGCTGCTGAGATAATTTTCTGACCTGTTTTCCCTGGTTCCCGGTGTCACTGACTGGTGCGTCCATGATGTGGACACTGGGGATAGTACACCTGTGAGGCACAAGGCCTACAGGGTGACTGACAGGGTAAGGGCCTGTATCAAGGAGGAGGTCTCCAAGATGTTTACCCTTGGGGTAATTGAGTCCTCAAGCAGTCCTTGGGCCAGCCCTGTGGTCTTGGTCCCAAAGGCTGCAGCGCCGGGAGCCACACCCGAACTCCGGTTCTGTGTGGACTACAGAGGACTCAATTTGGTCACCAGGACTGACGTACACCCCATCCCCAGAGCTGATGAGCTCATAGATCGGCTAGGGGCTGCCAGCTACCTCAGCACGTTTGATTTAACGTCTGGGTACTGGCAGATCGCCTTGACCGATGGGGCTAAAGAGAGGTCAGCATTTTCCACCCCTGATGGGCATTACCAGTTCCGGGTTATGCCCTTTGGGATGAAAAATGCCCCTGCCACCTTCCAGAGGTTGGTCAACCAGGTGTTGGTTGGGCTGGATTCGTTCAGTGCAGCCTACCTGGATGACATCGCAGTGTTCCGCTCCACGTGGGAGGAACACCTGCGCCACCTCTGGGAAGTGTTGATGGCGCTGCGAAGGGCAGGCCTCACGATCAAGGCGAGTAAGTGCCAGATCGGGCAGGGTTCAGTGGTGTACTTGGGGCACCAAGTTGGGAGTGGCCAGGTGGCCCCCCTTCAACCCAAGATAGAAACCATCCTGAATTGGGAGTCGCCCAAAACCCAGACGGAGGTGAGAGCCTTCCTAGGTCTCACCGGGTACTACAGGAGGTTTGTCAAGGGGTATGGCAACATTGTTGCCCCCTTGACAGCGCTGACTTCAAGGAAGCAGCCCAGGAAGGTGATCTGGACTGACACCTGTCAGAAATCTTTTGAGGCCCTGAAAGCTGCTATGTGCACGGCGCCTGTGCTTTTGGCTCCCAACTTCTCCAAAGAGTTTATCGTTCAGACAGACGCTTCAGAGCATGGTGTGGGGGCTGTTCTTTCACAGATTAATGAAGAGGGCCTAGATCAACCTGTAGCCTTTATTAGCAGGAAGTTACTTCCACGGGAACAGAGATGGAGTGCTATTGAGCGTGAGGCATTTGCTGTGGTCTGGGCGCTGAAGAAGCTAAGACCATACATGTTTGGGTCTCACTTCCGGGTTCAGACAGACCACAGGCCCCTCAGATGGTTGATGCATATGAGGGGTGAGAATCCAAAGCTGTTGAGGTGGTCCATTTCCCTACAGGGTATGCATTTCACGGTGGAACATCGCCCTGGTACAGATCACGCCAATGCTGACGGTCTGTCCGGATTTTTCCGCCTTAGTGATGAGGAACTCCCTGGGGTAGGGTAGTTCTCCCCACTTTTCAGCTGGAGGGGACACGTGTTAGACCTGGCACCTTGGCGTGAGTCTCCCTTCCACTTTTTTTGTCGCTGTGCCTCATGTGTTTTGCTGGTGTTAGCTGCTCAGAGCACTGTGCCACTGCCAACCAGTGCCACAGTGCAAGTGCTCCCTATTTAAAATGTATATGTTGGTTGGATTCCATGATTGGCTTATTTGGTTTACTGTCAGACCCCAGTAAAGTGCACAAGGAGTGCCCAGGGCTTGTAAATACAAATGCTGCTGGTGGGCTTGCAGCACTGGTTGTGCCACCCACAGAAGCGGCCTGGAAAAATGTATCTAAGATCTGCCATTGCAGAGCCTGCGTGCAGTCTGGTACTGTCATGCTGACTGGGTAAGTGCACACACTTGCCAGTCCCTAAACCTTCCCTTAACTTCATATCAGTCACCCCTATGGTAGGCCCAAGGGCAGGGTGCATTGTAAGCATAAGGTAGGACAAGCCCTGATGTGTGTGGCATGTCCTAATAGTGAATTACAGCCACTTTCGTTTTTCACTATTGCAAGGCTACCTGTCCCCATAGGCCAGAATGGGGTGTTAGAATTGTTACATTCTATGATCCTAACAGACCCAGGGAACATGGTAGAAATTCGAGTTTAGTATGCCTGAACTCTTAATAATAAAATACATCTTTTAGTAAAGTTTATTTTAATATTCTGTGTTTGCAAATACCACTTTTAGACAGTTGGTATTTGCTTGCCTGACCATTTCAGCCTGCCTCTGCTATGATGTGTATCTGCCTGTCTGGTTGTGTGAGTGACAGGGCTGGGGAAACCCAGAGGGGCAGGGCTAGGTAGCCTGGTGGTGAATAGGAAGATTGGCAGTCAGATGGGTGGGAGGAGTACACCTGGGCTCTGAATAGGGTTGTGCTCTGCTACCACAATGCTGGCTCCACCTCCTGCGGAGCGGCCGATGTCTCTGCCCTGCACCCTGAATAGAAAGGCAGAGTCATGTCAACAGAGTGCTCAAGAACTGGTTTGGACTGGGCAAAGACCCCTCAACCCCAGAGGAACAAAGGAATTAGGGGTATCAGTATTGGGACCCTGCTCCCAAGAAATTAGATCCTGCTGAAACAAGAAGAACCTCTGCCAGAGGAGAAGGAACTGGGAAAGCTGTAGGAGGAGTACTGTCCCTGACCTGGGGAATTGGTCTGCAGTGGTTGCCTTGCTGCTGAAGGAGAGGAGAAATACTACTAAAGACTTTGCTTCAACTTGTGCTTTAAAAAGATCTTCAAGGGCTTGAACTGAGCTTGCCCCCTGAACGAAGTCCCAGGACCAGTGGACTTCACCCCCAGCTCCCCAGAGTCTTTTGGAAGTGCCTGCTGCTGTTGTTGGGCCTTCTGAGGGACTGCGTGTCGCAAGGAGCTGGAAGCGTGACGCAAGGGAGAGAAGCGTGCCGTCGTCGGAGCCTTGTCTGCTCGCGCCAAGCTACCTAGAGGGTGAGCAGGGGTTGTTTTAGTAGTGTAACCCCTTTCCCTGACTAGAGGAAAGGTTCCCTGCTTGTCACAAGTACCTACTTGTGCCAACCAGAGAACCCGGATTCTAACAGCCAATTGTTATTCTCAACATCAACCATGGCACACATATCCCTCCTTGACTTTCACACATATGTCCGTTGCATTTTGGATGCTAACACCCCAATGTGCCAACATGCACCACCCACACATTAGTTGGACATGCAAGTGAACATGTAGGAGTATGTCACTATACACACAGCACATCTCTTGCTACTGACTCAGTACAGGTGTCCGGATGAAGGGATGGGCAGAGACTCATTTCACATGCTTGTGATGCATGCCAGCAACACACTATGATGTTCTCATGTCCCGATGGGGAATGCCACAATAGGGTACATGGTGCACACTTGAACACAATGCAGGACCACTCATAGCAAGTTAAATGCCATGGCACTGGCATGCCTGGAAAGTCAGTCAACACTGTCTCCTGTCACAGGGGCAAGGCATCCAGACATCAACAATATGCACTGACTCACAATCCTAGCTCAGGGGTAAAGCTAACTCTGCAGATGACCGGCGCACTTGCCCATCCCATGCAAACAACATATCCAGGACCCAGAAGACCCTACATTATGCAAATCAGACATATGAGTCTCTGCAAACACAAATCCCTGTACATTAACACATCACAGTCTGCCATGCATGTAACCCAGCTGCATGAAGGACACAGTTGTATACACCATTGTGCGCTGTCAGATGATCACACACCTATATGTCACATAGGTCTTGTCTCTCATAGTCACATCTCAGATTTCATGCTGACCCTCTGAATCATGGACACCCCAGTTGTACGTAACAACAAGCCACACCCTAATGACACAGAGGCAGACACCTGAGGGCACATGTCACTAAGCACAACCTTCAATTTCATACACAAGAGTGGGATTACAGAGTGTTTCTAAATGCCCTTGAGGAGGCATGACTGGCCAGGTCTGCGTGAAACAGTGTTTGGCCCTGGACAGTAGTCAGGTGGCTAAGCAAGTATGACATACTTGATATACATACTCCTGAGGCCCCAATATTTGAGTCCCCTGCTGCATGGGTTTGTTTGGAATACCCCAGCCACATGTGGCGAGTCAGACCAGCAATTGGAACACATCTCAAGGGCACACACAGATCACATGTCAGATCTCAGGCATTGTCCAGGTCCGGGAAGACCACCGCCAGTATCCGGAGCATGTGGGGAGTCAGGGTCCGGTGTCTGCCCCTCCTGCATGGATGTGACAGCTTCAGCTGGACTCTAGCTATCCTCCGGATCCAGCCCTGAAGGTCCTGTCACCTCTTCTGGCAGTTACAGATCTGGTGCTTGTAGACCCCCACCGAACGAACAGCCCGGGCGATGGTCAGCCATATTTCCTGCTTCTGGTGGGCATCAACCTGTGAGGATGACAAAGTGAAAAGTACATTGACACACATGCCCCATTTTTGTGCTGCACACATTTGGATAGGCATGCCATCATCACAAAGGGAAATGATTTACACAGGTAGTGCAACCATGATGAAGGACAAATGCCATGCATGTCTGACATGTTAACAATGCCTGGATAGTTTAAGCTTGCACTAATACTTTAGCAGCAGGACACCTATTCATTACATGTACCTACACACTTTGGGGGATGAAAGTAGTCAGTGAGAATGCTTGCCACTGGTGTACACACTGCTAGTACTGCTAGTCAGACAACATGCATAATTAGGAAGGCAGTGGACTGCACACTCACCTGCTCCCCTGGTTTCCCATACAGATTGCTGTACTGTGGAAGGAGCCCGTCCATCAGGGCCTGGTTCTCCTCCTCAGTGAAGGCTGGGGCCCTCTCCAGAGTACGTGCCATAGCAGGAGCCAGAGGATGCAGAGACAGCAGCAGTGGTAGCAGGGATGTGGTCCAGTAGCATGTAGCGCAGGCAAGTGAGCTCCCTGGGGGCCAGCCAGCCTTATATCTGTGCTGCAGAGGCGGAATCTGTGCCATGTGTCCCAAGTGATAGGTCCAACACGGTTGCATTCTATGAATCTGGCCAATCCATTTAAATGTACGACTCATACACGCCTTCCGCATCGTTCAAATCTTCACCATCATGGAACACTTGAAATTGCAACATTGTTGTAGGCATCCAACTGAATTTCCAGTGCACGACTTGTACAAGTTTTGAATCCGCATCCATCTCCATGACAGTCCGGAGCCAATGGGTGCGCCCGGCTCGTTCAACTGACTGTACAATGCGTATTTTGAAAATACACATACACCCGTCTCCATACGATTCAATGCCCAAGGTGTACGCCTGTCTCAGACCATGCCTGTCCGATGCGTATGCATGATAGTCACCCGCGTCGGACCTCATTGCATTCAATGACAAAGCGTACGCACCGCTCGGTCATGAACCGTGCAATGCGTACGCATTGTCACCCGCGTTGGACCTCATTGCATTCAATGGCAAAGTGTACGCACAGCTCGGTCATTGACCGTGCAATGTGTACGCATTGTCAACCGCTTCGGACCTCATTGCATTCAATGGCAAAGCGTACACACTGCTCGGTCATGAACCGTGCAATGCGTACGCATTGTCACCCACATCGGACCTCATTGCATTCAATGGCAAAGCGTACGCACAGCTTGGTCATGAACCGTACAATGCATACGCATTGTCACCTGCGTCGGACCTCATTGCATTCAATGGCAAAGCGTACGCACAGCTTGGTCATGAACCGTACAATGCATACGCATTGTCACCTGCGTCGGACCTCATTGCATTCAATGGCAAAGCGTACGCACGGCTCGGTCATGAACCGTGCAATGCGTACGCATTGTCACCCGCGTCAGACCTCATTGGTGTGACTATTATATGGATGCAACACACATTTACCGGCCAGGGACACCTGTGCACACCTACCACACTACAGCAATGGCCACACAGTGTCCCATGGCATGTAAGGCTGCATTCCCTGGGTGTTTGGGGGGCCACATATGGTTTGTTGGGTTGAACTTTGTGCAGCCACTCCCAGGCTGTGCACGTGTACATGGGGGCAGAATCCTTTGTGTGTTGTGCACATTACCACTGTGATGTGCAAATGTACAGTAATGGGCATGGGTCACGGACACAGTTTCAGGTTGGATATGTTTAGGACATGTCACATACACCCTGAGTCCTGGGGGGGATGGCATGTATGTCACAGTGAGACCTGTAGCCACAATACTGATGTGCACCCACAGTCTGTGTGCATGCTGTGTCTCAGATGTGTCTGATCAAATGTGCCCAATGGGTGATAGTCTCCACATCCATGTGGTATATGCATCAACCTTGATGGGCTGTGTGTCTAAGAGACGTACATGTAGGGCCGGCAGGAACAACAGTGGCCACTACCTGTGGGACTAATGCTTGCCTTGTGGTGTGTACGTGCTACGCTGTGTCGGTGTGGCAATAAGGGACCCTGTGATTCTGCATGGCAAAGATCTGTGATGCCTGGGAGACATCAGGCCTCACTTGTCACTGTGGTGTGTGTTTGGAACGTTGCAGCAGTACATAGGTTGGATGACACAGTCAGATGATTGTCCATTGCACTACATGGGACTCATGTGGACATGTGGAACTGAGATGTGAAGTGGTGGTCATGTAGGTGACATACGTGTCCATGCCCAACAGCACACACCTCAGTACATTGTGTAATGTCATGATCTATCATGTGATGTGAGCCTGGTCATGGCCACATGGGTGGATGAACTGACAATCTTCTTTTGTGCATCTCTGTACTGCAGGGCGCCAGCTGTCCATCGACCGTTCCCAGACCTTGCAACCATGCAGGAACGTGACTGCATCAGACGGTACCGCTTCACCAGGCCACTGATTGAGGAGTTGGCGGAGCAGTTGGCACCACATCTGCTACCTGGCCGGACATACCCTACAGCACTGACCCCAGAGGTGAAGGTAATGGCAGCCCTGCACTTCTTTGCTACTGGTACCTTCCAGTACACTGTGGCTACTGCTGGTGGAATGTCGCAAACGATGTTTAGTCGGGTGCTACGCGATGACTTGGAGGGAATGTTGCATTTCCTAGACCTGTATATCAAGTTCCCGAGACCAGCTGAACTCCCTGAAATAAAGGATGCCTTTTATACACTGGGGAGGATGCCGAACGTCATCGGATCTATTGATGGGACACATGTGGCCCTGATACCACCACAGGCACATGAGCAGGCATACCAGAACAGGAAGCACTACCACTCCATCAATGCTCTGGTGGTATGTCTTGCTGACATGTCGATCACACATGTGTGTGCATGGTTCCCTGGTTCTGCGCACGATGCCTATATTACGAGGAATAGACGCATTGCAATGCTGATGTCACAGATGCCAGCTCAGCATGCCTGGCTTGTCGGTGTGTACTGACTGTTTATCATTGTGTGTGTTTATCAATGTTGTATTCCGCACTCCTACAAAACTCACTACTTGTTCGTTTTTGTGTGTGTAGGTGACTCCGGATACCCCAACATGCCATGGTTGCTGACACCCCTCAGGAACCCTGTGACACCAGCCGAGATGCGCTACAATGAGGCACATGGTCGGAGCAGGAGGGTGATTGAGCGGACATTTGGCCTCCTGAAAAGCCGCTTTCGCTGCCTGGACAAGACCGGAGGGGCCCTCCCATATGAGCCTGCAAAGGTGTGCAAAATAATCCTTGTCTGCTGCATGCTACACAACATGGAAGTGCAGAAGGAGGTGCCTCTCATCCAGGATGACGATGACCAACCTCCGGCACCTGTGGAGGATCCCGGCCTGGGCCAAGATGCCAGTGATGATGAGGATGAGGGTGACGTCCGCTCACAGCTCATCAACAACTTCTTCACCTGAATGTGAGTTTCAAGGGTTGTTATGTGAATGTATGGAGGTAGCCTGGAATGTGTTGTGGCAGCTCTGTTGCTGTATGAGTGTGTCTGTGTGCCACTTGACTGGATGCATGCAGTGATGTGTCCATTCAGGTGGTGTGTACTCCACAATAGGGTAGTACTGCTAACTAGTTTTTGTGTAGGAGTCTTGCAACATGTTTTGTGCATGTGTATTGCAGTTCTCTCCTGTTCTTCTGTGCTTTTGACTGTGTCCTGTGTCTGTCAACACTGACCCCCAACACTCAGAAGCCAAAGCCAGTGTGGAAGTTGACAATTCCCATCAACTGATGTACCACACATCCCTGGACTTCCATTCTCCAACACATTGTGAGCGTGTGTCCACTGTTACGTAGAATTACCGTGCAACTATTGTGGAATAAACATGTTACTGGTGTGTAATGAACCTGTGCTACGCTTTCTTATGTGCGTTGTCTGTGTTCCCACATCTGAGTGACATCTGCTTACCTCACCTGTGGACTTGTTACCACTGACTGGGGTTGGTGTTGTGTCTGTGCATGCCAATGTGTTTCAGGTCAAAATCATTGTGTGTGATGAGTAACATGGCCATGGTGAGTATGTGTTGTGTTGCCATAGTGGTGTGTCTCCCTCACATGTGTCACATCACCATGACTCACCTTACGTTGGTCACATTGTTGCAGTATTTGGCATGCACTGTGTTGTGTAACAGATCGACATCTCCCTGAACATGACAATTTGAAATCACAACAGAGGCAAGTATGGTGTACTGGTGAGTTTATTTTCAGACATGTGTGGGGGAAGTGCACAGGATGGTGGGTGATGTACATTGGTTTGGGAATCCAAAGCTCACATTAGAGTTGGAAGTGCTGGTAGATGAAATGTCCTGAGTAAAGTCCACAGTCATCTGCTACATTGGCCCAACATGAACCTCTCCATGTCATGTGGGCGAGTTGTGTGCGATTGGACAAGGTGAACGGGTTGCGCCCAAAGGACATTGTCCAGAACAGGTTTAGAGGCCCTGGCAGATGGTGTTGTGACAGATGTTGTGGCCACACAGGGGGGTGTGGACAGGTTGGTGTTGATCTGGTGGAGGCATTGGAGTATGTCCCGATGCACCGCAGTAATGTCATCCCACTTGGCCTTCATGCGGGCATGGTGGACGACCTGCTCGTGTTGCATGTCCTTGAGGATCCCCACTACCTGGCCAAATCCTCTGGTGCTATCCTGGTACGCATCTAAGATGCGTGCCAGGTGGGGTCATCATGCAGTCCAGACCCCTCTGCAAGGCGCGCCCTCTGCCTCCCACCCCTCCCAGCACCCCTATCCACACGGGCAGGACCAGCGGTGGAACGCACAGGTGACACTGGGACCCCTTGGGTGGTGTTGCTGGTGGTGTTTTCTGTAGCTTCCGGGGGGTCCTGTGTCCCTGTGCTGTGGGTGTTGATTGGCCTTGGTCTGTCCGTGTTCGCGGGGGTGCCCTGTTGGTGTCCAGATGCTGGAGGCGTGGGTACAGGGGGTGCAGATGTTGATGCTGGTGGTGCTGCATGATGGCTCACACCAGAGGGGCCAGGTTGGTCGTCGTCATCCGAAGAGGACAGAGAGAGAGTCAGACCAGAGAGCTCAGTGTCCGCCAGAGTCTGGGACTGGGTATCCTCATCATTTGGTGCTGGGTGCCCAGCACCACCTGTGTTTGGAAGAGACACACAGGTGCCGATCACGATCCTGTAAAAACCGGGTACGAACCGTCGGACGGAGCATATTCTCCGTCCGACGCGTACCCGGCTGTCAAAATATACAAACATGGAAGTACGATTCGCACGGAAATACCATTTCCGTACGAATCGTACAAAACCCCGACCGACGAAAATAAACATACAAATGTGATCCGGGAAAGCGCCGACGTGACGTCGGGACGCACGCAGCCTGCCATTCACGAACCAGGCATCACGATTCGCACCGACGTCATCCCGCACGGACAATATTTTCCGGCAGCCAAAAACTGCCGGGAAATCAGGACGACGCGAACAAGGAGTACCTGCACGCGACGGACAGACATGGACCCGAACCTACGTGTCATCCCGGCCCTCATAGCAGTCGACCTCCTCTACAGGTTACGACGCTGACGCCGCAGAAGGTCAGAACAACAAAGGGAGGGGGGAAAGGGGGGGGCAGGAGCAGGGGCAGGCCACAAAACCCCCACCAAAGTCACACAGCACACATGCCCTGGACATACTTGACCCCCAGGCCCTGGTCACTACGAGGGGGTGGGGGCGTGTCCAGCAAAGCCAGCGTCCGCCACAACGGAAGTGCTTGACGACGCGAACCGGCAACACAACAATACAGGTACGTCCCGTACCCACGCCTTAAGAGCGTGGGTACGAGTCGTACCCCGCCCACACCTAGGTCACGCCAACAATGGCGGGACGGCTGTACCCACGTGGCAAAGGCCTGGGTACGGCCCGCACAAGCATTCCATAGCGTGGGTACGGATATGTACGGACCATACCCCCACCCCCGTATGCATGGAGCGTACCCCCCACCCCAACAGTGTAAGTCCGACTCGTACCCTCACCCGCGTACGCATGGAGCGTACCCCCCACCCCAATAGTGTAAGTACGACCCGTACCCTCACCCGCGTACGTATGGAGCGTACCACCCACCCCAACAGTGTAAGTACGACTCGTACCCTCACCCCCGTATGCATGGAGCGTACCCCCCACCCCAACAGTGTCAGTCCGACTCGTACCCTCACCCGCGTACGCATGGAGCGTACCCCCACCCCAACCGTGTATGTACGACCCGTACCCTCACCCGCGTATGTATGGAGCGTACCCCCCACCCCAACAGTGTAAGTACGACCCGTACCCTCACCCACGTACGTATGGAGCGTACCCCCCACCCCAACAGTGTAAGTACGACTCGTACCCTCACCCCCGTATGCATGGAGCGTACCCCCCACCCCAACAGTGTCAGTCCGACTCGTACCCTCACCCGCGTACGCATGGAGCGTACCCCCCACCCCAACAGTGTAAGTATGACCCGTACCCTCACCCGCGTACGTATGGAGCGTACCCCCCACCCCAACAGTGTAAGTACGACTCATACCCTCACCCCCGTATGCATGGAGCGTACCCCCCACCCCAACAGTGTCAGTCCGACTCGTACCCTCACCCGCGTACGCATGGAGCATACCCCCACCCCAACCGTGTATGTACGACCCGTACCCTGACCCGCGTATGTATGGAGCGTACCCCCCACCCCAACAGTGTAAGTACGACCCGTACCCTCACCCCCGTATGCATGGAGCGTACCCCCCACCCCAACAGTGTAAGTACGACCCGTACCCTCACCCGCGTACGTATGGAGCGTACCCCCCACCCCAACAGTGTAAGTACGACCCGTACCCTCACCCGCGTATGTATGGAGTGTACCCCCCACCCCAACAGTGTAAGTACGACCCATACCCTCACCCGCGTACGTATGGAGCATACCCCCCACCCCAACAGTGTAAGTACGACTCGTACCCTCACCCCCGTATGCATGGAGCGTACCCCCCACCCCAACAGTGTCAGTCCGACTCGTACCCTCACCCGCATACGCATGGAGCGTACCCCCCACCCCAACAGTGTAAGTATGACCCGTACCCTCACCCGCGTATATATGGAGCGTTCCCCCCACCCCAACAGTGTAAGTACGACTCGTACCGTCCCCCCGTCTGCATGGAGCGTACCCCCCACCCCAACAGTGTCAGTCCGACTCGTACCCTCACCCGCGTACGCATGGAGCGTACCCCCACCCCAACCGTGTATGTATGACCCGTACCCTCACCCGCGTATGTATGGAGCGTACCCCCCACCCCAACAGTGTAAGTACGACCCGTACCCTCACCCCGTATGCATGGAGCGTACCCCCCACCCCAACAGTGTCAGTCTGACTCGTACCCTCACCCGCGTACACATGGAGCGTACCCCCACCCCAACCGTGTATGTACGACCCGTACCCTCACCCGCGTATGTATGGAGCGTACCCCCCACCCCAACAGTGTAAGTACGACCCGTACCCTCACCCGCGTACGTATGGAGCGTACCTCCCACCCCAACAGTGTAAGTACGACCCGTACCCTCACCCGCGTATGCATGGAGCGAACCCCCCACCCCAACAGTGTAAGTACGACTCATACCCTCACCCCCGTATGCATGGAGCGTACCCTCCACCCCAACAGTGTCAGTCCGACTCGTACCCTCACCCGCGTACGCATGGAGCGTACCCCCACCCCAACCGTGTATGTACAACCCGTACCCTGACCCGCGTATGTATGGAGCGTACCCCCCACCCCAACAGTGTAAGTACGACCCGTACCCTCACCCCCGTATGCATGGAGCATACCCCCCACCCCAACAGTGTAAGTACGACTCATACCCTCACCCCCGTATGCATGGAGCGTACCCCCCACCCCAACAGTGTCAGTCCGACTCGTACCCTCACCCGCGTACGCATGGAGCGTACCCCCACCCCAACCGTGTATGTATGACCTGTACCCTGACCCGCGTATGTATGGAGCGTACCCCCCACCCCAACAGTGTAAGTACGACCCGTACCCTCACCCCCGTATGCATGGAGCGTACCCCCCACCCCAACAGTGTAAGTACAACCCGTACCCTCACCCACGTACGTATGGAGCGTACCCCCACCCCAACAGTGTAAGTACGAACCGTACCCTCACCCGCGTATGTATGGAGCGTACCCCCCACCCCAACAGTGTAAGTACAACCCGTACCCTCACCCACGTACGTATGGAGCGTACCCCCCACCCCAACAGTGTCAGTCCGACTCGTACCCTCACCCGCATACGCATGGAGCGTACCCCCCACCCCAACAGTGTAAGTATGACCCGTACCCTCACCCGCGTACATATGGAGCGTTCCCCCCACCCCAACAGTGTAAGTACGACTCGTACCCTCACCCCCGTATGCATGGAGCGTACCCCCCACCCCAACAGTGTCAGTCCGACTCGTACCCTCACCCGCGTACGCATGGAGCGTACCCCCACCCCAACCGTGTATGTACGACCCGTACCCTCACCCGCGTATGTATGGAGCATACCCCCCACCCCAACAGTGTAAGTACGACCCGTACCCTCACCCCGTATGCATGGAGCGTACCCCCCACCCCAACAGTGTCAGTCTGACTCGTACCCTCACCCGCGTACACATGGAGCGTACCCCCACCCCAACCGTGTATGTACGACCCGTACCCTCACCCGCGTATGTATGGAGCGTACCCCCCCCCAACAGTGTAAGTACGACCCGTACCCTCACCCGCGTACGTATGGAGCATACCCCCCACCCCAACAGTGTAAGTACGACCCGTACCCTCACCCGCGTATGCATGGAGCGAACCCACACCCGTGTATGTTCTAAGCGTACATATAATGAAATAGGAGGGTTGGGTGCAGAGTCCTCCCAGCAGTGCCCAGACACAGGAGGGGTGGGTGCCTAACACTCACAGCAGTGCCCAGTCACAAGAGGGGTGTGTGCAGAGTCCTCCCAGCAGTGCCCAGACGCAGGAGGGGTGGGTGCAGAGTCCTCCCAGAAGTGCCCAGACACAGGAGGGGTGTGTGCAGAGTCCTCCCAGCAGTGCCCAGACACAGGAGGGGTGGGTGCCTAACACTCCCAGCAGTGCCCAGACACAGGAGGGGTGTGTGCAGAGTCCTCCCAGCAGTGCCCAGACACAGGAGGGGTGGGTGCAGAGTCCTCCCAGCAGTGCCCAGACACAGGAGGGGTGTGTGCAGAGTCCTCCCAGCAGTGCCCAGACACAGGAGGGGTGTGTGCAGAGTCCTCCCAGAAGTGCCCAGATACAGGAGGGGTGGGTGCAGAGTCCTCCCAGCAGTGCCCAGACACAGGAGGGGTGGGTGCCTAACACTCACAGCAGTGCCCAGTCACAAGAGGGGTGGGTGCAGAGTCCTCCCAGCAGTGCCCAGTCACAGGAGGGGTGTGTGCAGAGTCCTCCCAGCAGTGCCCAGTCACAAGAGGGGTGAGTGCAGAGTCCTCTCAGCAGTGCCCAGACACAGGAGGGGTGGGTGCAGAGTCCTCCCAGCAGTGCCCAGACACAGGAGGGGTGGGTGCCTAACACTCGCAGCAGTGCCCAGTCACAAGAGGGGTGGGTGCAGAGTCCTCCCAGCAGTGCCCAGACACAGGAGGGGTGGGTGCAGAGTCCTCCCAGCAGTGCCCAGACACAGGAGGGGTGTGTGCAGAGTCCTCCCAGCAGTGCCCAGACACAGGAGGGGTGGGTGCAGAGTCCTCCCAGCAGTGCCCAGACACAGGAGGGGTGGGTGCCCAACACTCCCAGCAGTGCCCCTGCAAAGAAAAGGGTGGAGTACCCACAGATCCAATGCCCACAAATGTCAGTCAGGTGCACAAAGATCCTGCAGTACATGTACCACATGTGTGCGAGGCTGGGAGTATACACATGCATAGCGCCAAAAAGAAAACATGTCCACATGAAGTCATGACAACAGTCTACATACACAAGTACAGTGACCACCAAGGACGCCACGAATGATGCAGGTGGAGACATCGCTCAGCATGCATGGCCCAAGTCTAACGGGTCTGTCACACACACAGCCAATGTAGACACAGCTCAGCACCACATATTGGAAAGACCCTGCAGGGAAGATGTCAGGTTACACAGAGGAAGGAACACACCTTGGGACGATGTCACCATGCAGTAACTGCTTACATGAACAAAGTTATGTAGCCAATAGCTTGTGATGGCACACAGATACCAGGATCCACCCTATGACCAGCACAAGACTACAATTCCCACACACCCAACACATTATCACCACCCAAAATAATGGGGCAGGTCGACCAACAGCAGTACCAGACAGACAGTAGTGTACTAAGGAAAAATAAATTGCTTTATTCAGCATCCAAAAATCAGTTTGTCCCTTGAAAGTTCAAAATGTACAATGCCCATAGGGCAATCCAAAGATCGAATCCAGGTGGGGGACACAGTGGGACGCGTGTCCCCTAGCTTGCCTGCACAGTCAGACGCGGGGAGGGCATCATGTGGGGGGGAAGGACCAGGCACCGCAGGGACATGAGGGCGAAGGGTAGGCATCGTGGGTGCAGGTAGGAGGACTCCACCACAGGGGGTGGGGCAGGGCCAAAGGCGGAGGCCAGGATGTCGCTGCACACCTTAGCAAGGTCCTCCAGAGACTCCCCTGCACCCGAAGGAACCACAGGCCCCAAGGAGGGGGGGGGCGGAGGGATGGGTCGCAGTGCCACTGGGGGAGGGTGTGGACAGGGGGGGGGACTCAACCACCCTGACCGGGGACTCCCTTGACCGCTTGCGGGGTGGTGTCACAGTGGGGCTCAGGGACAGAGCGGCCATGAAGGAGTCTTTTCCGGATATGTGGCCAGGAGAGCTGAGGGGAGGGGATTTGGAGGGAGTGGATTGGGTGGAATGCGGACTCCCACTCTGGCTGCGTGGCTTATGTTTGCCCCCCCACCCAGTGGGTGTGCCTACTTCACCCTGTGTGTGCGTGCCAGGAGGTGTGCGTATGACCTTCCCTGCTGGTGTGGTGCCTGTGTCTGTTGTGGTGGGTGCATGCTGACGTCTGGGTGTACGTGGGACAGGCATGGGAGTGGGAGGTGTGGATGGGTCAGGGGTAGGGGGTTGGACGTAGCTCTGCAGGAGACCCACTGCTGCAGTCAGTGTCGAGTCAATGGACCTCAGCAAGTTGCGTTGGTCAGCCTGCGATGAGAAAATGCCCTCCAAGTATGCCTCCATGTTGTTCAGCACTTGGCTGTGGCCATGGAGGACATTAAGCATCGCAGCCTGACCAACCTGCAACTGCCGCTGGATGTCCACAGACTCGGCATTGGCGACAGCAGTGGAGACAGGGGCAGGGGGTGCGGTGCCTGGCAGGAAGGAGACATGTGGTAACCGGGCACGCTGAGAAGGGACACGAGCAAGTGGGAGGCGGCTGATGGCAATGGAGGGGGTGGGGTGAGATGTTGTGCCGCTGTCAGCTGCTGGTGCAGCTTCCGCCCACTCGGAGAGATCATCCTCGGACCCGTCAGCTTCATATTCTGTCGTGCCAGTGGACAGGTCCTCGGCCTCACTCTCCTCCGCCTCAGTTCCACTCAATGTGCCAGCCACGATGTCAACGCTGGCACTGGTGCTCGGTCCCTCCGCTCCGTCTGTGCTCATGTCTCCCTCCGTGTCCCCCGACGATGCTGTGGGCAAGGTGACAGCAATTAATCATACACCTGTATACATATGTCACATGAGTCCAATCTACATAGGTTACAGTGCATAGCCTAAAAAGAAACATCAGTAACATCTACGAAACAAGGTACAGATGTAGGGCATGAAACACACAGTTGGTTGACCCACCATGCCACTGAAAAACCATAGTGAGCATGACACAATAGCAAATGACATGAAATGGAGTTTGACAGAGGAGCCAGGCCCTGGGGAGAATCCAGCACTGCATCTGCACCACACAGCGTTGCCAAAAATAGGGATGAGCAGGGACCATATCCATGAACTTGAGGCACATGCTGCATAGGTAATACTGAAAACATGCCCACCATGACTGGCTCACTGCACCTTGAGTGTATGTCCAGACAAACATCACACACTGGCCAGACCTAGCAAGGAGACATCAGGTTTTGACATGTAGGCTTTGCCCGCACCAACCACCCCCTACATGAGACAATTTGTTGAGACAGAGGAAGCACTTACATCTCTTAGTCTGGGTGAAATACACAGGGGCTTCATAAATGCAAGATTAGACACCAAATACCCAAGGTGCGCCTGTCCAAATAATCATGTACAAATGGTCATCATCAGATGATTGTAACAAGACACACAGGCACTGGCCACCGTGAGTATGAACAAGGAAAATCAGGTCAGGCTGTACAGTGGACACTTGTACTACATATTGCGTCAATATACATGGTGCCAGGGGACAATGGCACAGAGCACAACCTATGCTGTAGACACTGAGAGTGTCCACATTTTGTGATGACACACATGACACCTATGAAAATATGCCCCAGGGGACAGTAGTGGCCACACAATTCCATGGTCCTGAATGGGAATGACTGCAACACACGCCACCATCCCTGCACTATGCGTATCGCACACTCATGCACATCATGTCACAGGCCACAACATAGGACATGCGTGCTGTAAGGCATGACACTTGAGAGACTAACTGTTAGAGTCGGGGATCTCTGGTTGGCGCAAGGTTGCCCTTGTGTCAAGCAGGAACCCTCTCCTCCACGTCAGGGCGCAGGATAACCCCTCGCGAATGACCCTTGCTCACCCTCTAGGTGCGTGGCGTGAGCAGCCAAGGCGATTCCTCAGGCGTTGTTGGTTAAGCACTTACAATCGTACACACAGTAAATACATCAATCCCCGCAGAAACGGACACCAGACTTGGATATATATAAAAATACGCTTCTTTATGTAAAAATTAGGTATATATATCTCAGCAGACTTATCACAAGACCAATAACGTTTTCGCTATGCCACCAGGTTATAAAGCAGGCAAATGTTCTTTGTTCGTAGTTTCAAATGGAGACTTTGTAGTCTCTTGCAAGTGTTACTTGTGGTTCCAGTACTCACAGAGATCGACTCCTGCGAACGGGGAAATAAGGCGTTGCGGGCCCCGAGCCCGATACTGGAACTTCTTTCGTGATGTGGAGAGTCGGCACAGGTCGGTGCGACTCTCAGCTTCGGAAGTGTTCTTGGGTCCTCAATCAGCAGGTGTGGGCAGGTAGGCAGGCGCGGCCAGCGACCCTTTAGCACGGCGGTGCAGGAGGGTCTCCACAGCGGGGGCGGCGCGGCCTGAGATGTCCGGGGATAGCGAAGCGGGGTCGCAGGGCACGGTCAGTGCAGCTGGATGACCCGGCGTAGATCACAGTCGTCGGACGGCTTCCGGCGGGAGGGGTGATAGCGCGGTCAGCGCGCTCCAGTAGCAGGCGGTGACAGGGATGCAGGCGGCCTGGCCCGGGGACAGAGAGCGGCTCTGGACGGAGCGGGGCTCTCACGGGTTTGAGGCAGGCAAGCTTCTGAGTGTCACGGCCCTAGGAGGGGCGATGAGGGGCGCAGTCTCTTTCCAGCGGGATGCACACACGGCTCGAATTGGAGGACGAGCAAAAGCACAGAGAACCCACTGGTCCTGGGGTTCAGTTCAGGGGGCAAGCTCAGATCAAGCCCTTGGAGAATGTTCAAGCACAAAGTAGCAAAGTCTTTTCAGTAAGTCTCTTCCTCTCCTCTCTCAGCAAGGCAAGCAGCAGGCCAGCTCCTCCAGCGTCTTCTTCTCCTTCTAGTCGGGCAGAGGTTCTTTGTGGTAAAACAGGATTCTGATTTCTTAGGAGCCAGACTCCTACTTTTATACCGTGATTCTTTTGTTCTTTAGCGCCAGGCGGCCTAGGCCTGGCTCAGTCCAGTTCTGGAGCACTTTGTTATGGTGACTCTGCTCTTTCCTTTCAGCAGCAGGGCAGAGACATCAGCCGCCCCACAGGGGGCGGCGCCGGCTTTGTGGTGGCAGAGCACAGGGCTATTCAAGAGTCAAGGTGTACTCCTCCCACCCATCCAGGTGTCACCTCTCTACCCAACCTGGCAGCCAACCTGTCTCTGGGGATCCCCCCACCCTGCTCCTTACTGTTGCCAGGCAGAACACACACACACAGCAGAGGCGGACTGAGATGGTCAGGTCAGTAAATACTAACTTTCTAAAAGTAGCATTTACAAACCCAGGATACTAAAATAAACTTGACTACAAGAAGTATTTTATTATCCTGAGTTCAGGCATACTAAACTTGACATTTCTACCATGCTCCTTGAGCCCACTGGGGTCACAGCGTTGGCGTGATCCCGGCAGCCCATTCTGGCCTATGGAGAGCAGGTAGCCTTCAATAGTGAAGAACGAAAATGGCTGTAATTCACTACTAAGACATGCCACACACATCAGGGCCTGTCCTACCTTATGCCTACAATGCACCCTGCCCTTGGGCCTACCAGAGGGGTGGCTAATATGTAGGTAAGGGAAGGTTTAGGGACTGGCAAGTGGGGGCACTTGCGCAGTCAGCGCGACGGTCCCGGACCGCGCACAGGGTCTGCGGTGGCAGACCCTAGACATACTTTACAAGGCCGCTTCCGTGGGTGGCGCAACCAGCGCTGCAAGCCCACCAGCAGCATTGGCATTCACAAGCCCTGGCACCCCTGGTGCACTTTACTGGGGACTGACAGTGAATCCAATAAACCAATCATGGACATCAATCACAGGTACACTTTACCTCGGGAGCACTTGCACTGCGGCACGGATTAGCCGTGGCGCAGTGCCCTGAGCGGACAACACCAGCAAAACAATCGAGGCACACCATCAAAAAGTGGAAGGGAAACTCACGCCAAGGTGCCAGGTCTAACACGTGTCCCCTCCAGCTGAAATGTGGGGAGAACTACCCTTGCCCAGGGGGTTCCTCGTCACTAAGGCGGAAATACCTGGACAGACCGTCAGCGTTGGCGTGATCTGTACCAGGACGGTGTTCCACCGTAAAGTCCATACCCTGTAGGGAGATGGACCACCTCAACAGCTTCGGGTTTTCACCCCTCATTTGCATCAACCATCTGAGGGGCCTGTGGTCCGTCTGAACCCGGAAGTGAGACCCAAACAAGTAGGGTCTTAGCTTCTTCAGCGCCCAGACCACAGCAAATGCTTCTCGCTCAATTGCACTCCACCTACTTTCCCGTGGAAGTAACCTCCTACTGATGAAGGCTACGGGTTGGTCCCAGCCCTCCTCAGTCATCTGTGAGAGAACAGCCCCTACACCATGCTCTGAAGCGTCTGTCTGTACTAGGAATTCCTTGGAGAAGTCAGGGGCCAAGAGCACGGGCGCCGTGCACATGGCAGTCTTCAGGGTGTCGAAAGCTTTCTGACAGGTGTCAGTCCAAATCACGTTCCTGGGCTGCTTCTTGGAAGTCAGCTCTGTCAAGGGGGCAACAATCGTTCCATAGCCCTTGACAAACCTCCTGTAGGACCCAGTGAGCCCCAGGAAGGCCCTCACTGCGGTCTGCGTCTTGGGGGGTTCCCAAGCCAGGATGGTCTCAATTTTGGGTTGCAAGGGTGCCACCTTGCCACTCCCCACTTGGTGTCCCAAGTACACCACGGAACCCTGCCCGATCTGGCACTTGCTTGCCTTGATCGTGAGGCCTGCTCGGCGCAGAGCCATCAACACTTCCCAGAGGTGGCGCAGGTGTTCGGGCCAGGTGGCACTGAACACTGCGATGTCATCCAGGTAGGCGGCACTGAACGCATCCAGCCCAACCAGTACCTGGTTGACCAACCTCTGAAAGGTGGCAGGGGCATTCTTCATCCCAAATGGCATGACTCGGAACTGGAAGTGCCCATCTGGTGTAGAGAATGCGGACCTCTCTTTGGCCCCATCGGTCAAGGCGATCTGCCAGTACCCAGACGTTAAATCAAACGTGCTGAGGAACCGGGCAGCCCCCAGCCGATCAATGAGCTCATCAGCTCTGGGGATGGGGTGCGCGTCAGTCTTCATTACTGAATTGAGTCCTCTGTAGTCCACACAGAACCGGAGTTCAGGTGTGGCTCCCGGCGCAGCAGCTTTGGGGACCAAGACCACGGGGCTGGACCAAGGACTGCTGGAGGACTCAACCACCCCTAGCGCAAGCATTTTGGAGACCTCCTCCTTAATGCAACCTCTGACCCTGTCAGTTACCCTGTAAGCCTTGTGCTTTACAGGTAAGCTGTCTCCTGTGTCCACATCATGGACGCACCAATCTGTGACACCAGGAACCAGGGAGAATCGGTCGGAAAACTGTCCCAGCAAGTGGCGGCAATCTTCCTGTTGTTCGGGCGTCAGGGTGGGTGAGAGGTTAACTCCATCCACTGACCCATCTTTCTCAGAGGCCACTAAGAGGTCAGGAAGAGGCTCGGTCTCCTCTTCCATTCCATCATCAGTGGCCAGCAGCATGCCCACTTCAGTCCTCTCTAAGTGGGGCTTAAGGCGGTTAACATGTAGGACCCTCAAAGGGTTCCTGGGAGTCTGCATGTCCACCAAGTAGGTGATAGGACTTTTGCGCTCCACAACCTCAAATGGACCTGTCCACTTATCCTGAAGTGCACACGGCTCCACTGGGGCCAAGACCCACACCTTTTGTCCAGGTTGAAGCTCTACCAGAGTGGCATTCCGGTCGTACCACCGCTTCATCTCCTCCTGGCTGGCTTCCAGATTTGCCTCAGCAAGTTGCCTGAAACGCCGAGTCTGGTTTCGGAAGGCCAGCATGTAACTATATACATTCTGGGGAGGTTTCCTGGGAGATTGCTCCCAGCCTTCCTTTACCAAACTCAGAGGTCCTCTTACCGGGTGACCATACAGAAGCTCAAAGGGGCTGAACCCTAGAGACTTCTGCGGCACCTCTCGGTAAGCGAAGAGCAGGCATGGCAAGAGGACGTCCCACTTACGCCTCATTGGACCGTCCAGGCCCATGATCATGCCTTTGAGGGTTCGGTTGAATCTCTCAACCAACCCGTTTCCTTGGGGGTGGTAAGGAGTGGTGAACTTGTAAGTTACCCCACACTCCTTCCACAGGGATTTCATATATGTGGATATGAAATTGGTCCCCCTGTCGCTCACCACCTCTAGAGGGAATCCCACTCGGGAGAAAATTCCCATCAGTGCCCGTCCCACCACGGGGGCCGTCACTGTCCTCAGAGGGATGGCTTCAGGGTACCGGGTGGCATGGTCCACCAAGACCAGGATGAACCTGTTGCCCAGGGCTGTCTTGGGGTCCAGAGGCCCCACAATATCAATACCCACTCGTTGGAATGGCGTACCGACCACAGGGAAAGGTTGCAGAGGAGCCTTGTGCTTCCCTCCGCTCTTACCACTTGCCTGGCAAGTCTGACAGGTTCTGCAGTAGGAATCTGAATTCTTATGCATTTGGGGCCAGTAAAAGTGGGTGACAAGCCTGTCATAGGTCTTGTCCATCCCCAAATGTCCTGCTAAAGGCACATCGTGAGCCAGCCCCAGTAGGAAGGTTCTGAACTTCTGGGGTACCACCAGCACACGGGCTGACCCAGGTTCAGCAGCCTTAGGCTCGGAATACAGGAGGTCACTCTCCCAGTACACGTAGTGTGTTTTGGCCTGAACACCATTGGCCTGGCCTGCAGCCTGTTGCCGCATACCCACGAGAGAAGGGCATTCTTTCTGCTCCCTGCAGAATTCCTCCCTGGAGGGACCTCCTTCTTGCTGCCAATGGGTCAGCTCAGGCAGATCTCCCAGTTCGGCAATCTGTTCCCCGGTAGGCTCCAGAGCATCCCCCTCAGGGTCTACTTCCTCCTGGGCCGTGGGAACTTCGGGGGCCGGTTTCCCGCGCCTCCTGCGCCTTCTCCCTAAGGCTGGTTCCTGGACCTCTCCCTCAGGCTCCAGGACCCTCTCAACACCCCTACTGGCTGCCATGGACCGGGTGGTCACGCACGCCCAGTCGGGTAGACCCACCATCCTCAGATGCGTGGTCTTCTCCACCTTTTCCCAAGGGGAACTCTCCAGGTCGTTCCCTAGCAGACAGTCTACAGGCATGTCAGTTCTCACAGCGACTTGTAGAGTACCAGAGACCTCCCCCCACTCAAAGGGAACTTGAGCCATTGGACAACGACTCTCTACGTTGTCAGCATTGACAACCCTACAGTAGGCATTGGGTACAATTTGCTCTTGAGACACCAGGTGTTGCCTCACCGAGGTCACGCTGGCTCCTGTATCTCTAAGAGCCTCAACCTTCTTTCCATTGATGGTCACCACTTGCCCATATTTCTTAGTGTTAGAGGGCAGGTAGGTTACAGGGACCATCTCACTGTCTCCTAGCGAGACTAGGGTCATCTGCCCGGGACCCCCACCCTCCTGGACTGCTACCTCCTCCCCAAAGTTAACACTAGCTACTTGCCGGGGTGGAGCACCAGTGGGTGCGGTCTTACCAAACAGGCGACACTTAGGATCAGAGGCAATGTGACCCGGGTCACCACACCTATAACAATTGAAGGGCCCCTTTGGAACAGGTCTACCTGTCAGGGCCCCGTTCTGCTGCGGGGGTGGGGGAGGCTGAGAACCCTTCTGCTGGTTCCCTTGGGAATTACTTTGGGGGCCTTTTTGGAACCCCTTCTGTTTACCCTTGTCCCCCCCACTCTTCTGCTGGGGACCCTGCCCACCTCTGGCGGAGTCTCCCACTTGACCCTTGTGGACCCTGGTGCTGAGCCAGCGGTCCGCCTCCTCAGCAAGCTTCCTCGGGTTGGACAGCTTGCTATCTATCAGGTGCTGGCGTAGCTCAGGAAAACATTGACTGGACAAGTGCTCCCATGCAATTAAATCAAGCAGCCCTTGATAATCATTCACTTTGCTACCCTTCACCCAACCATCCAGCGCTCTGCAGAAAAAGGTCACATACTCCACATACGTACTCTCAGGGATCTTCTTGGTCTCCCTGAACCTCTGTCTATATAGCTCAGGAGTTAACCCATACCTGGTCATTAAAGCTTCCTTCATATGGGGGTATGAGGTCTGGACTTCTAAGGGCAAATCTAACAGTGTGTCCCGCCCTTCCGCAAGGAACCTTCCCCACAACCCCGCTCCCCAGTCTTTCTCAGGGACCCGGTGTGAGGACATGGCCACCTCGTAGGCTCTAAACCACTGCCCTATGTCATCCTTTCTAAAATACTCCTTTACTACATCTTTGGGGATGTACACCTTGGACTCTACCTGCGCTGGTGGAGTGCTGCCACCAGAAGGAGCGGTGTCCAAACTTTTCGCCTTCAGCTCCAACTCCTTCAATCTTATATCATGATCCATTTGGCGTTGTTGTGCCTCCAGGGCCAACTTCTGCTTTTCCATTTCCATTTGTCCGGCCAACTTTGCCATCTCCATTGCATGCGCCCTGTCGGCTGCCCTGTCTGCCAGCTCCTCTGGCGACCGGACTCTGCTGGGCTCCTCAAGGTTGTCGGGTGGAACGATGTCCCCCGCATTCCGTGGGTCTCGTGACTCCTTCCAGGCTCTCAGCGCCTTGAGGTACTGGTTCTTCTTCCTGAATCCAGCATGGGGAACTCTGAATTTTACACTGTAGCCTTTCAATTGCTCCGTTGTGTAACCTTCCAGTCTCTCCCAATCCACCTCGTCTATTCCAGAAATCACGGAGAGCGCTCTTCCAGCAGAGAGTGAGCCAGGCATGGTTGCAGTAATGGCAGATGTCTCAACAAAGTTCAAAAATGAAAACCTGTGGCTGCGTTACTTGGTCTGCTCTCTCTATCTGGTGATTAATAATTCACTGTATGCAAATTATAAATGCAAATCCGAAATCCCACCGCTGCCACCAATGTTAGAGACGGGGATCTCTGGTTGGCGCAAGGTTGCCCTTGTGTCAAGCAGGAACCCTCTCCTCCACGTCAGGGCGCAGGATAACCCCTCGCGAATGACCCTTGCTCACCCTCTAGGTGCGTGGCGTGAGCAGCCAAGGCGATTCCTCAGGCGTTGTTGGTTAAGCACTTACAATCGTACACACAGTAAATACATCAATCCCCCCAGAAACGGACACCAGACTTGGATATATATAAAAATACGCTTCTTTATGTAAAAATTAGGTATATATATCTCAGCAGACTTATCACAAGACCAATAACGTTTTCGCTATGCCACCAGGTTATAAAGCAGGCAAATGTTCTTTGTTCGTAGTTTCAAATGGAGACTTTGTAGTCTCTTGCAAGTGTTACTTGTGGTTCCAGTACTCACAGAGATCGACTCCTGCGAACGGGGAAATAAGGCGTTGCGGGCCCCGAGCCCGATACTGGAACTTCTTTCGTGATGTGGAGAGTCGGCACAGGTCGGTGCGACTCTCAGCTTCGGAAGTGTTCTTGGGTCCTCAATCAGCAGGTGTGGGCAGGTAGGCAGGCGCGGCCAGCGACCCTTTAGCACGGCGGTGCAGGAGGGTCTCCACAGCAGGGGCGGCGCGGCCTGAGATGTCCGGGGATAGCGAAGCGGGGTCGCAGGGCACGGTCAGTGCAGCTGGATGACCCGGCGTAGATCACAGTCGTCGGACGGCTTCCGGCGGGAGGGGTGATAGCGCGGTCAGCGCGCTCCAGTAGCAGGCGGTGACAGGGATGCAGGCGGCCTGGCCCGGGGACAGAGAGCGGCTCTGGACGGAGCGGGGCTCTCACGGGTTTGAGGCAGGCAAGCTTCTGAGTGTCACGGCCCTAGGAGGGGCGATGAGGGGCGCAGTCTCTTTCCAGCGGGATGCACACACGGCTCGAATTGGAGGACGAGCAAAAGCACAGAGAACCCACTGGTCCTGGGGTTCAGTTCAGGGGGCAAGCTCAGATCAAGCCCTTGGAGAATGTTCAAGCACAAAGTAGCAAAGTCTTTTCAGTAAGTCTCTTCCTCTCCTCTCTCAGCAAGGCAAGCAGCAGGCCAGCTCCTCCAGCGTCTTCTTCTCCTTCTAGTCGGGCAGAGGTTCTTTGTGGTAAAACAGGATTCTGATTTCTTAGGAGCCAGGCTCCTACTTTTATACCGTGATTCTTTTGTTCTTTAGCGCCAGGGGGCCTAGGCCTGGCTCAGTCCAGTTCTGGAGCACTTTGTTATGGTGACTCTGCTCTTTCCTTTCAGCAGCAGGGCAGAGACATCAGCCGCCCCACAGGGGGCGGCGCCGGCTTTGTGGTGGCAGAGCACAGGGCTATTCAAGAGTCAAGGTGTACTCCTCCCACCCATCCAGGTGTCACCTCTCTACCCAACCTGGCAGCCAACCTGTCTCTGGGGATCCCCCCACCCTGCTCCTTACTGTTGCCAGGCAGAACACACACACACAGCAGAGGCGGACTGAGATGGTCAGGTCAGTAAATACTAACTTTCTAAAAGTAGCATTTACAAACCCAGGATACTAAAATAAACTTGACTACAAGAAGTATTTTATTATCCTGACTTCAGGCATACTAAACTTGACATTTCTACCATGCTCCTTGAGCCCACTGGGGTCACAGCGTTGGCGTGATCCCGGCAGCCCATTCTGGCCTATGGAGAGCAGGTAGCCTTCAATAGTGAAGAACGAAAATGGCTGTAATTCACTACTAAGACATGCCACACACATCAGGGCCTGTCCTACCTTATGCCTACAATGCACCCTGCCCTTGGGCCTACCAGAGGGGTGGCTAATATGTAGGTAAGGGAAGGTTTAGGGACTGGCAAGTGGGGGCACTTGCGCAGTCAGCGCGACGGTCCCGGACCGCGCACAGGGTCTGCGGTGGCAGACCCTAGACATACTTTACAAGGCCGCTTCCGTGGGTGGCGCAACCAGCGCTGCAAGCCCACCAGCAGCATTGGCATTCACAAGCCCTGGCACCCCTGGTGCACTTTACTGGGGACTGACAGTGAATCCAATAAACCAATCATGGACATCAATCACAGGTACACTTTACCTCGGGAGCACTTGCACTGCGGCACGGATTAGCCGTGGCGCAGTGCCCTGAGCGGACAACACCAGCAAAACAATCGAGGCACACCATCAAAAAGTGGAAGGGAAACTCACGCCAAGGTGCCAGGTCTAACACTAACTCCCATGTCTGGACTCAGCATCAGTGCCAACTGACATGGAACCCACAAGTAATGAACTGGACAGGGCACAGGCAAGGTCCCAAAACCTGTTATACACCACCCCCACACATGATGCTACAGGCATAGTTCACGTGGAGAAAGTGCCAGCCTACATAACCTTGTGAAGGAGTGACTACACACAGACCAGGGAACACATTGCAAGGAGGGGAAGGGAGGCAGGAGAGCACCTCAATACTGTGGGTAACAGGATCTGCACAGCACCTTTAAACCCTGGCAGTGTATCCATGCAACTGCGCACTTACAAATGCTGGTGACACACAACAAACACACAGGTACCTACCCCCTTCCTGCTGCTGCTTCTCCTGTAAGCGCCTGTCCAAGTCTGGAAATACCACCGCCAGCACACGCTTGTGGATGTGGGTCAGACGGCGGCGCCCACGGTTCTTATGGGTCTCAGGTGAGTCCCCCAGCAGGACCCGTGCGATCCTCCGCGTCCAGCACCGGATATCCTGCCAGCGTTTCCTCACCTGGGCCAGGCGCCGCTTGCGACCCTCCGTCCTCCTCACGGCACTGACGGCGGTCATCCATATCTGCTTCTTGGCAGAGGCGCCTACCTGTGAGGATGAACAAGTGACACTACAACAATACACCTGGCACATGTCACAGAGACACATATTAGAACCAATTTGCTGTTTACAACAAGGCATAGTATGCATCCAACGCATTGCACCTTTGTCATAGGGACATGATCCTCTGGGGAAGGGCAAAAGCAGTACGTGCCATTGAAAGTACACAGGTGGAATGAGGGCAACGACACAATCAATGATCCAGGCACACACTGTGCATCACAAGCTACACCAGGATAATGTGCAGCACCTCTAAGCAGTCACATGCCACAGGCCACTGACGCTACCTCAGCAGAGTACACAGACACACACAGGCACAGGACATTCACCTGCCATTGCCAAATGCAGCGACAAACCTCACTCTGCACATGTGCCACTAGACGGGGGGGGCTCACAGGTGTGGGGCTGGCTCTGCACGTCAGACACACATTACTGCTCCCTGCTCACATCACATGGGCAGGGTATATCCATCCCTCATGCAGCCCGGGTGCCACACTCCACATATGCACCCACCCACATGACAGGGGACTTACACACACACCGATGTCCAGGGTACGAACACATCATGTGGACACTCTCAGCACAGGTACACAGAACTAACACACATCTGTGGGTACAGTCACCTGTCACACTGGGCTGACCACATAATCACATGAGGACTGTAGAGGCTACATTCCCAGGAGGACAAGACAGGCAGAATGTGGCATGCACCATGCAGTGATTGTCACAGTAAACACAATGCAAGTGAGGACGGCAGACATGCACCACAGCATGCTCTGGCTGGGAGACATCAGGCATTCCCCCCCTGGGATCCCCCCTACAGTACATAGCATGTGTGTCACACCTGGACACAATGCCAGAAGTCACAGTCACAAACAAGGGACACAGTCTGTGCTAGTAGACTCTGCACTCACCTGATACCCTGGTCGCCCATACAGTAGGGGGTACTGTGGGAGGATCACATCCAGCAATGCCAGGTTCTCCTCCAGGGTGAAAGGCTGTGACCTCTCCACAGACCCTGACATGGTTCCAGGGAATCAGTAGCAGCAGCTGGGTCGTAGAATCCAAAGATGTGCAGGCAAGTGCTCCCTCATGGGACCTGGCTCCCTTATATCTGCCTTGCTGGCCTGTTTCATGCACAGGAGTACAGAGTGATTGGTCACTCACATTTGCATCCTATGTTTCCTCCAATCCTAGCACAGTCAGTGTGTTCTGATTGTGTTTTTTTCTTGAGCATGATGTCAACTCCAGAACCACATTGCAACAAAGTAGATTTATTCAAACTGACTTCTGCTGTGCACCTGCTGAAAAAAATTCAAACTTTAAACTTGGTCTCCATGACAACCAGCATGCATGTAGGCCTTTATACTTGTCCCTCATGTGTCCCCTATGTAATTTGGAGTTTCACACACATGTACGGTGCGTACCAGGTCCCTAGGGCACCCCAAAAGCATAGCAACGGCCCGTACAGGCGTGTGTACGGTCCGTATCACTATGGGTGTGCTCGCGTATGCGTACCCATAGTGATAGTGAGCGTACAGGCGTGTGTACGGTCCATACCACTATGGGTACGCATACGCGAAAACACCCATAGTGATAGTGAGTGTACACGCGTGTGTACGGTCCGTATCACTATGGGTACGCATATGCGAGAACACCCATAGTGATAGTGAGCGTACAGGCGTGTGTACGGTCCGTACCACTATGGGTACGCATACGCGAGAACACCTAAAGTGATAGTGAGCGTACACACGTGTGTACGGTCCGTATCACTATGGGTACGCATACGCGAGAACACCCATAGTGATAGTGAGCGTACAGGCGTGTGTACGGTCCGTACCACTATGGGTACGCATACGCGAGAACACCCATAGTGATAGTGAGCGTACACGCGTGTGTACGGTCCGTACCACTATGGGTACGCATACGCGAGAACACCCATAGTGATAGTGAGCGTACAGGCGTGTGTACGGTCCGTACCACTATGGGTACGCATACGCGAGAACACCCATAGTGGTACGGACCGACGGACCGTACACACGCCTGTACGCTCACTATCACTATGGGTGTTCTCGCGTATGCGTACCCATAGTGGTACGGACCGTACACGCGTGCGTACGCTCACTATCACTATGGGTGTTCTCGCGTATGCGTACCCATAGTGGTACGGACCGTACACACGTGCGTACACTCACTATCACTATGGGTACACATACAGCAGCACTCCCATAGTGATAGGGAACGTACACAGGCCCTCTGAGCGAATGTACGGTGCCTTTCACACATCACAGTGGTGACAGGCAGCACACAGGAAGGAATAGGGCTGACATACTTGTCCATGGATGGACATCAAGGCATTGCCTGGGCAGTACTACATGTGTGGGGCACAGGTGTGAAAAGCTGTGATGTGGCACATTACTCCTGAGTCGAGAAGGCACCAGATGTATGATGAGATGTGTACAGATGTTATGTGTGACGGTGCAATGTGTGCCAGGCATGCCCTTAACTCCTTTGACATGTGTGCATGTCGTACTGCACACTTGGGATGAGCGTCACTGCCATGGCACAGTCAACAACACACGCAAGTGTCTCCTGATGCCCGCTACAGGGGTTACCACACCAGACATGTGACTACCCACGGTGCATGATGTGTCTATGTCATGTATGTGTGCGGTGTTCCCATTATCTTGATGTTGGTGCTCCCTCAAAAGCATCAGCTGTTGCAGCAACCAACATGTGTCTGTGTGTAGATGGACATGGCACACTGTTACGCACACCAGGCCACATGTGGTATCGGATGTGAGGTGCGTATGTATGCATGGGACACGGAGTAGCGTAACAAGGACATGTCTGCATCCTCTCTATGAATGTGTGGTGAGTCATTACATGTACACCTTCTTGGCAAGGTGTGTGGGCTGTCCTAGTGTAATGTCATGTGACCTGTGGCTCTAGTGTTCCGCTACCAGTCTCTGAAATCGACATCCTACTTCTGCTGATGTGTTGATGTATGTCACTCCTGTGTTGCTTCTGGCTGTTCACTTACACTGGGACACAGCTAATCCCATGCCATGGCATGTGGAGGTTCACAATCTCCGTGTGTAGCTGGGTCTTGGTAGGAGTGTCACCTGGCAGCCATACGTGTCCAGGGCATGTGGCACATACCTGACTCCGTATGTCACATATGTGTATTGACAGATTAACATGTGCTCAGTACAAATCAATTGTTGTTGTAGTGCACTCACTCTTCCTTGTCACTTCCAAATTACTGCAGAGCACCGCCTCTTCCCCGACCAATTCCGGACTTGGCTGACATGCGGGAGAATGACTGTATCCGGTGCTACCGCTTCCCCCAACCGTTGATTGAGGAGTTGACGGCGAGGCTGGCACCACACCTGCAACCGCTGCACAGGTATCCTACGGCACTGACACCCAAGCTGAAGGTAATGGCAGCCCTACATTTTCTTGCCACGGGTACCTTTCAAAATACCATAGCTCATGTGGGTGGCATGTCCCAGAGCATGTTCAGCCGTGTGCTGCATGATTTCTTAGAGGCCATGTTGCTTCACCTGGATGAGTTCATCCATTTCCCAACTCCTGAAATGTTGACTGGGGTCAAGCGTGGATTCTATGCCCTGGGAGGGATGCCCCATGTCATTGGGTCCATAGATAGGACACATGTGGCTTTGGTACCACCACAGGCACAGGAGGTAGCGTACAGGAATCGCAAGCACTACCACTCCATCAATGCCCTTGTGGTGTGTCTGTCCAACATGGTGATTTCACATGTCTGTGCTTGTTTTCCAGGATCAGCACACGATGCCTACATCATGAGGCGTAGCAGGGTGCCTGAAATGATGACGCAGCTGCGCAACGAACGAGCATGTGTTGTTGGTGGGTACACTCTGTCTGTCCTGTATTTTGCGTAGACTTCCAGCACGACCGCTTCTCCTGTCCTACTAATGTCCATGTGGTTTCCATGTAGGGGACGCTGGCTATCCCAACATGCCATGGCTGATCACACCTCTCCGCAACCCCATCACGCCGGCCCAGCTCCGCTACAACACCGCCCATGGCCGGACAAGGCGAGTGATAGAGAGGACATTTGGCCTCCTGAAGAGCCGATTCAGATGCCTCCACAAGACCGGCGGCGCCCTCCCATATGCCCCAGCGAAGGTCTGCAAAATCTTCATGGTCTGCTGCATGCTGCACAACATGGCAGTTGAGAAAGCTGTGCCACTCATCCTGGATCAAGATGATCAGGACCATCCACCCGTGGAGGACGAAGGTCTTGGCAATGGGGCTAGTGATGTGGAGGACGTGGTCCCGCAAGAGGACATCCGGAGTCGGCTCATACGCGACTTCTTTGCTTAGTGGTGAGTACCAGTGTCTGTGTGTGCACGCATTGGTCCCCGTGTGGCATGTGTTGCGATGTGTGTGTCCATCTGCATGTATGGCACGTGAGTCAGAGGTGTGTGTGGATGTGTCACTGGAGTGATGGTGCCAGTGATGAGTGTATTTCCCCAGTCATAATTGTGACCTAGCATGTTGTCATCCTTACATGTGTCGAGTACATGCACATGCAAGTGGCTGTGCTTTTTGTGGCTGACTTCTTGTGTGTCTCTCATCCCCAGGTACTTGCGCATGCCGTCTGCTGGTTGCATTGTTGTGGCACTGCTATTCCTCATGGACACGTCATCGTGTGCTGACTCAGCGTTACACGCACGGACAAGTTTGGAAGTCTCCTTAGGGTAAGGGATGCATCAGGGGTGTATTGGGTGTGGCAGTTGTTTACGATGTGTGCACACTGCCCCTGTCGATGTTTGGTTCCTCTGCAGACATGTCGCATCACCATGGGACACATGACATGCAGCTGGGTACACCTGAATAGATGGTCAGACTTGTTGACAGTCATCAGTGATGGGATTGTGGATTGTGATGATGGCATCAATGTGTGTTAAACTGCCCTTGGACACATACGGTTTGCATTGGCTTGACATGGTGTGGGACTTCCACATCAGAGGATCAATGGTGTATGGCAGCCTCTCCGTGAGCAGCAGGGGGTGTTTAGCTGTTAGCCGACACTTGTGTGCCAGTTCCATGGCTATCACGCATTTGTGCTGCATAAGGCGGGTTCCAGTGTTGGACCCACATGTTACTCCACCTGACCTGTTCATGTGTGCTCCGAGTTGCCTCTGCATTCCCGAATACATGCATAATAAAGGTGTCCCTATGCCTCCAAGGTGCCTCTTCTCAGTCAATGCTGGTGTGTTGCCACGGTGCATCCGGCATGTCTGGCATGGTTTTCCGTGAAAGGTGGCTATGTGTCTATGTGTAGAGTAGCAAGATGCAAGCTGTTTGTGTGGGATTAGACTGTGTATTGTGAATTATGTCCATGACTGTGTGTGTACTGTGACATGTGCCATCCCCATGCATCCAACGTTGGCCAGGCCACCATTCTCTGCATCCACCTGACTCAAGCTTGCAGGACATGGTTCTGCAACCTGTCCACACATACCTGGGTGCCCCACAGGACACTCCACATGATCCCTGACCTCTGCGCATGGCTGTCGCTGTACTCAATATGTCTGTCGGCACGGTTGTGCGGCCACCCCCTCAGCTGGTTGGGCCCATCACGGGTGTGTATGGTGCTCCATGTCTGTCTTGCCTAATACAATGTGACCCATGTGTGTCCTGTGCCAGACTCAGGCCCCAGGGTGTGGATGGTTGAAGTCAAAT
Organism: Triturus cristatus; assembly: GCF_964204655.1. Lineage (NCBI taxonomy): Eukaryota > Metazoa > Chordata > Amphibia > Caudata > Salamandridae > Triturus > Triturus cristatus. The sequence goes on along the minus strand of NC_140579.1, from coordinate 382,832,024 downwards.
GAGAACTCAGGCATGGTTAGACTTTACAAGACACATGTAAGGTAATAATGCAAAATTTAGGCATCTTCTCTTTATGGTGTAACTTTTTATTTTGGTTGGGGTACGTGGGGGGGGGTATGACATGAGGGGCTTTCCGGGTGTGTGGAATCCAAAGTTCACTAGGGGAGTTGGTGTCCTTGCCATTGGAAATCCTCAGAGTCCATGCCACAGTCTTTGTCAACATTGGTCAGACAGTGACCAGCAAGTCCATGTGGCAGAGAATGTCTTTTGCTGCTGTGCTGCTGTTGGTCCAGTGGGCCAGGTGCCAGGCCAGGTGTCCTGGGAGATGGTGCTGTTGCGCTGACCCTCACGGTCTTTTCCGTGGACGACCCGTCTTCCTGCGGGGACCCTCAGAAGCAGGCCGTGACGATGTTTGGGATGCTCCGTCAGATGTCTCCTCCTCCTCCTCCTGATCCCTCCCTGTGGGTGGTGATGTTCTACGCCTGATGGCACAGGGAGGGTTGCCCATGTTGTCGGCTATCCGATGGAGTGTACTGAGAAGAGGGGGGGTTCAGGCACTGGCCACCCTTGTCTACATGCACGCAGTCCACCTGCTGACGAGCAGACATTCCCACACCCCCCAAGGCTGAATTGGTCTCCCTGTGTGTCCCTTTCTCACTCCCTCTCTGTCCCCCTCTCCCTCCCTCTGTGTGTCAGCCTCCTCCCTCTGTCCGTCTCCCTGTGTCTCCCTCCCTCTCTCTCCCCCTCTCCCTCCCTCTGTGTGTCACCCTCTGTCACCTCAGCCCAGCTTCCTAGGCACACACTTTTAGCAGATCTTTGAATGGCCCTTGGCTTGTTGATGTGAGTTTGTTTCTGATCTCCAGGCACCCATTGGGTGTAGTGTCTGTGTCTGCGCTGCTGCTGTGGTGGTGTGTGCTGCCACTCTTTCACAGTGTTGGCTGTTCATTAGCTGCTGTCATGTGCAAAAACGTGCCGTCCCCCCATGTGTTAATGCAAGGCGTCCGCCATTTGCTGGCAAGTCTTTCCTGTGTGGGGACACACTGTTTCTCTGGCTGTGACCTAGGCCATATGGGCAGGGGGCATTGTTGTCTGCTTCTGAGTTGCACTATGTGATTTTTGGGGCCCACACTCCCGCCATCCGGGTTACCGTGTCTTGTGTTGGTGTTTTCTGTGGCCTGTGACTTTGCATTGTCCAGCTGGGTGCATGGGGCATGGTGGCGCCAGTGGCATGTGCGTGTTCATGGAGTGTGGTTGAGTCATGCGATAGCTTGGGGTGGTTGTGTACCTGTTTGTGAGTTTGGTTGTGGATGACGTTCCCCCCATGTGAGGTGAGTTGTTTGTGTACTCACCCGGGTCTCGGAGTCCTTCTAATCCGTCCACTGCCACCACCGGCAGTATGGCCATCACTCTCTCCTCCCAGGGATGGTAGTGTACGGGTCTGCGGGGCGGCCCTCCTTCAGTGACGTTGGCCTGGTTGTGGTCGTCGGTCATTTTGGCTCGGACCCTCCTCCGCAGATCGTACCACCTGGCTTGGCATTCATGCCTGGTCCTTCTGGTGGCCGCAACAGGATTCACAGCATCGACAATCCTCTGCCACATGGCTGTTTTTTCGGACATGCTGGTCTGTCTGACCAATGTTCCAAAGAGGTGTGGCTCGACTCTGAGGATTTCGTCGACAAGGACCTCCAACTCTCGGCTAGTGAACTTTGGATTCTTGTTAGTGGGCATGGTGAGGGGTGTGGGTGTGGATGGTTGTGGGGGGGTGTGGGGATGGTTGTGGGTGTGTGGGTGTGGGTGTGGTTGTGCAGGTGTGTGTGTGTGAATGTGATGAGGGGGTGTTTGTGAAGGTGTGTGTGTGAAGGTGTGCAAGTGTAAGGTGTAGTAAAGGTTCAAGTATGGTGCTGTAGGTTGTCTGTGGGGTCTGGCAGCAGTGAGTCTGTTGCAAAGGCTCATGGTTTGTGTGTGTGGGCCCTTTTTATTGGTCCATTGGTGGGTGTGGCTGTGTTTGAACTTTGGGTGGGTGTGTTATAAGTAGTGGTTGTGTTTTGGGCCTCTGTTTAGGATTTTGGCAGTTGCAGGTCAGTGAATGTGTTGTTTTTGTGGTTGTTGGACATGGTTTGTGGCTTTGTGCCATTCGAATGGTGTATTCTTGTGTTGTTTTGCTTTGTCCTGGTTGTGTACGTGCGTTTTTAGCGTTTGTACGGTGTGTACTTCGGGAATTTTGTTGTACAGTGCTGTCCTTGTGTCTGGCTTGGTACGACTTGTACATGCGCGATGTTGTGTGAAGGTGCTGGTGTTGGGGCCTGGGGTGCACTCCGTACTTAGAATGTTGGGGTGGGGGTACGCTCCATGCATACACGGGTGAGGGTACGGGTCGTACATACACGGTTGGGGTGGGGGTACGGTCCGTACATACACGGTTGGGTTGGGGGTGCGCTCCATACGTACGCGGGTGAGGGTACGGGTCGTACATACACTGTTGGGGTGGGGGTACGCTCCATATGTACGCGTGTGAGGGTACGTGTCGTGCATACACGGTTGGGGTGGGGGTACGGTCCGTACCTGCACGGTTGGGGTGGGGGTACGGGTCGTACATACACCGTTGGGGTGGGGGTACGCTCCATGCATACGCGGGTGAGGGTACGGGTCGTACATACACGGTTGGGGTGGGGGTACGGTCCGTACATACACGGTTGGGGTGGGGGTGCGCTCCATACGTACGCGGGTGAGGGTACGGGTCGTACATACACTATTGGGGTGGGGGTACGCTCCATACGTACGCGGGTGAAGGTACGTGTCGTACATACACGGTTGGGGTGGGGGTACAGTCCGTACCTGCACGGTTGGGGTGGGGGTACGGGTCGTACATACACCGTTGGGATGGGGGTACGCTCCATGCATACGCGGGTGAGGGTACGGGTCGTACATACACGGTTGGGGTGGGGGTGCGCTCCATACATACGCGGGTGAGGGTACGGGTCGTACATACACTGTTGGGGTGGGGGTACGCTCCATACGTACGTGGGTGAGGGTATGTGTCGTACATACACGGTTGGGGTGGGGGTACGGTCCGTACCTGCACGGTTGGGGTGGGGGTACGGGTCGTACATACACCGTTGGGGTGGGGGTACGCTCCATGCATACGCGGGTGAGGGTACGGGTCGTACATACACGGTTGGGGTGGGGGTACGCTCCATACATTCACGGGTGGGGGTACGTCTCGTACATACACGGGTGTACATACACGGCTGGGGATTCGACTCGTACATAGGAGGGCTGGGGGGAGTGTTGGGCGCGTATGCGGGCACATGTCTCCTTGGTTGCTATGGGAGTTCGGTGCGGACGGTGTTTTTTCCATACGGTTGTAACTTCGGACGCACGGATGGATCGTACTTCCGTGGTCGGACTTCACTTTTCACATTTGTACGGTAAATCGTCCGAGGACGTGTCGGACACATTTTCCGACCCGAGGACGTGTGGGGAATAATTCCCATTGCGATTAGTATGGACATTTTCCCATGCGAATCGTAGTTGGCAGTTTGTACGGCACTTGTACGATTCGTACGGTAAAAAGACCGGATACGAGTCGTACGGGGAATTTTTTTACAGGATCGTAATCGGCACCACAATGTGAGTTATGTTGCTACATGCATCGATGGTTCACAAACATGACATTTTCTACTTTTCGAACAGATGCCTGCCTGTACATTGCTTTTTCCCAGCTTGTCACGGACATAGTTTGATATTGTTGTTGGCCATTACCCAGCATGGCCTTGTGCTCCCCACAACAGAGCCTAGTGCCAAACATCTTGGCAGTCCCTTCCCACTCCCTGTGAGGCGAGTATAGTTCAGTTTGAGCTTGCTGGGCCATGTGGGTGGGTGTAGATTGTAGACTCCCATCATACTCTTGGCTACACCCCCTTCCCAGTATGCCCATACTTCCTCCCTCTTGACTCTGCTTCCCTGTGAGGGGGTGTGACAGCAATGGCAAGATGCAAATACAAAATAGGTCGCACACTGCTCGTCATAGCAGCAAATAGCCCTATAGAACTCTGGATAATGTAGTGGCAGCGGTGAGTACGCCTATGCCACGAGTGTGTCAGTATTATGCCATCCCTGGAAACGTGTTTCGAGGTAATTGCCTCTCGTCAGCAGGGAGCAGGTAGGTATGTGGGGTGCCGACTAGACTGCCAAAATATCAAAGGTATAGTACCTCTCACGGCGCGCAGGTGCGGAACCAAGGCTCGTCAGCCCAAGTCGCTCGAGAGAGCTTAAATGCAAATACAAAATAGGTTGCACACTGCTCGTCATAGCAGCAAATAGCCCCATAGAACTCTGGATAATGTAGTGGCAGCGGTGAGTACGCCTATGCCACGAGTGTGTCAGTATTATGCCATCCCTGGAATTTAATTACATTTTGGCAGTCCACACGGCACCCCTTTACACTGACCTGCTCCCTGCTGACGAGAGGCAACTACCTCGAAACACGTGTCCAGGGATGGCTAACGCAACACATACTGTTCTTTATACATCGTGGCATAGGCGTACCCGCCGTCGCCACTACATTTACCACAGTCCTTTGGGGCAACTTGCTGGTGTGACGAGCAGTGTGCGACCAACCTTTGCACAATTTATTACGGCTCCCTTGAGCCAACGGGCTGACGAGCCTTGGATCTGCACCTGCGCGCCATGAGAGGTACTTGACCTGTTTTAATTACATTTTGGCAGTCCACACGGCACCCCTTTACACTGACCTGCTCCCTGCTGACGAGAGGCAACTACCTCGAAACACGTGTCCAGGGATGGCTAACGCAACACATACTGTTCTTTATACATCGTGGCATAGGCGTACCCGCCGTCGCCACTACATTTACCACAGTCCTTTGGGGCAACTTGCTGGTGTGACGAGCAGTGTGCGACCAACCTTTGCACAAGCAATGGCAAGATGGCTGACTGTGAAATACTGGTGTTTGTTTGGCTACAAGTCCAAAGTGAGCCCCTGTGCTTCACACAGCAGCACCCAGTCCGGGGTATCTTTTGCTGATATTTCAATGAGGTGTGTGTCAATGCATTCTACCCGGTGAGTTGTGTGGAGTTTGTGTTGAGGGGGGGTGTGTCCCCACATGCTGGTAAGTATGGTCAGGGAAGTCAGTCCTCCTTCCCATCATGAAACGTGCTTCCATTGTAGGGCGTGCAAGTTGTCTTTCAGGATGTCAGTCAGTGGTGTACTGCTTCTGATTTGCACACAACCCCGACCAGGGCCTTGTGCTCCCCACAGCAGGACCCAGTGTCAGCCATCTTGTCAGTCATTTTCCACTCCCTGTGATGTGGGCATGTTTCAGAGAGGTCTTGATGGGCCAATCAGGAGGGGGAGCATGATCTGTGACTACAAACCCCATTATGCTGTTGGCTACACTCACTTCACCTGCATCCCCACTATTCTTTCCTGACAGTCAGCTGCACTGTGAGGTGGTGTGTTTGTGGTGGCAAACTGTCTGGCAGGGTCTATTTGGCTTTGTATGCCTTTCAGTCAAATTAATCTTTGAGATTAAGAAAAGAGCGTAACTTTAAGAATTAGATATTGTCGTACTTGTAAGTTTATATCAGTGATGAGAACTAAAACGTGTATAATTGTTATTTACAGTTTTCCCTGACGAAGGGCCCTTGAGGCCCGAAATGCATTGGATTTTAATAAACTGCTATGAATGAATTGGCCTCAAGTCGTGTTCTTGAAGTGAGGTTCGGATGGCCCGGCAGGAACATCAGAAATATGAAAAATGGCCTATGCCTGCATGAAGATTTAAATTAAATTCTAAAGGAGATACATGGAGTATCTATGGGAGGAAAAAAGTAATGTTTCGAATATTGGATAAAATGAATATGAGAAGAAATATCATTGCAAATGCAGTTTTGGCTGTGCCAGTGGATTTGGGCAGAAGGTTGTCCCGAAAATGTTGTTGTCTATTTGGCTTTGTGCCACTGGCTTGCTCTATTTGTTTGTAGGTTGGTGCATGTCATGACACAGTTCCCAGTCACTATGAGATGGCAGATATTGTGTTTGTCTGACTGGCATACGCATCTTGAGATGATTATCTATTGTTTACTGTAGCTTTGCTTGCGGTGCATGGTTTTACTGTCCCCTTGCCACACAATCTTGGGTATGATGTTTGTGTACTCACCATGCTCTGGAATGTCTGTTAGGCCATGGACGCTCTCTGGTGGTAGGATGTCCCGCACCTTTTCCTCCCAGGTCCTGAAGTAGACTGGTTTGGCAGTAGGGCCACCGCCGGTGCACTGACTCAGGGCGTGATCTTTTGCGCACGTCATACCACCTGTTCTGGATATCATCCTTTGTGTGCCTTGCTGGTGCTTGAGCGTTCACCTTGTCCACAATCCTCGCCCACATCTTGGTTTTCTGTGAGATGGGGGTCCTTTGGACCAATGTACCAAACAAATGTGGCTCTACTCTGATGATCTCGTCTACCAACACTTCTAACTCACTATCTGTGAACTTTGGATTCTTCTTTGGGGGCATGGTGATGGGTGGTGGTGGTAAGGGATGTGTGTGTGAGGGTGCAAGTGAGGGTGGTTTGGTGTTGGTTTTGCTGGGTGTATGTGTGTGTGCTTTTGTATGAGGTGCTGATGGTGTGTGAGTTGTGTGATGGGTGAGTTGTGAGTGTGTCTGTGGTTGCTGGGTAATGGTGTTTGCTGCTGGCTGTATCTCCTGTTTGCATGGGATGATGGTAGTGATTGTAGTCCTTTATATAGTTGGAGTTGTGGGTGTGTCATTGTCCCATCTTTTTTTATTTGGTATTTATTGGCTTTGTCATTGCTTGTTTGGTCCTTTTTTTGTCTTTTTTCCTTTGGGTTTTGTAGGCATGAAGGAGACGTTCATGTGACGGAGACGGATGCTGCTGTTGTCTCCTGCGGGCTTCTCCATCTCGTTCACGCTGCCTATCTTCTGTGTTTGATACGCGCCGGTCGCGGCGGTCTCTATTGCTTGTGTGCCTGGTTGTCTGTGCGTGTCGGTCGTGCGGCTTGGTCTCTGTGCGAGTCAGTCTGGTTTTACACGCATTGCATCGTACGGCGCGGATCGGACCTTGCGGGTACGGGTCGGTCGGGTTCATTCCGGGTTTGTGTCAGTCGGTGAAAATCACGTCGGTTTTCCGGCCGGATCACTATTTTCCAGCTCGGTGGTACGGCTTGTATTCCGTACGTATCGGTTGTAATTCACTCACGTTGCATCGTACTGCACGGGTCGTACGGCGCTGGTCCGTGTCGGTCGGTATTCGGTCCGGGTCCGTGTCGGTCGGTTCATTTTGCGGCCGGCATCGGAATCGGCCCCAGAATATTGAGTTGGAAATATCGACTAACACAAATATTGAGTTGGAAATATCATGCTTCAGAAATATCGCCAACAAGAATATTGTGGTGAAGAATATCGAATTTAAAGTAAGAAATATTGTTTTTAAAAATATAGACATAATTAATATTGTTTGCAAAAATATAATTGTTTAAAATATAGATTTCTTAATTAGTGTTATGTATTTTAGTTTATATTTTATTTGTATTTGATGTATGTTTTTTGTATAAGTATTCTTTTTTGTTTTTTAATAAGTGTGTTTAATTTTTAGTAGTTATGATGACTCTTATTTTAATTACACTTTGCATTTTTTAGTTCCGTAGCGGGTTGTGGGTTTATAGGGGAGTAGAGTGGGAAGTAATTTAATTATAATAAATTATCATCATTTTTTATTTAATTAATTTAGATTTTATAGTGTAAATTGTGGGAAGTAATTTATTTGTAATTAATTATTAATTGGATGTTAATTGATAATATTTAATTGATAATTAATGTAAGTAATTGTGTAATTTGTTTTAGGTGCGGGTTGGGGGGTCTATAGGTGTAAAGGATGGGAAGTAATTTATTTTTGATTAATTAATAATTAGTTGTTAATTTATATTAATTAATTGATTGAAAATTAACTATGAAAATTGTGTCATTGATTTTAGGTGCGGATTGTGGGGTTTATAGGGGTACATGGTGGGAAGTAATTTATGTTTAAATCATTAATAATTCGTTGTTCATTTATATTAACTAATTAATTACTAATTAATTATGGTAAATGTGTGATTTTTTAGGTGTGGGTTGTGGGGTTTATGGGGTAAAGGGTGGGAAGTAATTTATTTTTTATTAATTAATAATTCGTTCTCGATTAATATTAATTAATTGATTGAAAATTAATAATGGAAATTGTGTAATTAATTTTAGGTATGGGTTGTGGGGTTTACATGGGTACAGGGTGGGAAGTAATTTATGTTTAATTAATTAATAATTGATTGTTAATTTATATTAACTAATTAATTGAGAATTAATTATGGTAATTGCGTGATTTTTTTTAGGTGTGGGTTGTGTTGTTTATGGGGTAAAGTGTGAGAAGTAATTTATGTCTAATTAATTAATAATTAGTTGTTAATTATTAATAATTAATTGAAAATCAAATATGGAATTTGTGTAATTAATTGTAGGTGTGGGTTGTGTGGTTTTTAGGGGTAAAGGGTGGGAAGTAATTTATGTTCAACTAATTAAAAATTAGTTGATCATTAATATTAGTTAAATAATGGATATTTAATTAGGTTATTTGTTTATATTTTTTGTGTGTGGTTTACGGCTAAAGGGGTACAGTGTGGAGAGTAAATTAATTTTACTTACTTTATAATTAGTTGTTAAATACTAATAGTTTTTAAATGAAAATAAGTTTTAATTGTGTAATTAATTTGTTTACAGTTTAATTTTAGCTGTGGGTTTTGGGGGGTATGGGGCTAAAGTGTGGGAAGTTAAATAATTTTTATGAGTTTTAATTTGTTTTTTAATTAATAACATTTCTTTAATTGGTAATTAATTATGATAATTAAGGAAGTATATTTTTATATAATTTAGATGTGGGTTGTGAATTGTGTGGTGTTATAGGATAGGAAATAAAAAAAGTAAATTTATGTAATAATTAAAGCTTTTGTTTCTAATTCATTTCTAATTAAAAATATGTATTTGTTTGGAAATAATATTTATTTTATTTAGTATAATATGTGTAGCTAGTTGTCATATGTATTTAACATTATAATTTGTTTTTTATTGAATATTAAATATATTTGTATTTAAATGTTTAGCATATTTATATATATATACATTTATTCTGTTTTGTAATTATTTTTCTTGTTAATGTTTTTTTTGTTTTTAATTTTGAACTGACTGGAGTGAGAATATTAATTGTTACTCCTCCGCAATCTAACACTTTCCCTACTGTTGCACTCACTGGAGTAGGAATAGTCAATTTTACCCCTCTGCTATCCAACACTTTCCCTACTGTTGCACTCACTGGAGTGGGTATATTAATTTTTACCCCTCCACTATCCAACACTTTTCCTACTGTTCCATTCACTGGAGTAGGAATTGTATATTTTTACCCCTCTGCTATCCAACACTTGCTCTACGGTTACACTCACTGGAGTGGGAATAGTAATTTTTACCCCTCTGCAATCCAACACTTTCCCTACTGTTGCACTCACTGGAGTGGTTAATTTAAGTTTGTAGAATTTTAAGTAGTTTAATGTTTTAATTTTTAATAGAACTTTTTTTTATTAGATTTTATGTTATTGCTACCTATATATATATTTGTGCATTTTTATATAATTTTAAAATTATAAAAGAAATTAAAATTAATAGTTTGTTAATTGTTTTAAAATGGATCGTAGCACGACACCCACCCACCCGCCCACACGCTCTGAAGCCCTGGGTACGGGCCGTACCACCATTGTTGGTGTGACGTAGGGGTACGCGTGGTGCGACCCGTACCCACGTTCTTCAGGTCTGGGTACGGGCCGTACCACCATTGTTGGGGTGCTGTAGGGGTAGGCGTGGTACGACCCGTACCCACGCTCTGTAGGCCTGGGTACGGGCCGTACCCCTACGGCACCCCAACAATGGTGGTACGGCCCGTACCCAGGGCTTCAGAGCGTGTAGGCGGGTGGGTGGGTGTCGTGCTACGATCCACATCAGTGGACAGAGACATAGGGGTGTGTGCCTATCACTCCCAGCAGTGCCCAGACATATGAGGGGTGGGTGCAGAGGACTCCCAGCAGTGCCCAGACATATGAGGGGTGGGTGCAGAGGACCCCCAGCAGTGCCCAGACATATGAGGGGTGGGTGCCTATCACTCCCAGCAGTGCCCAGACATATGAGGGGTGGGTGCCTATCACTCCCAGCAGTGCCCAGACATATGAGGGGTGGGTGCAGCGGCCTCCCAGCAGTGGACAGAGACATGGGGGTGTGTACATCATCCTCCCATTAGCAAAACTCCATGGGTGCATGAAGGCATCCACAATGTGCGACTATGTTGATAGTGCCATGACAACACATCACTGACAGCAGTGTCCCACTTCCATGAGGATGGATGTCCTTCCCCCACTGCATGACACACCACATGTGGGTGTGGTGACAAATTACACATGCATACCCACCCCTGGCGGTGGCAGCACAATACACACACTGAGATTATGCAACACGACTGTATCCTCATGTGAAACCCCACTAAACTAAGAGAGCCTAAGAGAACACACACTGTCACCCACATTCCAGGACTTATAGGAATGTACAGGTGCTGGGGCAGCCAACAAGTTGTTGCCTCCCATGGAAGGAAAAGGGTGGAGTACTCACAGATACAATGCCCACAATTGTCAATCAGGTGCCCAAATACCCTGCAGAACAAGTAACACATGTGTGCTAGGCTGGGAGTACACACATGCATAGTGCGGAAAAGGGACCATGTCCACATTAAGCCATGGCAACATACTCCATACACAAGTACAGTGACTACCAAGGATGGCACAGACGATGCAGGCGGAGACATTGCTGAGCAGGCATGGGAAAAGTTGAAGGGATCCCTCACACAGCAAGGAACTGTAGACACAGGTCAGCACAACAAGTGGGAAACACCCTGCAGGGAAGAAGTCAGGTGCCACAGAGGAAGGAACACTCCTTGGGATAATGTCATCATACAGTAAGAGCTTACATGACCAAAGATTATTTGCAGAGACCCTGTGATGGCACGCAGATACCAGGGTCCTCCCCATGAGCAGCACACTACAACATTTCCCAGACACCTAACACATTATCACCACCCCAACTCAGGGAGCAGCAGCACCAACAGCAATACCAGAAAAGCATTTGTGTGCAAATGAAAAACAAAATGCTTTATTCAGCATTAAAAAAAAATTGGATTTGAAATGTACACTATATACAAGGCCCATAGGCCAGTCCATATGCGAATTCCGGGGGGGGGGACACATTGGGACTGGTCTCCCCTAGCATGCCTGAATAGTTCACAGTTCCTTTCCATCCACAGGGGGGGGCATCATGTGGGGGGAAGGACCAGGCACCGCAGGGACAGGAGGGGCAAGGGTAGGTGTTGCGGGTGCAGGGACGGACGACTCCACCACAGGGGGTGGGGCAGCGCCAAAGGTGGTGGTTAGGATGGTGCTGCACAAGGTCGCAAGGTCTGCCAGCGTCTCCCCTGCACCCGAAGGAACCACAGGCCCCAAGGAGGGGGGGGGTCGGAGGGATGGGTTGCAGCGCTACTGGGGGAGGGTGTGGACAGGGGGGGGGGACTCAACTCCCCTGCCTGGGGACTTCCTCGACCACTTGCGGGGTGGTGTCACACTGGGGCTGAGGGACAGACTGGCCATGAAGGACTCTTTGTCCGACTGTTGGGCAGGGGAGCCAAGGGGAGTGGTTTTGGAGGAAGCGGGTCGTGAGGACTGCGGACTCCCACTGTGGCTGCGTGGCTGCAGTTTGCCCCCCGACCCAGTGGGTGTGCCTACTTCCCCCTGTGTGTGCGTGACTGGAGGAGTGCGCTTGGCCTTCCATGTTGGTGTGCTGCCTGTGTCTGGTGGGGTGCGTGCATGGGGATGTCTGGGTGTGCTTGGGACAGGCATGGGAGTGGGAAGTGTGGATGGGTCAGGGGTAGGGGGGGGACGGAGCACTGCAGGAGACCCACTGCTGCCGTCAGTGATGAGTCCATGGACCTCAGCAACATCCGTTGGTCAGACATCGCTGATGACATGCCCTCCATGTACGACACCATCTGTGTCAGCAGTCTGATGTGGCCATGGAGGACATTAAGCAGCGATGTCTGACCAACCTGCAACTGACGCAGGATGTCCACAGACTCGCCATTGACGGCAGCAGGGGAGACAGGGGCAGGGGGTGCGGTGCCTGGCACGAAGGAGACATGTGGTCGCCTAGCACGGACAGAAGGGACCCGAGCAAGTGGGAGGGTGGTGATGGGAATGGAGGGGGCGGCGAGAGATGTACTGCTGCTTTCAGCTGTGGGAGCAGCCTCCACCCCCTCTGGGAGCTCAGCCTCGGACCCGTCAGCGTCATAGTCGGTGTTGGGACTGGACAGGTCCTCCGCCTGACTCCCCTCGCCCTTCGTGCCACTTGCTGCGCCAGACTCCCCAGCACTGGTGGCATCGGTGCTGGATCCCTCCTCCACGTCCGTGCCGGTGTCTCCCTCGGTGTCCCCCAACTATGCTGTGGGCAAGGTGAAGAGACAGGAAATAATCAGACACCTGTATACATATGACACATGAGTCCAAACTACATAGGTCACAGTGCATAGCATGAAAAGCATCATGAGTAACATCTACAATACTACGCACATATGTAGGCCATGCACTACACAGTTGGTTGAGCCACCATGCCACTTTGAAACAATGGAGAGCATGACACAACAGCAAAGAACTTGATATCGAATTATACAGAGAAGCTAGTGTCTGTGGGCAGTCGAGCACAGCATCTGGACCACACACCGTTGGCAAAAATGGATGAGCAGGAACCATATCTTTTAACTTTTGACACATGCTGCAAAGCACAAACATTAAACCCTGCACAACATGACTGAGTCAATTCTTGTTGAGTGTCTGTTCCGACTATTATCACACACAGGCCAGACCTGGCAAGGAGACATATGCTTTGGACATGTAGGTCTTACCCGCACAAACCCCCCCCCCCTACCTGAGACAATGTGAATGAGACAGAGGAAGGACTTACAACTCTTCATCAGGGATCACATTAATGGGCTCCATTAAAGCCTAATTGCACTCTCACTACCCCTCGTGGGGCTGACCACACATATTATTGACAAACAACCATCATCAGATAGTTGTACACAGACACACAGGCACTGGCCAGTGTGAGGATGCACAAGCCACATTGGGTCACCCTGTACAGTGTACACATTTAGCACACTTTACATACAAAGGAGGCCAGGGTACAATGCCACAGAGGCCAACCTATGCTGAAGACACTGAGAATGTCCACAGTGTTGGATGACACACATGATTCCTAGGAAAAGGTGTCTCAGGGGACTGTAGTGGCCACACTGCTCCATGGTCCTGGATAGATCTGACTGCAACAGGCGCAACTGTCCCCGCACTATGTATATCTCCCCTCATGCACATCATGACTGAGGCCACAACATCGGTCATGCATGCTGCAAGACAGTTCATTTTAAGCCTCACACTCCTATGTTGAGACTCTGCATCAGTGCCAACAGTCATGGACCCCCAAATGACTGAACTGGACAGGGCACAGGCAAGGTCCAAACACATGTCACAGACCACCCCCACACATGATGCTGCAAGCATTGGGCACTTGGATTAACTGCCAGCCTAGATTACCTTGTGCAAGAGTGACTACACACAGACCAGGGAACACATGTCAAGGAGGGGAAGGGAGGAAGAACAGGACCGGTTGACTTTGGGGAACAGGATATGCACTGCACATATAAACCCTGGCAGTGTATCCAGGCGACTGAGCACTTCCAAAAGCTGGTGACACACAACAAACACACATGTACCTACCCCCTCCTGCTGCTGCTTCTCCTGTAGCCGCCTATCCATGTCAGGGAAGACCACCGCCAGGACACGCTTCATTTGGTGGGTCAGGCGCCGGCGCCGGCGGTTCTTGCCCTCTGGTGAGTCCCCCAGCAGGACCCGGGCGATCCTCCTGGTCCAGCACCGGATATCCTGCCAGCGTTTCCTCACCTGGGCCAGGCGCCGACTGCGACCCTCCACCGACCTCACGGCCCTGACGGCCCGCTTCCAAATCTCCCCCTTGGCATAGGTGGCTACCTGTGAGGATGACAAAGTGAGACAACATCAATACACCTGCTCCATGTCACAGAGACACACATTAGAACAATTGGGCTTGTTTGAACAGGGCATAGTATGCAGCAAACTCATTGCACCTTTGTCATAGGGACATTATCCTCTGGGGAAGGCCAAATGCACTACATGGCATTTAAAGTACACAGGTGGCATGAGGGGTGCATGAGAATTAATGATCATGGCTCACACTGTGCATCACAAGCAACACCAGGAGAATGGACAGCACCTCAAAGCAGTCACATGCCCCAGGCCACTGACGCAACCTCACACACAGGCACAGGACAATCACCTGCCATTGGCAACTGCGGGTACAAACATCACTCTGCACATGTGCCACTTGACTGGGGGAACTCACAGGTGTGGGCCTAGCTCAGCACGTCAGACACACAGCACGGTTCCCTGCTCACATCAGATGGGTAGGGCATATGCATCCTCCATGCAGCTGGGGTGCAACACTCCACATAGACACTCACCCACATGACAGGGGAATTACACACACACACCAATGTCCAGGGGCCGTATACATCATTTGGACACTATCACCACAGGTACACTCAACTCACACACATCTGTGGGTACAGTCACCTGTCACACTGGGGGGACCACAGAATCACATCAGGACTATGAAAACAACATTCCCAAGGGGATTAGCCAGGCTGAATGTGGCATGCACCATGCAGTGATTGTCACAGTAAGCGCAATGCAAGTGAGGAGTGCAGATATGAACCACATCAGGCTCTTCATGGGAGACATAAGGAATTCCCCCCCCTGGGACCCACCATGAACAACATTGCATGTCTGTCACACCTGGACACAATGCCAGAAGTGACAGACACAAAAAAGGGGCACAGTCACAGCTAGTGGAGTCAGCACTCACCTGCTCCCCTGGTCTCCCATATAGGCAGGGGTACTGTGGGAGGATACCGTCCAGCAACGCCTCATTCTCCTCTTGGGTGAATGGCTGGACCCTCTCCACAGACCTGGACATGGTGCCAGAGGAATCACGAGCAGCAGCAGTGGTGTGGAATGAAAGGTTGTGCAGGCAAGTGCTCTCTCATGGGTCCTGGCTGCCTTATATCTCCCTTGCTGGGCTGTTTCACTTACAGGAGTACAGAGTGATTGGTCAATCTCATTTGCATCCTACGTTTCCTCCAATCCCTTTAAACCTACCCCAGTGAGGGCCTTTGCATGGTTCAAAATTTGAGCATGATGTCAAGTCAACAACCAGTTTGCAACATAGTATATTGTCTCCAACCGACTTTTGCTGGTCACCTGATGCAAGAATTTGAACTGGAAACTCGGTCTCCATGACAACCAGCGTGCATTTAGGCCCTTATACTTGTTCCTCATGTGTCCCCGATGTAATTTCACTATCCACACACAGGTACGGTGCATTCCACACGTACCCCTAGGGCACCACTACTCCAGTGATACGGTCCGTACCCGCGTGTGTAGGGCCCGTATCACTTCGGTAGTGTTGCCGTAGGTGTACACCATAGAGATAGGGCTCGTACTCACGTATGTACGGCCCGTATCTCTGTGGCGTACGCCTACGGCAACACAAACATAGTGCTACGGGCCCTACACACGCGTGTACGACCCGTAGCACTAGGGTAGTGTTGCCGTAGGTGTATGCCCTAGTGCTACGGTCCGTACCCGCGTGTGTAGGGCCCGTAGCACAATGGTAGTGTTGGCGTAGGCGTACGCCATAGTGCTACGGGCCGTACATACGCGGGTACGGCCCGTATCTCTATGGCGTACGCCTACGGCAACACTACCCTAGTGCTATGGGCCCTACACACGCGGGTACGGCCCGTAGCACTAGGGTAGTGTTGCCGTAGGTGTATGCCATAGTGCTACAGGCCGTACATACGTGGGTACGAGCTGAATCTCTATGGCGTATGCCTACGGCAACACTACCCTAGTGCTACGGGCCGTACCCGCGTGTGTAGGGCCTGTAGCACTACGGTAGTATTGCCGTAGGCGTACGCCATAGAGATACGGCTCGTACCCGTGTCTGTACGTCCCGTAGCACTATGGCGTACGCCTACGGCAACACAACCCTAGTGCTACGGGCCGTTCCCGTGTGTGTAGGGCCCGTAGCACTAGGGTAGTGTTGCCATAGGCGTACGCCATAGTGCTACGGGCCGTACATACGCGGGTACGAGCCGTATCTCTATGGCGTACGCCTACACCAACAATACCATGGGGATAGGACCAGTGTGTACACGTACGTGTGTACGGTCCTTGCACACACGCGTACTCCTACCCAAACCCCATATTGTGATACGACCGTACACACACCCTCAGAGCATGTGTACGGTGCGTTTCACAGCTTAAACTGGTGATAGGAGGTGCACAGGAAAGGAATGGAGGTGTATGACTCGCACAAGGATGGACATCAAGTCATTGTCAGTGCAGTACATCATGTGTTGGGCCTAGGTGTGTCAGGCAGTGAGCTGGCACATGTCTCCTCATGTTTTAACAGAATAGTTGTGTGATGACCTGTGTACACATGTCATGTGTGATGGGGCACCATGTCGCGCACTTCCCCTTCACACCTTCTACCTTTGCCTTTTTTCCTTTTTCATTGGTTCACGAACCTTCACTACACTGTTGTTGGTGTATTGTCTGTGGACGCACATGTAGCGATACGACCCGGTTAGATAGTGTTTAGATGGCATAGCATAGTAAGCCTTACGAGATGTGGGTTTAAGGGTTTTCTTAGACCTTGATGTCCTGTGTAACCCTATGTTCATTAAAGATAGGACATGGTCTTTTCAAACAATATAGCACAGAATGATACAAATTTTTTATTTATATACAAGTTGTGTAGCAAGGGTGTGTTCAAGATCTAGGTCCCCTTCTGTTTTGCTTTGTGTTCATTATTACGGAGCACGCGTACCGTGGGCATCCCCACGACTATGCATAGATCAGAGGTAATCACATGACAATCTTTGCCTGCACGGCAGTCCAACGCCTGATACATGCGCATTTTAGTACGTGTGACACCCCACATTGTTCCCTTCTGGACATTGCAGGCAGTGACAGATATATGAGGTTATTTAGATCTGGGTGTAGCGGAACATTTTTCCTTCTACACGCATGCGCCCCTTTGCACTTCAGTTGCACATGCGCAACTTGTTTTCAGCTTCCGGTTCCCCCGGAAAGGGTAACCGCCCTAGGCCTCTCCTCTTTACTATTTTTAGCCGCGTTTGCTGCTATTTCGAAGTTGTTAACCGGCAGCTGCATGGATGGGGTTGGCCAATATGGGCTACGACCTGGGAAGAACCGTGAGTTGACTACCAGTCTCAGTTATTTTTAAAAACGCAGTTTGTACTGTCAGCTACTCACTGGTTAGTTGATATGTTAGTTACAGATTTAGTATTCATATTGTTTTGTTTATTCCGATAGCTCGCGGACAGCCCATGCTTCTAGTTTGTGGAGCGACCGTCTCAATATCATCTAGTAAGGACTCTCTGCTCCCTACATGTGGCACATCCTTTTTGGGCTGTTCTTGTCTGGGCTCAGGTGTTTTCACCCACACCGTATCTTTTACCTTTTACCTCACAGCTTCATGCACTGTCATATACATTGTTAATCTTTCTAAAGCAGTATTTCTGTTATCCAGGGTTGTTAATCCACTTAGCACCATCAATGTACTGGTGTAGTTCGTGTCCCTATTTTACTTTTTTATGTGGTTGTTGTGCACACAATTGTGGCACACATATGATGCATCAAGTTTTACTGATGCACATGCCTGTTGTCTATCCTGTGTTTCTTTTCTAGGTATCGATCAGGAGCGGCTATCACTATTACACTGTAACCACAGTGAGGGTATACAGGTTTCTGACCTGATCTACTTGGAGGGTATTTTCATTTTTACTTTCATGTCTCACGTGCACCTTCATTTTAGTTCTGGTCCTGAAGAAGCGCACACGACCGTTATGGCGACAGAAGCGCGAAACATGTCGACCTATGACCTAAGACACCTGGGCAAAGTGTGTCACCAGGAGAATGTTTTATTAAACAGTTAGACTCTGCTAAGGGTACATCTGTTCTACATTGGCTGCATGATGATCCCTTTCTTAACCTTTTACACAATTGCACGCACTGTTTTCACCCTCCACAGAGGACCCACTCACCACACACCCGCATGCAACATCCGGCAGTCCTCAAAAGATCTCCGATAAAGTGACCCTTCGGGGGGCCCGTAGGGAATTGCAGCGTCGGCCCTACGAGGAGCACTGCCCGATGATGAAGCACGACATCCTTTGGGGTGTGTGAGGGCATCAGAGGACAAAGAGTGGTCTTCCATTAGCTGAGTGGGTCCTTCACCTAGGATCTTTCTTCACTATTTTCTCTCTTTTCTCTTTCTTTTTGGGCCTGGGTGACATTTTGCGCCTGGCCGTAGGAACAGTGTCCTCTTTTGGGTTTAAATATTGTTATAGGGAGCATGGACACTGGACCTTAATTAGCTCTCTGGTCCCCCTCTTCTCCTGTTTGTGATACATATTAAGTACGGCGGCTCAGCCGTGGAACCTGCTTTTTGCCTTTTTTCCTTTTTCATTGGTTCACGAATCTTCACTACACTGTTGTTGGTGTATTGTCTGTGGACGCACATGTAGCGATACGACCCGGTTAGATAGTGTTTAGATGGCATAGCATAGTCAGCCTTACGAGATGTGGGTTTATGGGTTTTCTTAGACCTTGATGTCCTGTGTAACCCTATGTTCATTAAAGATAGGACATGGTCTTTTCAAACAATATAGCACAGAATGATACAAATTTTTTATTTATATACAAGTTGTGTAGCAAGGGTGTGTTCAAGATCTAGGTCCCCTTCTGTTTTGCTTTGTGTTCATTATTACGGAGCACGCGTAGCGGTGGCATCCCCACGACTATGCATAGATCAGAGGTAATCACTTGACAATCTTTGCCTGCACGGCAGTCCAACGCCTGATACATGCACATTTTAGTACGTGTGACAACCTACATTGTTCCCTTC
Source organism: Triturus cristatus (assembly GCF_964204655.1). Taxonomy (NCBI): domain Eukaryota; kingdom Metazoa; phylum Chordata; class Amphibia; order Caudata; family Salamandridae; genus Triturus; species Triturus cristatus. The sequence goes on along the minus strand of NC_140579.1, from coordinate 382,812,790 downwards.
TGGACATTGCAGGCAGTGACAGATATATGAGGTTATTTAGATCTGGGTGTAGCGGAACATTTTTCCTTCTACACGCATGCGCCCCTTTGCACTTCAGTTGCACATGCGCAACTTGTTTTCAGCTTCCGGTTCCCCCGGAAAGGGTAACCGCCCTAGGCCTCTCCCCTTTACTATTTTTAGCCGCGTTTGTTGCTATTTCGAAATTGTTAACCGGCAGCCGCATGGATGGGGTTGGCCAATATGGGCTACGACCTGGGAAGAACCGTGAGTTGACTACCAGTCTCAGTTATTTTTAAAAACGCAGTTTGTACTGTCAGCTACTCACGGGTAAGTTGATATGTTAGTTACAGATTTAGTATTCATATTGTTTTGTTTATTCCGATAGCTCGCGGACAGCCCATGCTTCTAGTTTGTGGAGCGACTGTCTCAATATCATCTAGTAAGGACTCTCTGCTCCCTACATGTGGCACATCCTTTTTGGGCTGTTCTTGTCTGGGCTCAGGTGTTTTCACCCACACCGTATCTTTTACCTTTTACCTCACAGCTTCATGCACTGTCATATACATTGTTAATCTTTCTAAAGCAGTATTTCTGTTATCCAGGGTTGTTAATCCACTTAGCACCATCAATGTACTGGTGTAGTTCGTGTCCCTATTTTACTTTTTTATGTGGTTGTTGTGCACACAATTGTGGCACACATATGATGCATCAAGTTTTACTGATGCACATGCCTGTTGTCTATCCTGTGTTTCTTTTCTAGGTATCGATCAGGAGCGGCTATCACTATTACGCTGTAACCACAGTGAGGTTATACAGGTTTCTGCCCTGATCTACTTGGAGGGTATTTTCATTTTTACTTTTATGTCTCACGTGCACCTTCATTTTAGTTCTGGTCCTGAAGAAGCGCACATGACCGTTATGGCGACAGAAGCGCGAAACATGTCGACCTATGACCTAAGTCACCTGGGCAAAGTGTGACACCAGGGGAATGTTTTATTAAGCAGTTAGACTCTGCTAAGGGTACATCTGTTCTACATTGGCTGCATGATGATCCCTTTCTTAACCTTTTACACAATTGCACGCAGTGTTTTCACCCTCCACAGAGGACCCACTCACCACACACCCGCATGCAACATCCGTCAGTCCTCAAAAGATCTCCGATAAAGTGACCCTTCGGGTGGCCCGTAGGGAATTGCAGCGCCGGCCCTACGAGGAGCACTGCCCGATGATAAAGCACGACATCCTTTGGGGTGTGTGAGGGCATCAGAGGACAAAGAGTGGTCTTCCATTAGCTGAGTGGGTCCTTCACCTAGGATCTTTCTTCACTCTTCTCTCTCTTTTCTCTTTCTTTTTGGGCCTGGGTGACATTTTGCGCCTGGCCGTAGGAACAGTGTCCTCTTTTGGGTTTAAATATTGTTATAGGGAGCATGGACACTGGACCTTAATTAGCTCTCTGGTCCCCCTCTTCTCCTGTTTGTGATACATATTAAGTACGGCGGCTCAGCCGTGGGACCTGCTTTTTGCCTTTTTTCCTTTTTCATTGGTTCACGAACCTTCACTACACTGTTGTTGGTGTATTGTCTGTGGACGCACATGTAGCGATACGACCCGGTTAGATAGTGTTTAGATGGCATAGCATAGTAAGCCTTACGAGATGTGGGTTTATGGGTTTTCTTAGACCTTGATGTCCTGTGTAACCCTATGTTCTTTAAAGATAGGACATGGTCTTTTCAAACAATATAGCACAGAATGATACAAATGTTTTATTTATATACAAGTTGTGTAGCAAGGGTGTGTTCAAGATCTAGGTCCCCTTCTGTTTTGTTTTGTGTTCATTATTACGGAGCACGCGTAGCGTGGGCATCCCCACGACTATGCATAGATCAGAGGTAATCACATGACAATGTTTGCCTGCACGGCAGTCCAACGCCTGATACATGCGCATTTTAGTACGTGTGACAACCCACATTGTTCCCTTCTGGACATTGCAGGCAGTGACAGATATATGAGGTTATTTAGATCTGGGTCTAGCGGAACATTTTTCCTTCTACACGCATGCGCCCCTTTGCACTTCAGTTGCACATGCGCAACTTGTTTTCAGCTTCCGGTTCCCCCGGATAGGGTAACCGCCCTAGGCCTCTCCCCTTTACTATTTTTAGCCGCGTTTGCTGCTATTTCGAAGTTGTTAACCGGCAGCCGCATGGATGGGGTTGGCCAATATGGGCTACGACCTGGGAAGAACCGTGAGTTGACTACCAGTCTCAATTATTTTTAAAAACGCAGTTTGTACTGTCAGCTACTCACTGGTTAGTTGAGATGTTAGTTACAGATTTAGTATTCATATTGTTTTGTTTATTCCGATAGCTCGCGGACAGCCCATGCTTCTAGTTTGTGGAGCGACCGTCTCAATATCATCTAGTAAGGACTCTCTGCTCCCTACATGTGGCACATCCTTTTTGGGCTGTTCTTGTATGGGCTCAGGTGTTTTCACCCACACCGTATCTTTTACCTTTTACCTCACAGCTTCATGCACTGTCATATACATTGTTAATCTTTCTAAAGCAGTATTTCTGTTATCCAGGGTTGTTAATCCACTTAGCACCATCAATGTACTGGTGTAGTTTGTGTCCCTATTTTACTTTTTTATGTGGTTGTTGTGCACACAATTGTGGCACACATATGATGCATCAAGTTTTACTGATGCACATGCCTGTTGTCTATCCTGTGTTTCTTTTCTAGGTATCGATCAGGAGCGGCTATCACTATTACGCTGTAACCACAGTGAGGGTATACAGGTTTCTGCCCTGATCTACTTGGAGGGTATTTTCATTTTTACTTTTATGTCTCACGTGCACCTTCATTTTAGTTCTGGTCCTGAAGAAGCGCACACGACCGTTATGGCGACAGAAGCGCGAAACATGTCGACCTATGACCTAAGACACCTGGGCAAAGTGTGCCACCAGGGGAATGTTTTATTAAGCAGTTAGACTCTGCTAAGGGTACATCTGTTCTACATTGGCTGCATGATGATCCCTTTCTTAACCTTTTACACAATTGCACGCACTGTTTTCACCCTCCACAGAGGACCCACTCACCACACACCCGCATGCAACATCCGTCAGTCCTCAAAAGATCTCCGATAAAGTGACCCTTCGGGGGGCCCGTAGGGAATTGCAGCGCCGGCCCTACGAGGAGCACTGCCCGATGATGAAGCACGACATCCTTTGGGGTGTGTGAGGGCATCAGAGGACAAAGAGTGGTCTTCCATTAGCTGAGTGGGTCCTTCACCTAGGATCTTTCTTCACTCTTCTCTCTCTTTTCTCTTTCTTTTTGGGCCTGGGTGACATTTTGCGCCTGGCCGTAGGAACAGTGTCCTCTTTTGGGTTTACATATTGTTATAGGGAGCATGGACACTGGACCTTAATTAGCTCTCTGGTCCCCCTCTTCTCCTGTTTGTGATACATGTTAAGTACGGCGGCTCAGCCGTGGGACCTGCTTTTTGCCTTTTTTCCTTTTTCATTGGTTCACGAACCTTCACTACACTGTTGTTGGTGTATTGTCTGTGGACGCACATGTAGCGATACGACCCGGTTAGATAGTGTTTAGATGGCATAGCATAGTAAGCCTTACGAGATGTGGGTTTATGGGTTTTCTTAGACCTTGATGTCCTGTGTAACCCTATGTTCATTAAAGATAGGACATGGTCTTTTCAAACAATATAGCACAGAATGATACACATTTTTTATTTATATACAAGTTGTGTAGCAAGGGTGTGTTCAAGATCTAGGTCCCCTTCTGTTTTGCTTTGTGTTCATTATTACAGAGCACGCGTAGCGTGGGCATCCCCACGACTATGCATAGATCAGAGGTAATCACATGACAATCTTTGCCTGCACGGCAGTCCAACGCCTGATACATGCGCATTTTAGTACGTGGGACAACCCACATTGTTCCCTTCTGGACATTGCAGGCAGCGACAGATATATGGGGTTATTTAGATGTGGGTGTAGTTGAACATTTTTCCTTCTACACGCATGCGCCCCTTTGCACTTCAGTTGCACATGCGCAACTTGTTTTCAGCTTCTGGTTCCCCCGGAAAGGGTAACCGCCCTAGGCCTCTCCCCTTTACTATTTTTAGCCGCGTTTTCTGCTATTTCGAAGTTGTTAACCGGCAGCCGCATGGATGGGGTTGGCCAATATGGGCTACGACCTGGGAAGAACCGCGAGTTGACTACCAGTCTCAGTTATTTTTAAAAACGCAGTTTGTACTGTCAGCTACTCACTGGTTAGTTGATATGTTAGTTACAGATTTAGTATTCATATTGTTTTGTTTATTCCGATAGCTCGCGGACAGCCCATGCTTCTAGTTTGTGGAGCGACCGTATCAATATCATCAAGTAAGGACTCTCTGCTCCCTACATGTGGCACATCCTTTTTGGGCTGTTCTTGTCTGGGCTCAGGTGTTTTCACCCACACCGTATCTTTTACCTTTTACCTCACAGCTTCATGCACTGTCATATACATTGTTAATCTTTCTAAAGCAGTATTTCTGTTATCCAGGGTTGTTAATCCACTTAGCACCATCAATGTACTGGTGTAGTTCGTGTCCCTATTTTACTTTTTTATGTGGTTGTTGTGCACACAATTGTGGCACACATATGATGCATCAAGTTTTACTGATGCACATGCCTGTTGTCTATCCTGTGTTTCTTTTCTAGGTATCGATCAGGAGCGGCTATCACTATTACGCTGTAACCACAGTGAGGATATACAGGTTTCTGCCCTGATCTACTTGGAGGGTATTTTCATTTTTACTTTTATGTCTCACGTGCACCTTCATTTTAGTTCTGGTCCTGAAGAAGCGCACACGACCGTTATGGTGACAGAAGCGCGAAACATGTTGACCTATGACCTAAGACACCTGGGCAAAGTGTGCCACCAGGGGAATGTTTTATTAAGCAGTTAGACTCTGCTAAGGGTACATCTGTTCAACATTGGCTGCATGATAATCCCTTTCTTAACCTTTTACACAATTGCACGCACTCTTTTCACCCTCCACAGAGGACCCACTCACCACACACCCGCATGCAACATCCGTCAGTCCTCAAAAGATCTCCGATAAAGTGACCCTTCGGGGGGCCCGTAGGGAATTGCAGCGCCGGCCCTACGAGGAGCACTGCCCGATGATGAAGCACGACATCCTTTGGGGTGTGTGAGGGCATCAGAGGACAAAGAGTGGTCTTCCATTAGCTGAGTGGGTCCTTCACCTAGGATCTTTCTTCACTCTTCTCTCTCTTTTCTCTTTCTTTTTGGGCCTGGGTGACATTTTGCGCCTGGCCGTAGGAACAGTGTCCTCTTTTGGGTTTAAATATTGTTATAGGGAGCATGGACACTGGACCTTAATTAGCTCTCTGGTCCCCCTCTTCTCCTGTTTGTGATACATCTGTGTGTAGATGCCCATGTCACACTATTACGCACACCAGGACACATGTGGAATAACACGTGACGTGTGTCTGTATGCATCTAACAGGGACTTGCGAGCTTAGGACATATCTGCGTAGTCTCAATGTCTGTGTGATCATATTTGACATGTACCCCTTCATGGCAAGGTGTGTGGTCTGTGGTCTGTCCTTTTTCCATTACATGTGACCTGTGCGTCTAGCTTGCCGGCAGCTGTCTGTATGAGATGACATCCTTCAAATGCACATATGTGGATGTATGTCACTCCTGTAATGTGTCTGGCTGTTCACTCACACTGGCCCACAACTACTTTCATGGCATGTCATGTAGACCTTGACAATCCATGTTTGTAGCTGGCTCTTGGTAGGAGTAGCACCTGGCTGGCATACGTGTGCAGGATGTATTGCACCGCCTCTCCCCCGACCAATGCCAGACTTGGCTGCCATGAGGGAACGTGACTGCATACGCCGCTACCGATTCCCCCAACGGTTAATTGTGGACCTGACAAACAGGCTGGCACCACACCTCCAACCGCAACACAGTTATCCGACTGCGCTGATCCCCAAGATGAAGGTAATGGCAGCCCTACATTTCTTTGCCACCGGTACATTTCAATTGACCATTGCTGATGTGGGTGGCATGTCTCAGACCATGTTCAGCCGTGTCCTGCATGATGTTTTGGAAGCCATGTTGGAGCACCTGGATGAATTAATCCATTTTCCAACTCGTGAACAGTTGACAGGTATCAAGGGTGAGTTCTATGCCCTGGGAGGGATGCCCCATGTAATTGGGTCCATTGATGGAACACATATGGCTTTGGTACACCACAGGCACAGGAGGTAGCCTTCCGTAACCGTAAACATTACCACTCCATTAATGCCCTTGTGGTGTATCTTGCTAACATGGTGATTTCCCATGTCTGTGCACGTTTTCCAGGGTCAGCACACGATGCCTACATCATGAGGCGTAGCAGGGTGCCAGAAATGATGCTGCAGCTGCACAATGAACGAGCATGTCTTGTTGGTGAGTAGACTCGGTTTGTCCAGTATTCAGCGTTATCTTAGTATGTGACGGCATCTCCTGATCCACTTCTTTACATGATGTTTCCATGTAGGGGACTCTGGCTATCCCAACATGCCATGGCTGGTGACGCCTCTCCGCAACCCGAGAACAGCTGCAGATCACCGTTTCAACAACGCCCATGGGCAGACCAGGCGAGTAATTGAGAGGATGTTTGGCCTCCTGAAGAGCCGATTCCGGTGCCTCCACAAGACCGGCGGGTCCCTCCCATATGCACCGGTGAAGGTCTGCAAAATCTTCCTCGTGTGCTGTATGCTGCACAACATGGTAGTGGAGAAAGCTGTGCCACTCATCCTGGATCCCGATGAGCAGGAACATCCATCCGTGGAGAATGACGGCCTTGGTCACAAGGCAAGTGAGGAGGAGGAGGAGGACATCCGGAGTCAGCTCATACGCAACTTCTTCTCATAATGGTGAGTCCCTGGGTCTGAGTGTGCACGCTTTGAGCCTTGTGTGGCTTGTGTTGCAATGTGTGTGTCCAGCTGACTGTATGCTAAGTGACTTTGAGGTGTGTGCTGATGTGTCACTCGAGTGCTGATGTCATTCCACACATTTTAGCTGACACAATCAATTGACAGCTGGCATGGTGTCAACCTTATTCATGTAGAGTACATGACCATGCATGCGGATGACTATGTTTTTCCTGACTTCTTGTGTGTCTGTCATCCCCAGGTATTTGCGCATGCTGTCTGCTCGTGGCATCGTTGTGCTCCTGCTATTCCTCATGAGTAATGCAACGTGTGCTGAATCAGTGTTACATGCACGGACATGGTGAAAAATCTCCTTTGGGTAAGGATTGCAGCAAGGCTTTTTGGGTGTGGTAGTTGTTTGTAATGTGTGGGCACTGCTCCTGCGAGGTTATGTTACTATGCATACATGTCGACTTACCATGGGGCACATGATATGTGGCATGACTCAAATAAATTGATAGTCACACTTCGTGACAGTCATCTGTTATGGGATTGTGGTTTGTGATGAAGGCATCAATGTGTGTACAACTTCCCTCTGAAACATACGGGAGGCTACGGGTGGACATATTGCGGGACATCCCCATATGATGCTCAATGGGGAATTGCAGCCTCTCCGTATGCAGCAGGGGCTGTTTGGCTCAACCCCTTCACTTGTGTGCCAGTACAATGGACTTTCAGCATCTGTGGTGCAAAGGGGGTGTCCGGTGTAGGTCCCACATGTTAATCCAATAGACCTGTGAGTCTGTTAATGTTGATGCTTTTGCATAGGTGTGAGCCTGAGTAATAAAGGTGTTCCTCAGCCTCCAAGATGCCTCATCTCTGTCAATGCATGTCTCTTGCCACTGTGCATGCGGCATCTCTGGCATGGTTGTCAAGGATTGTGCATATGAGTCTATGTGTAGATTAGCAACCTGCATGCTGTTCTTCATGTATTTGATTCTCTATTGTGCATGATGTCCATGGCTGTGTATGTGTTTTGGCATGTTAGTCCACCCCCATGGGCCGTCAACACCTTCTGGGGTGTGTTTCCTGTGCGCAGCTCGGCTTTTAGTTTCATGATCCGGTGTCAGTCATCTTTGGTGATTGTGCATCCTTTGTCTCTGGGTGTGCCATTGCAAACCGGTTACTCCTTCCTTGACATACACCTGTTGCAGTAGTCCTTTCTGACATCCTAGTCTTTGTGTGGATATTGTGGCATAATTCCCAGGACATGCCGCCTGCTGTTGCAGCCACTGCAGCAAGGGCACACTTAGTTTCCAGATTTGGCAACACACAAACATCAAAGGTGCTCCTCCCTTCCTCTTCTCAACAAATTAATTTGGCTGTCTTCGGCTTGTCTGTGCCACAGTTGCGGCCACGCGGTACCAAAGGCTGGACCGTCTGCACATGCAACGTGCACATTGCACGACCCTCATGTCCTTGCATGACCCCCATCACACTACAGTGTGATGTTGCAGCCACCCTCCAAGCAAGGTCCATCCACACATCTCCCGCCTGCTCTCAGGCATGCACTGAGTGCACACACAACACCTTTGCATGATGAGTGTGCAACTCCGACTGCTTACACAGCGCTGCCACGCCTTCCAGGACCTGTCACACCCACCAGGTCATGTCCCTCCTACTCCCCACCGGATCTGTACCCCTGCAAGGCCATGGGAGTGGGACTCAAGGCTTCTGCAGGTAGTATGCTTTCGTCGTGAGGCACATGGCACAGGTATCATCTTTCAGCGTGTCAATCTACAATGTGTCCAGGACCCCCCTATCCACCATCACATGCGCACACGCCCTCATCATCAACTCATATGCCATTGACAGCCAGGCGCTCCTCACCCTCACCAAGGACGCAGACATTGCCAGTTCCAATATTCAAGATTGCATGGGATCCATAGATGAATGGCAGAACAGCAGCCACCTGAGGCTGGACTTGTCCAGGACTGAGGTCAACATCTGAGGATTGTCCCCTTACAGCTGGCTCAACTGCTTGTGTCCCACCCACAGAGGCCCCGCACAGGCACCAGGTGTCCACGCACACAAGATGTTGTGCATCATGGATTGCTTGCTCTAATTTTCCATGGTAATCACCAGCATCTGTACCTCACACTGCAACACCCTCAGCATTATGCACATGATCCCCAGATAGATCCACTCCAAGGTCAGATGGAGCATCCCCCAGGTCCACGACAACATCCGTGTCAAATACTGCCCTGCCCTCTACGGAGCAGCCACATCCAAAATCCAGGGACACTTGTCCACATTCAGGCTGCATCTGCACACCTCAGCGTCAACATCCCGCGCCCCAGCCACATCACCGTCCAGCAGAGATAGCTGCAATGGATCACTGTGTGCTGCAGGATGACCTTCAGACTCCTCACCCACACTTAGGAGGCAGGCCACAACCCTGACCCAAAACCAACCTTGTACCACTGTCATCCGAGACCCCGTAGTGCCCTCTCCGTGCATCCAACCTTGACCTGGCCACCATTCTTCTGATCCACCGTACTCCTGCATGCAGGACATAGTTCTCCCACCTGGGTACACTTACCTGGGACTCCCTCCCCGGGAACCTCCAAATGAGGCATGACCTCTACGCCTTAATGTTACTCTTCCAAATAGGTGTGTCCTCACAGTTTCCCTAGCACATCCTCAGCAGGTTGAGGCCATCACAGGTGAGTATTGTGCTCCATGTCTGCATTGAATGATACATTGTGACCCATGTGTGTCCTGTACCAGACTCCGTTCCCAGGATATGGATGTGTGGAGTTAGTTCAACACTCAGGCATAGTTTGACATTTACACACACATATGTTGGTGAATAATGCCAAATGATAGCAACATCTCATGATGACAAACTTAAGTATTTATTTTTGGTGGGGTAAGTCTTTTGGTGGATGAAGTGAGGTGCTCTACCGGGTGCATAGAATCCAAAGTTCACAGGGGGAGATGGCATCCTTGTCAGTTGGAGTCATCAGAGTCCAGACCACAGTGTTGGTCATCATTGGTCAGACTGTGACCAGCAAGTCCATGTGGCAGAGAATGTCATTGGGTGAGGTGGTGCTGTTGCGCCAGAGGGCCAGGTGCCAGGCCAGGTGACCTGGGAGATGTGGATGGTCCGCTGACTCTCACGATCTTTTCCGTGGATGACCCACCTTCCTCCGGGGACCCTCAGATGCAGGCCTTGACGATGTCTGTGATGCTCCGTCGGACGAATCCTCCTCCTCCTCCTCCCTCCCTGTGGCTGGTCTTCGCCTGGTGTCACAGGGAGGGTTGCCCATGTTGTCGGCAATCCGACGGAGTGAACGGCTCATGTCCGTTTGCACCGCCAGGAGCTCAGCCAGTCTTGCCTCCATCCGTCCTTGGTGTTGTTGTTGACTGGCATGTTGCTCGGCCTGCAGGTTCTTAATCTCGTTGAGGGTCGCCACTACATGGCTGACGCCCCTGGTGTCACGCCGGTATGTGTCCAGGATGTGGCGTATGTGTGACATACCGGTTCCCTCAACCGGCTGGTCAGGTTCTTGCCTCCGCCTGCTTCCACTCCCACCACCCCTGCCCACACGAGCCGGGCCTGCCGTTGTGGGCACATCGGGTCTACGGGACCCCTGAGGGATGGCATTAGCGTGGTCGTCTGCCTCCTCCTGGGTGCCCGGAGAACCTTGTCCCTCCTGGTCAGACTGGCTGTGTTCGGTGCGAGCAGGGCTCCTGGGTGTCTCCTGGGATGTGGCAGGAATGGGGGTGGTGGTTGGCACAGATGTACCTGACGCAGATGCTGCAGGGGCTTGGGCACCAGAGGGGCCAGGTTGGTCGGGGTCATCCACGGAGTGGTGAGAGTCGTCGCTGCCGGTGGGGTCATCTTCACGCTGAGCCTGGGACTGTGATTGTTCCCCCCCATTGTTGGGGGGAGGTCGATGACGTTGCCCTGTGTGTGAGAGAGAGACAATGTAATGCTGTTTCATGCCACATCCATGTTTCATACATATTCAAGTAGTCACAGTTCCTACAGGTGGTTGGATGTGCCTAGCATTCCTCTCAATGTCCACTTGGGGATGGGGATGTTGCAGGGGACAGATTGGTATGTGCTCCTGAGTGTTTGCCAGTAGTTTTTTTGCTGGGATGCTTATTTGGCTATGGATTGGTCTTGTTGTGTCACATGTCAATTGTGAGAGTGGGTAAATCCGTTGCCTGCCCCGGGGGTGTGTGCTTGTGTGAGGGGGGTGTGTGACCAGGCCTGTTGTTGTGTGTAGTGTGATTTGTCATTGGGTCTCCCAGGTGATGTGTCTGTCCCCTCATGGTGCATGCTGGCATGACAGTGTGTGTGAGTTCCTGTGCTGGGTATGTGAGCTAGTGGAGTTGTTGTTTGAGTGTACAGTAGTCACAGGAGGGCCTTGTGCTGCCTACAGCAGGGCCAAGTGTCAGCTACCTTGTCATTACTTTGCCAGTCCCTGTGCATTGGGCATGGTGCATGGGTATGTACCTAGGCCAAATGAGCTGTGGGCATTGGTGTCTGGTTCTGAGTTGCACAATGTGTTGTGTGAGCCCCACCCTCCCAGCATCCCGGACATCCAATCTTGGGTTTGTGGTTGGTGTGGCCTGGGACATGGCATTGCCTTTATTTGTGAATGGGGCATGGAGACGTTAGTGGCATGAGCGTGGTTTTTAGGGTGTGGTTGTGTGCGGTGAGGGCTTGGGGGTAGGTGCGTGCATTTGTTGTAGTTGGGGTGTGGATGCCATCCCCCCATGTTACGTGAGTTGTTTGTGTACTCACCAGGCTCTGTGACTCCTTCGACTCCGTGTACTCCCACCGGCGGAAGCGTGGCCATCACCTTCTCCTCCCAGGGATGGTAATGTACGGGTCTGCGGGGCAGCCCGCCTCCAGTGATGTTACTCTGGGCGTATTCCTCATTCATCTTCCTCTTGACTGCCCTGCGCAGATTGTACCACCTGGCTTGGCATTCATGCCTGGTCCTTCGGATGGGCGCAACAGCATTCACCTTATCGACGTTCCTCTGCCACAGGCTGGTTTTATGGGCTATGCTGGTCTGTCTGACCAATGTTCCAAACAGCTGTGGCTCGACTCTGATGACTTCGTTGACAAGGAGCTCCAGCTCCACCGTAGTGAACTTTGGATTCTTGTCAGTGGGCATGGTGTGGGGTGTGGGTGTGGATGGTTGTAGGTGTGTGGGTGTGAATGTGAGCGTGTGTGTGTGAAGGTGAAGAGGGGGTGTTTGTGAAGGAGGTTGTGTGAAGGTGTGTAACTGAAGGTGTAGTTTAGGTGTGAGTAAGGTGCGAGTAAGGTGCAGTTGTTTGTCTGTGGTGTCTGTGAGCAGTGAGTCTGTTGCAATGGCTCATGGGTTGTGTGTGTGGGCCCTTTTTTTTTATTGGTCCAATTTTTGGGTGTTTCTGTGTTTGAATTTGTGGTGGGTGTGTTATAAGAGGTGGTTGTGATTTGGTCCTCTGTTTGGCAGTTTGGATGTGGCAGGTCAGTCATATAGATGTATTTTGTCATGTTGACGTGTTTTGTGGTGTTGTGCGAGTCGAATTGACCCTCCTTGTGCTGTTTTACTGTATCCTGGTTCTGTACGAGTCTTTTTGCGCGTAGGTACGGTCCGTACATACGCGATGCTGGGTGAGGGTGCCGGGGTACGTGTTGGGGTGCGGCGCGTACAGGTGCGGGCTGTGCTACGGTGTTGGGGTATGGTGCGTACAGGTGCGGGCTGTGCTACGGTGTTGGGGCACGGTGCGTACAGGTGCGGGCTGTGCTACGGTGTTGGGGTACGGTGCGTACACGTGCAGGCTGTGCTAGTGTGTTGGGGTACGGTGCGTACAGGTGCGGGGCTGTGCTATGGTGTTGGGGTGCGGTGCGTACAGGTGCGGGCTGTTTTAGGGTGTTGGGGTGCGGTGCGTACAGGTGCAGGCTGTGCTACGGTATTGGGGTGCGACACGTACAGGTGCGGGGCTGTGCTACGATGTTGGGATGCGGCGCGTACAGGTGCGGGCTGTGCTACGGTGTTGGGGTACGGTGCGTACAGGTGCGGGCTGTGCTACGGTGTTGGGGTACGGTGCGTACAGGTGCGGGCTGTGCTAGGGTGTTGGGGTACGGTGCGTACAGATGCGGGGCTCTGCTACGGTGTTGGGGTGCGGCGTGTACAGGTGCGGGGCTGTGCTACGGTGTTGGGGTGCGGCGCGTACAGGTGCGGGCTGTGCTACGGTGTTGGGGTACGGTGCGTACAGGTGTGGGCTGTGCTACGGTGTTGGGGTGCGGCGCCTACAGGTGCGGGACTGTGCTACGGTGTTGGGGTGTGGCGCGTACTGGTGCGGGCTGGGCTACGGTGTTGGGGTACGGTGCAGAGGGGGGTACAGTGCTGACGTATGGGGGTACGGTGCTGACATGTGCGGGGTGAGGGGGGCTGTACGACTCGTATTCGGGCACAAGTTTACCCGTGTACATGTAGGCTACAGCGTTCGCTCCGTACGGGGCCTTTTACATGCGGTTGTGTATTCAGACGGGCGGTACGGATCGTACTAGCGCGCTCGGACTTCTGGTTTACGATTTGCACGTAAAAATGTCCGGCTCCCTATCGGACACTTTTCCCGACGCTATTTGGACGTAACATTTTACGGCTCCCTCTCGGACCATTTTCCCGACGCAATTCGTATGTATTTTTCACGTACGAATCGTACTTTGCAGTTTGTACGGTACTTGTACGATTCGTACGTAAAAAAATACGGATACGAGTCGGACGGTAAATTTTTTTAACGGATCGGAATCGGCACCTTAGAGGTAAAACTAAATTCAACAAATAGAAATCTGATTACATTGCCTTGATGTCAAAACTAAAAAAGAACAACAAAATAGTAATCTGTGCCTCTGATAAAGGTGGGAATATTGTATTGATGACCAAAGAGAAATATACTAAAGAAGCCTACAATCTGCTCAATGACAGAACCTGCTACACCAGGGTGCCGATTCCGATCCTGTAAAACCCGGGTACGAATGGTCGTACGGAGCGTATTCTCCGTACGACTCGTACCCGGGAAATCCTCCTTACAAACCAGCAAGTACGAATCATACAGAAATACCATTTCCGTACGATTCGCAAAAAACTACGTGCGGCTAAAAAATACCCACAATTCTGATCCGGGACATCGCGTACGTGACGTCCGGACGGAGTCAGGCAGCATTTTATGGACCAGCAAGTACGATTCGTGCCTACGTCACTCCACACGGCTCATGTTTTACGGCAGCCAAAAACTCCCGGGAAATTGAGGACGACGCGAAGAAGGAGCACCGGTACGCGACGGACAGCCATGGACCCCATCCTACGTGTCATCCCGGCCCTCCTAGCCTACGACCTGGTGCACCGAAACTGCCGCGCACGCCGCAGAAGGTCAGAACACCACCCAGGGGCAAAGGAGGGGCGAGGGGCAGGAAACATAACCTCTACCTAATTTTAAAAATACCATATTCTGTACATACATTACCTCCAGGGTCTGGTCACTTCGGGGGGCATGTCCACCAATCCCTGCGTCCCGCTACAACGGCAGTGGGCGTGTACGCGTACCCGTCACCACTACAATGGTGGTACGGGACGTACCCACGCCCTCAGAGCGTGGGTACGGCCCATACCACCATTGTAGTGGTGATGTAGGGGTACGCGCCGTACCCACGCCCTCAGAGCATGGGTACGGCCCGTACCACCATTGTATTGGTGATGTAGGGGTACGCGTGGTACAGGCCGTACCCACGCCCTCAGAGCGTGGGTACAGCCCGTACCACCATTGTAGTGGTGATGTAGGGGTACACGCCGTACCCACGCTCTGAGGGCGTGGGTACGGCCCGTACCACCATTTTAGTGGTGATGTAGGGGTACGCGCCGTACCCACGCCCTCAGAGCGTGGGTACGGCACATACCACCATTGTAGTGGTGATGTAGGGGTACGTGTGGTACGGACCGTACCCACGCTCTGAGGGCGTGGGTACGGCGCGTACCCCTACATCACCACTACAATGGTGGTACGGGCCATACCCACGCTCTGAGCGCGTGGGTACGGCCCGTACCACCATTGTAGTGGTGATGTAGGGGTACGGGCCGTACCCACGCCCTCAGAGCGTGGGTATGGCCCGTACCACCATTGTAGTGGTGATGTAGGGGTACACGTGGTACGGGCCGTACCCACGCTCTGAGGGCGTGGGTACCGTCCGTACCACCATTGTAGTGGTGATGTAGGGGTACTCATGGTACGGACCGTACCCAACCTATGGATGCGGGGGTACGGACCACATTATCCGTACCCCTAGGGCACCAGTACATTTGTGATACAAGGTGTACACATGCCACGAATGTTGGCTTAGGGCCTGGTGCAGCATATAACCAGTATATTGGGGTGTTCATGGCCAGGACAGCAGTGTACTGCACCAAGGGTGCGGGTGGGTGGGTGGGTGTCTGTCTAGGATTCCCAGCAGTGGACAAAGAATTGTGAGGTGTGGGTGCAGAGTAATACCAGCGGTGGACAGAGACATGTGAGGGGTGGGTGTAGAGGAATACCAGCAGTGGACAGAGACATGTGAGGGGTGGGTGCAGAGGAATACCAGCAGTGGACAGACACATGGGGGTGGGTGCCTATCACTCCCAGCAGTGGACAGAGACATGTGAGGGGTGGGTGCCTATCACTCCCAGTAGTGGACAGAGACATGTGAGGGGTGGGTGCCTATCACTCCCAGCAGTGGACAGAGCTATGGGGGTGGGTGCCTATCACTCCCAGCAGTGGACAGAGACATGTGAAGGGTGGGTGCAGAGGACTCCCAGCAGTGGACAGAGACATGGGGGTGGGTGCCTATCACTCCCTGCAGTGGACAGAGACATGTGAGGGGTGGGTGCCTATCACTCCCAGCAGTGGGCAGAGACATGTGAGGGGTGGGTGCCTATCACTCCCTGCAGTGGACAGAGACATGGGGGTGGGTGCCTATCACTCCCAGCAGTGGACAGAGACATGTGAGGGGTGGGTGCAGAGGACTCCCAGCAGTGGACAGAGACATGGGGGTGGGTGCCTATCACTCCCAGCAGTGGACAGAGAAATGTGAGGGGTGGGTGCAGAGGACTCCCAGCAGTGGACAGAGACATGTGAGGGGTGGGTGCCTATCACTGCAAGCAGTGGACAGAGACATGTGAGGGGTGGGTGCAGAGGAATACCAGCAGTGGACAGAGACATGGGGGTGGGTGCCTATCACTCCCAGCAGTGGACAGACACATGTGAGGGGTGGGTGCCTATCACTCCCAGCAGTGGACAGAGACATGTGAGGGGTGGGTGACTATCACTCCCAGCAGTGGACAGAGACATGTGAGGGGTGGGTGCAGAGGACTCCCAGCAGTGGACAGAGACATGGGGGTGGGTGCCTATCACTCCCAGCAGTGGACAGAGACATATGAGGGGTGGGTGCAGAGGACTCCCAGCAGTGGACAGAGACATGTGAGGGGTGGGTGCCTATCACTGCAAGCAGTGGACAGAGACATGTGAGGGGTGGGTACAGAGGACTCCCAGCAGTGGACAAAGACATGGGGGTGGGTGCCTATCACTCCCAGCAGTGGACAGAGACATGTGAGAGGTGGGTGCCTATCACTCCCAGCAGTGGACAGAGACATGTGAGGGGTGGGTGCCTATCACTCCCAGCAGTGGACAGAGACATGGGTGTGGGTGCCTATCACTCCCAGCAGTGGAAAGAGACATGTGAGGGGTGGGTACAGAGGACTCCCAGCAGTGGACAGAGACATGGGGGTGGGTGCCTATCACTCCCAGCAGTGGACAGACACATGTGATGGGTGGGTGCCTATCACTCCCAGCAGTGGACAGAGACATGTGAGGGGTGGGTACAGAGGACTCCCAGCAGTGGACAGAGACATGGGGGTGGGTGCCTATCACTCCCAGCAGTGAACAGAGACATGTGAGGGGTGGGTGCCTATCACTCCCAGCAGTGGGCAGACACATGTGAGGGGTGGGTGCCTATCACTCCCAGCAGTGGACAGAGACATGTGAGGGGTGGGTGACTATCACTCCCAGCAGTGGACAGAGACATGTGAGGGATGGGTGCCTATCACTACCAGCAGTGGACAGAGACATGGGGGTCAGTGCCTATCACTCCCAGCAGTGGACAGAGACATGTGAGGGGTGGGTGCAGAGGACTCCCAGCAGTGGACAGAGACATGGGGGTGGGTGCCTATCACTCCCAGCAGTGGACAGAGACATATGAGGGGTGGGTGCAGAGGACTCCCAGCAGTGGACAGAGACATGTGAGGGGTGGGTGCCTATCACTGCAAGCAGTAGACAGAGACATGTGAGGGGTGGGTACAGAGGACTCCCAGCAGTGGACAAAGACATGGGGGTGGGTGCCTATCACTCCCAGCAGTGGACAGAGACATGTGAGAGGTGGGTGCCTATCACTCCCAGCAGTGGACAGAGACATGTGAGGGGTGGGTGCCTATCACTCCCAGCAGTGGACAGAGACATGGGTGTGGGTACCTATCACTCCCAGCAGTGGACAGAGACATGTGAGGGGTGGGTACAGAGGACTCCCAGCAGTGGACAGAGACATGGGGGTGGGTGCCTATCACTCCCAGCAGTGGACAGACACATGTGATGGGTGGGTGCCTATCACTCCCAGCAGTGGACAGAGACATGTGAGGGGTGGGTGCAGAGGACTCCCAGCAGTGGACAGAGACATGGGGGTGGGTGCCTATCACTCCCAGCAGTGAACAGAGACATGTGAGGGGTGGGTGCCTATCACTCCCAGCAGTGGACAGAGATATGTGAGGGGTGGGTGCAGAGGACTCCCAGCAGTGGGCAGAGACATGTGAGGGGTGGGTGCCTATCACTCCCAGCAGTGGACAGAGACATGGGGGTGTGTACATCATTAGCAGATGACCACAACTCCATGGGTGTATGTACGCATCCCTAATTTTCGACTATGTTCATGGTGCCATAACAACACATCACTGACAGCAGTGTCCCACTCCCATGAGGATGGATGTCTTTCCCCCACTGCATGACACACCACATGTGGGTGTGAGGACAAATGACACATGCATACCCACCCCTGGCGGATGCAGCACAATACACACACAGAGATCATGCCACAAGACTGTATAGTCATGTCAATGCCTACTAAACTAAGAGAGCCAAAGGGAACACACACTGTCACGCACATCCCAGGACTGATAGGAATGTACAGGTGCTGGGAAAGCCACCAAGATGTTTTCTCTCATGGAAGGAATAGGGTAGAGTTCCCACAGATACAATGCCCACAATTGTGAGTCAGGTGCCCAAATACCCTGCAGAACAAGTACCATATGTGTGCTTGGCTGGGATTACACACATGCATAATGCGGAAAAGGGACAATTTCTCCATGAAGGCATGGCAACATACTCAATACACAAGTACAGTGACTAGCAAGGATGGCACAGACGATGCAGCCGGAGACATTGCTGAGCAGGCATGGCCATAGTTGAAGGGATCCGTCACCAACAAAGGAAATGTAGACACAGGTCAGCACAACAATTGTGCAACTCCCTGCAGGGAAGATGTCAGGTGCCACAGAGGAAGGAACACTCCTTTGGACAATGTCTCCAAACACAAATAGCACACACGACCAAAGATTCTTTGCAGAGACCTTGTGATGGCACGCAGATACCATGGTCCACCCCATGAGCATCAGACTACAACATTTCCCTGAAACATAACACATTTCCACAAACCCAACTCCTGGAGCATCAGCACCAACATCAATACCTGAAATGCAATAGTGTTCAAAATCAAAAGAAAATGCTTTATTCAGCATTAAATGAAAAATAATTAAAGGACACTATTTACAAAGGCCAATGGCCAGTCCAGATCAGAAGTCCTTGGGAGGGACACATGGCCACGCGTGTCCCCTAGCTTGCCTGCACATTAGAACCCTCAGGTTCGTCGACTGGGGGGGGGCATCATGTGGGGAAGGACCAGGCACTGCAGGGACAGGAGGTGTAAGGGTAGGTGTGGTGGGTGCAGGGCTGGACGCCTCCACCACAGGGGGTGGGGCAGCGCCAAAGGTGGAGGTGAGCTCGGCGCTCCACACTTCTGCCAGGGCGTCCAGAGTATCCCCTGCACCCGAAGAAACCACAGGCACAAAGGAGAGGGGGGTCGGAGGGATGGGGTGCAGCGCTACTGGGGGAGGGGGTGGACAGGGGGGGACTCAACTCCCCTACCCGTGGATTGCCTTGCCCGTTTGCGGGCTGGTGAGCCAGTGGGGCTGAGGCCCAGCACAGCCAAGTAGCTCTCTTTGTCAGACTGTGTGGTAGGGGAGCCGAGGGGAGTGCCTTTGGAGGGACTGGGTAGTGAGGCATGCGGACTCAGACTGTGGCTGCGTGTCTGCCTGTGTGCCCCAGACCCAGTGGGTGTGCCTTTATCCCCCTGAGTGTGCGTGCCAGGAGGTGTGCGCCTGCCCTTACGTGTTTGTGTGCTGCCTGTGTCAGACATCGCTGCTGACATGCCCTCCATGAACGACACCATCTGTGTCAGCAGTGTGGTGTGGCCATGGAGGACATTCAGCATCGATCTCTGGCCAACCTGCAACTGCTGCTGAATGTCCATAGACTCTGCAGTGAGGGCAGCAGGGGGGACAGGGGCAGGGGGTGCGGTGCCTGGCACAAAGGAGACATGGTGGTGCCCTGCACGGACAGAAGGGACCGGAGCAACTGGGCGGCGGTGATGGGAATGGAGGGGCGGTGACAGATGTTGTGCTGCTGCCAGGTGTTGTAGCAGCCTCCGCCCCCTCGAGGAGTTCAGCCTCGGACACGTCAGCGTCGTGGTCAGTGTTACCACCAGACAGGTCTTCCGCCTGACTCCCCTCGCCCTCCGTGCCACTTGCTCCCACAGACTTGCCAGCAGTGGTGGCACTGGTGCTGGATCCCTCCTCCAGGTCCGTGCGTGTGTCTCCCTCGGTGTCCTCCGATGATGCTGTGGGCAAGGGGAAGATACAGAAAATAATCAGTCACCTCCTACAGACCCTATTTTAACTGCATCTGGCGAACCACCTAGTGCGCGTTACCTGCACTGGTCTGTGCATTACAGATATAGATATTTTGCGTGTTTGCGCTCTAATTTTTAATTATTCCCTGTTTTGCCTATTTGTGTTTGTCTTTATGTTCTTAGCCCCTGGTTTTATTGTAGGCCCCCCACACGCACTATAAATTGGACACTCACCGCATTTTGCGGGCCCTCGTCCCTAGAGATCTGTTTGGCGGCCATCTTGGGTGAGTGGCACACCTGACGGCGCCAATTCGTATTACGGTCCTGACGTCACTCGGACGCTCGACCTCGACCTCTGTTTAAGGGAACTAATCTGGTGCTCGGTCTCCTACAGACCCTATTTTAACTGCATCTGGCGAACCACCTAGTGCGCGTTACCTGCACTGGTCTGTGCATTACAGATATAGATATTTCGCGTGTTTGCGCTCTAATTTTTAATTATTCCCTGTTTTGCCTATTTGTGTTTGTCTTTATGTTCTTAGCCCCTGGTTTTATTGTAGGCCCCCCACACGCACTATAAATTGGACACTCACCGCATTTTGCGGGCCCTCGTCCCCAGAGATCTGTTTGGCGGCCATCTTGGGTGAGTGGCACACCTGACGGCGCCAATTCGTATTACGGTCCTGACGTCACTCGGACGCTCGACCTCGACCTCTATTTAAGGGAACTAATCTGGTGCTCGGTCTCCTACAGACCCTATTTTAACTGCATCTGGCGAACCACCTAGTGCGCGTTACCTGCACTGGTCTGTGCATTACAGATATAGATATTTCGCGTGCTTGCACTCTAATTTTTAATTATTCCCTGTTTTGCCTATTTGTGTTTGTCTTTATGTTCTTAGCCCCTGGTTTTATTGTAGGCCCCCCACACGCACTATAAATTGGACACTCACCGCATTTTGCGGGCCCTCGTCCCCAGAGATCTGTTTGGCGGCCATCTTGGGTGAGTGGCGCACCTGACGGCGCCAATTCGTATTACGGTCCTGACGTCACTCGGACGCTCGACCTCGACCTCTATTTAAGGGAACTAATCTGGTGCTCGGTCTCCTACAGACCCTATTTTAACTGCATCTGGCGAACCACCTAGTGCGCGTTACCTGCACTGGTCTGTGCATTACAGATATAGATATTTCGCGTGTTTGCGCTCTAATTTTTAATTATTCCCTGTTTTGCCTATTTGTGTTTGTCTTTATGTTCTTAGCCCCTGGTTTTATTGTAGGCCCCCCACACGCACTATAAATTGGACACTCACCGCATTTTGCGGGCCCTCGTCCCCAGAGATCTGTTTGGCGGCCATCTTGGGTGAGTGGCACACCTGACGGCGCCAATTCGTATTACGGTCCTGACGTCACTCGGACGCTCGACCTCTATTTAAGGGGTTACTCCCCGCGCAGCGGATACGCGCTGTGGATCGCCGGACTTCCGCCGGAGTTTCCGCCTGAGTTTAGCCCGTCTGCGCCCGTCAGCGTCCCGGAGGCGTTCGGCGTGGCAGGTAATTCTGGCCATTATGTTTTCCTATTCTGCTCAGGACCTTTACTCTATGCGCGACGGGGACGCGTCCTGTCGCTTAGTCTTTCCTGGCCGATATAGGGGTAAACATAAATGCCCTGGCTGTAAATGGCATCCTATCCGCAATCTCCCTTCCCCCGCTCTACTAAGGATTTTAGCATTAAACATCAGTGTCTACTCCTTAATACGAGGTCGTTGCATCGACACACTCAAGAGATTTATGATCTCCTCTCGACGACCAGTCCTACCTGTCTGATGCTCACTGAGACATGGCTCAATGAATCCTCCCACCCGGACATCGCGTTAGCCATTCCCTCAGACTATATCATCCATCGACAAGATAGAGACAAGGGTAGGGGGGGAGGAGTTGCCTTGGTTGTTAAAAAATCTCTTCCGTGTATGGTCACGCGCCCAAATGCCATCGTAGGTGCCGACTCTCTTGCCTTTACCATCTCTTTTTCACCTCAGCAAGCGCTGAAGGGTCTTGTTGTCTACAGACCCCCGGGCCCGGTGGGATCCTTTTTTGACGATCTCCAGCAGGTTATGTCGGTCCTTGTTTTAAGATCGGAGCGCTGTATATTGGCTGGTGATTTTAACTTTCATATGGATGATTATCAAGACCAGGATGCTATTAAGCTGCTAGACATTACATCTACTCTGGGTCTTTCCCCCTATATTTTTGGCCCGACTCATGATAAAGGCCATACACTTGACCAAGTTTTTTCCACCTTACCTATCATGGCTGTAACACTTCTGCCAGTTTTATGGTCTGATCATTGTCTTGTTCATTTTGAAATACCATCTATTATGAACTCTACGGCCAGTGCTACGAGACAGCAGGGTAGCAGCTATAGGGCACTCCATCGGGTGACTCCGGAACTGCTAGCGCAGGCTCAGGTGAATCACCCCATGCCACATACGGGTGACCTGGAGAAAGACCTGGAGAGCCTGCAATCCTGGCTTCTTGCTAGATTAAATGAGCTCGCCCCACTACAGACACCTAGGTCTGCCGTCCAACGGGTCTCGGCCCCTTGGTTTACGGAGGAATTGGCCCATCATCGTAGGCAGTGCAAAGTCGCTGAGCGGGCCTGGAGAGCCCAATACGAACCGGAGGCCAAACAACTCTATAAAACCATGATGAAAGCATATCATGATTTAATACTTCAGGGCAAGAAACGCTATTTTGCCAAAAGGATTGAAGATGCGGCAAACTCCTGTAAGGAGATTTTCTCAATTGTGAGAGAATTCACTAGCCCGCGGTCAATCTCAGCGCAGGGCGCTCCGGTGGAGACCTGGGCCAACACTATTGCTAATTTTTTCACCGCTAAAATCAGGCAAATTCAGGATTCTTTTCCTCGGAGACCTATAGTTGACTTGTCAACTTTGTCGATCGAGACAACTCCTCCGTTGCCTCCTGGCCCAGCTCTGCTACACTTCCCACCCCTTTTGGCTGACGCGTCCTTAGCCTTGATGAGGAACCTCAAATCGGGCTCACCGCTAGATCCCTGTCCAGCTAAATTTCTAGCGGGAATGGCAGATATAGTTAATCCTATAGCTAATCCCATTCTTAAT
Source organism: Triturus cristatus (assembly GCF_964204655.1). Taxonomy (NCBI): domain Eukaryota; kingdom Metazoa; phylum Chordata; class Amphibia; order Caudata; family Salamandridae; genus Triturus; species Triturus cristatus. Next base: position 382,789,646 of record NC_140579.1, on the reverse strand, counting down.
CTTTCCCTGAGTCAGGGATCTTTGCCCCAGTCCTGGAAACAGGCCATGGTCATCCCTCTTATTAAAAAGCCGAATCTTGACCCAGAAGTGCCTTCCAACTATAGGCCTATCTCGCTCCTCCCAGCACTTACCAAGATCCTGGAGAAACACGTTCATAGCGTGCTTTCTAACTTCCTGGAGTCGAATGAGATACTTCATGAATCCCAATCGGGCTTCCGCTCCAACCTGAGCACTGAGACGGTGCTCCTGGAAGTTTCCGAGATCGTGAAGGAGGTGCTGGATACCGGAGGCAGGGTGATGTTAGTTATGCTAGACCTGTCGGCGGTGTTTGACACCGTCCCCCATGAGGATCTCCTCATTAGACTACACGACATCGGACTGGGGGGGACGGTGCTCAATTGGTTTTGTTCCTTTCTAGCCAACCGCCGGCAGACGGTCTGGGTCCCACCTGGATCTGCCGAAATGCCGCCATTGGGAGTCGGAGTGCCTCAGGGCTCCGTACTGAGCCCCACTCTATTTAACATCCTTATGACCCCTCTGGCGACACTGGCAGAGTCCTATGGGGCCCGGATCGTCTCTTATGCTGACGACACCCAGCTTCTGTTCACCTGCCGTAAGAGCGAAGAGTTCGATGCAGGAAGGATCCGCGAGTGCCTTGGGGCTGTTTTTAATTGGTTTCAACTTTGCAGCCTCAAGTGCAACTCGGACAAATCCGAAATACTATTCTTCGGGTGCCCTTCGGAACCAGATTGGCATGGATGGTGGCCTGCTGACATGTTCCCTCCAAGTCAATCATCTAAGTGGGCTAAGAACCTGGGAGTAAAAATTGATAATGAGCTTTCGCTAAAATCCCAGGTTTCCACTCTGACGGGAACATGTTTCGGGATCCTTAGAATGTTGCGTAAATTCCTTCCCCTTCTTACTGAGGAACATCGGAGGATAACTGTCCAGGCACTTATAGGATCCAGATTGGACTACGCAAATGTGCTATATCTGGGTCTGCCAGAATATCTCCTTCAGCGTCTGCAGGTGACCCAGAACGCTGCTGCTCGAGCGATCTTTGGTTTGCATCGTCGTACTAGTGCCTCTAATCTTCTTCTTGCCCTCCATTGGCTTCCTGTAAGGAAGAGGATACTGTTCAAGGCCATGACCCTAGCCCATAAGGCCCTGCATGGTAATGGTGCAAAATATCTCCAGAAGAGGCTGGAATTCTACCGACCTACACGATCCCTTAGGTCGGAAACATTAGCTCTGGCTCGGGTACCACGCATCAAAAGGGCTCGCCTTGGTGGCCGGTCCTTCAGATTTCTTGCCCCTCAGCTATGGAATTCTCTACCGGTGCCCTTGAGGGCTACGTCGAACTTGCTTGCCTTTAGGAAAGACCTGAAAACTTGGTTGTTCTCTGGTTAGTCTGCTTTCTCTTGTAGACTCCTGTCTTTTTACTGTTATGTTCTTCCAGCTCTCTCTTTAGGTCTGGAGTACAAAGCGCCGGGACACTCCTTTGGAGTAGCCGTTGCGCTATATAAGTCCCATGTTAACATAACATAACACCTGTATAAATCTGATACCTGAGTCCAAACTAAATATGTCACAGTGCATATCAGGAAATGCTTCATGAGTAACATCTAGAATACTCCGCACATATGTAAGCCCTGCACTCCCCAGTTGGTTGACCCACCATGCCACTTGGAAACAAGGAAAATTAGGACACAACAGCAAATAACTTGATATCGAATTAAACTGAGAAGCTAGTGTCTGGGAACAGTTGAGCACAGCAAGACTATGAAGGCATGCCACCTCTTGTTCACTGTGAACGAAACAGTATTGGTGCACCCAAGGCCAAATAACAGACCTCAATGCTGAAGGTGTCCCCACACTCAGAGACCTGTGAGTACTTTGGAAACCCAAACGAAATACATTGTGATCCCTTGGGAATAACAACACTTTACACAATCTCCATGTTTAGAATGTGTGAATGTGCCACTTTGTGAACAGAACACACATGTGCCAGTATAAAAGACATCACACAATGAGGTGCACACAAAACTACATTAACACAGTCATTGTATGAGCTGCCAGCCTTATTCAAATAAGCCACTGTTAGGAAGAAATGGGGTTTCAGTAAGTACATATACATGGCACCACGGCGGTCTGGATGACTTGACACTCGTAAGTTGGTATCAGCAACAACCAAGGACTTACCCAAATGCAACCACACTGTGAGAACATGTATATGTATAATCTGAAAACAAGTGTTATTCGAACTGTGCCTTCCTTTAAAATGTGCCAGCGTGTCCCCGGAAAGTGTAAAGGTGGTTTCTTGTGCACTTCCTTGGGAGACATCTGTCATGCAGGCACATTATTGTCCTTCACAACAAAACATCGAAGTCAAGCATTGAAAAAATTGAGACATGTTGACAAGTGTAGTGAGTGCCAAGGTACAAGACTTCTTGACTAACAACTTGAATCATGCCACCTGTCACATGGCCATCTGTACCATGATGACACAGTTGGCAACACATCTGACCCACTGCCTGTCATGTGGAGTGGCACACATGTCCAAACACAGGACAATGCATAGGCTAATGGGCCTGCAATTGTGTCGGAATAAGGAGCACCTGCACTGAGGAGACACCCTCATGGGAACCAAGAATGTTCACACAGATATCAGCACACAAAGACCAAAGTACGTAGCATCTGGACCACACACTGGTGCCAAAAATGGATGAGCAGGAACCATGTATTTTAACTTTTGACACATGCTGCAAAGCACAAACATTAAACCCTGCACAACATGACTGGGTCACTGCATGTTGAGTGTCTGTCCAGACAATTATCACACACAGGTCAGACCTGGCAAGGAGACATAAGGTTTGGACATGTAGGCCTTGCCCGCACAAACGCCCCATACCTGAGACAATGTGATTCAGACAGATCAAGAAGTTACATCTCTTAATCTGGGTTTACTAAAATGTGCATCAAGATCTCCTAAATGTACTCCACATCACCTTGTGAGGCTGCCAACACATATTTGTGACAAACAACCATCAACAGATAGTTGTACATAGACACACAGGCACTGCCCAGTGTGAGGATGCACAAGCCAAATGGGGTCACCCTGTACAGTGGACACATGTAGCACACTTTACATAAATACAAATGAGGCCAGGGAACAATGCCACAGAGGCCAACCTATGCTGAACACACAGAGAATGGGCACAGTGTTGGATGACACACATGATTCCGAGGCAAGGGTATCTCAGGGGACTGTAGTGGGCACACTGCTCCATGGTCCTGGAATGATCTGACTGTAACATGAGCAACCGTCCCGGCATTATGCATATCTCCCACTCATGTAATCGCGAAACAAATTTAGGAGCAATGTTCAAAACACAGAGACCTACAAAGTGGACAAAATAATTAGATAAGTGCTAGTAGATACAAAGTAACAGGGTATACTTTATTTATATTTCTTTATATGGTGATTACAAAGAAGATTACATATCATGTTCGTATATTTTTTGGAATCAAGGGAGACAAAAATTATAAATAAAACATGTGTCTCATACACTGTTGTATACAATTCATTTATGTCCAGAAAATATATTCGAAATCAGGCATGATAAATGAGCTCAGATATGTATCTGTAATAAATTGATACAAAAACACAGGTTTCAATTGTAAATAGTCATGGCTTGGTCGGTGTTAGATCCTACGCGCGTTTCGGCTAGAAGCCTTCATCAGGATGCCATGTAACTGTGGTTTCGTAATCCTCGATGAGATCGCGTTGTCCCCAAAGAAGAGGGGTGTGTGGATGCATACGAATCAGTCTGGAAGTGTAGGTCCAAAATGGGTTAAGGTGGAAATCTTAATAATAATAATAATAATTTTTGTCTCCCTTGATTCCAAAAAATATACGAACATGATATGTAATCTTCTTTGTAATCACCATATAAAGAAATATAAATAAAGTATACCCTGTTACTTTGTATTTACTAGCACTTATCTAATTATTTTGTCCACTTTGTAGGTCTCTGTGTTTTGAACATTGCTCCTAAATTTGTTTCGCGATTATATGTTATAAGCACCCTGATTTAGGAACTTATCTCAGGGGCACCCCTATTTTTCCACTCATTATCTCCCACTCATGCACATCATGTCTGAGGCCACAACATCGGTCATGCATGCTGCAAGTCTGTTAATTTGAATCCTCACACTCCTATGTTGAGTCTCAGCATAAGTGCCAACAAATATGGACCCCCAAATGACTGAACAGGACAGGGCACAGGCAAGGTACCAACACATGTCACAGACCACCCCCACACATGATGCAGAAAGCAATGTGCACGAGGATTAACTGGCAGCCTAGATTACCATGTGCAATAGTGTTTACACACAGACCTGGGAACACATGTCAAGGAGGGGAAGAGAGGAAGAACAGCACCGGTTGACTTGGGGGAAAAGGATATGCACTGCACATATAAACCCTGGCAGTGTATCCAGGCGACTGAGCACTTCCAAACGCTGGTGACACACAATACACACACATGTACCTACCCCCTTCCTGCTGCTGCATCTCCTGTAACCGCCTATCCATGTCAGGGAAGATCACCGCCAGGACACGCTTCATCTGGTGGGTCAGGCGTCGGCGCCCGCCATGGGGGCGTGGAGGTGAGTCCATCAGCAGGACCCGGGCGATCCTCCGGACCCACCACCGGATGTCCTGCCACCGTTTTCTCACTTGTGCTAGGTGCCGACTGCGACCCTCCACCAATCTCACGGCCCTGACGGCCTGCTTCCAGATCTCCCCCTTGGCGTAGGCAGTTACCTGTGAGGATGACAAAGTGAGACAACATCACTACACCTGCTCCATGTCAGAGAGACACACATTTGAACATCTTTGAAATGTTGAACAGGGCATAGGATGCTGCTATGGAATTGCATCTTAGTCATATGGACATTGGCCTCTGTGGAAGCCCCAATGCACTACATGGCATGTAAAGTACACAGGTGGCATGAGGGGTGCAACACACTCCATGAACATGGCACACACTGTGCATCACAAGAGACACCAGGCTGATGGACAGCACCTCCAAGCAGTTGCATGCCCCAGGCCACTGACACAACCTCAGCAGAGTACGCAGACACACACAGGCACAGATCAATCACATGCCATTGGCAACAGTGGATACAAACCTCACTCTGCACATGTGCCACTCGCCTGTGGGGGGTGACAGGTGTGGGGCTAGCTCAGCAAGTCAGACACACAGCACGGCTTACTTCTCACATCAGATGGGTAGAGCTGTTGCCTCCTCCATGCAGCTGTGGTGCAACACTTCACATAGACACTCACCAACATGACAAGGAACATTCACAGACATTAACATGGTACCAGCAGAAGCACAGACAGCAGCAGTGGTGTTGACTGAAAGGTTGTGCAGGCAAGTGCCCTCTCATGGGTTCTGCCTGACTTATATCTGCCTTGCTGGGGTCTTTCATTTACAGGAGTACAGAGTGATTGGTCAGACTCATTTGCATCCTACGTTTCCTCCAATCCCTTTAAACATACACCAGCATTTGCATGGTTCAAATTAGCAGCATCATGTCAAGTCAACAACCACTTTGCAACAATCTATTTTGTGGCCAACTGACTTTTCAAGGCCACTTGATGGAAAAATTTGAACAGAAAACTCAGTATTCATGACAACCAGCATGCATTTATGGCCTAAAACTTGTCCCTTATGTGTCCCCTATGTAGTTTTCAAATCCCCACACAGGTACGGTTTGTTTCACACGTACGCGTAGGCACTGGGAGTACACGTACGTGTACTGAGGTAGTACATGTATGTGTACTACCAGTGCCTACACGTACGTGTACACGTACGTGTAGGCACTGGTAGTACACGTACGTGTACTACCTCAGTACACGTACGTGTACTCCCAGTGCCTATGCGTACGTGTACTGAGGTAGTACACGTACGTGTACTACCAGTGTCTACACGTACGTGTACACGTACGTGTAGCGAACAAAAGAACGAGAAACATCAAAGATTTTCTAGTGCACACAAGACCAACTCCAAATTCAGCAAGAGAGACAATCACTGCAGCATGGAATCTAGAACCAATCACAGGACACTATCCCTGCGGTACATGCTCAGTGTGCAATTTAACACGTACTGAGGTAGTACACGTACGTGTATGCACTAGTTGTACACGTACGTGTACTAAGGCAGTACATGTACGTGTGTTTGTCCCGTAACACGCGTGCTCCTACAGCAACACTACTATAGTGATACGGACCGTACACACGCCCTCAGAGCGTGTGTACGGTGCGTTTCACATGCTTACACTGGTGATAGGGGGCGCACACGAAATCCATGGAGGTCTCAGACTCGCACAAGGCTGTACATCAAGTCATTGTCATTTATGTCCTTCATGTGCAGGGCCTAGGTGTGTCAGGCAGTGATATTGCACATGTCTCCTCATGTTTGAGCACAATAGATGTGTGATGACCTGTGTACACATGTAATGTGTGATGTGGCACTATGTGGCACACTTTCCCTTCACACTTTGCACATGTGTGCATGTAGTCCAAACGTGTCAAGCACAGCATCACTGGTATGGAACAGTCACCAACACCCGCAACTGTCGCCTGATGCCAGGGACAGGGACACTAATAACTGACATAGAACGACCAGCGTGCCACGATGTAACTATGTCATGTGTGTGTCATGTGTTCTCATGAGCTGGCAGTTGGTGTCCCGTCAACTGCATCTGCTGTTGCTGCATCCAACATGTGACGGTGTGTAGATGGGCATGGCACACATTTACACACAATATAATCAATGGGGGATGGAAGGAGAAGCTGTGGTCCATTCGGCTTCCTTTTATTAATGCAAAGAATCAATGAAGAGTGGACCACTTGTCCTGTGTAGCCAGGGTCTTTCTGCTCTTGGTTCCGTCATAAAAGAACCCTCATAACTGTACACAGGTGCGAAGGCGGTATATACTGGGTCACCGCTTGTGTGTACTAGTGCAGCATCATCATAGGGTCTTTTTTGGTATGTATGCTGACCTCCGCCGGGAGGAAGACCAACTGGTTGTACAGTAGCGTCCAGACATAAATATGAGGGAGGGTGTAGGAAGTGCTCAGGTCAAGTGAGGTTAAAATTCTCTTAATCGTTTTTTCTGATGACACTTTATTAGAAAGAATGTTGATAAGAGAAAAATAAAATGTTGGAGTGCGGATGAAGACCGAGTTACTGGTCTACCGTACTATCAGATGTCGAGGGTCAACATGTTTCAGAATACTGTAATAGTCTAAAGGCTTTCGTCAGGACCGATCTAAAGGAAGGCGCGTTGTGGTTCCTTGTATAGTGAAAATTATCCACTAATCATGTTTATGGGGTCAGATCCGTGGTATCTGTACCTGATTGGAATAGAAAAAACAATAGCATTTGGGTATTCCTGGTGACATAAATGATAATGATTCTATGTCTTTAGTGGTTCACTTGGGGAGCTACTGTTATGTTCAAAGGAGTGAGGTTAGTGGCTTAGTGAACTATTGGTTTGTCAATTCCGGGCAAATGGCGCGAAAAAGAGGGGCTATGTGAAGATAGAGGGACTTTATAGTGACAGAGAAATTTTGTCTCATGTGAAAAAATCGCCCTGTAGTAGTGTGTTGCCACAGATTAGGACGTTCCTGTGACCACTGTTAGGTGAAATTAGTAGAAGGTGTAGTTACATGGTCGCATCTACTTCAAGCATGCTTACATCAACGTTGTGCGTTTATGGTGCACTGAGTGAGAGATTACTTAAGACCGCGAGCAAATAAGTCGGTTGTGGCCCTATACTGCTTGTGTCTCTACAAAAGTAAAGTACAGACGGTGATCCAATAGCCAAAAGTCTCCATGCGGTGTTTATCAAGGGGTCGCCTTTCTTAAGAAATTTCACGTTTCATAACAGGGTCATACATCACAAGATAGCTAATAATACAACTTTACCTAATGAAAGTGTGTTTTGTGCTTTCTGGAGGTACCCGAAGGCACATAAGGAACTGTATTCTAAAGTAATGAGAAGGAAGAGGTAAAAAAGGATTAGAGGCATCTTACTTCTGTGTAGCGCGTTGTCCCACTTGCGGCGGCCATTAGTGCTTACCGGTTCCGTCAAGTCGTTGACTTGTTCTGGCTCTGTTCGCGGTACCCCCGATGACGCAGGACCGTTCGGTATTCCGATTTACATAGGGAATAGTCATGAAGATAGAAAAAAGACTTGTTGAGTGCCCACGTTTGGCAGTGATGGTTAGCATAAACAGGAGATAGAGATACAGGCAATAGCGTCATCTTGTGCATTTTTTATAATGTGGATAACGTGGGACATATTTTGATCAGTAGTCTGCAACTTATTCTTGATACCTTTGGTTAGAATTAACCAAGGATATTGATCTCATATGTTTGATATGTCGACACAAGGTTTCAGGACCTCAGTCTTTTTTTCGGGGTGGTCATGTTCAGAGAGTCACATTATGCCAGTGTATGCCAGGGAATATTGTCGTTCAGACCTCGTTTGTCTGTCCCTAAGCGATAAATCCAACGTTGTTCTTTTTCGAACAGGACATGTTCGGCGTTGTTACTTACAGATCGTAAACTTTCCAAAATTACCCATTTGAGATCGCTGATGCTGTGATTGCTCTCTATGTAGTGTCTGCTCATTTTGGTGGTCAGTCTTTTGCAATTCACGTTGCTCTTATGTTCAGTGATCCGTTGTTTTATCTTACGACATGTCATCCCAATGTACCTAAGGTCGCAGGGGCAGGTAATCATATAGATTAAATGCTTAGTGTTACAATTTGTGTGTTGACGTAGCGTCCAAGTTAGGTTGGGGAGAGGTTGGATGGTTTTAGTGATTTTTGTTAAATTGCACACTGAGCATGTACCGCAGGGATAGTGTCCTGTGATTGGTTCTAGATTCCATGCTGCAGTGATCGTCTCTCTTGCTGTATTTGGAGTTGGTCGTGTGTGCACTAGAAAATCTTTGATGTTTCTCGTTCTTTTGTTCGCAAATCTGGGTTTAGGCCATTGTAATGTATCTGAGGTTAGAATCCTCCAATTCCTGTTGACGATTTTTTTCACTGTGTTCGTTATCGTGTTATAAGTAGTGACACAGGTCAGGAGGTCTTCTGGTTCTTCTCGTGTGATCATTTGTAGAAGGTTTTCTCTTGGCTGGTTGCGAGCTCTTTTTTGGCATTTGTTGATTGTTTTTATTGGGTAGTCTCTTCTTACAAGTTTGTCCCCCAGTTCTTTTGCTTGTGTCTTGTAATCTCTGAGATTACTGCAATTTCTCTTCAGTCTGAGAAATTGGCTGTACGGTAAATTGTCTAAGGGAACGGGGATGAAAGCTTTGGTAGGATAGTAAACTATTCTTTGCTGTGGGTTTGTAGTAAGTTTTTGTATGTAGGCTGCTGTTCTCCGAGTAGACAGTGATGTCGAGGAAGTCAAGTTGTTTCCTGTCCGATATACATGTAAATTTCAGGCATTCGTCTCTGGAGTTGATCCAGCCTAGGAATTCTTGTAAGGTTTCCTCAGTGTCTTCCCAGATCATGATGACATCATCTATGTAGCGTTTCCAGAATCTCACCTGTGTGAGATAAGGATTGATGGGGTTCTGTATGTATTGTTCTTCAAAATCACTCACATACAGTCCCGCCACACTAGGAGCAAATGTGCTTCCCATAGATGTACCGTGGCGTTGTTTGAAAAGAGTGCCATTGTACTCAAAATAGTTTTCTGTGAGGGCTAGCCTGCAGCATTCTAATACGAAGTGTCTTGGTGTAGTGTAATTCCAGGTTTCTGAGAATAAAATGTTTTCTAGGGTGTTAAGTGTCTTCTGTTGCGGGAGGCTGGTGTAAAGACTTTCTACATCCAGTCCTACTAAATACATGGTGTTCTCATCGTAGGTTTGGTTGTCTAGTTGGTTCAAGAGGTCTCGAGTGTCTTTCAAATATGTCGCTGTATTTTGTACTAGGGGTTTGAGAAACTGATCTGCAAATTGCGATAGAGGTTCTAGAACCGAACCAATTCCTGAGACGATGGGTCGTCCTGGTGGTGGGACTCTGTTTTTATGAGTCTTGGGTAAAGAGTAGAAATATGGTACTTTGGGAGATTTTGTTCTGAGAAAGTCTGCCTCATGTTTGGATATCCATTGGTTTATTTGTGCTTCTTCTACCATCAAATTTATGGTTCCTTGTAACCTCTTATTTGGATCACTCACAATTTTCTCGTAGAATTTCTGGTCTGAAAGTAGGTCCAAACATTGTTTGTCGTATCCTTGTTTGTCAAGGAGGACAATGCCTCCTCCTTTGTCGGCTGGTTTGACAATTATATTTTCATTCCTGCTTAATTCTTCCATAGCTTGTTTCTCTCGTCTTGTGATGTTGATATAAGGTTTGCTAGACGAGGGTTTGATGTTGTCCACTTCTTTAAGGATGGCTTGTTCAAAGGCTAGTACTTCAACAGGGACCAAGTGATTAGGTGGACAGAAGGTTGATTTTGGTCTTAGGTTTGTATCACTTCTCGGGGTCTCACTCTCTTTGTTCCTAAAGAAAGCTTTGAGTTTGATTTTTCTGCAGAACTCTGACAGTTCGCATTTCACTTTGAAAATGTCTAGTGGAGGAGTGGGGACAAAACCGAGTCCTTTGTTAAGTATATTCTCTTGGTCTTCCGTGAGTGTCGTGTCTGTCAGGTTTATCACCAATGACTCGCATTGCTGGGGCCTGGTTGGTCTTTGGACATACTGCGGGTGTGCACTTGTCTCTCCTGTTTGCTCCAAGTTACTCCTTTTCTTCTCCCTTGTTGGGTGTGTTGGCCTCTCCCTAAAAAAGGAGGTGGTTGAGTGTTCATCAAGGGACCCATCGTCTGTGGTCCCTGAAAGTACGGGTTCATCCATCCTTGGAAATTAGGCATGTATGGTTGAAAAAGTTGCTGTGGTTGGTCATAGAAACGTGGCATGGGCCAGTTGTTCCCTCGTCGAAGTTGGTTCCGTCTATATTGTCCCCTTCCTCGTCTGGGATTGATGCCATCATCACTGCTCCAGTCAGAGTTGTTGCTGGATGTTTCTCCTGTGGAATCCTCATCATTTTGATCTGGTATGATGTAGTCCTCCCTTGCGTAGGGGTGCATCTTCTCAACTGAGAACTTCTTAAGATCCTTGCTCAGTTTTTGTATCTTGTTCTGGGTGATATATTCCTTGGTTTCGTTCATTTCCCTGTTTATCTCTTCCAGTCTTTTTTTGTAAACTGATATCTGGACTGTCGTTTTGAGTTTTGCTCATAAAAGAACGGAATGACGGAACCAAGAGCAGAAAGACCCTGGCTACACAGGACAAGTGGTCCACTCTTCATTGATTCTTTGCATTAATAAAAGGAAGCCGAATGGACCACAGCTTCTCCTTCCCTCCCCCATTGATTATATTGTAATTAAGCAGCGTGCAGCTGTGGGAAATTTCGAAACCAGAGTGACCACCAGAATTGTGGTAGAGTCCCTGGCTATTTTGTAACCACGACCTGTGGTTCTGACACTGAAGAGTGAGGTATTAATATTAATTCTGAATCTGTTAGAATTCTGGGAGAATGGCTGAGAATCAGGGATTGAGCTATTCTGAAGAAGAGGTGAATGCAATTCTCAGTGAGTCGTCTTTATTACAAGATAAAGATTTAGCACAGACACTAACACAGACTAATGAATGTGACGATCTGACCGAGATGAAGAAAGATCAAGTACGGACTGCCATACATGGCATAATTATGAAGGAGTATCTTCGCGCCAACGCTGCCCCCAAGGGATTATGGATACAGAATGCCCCACGAATCTTCCTCAAAGATATGATTTTCAGGAAAGACTGGTCTTCAATATCGTGGAAATGTACTAGAGACTACCTAGTGCTCATAATCAAAACAGCCACAAGATTGGTAGAGGCGCTGACAATTAAAATTCAAGTGAGCGCAGCAAAACTCAAAACGACAGTCCAGATATCAGTTTACAAAAAAAGACTGGAAGAGATAAACAGGGAAATGAACGAAACCAAGGAATATATCACCCAGAACAAGATACAAAAACTGAGCAAGGATCTTAAGAAGTTCTCAGTTGAGAAGATGCACCCCTACGCAAGGGAGGACTACATCATACCAGATCAAAATGATGAGGATTCCACAGGAGAAACATCCAGCAACAACTCTGACTGGAGCAGTGATGATGGCATCAATCCCAGACGAGGAAGGGGACAATATAGACGGAACCAACGTCGACGAGGGAACAACTGGCCCATGCCACGTTTCTATGACCAACCACAGCAACTTTTTCAACCATACATGCCTAATTTCCAAGAATGGATGAACCCGTACTTTCAGGGACCACAGATGATGGGTCCCTTGATGAACACTCAACCACCTCCTTTTTTAGGGAGAGGCCAACACACTCAACGAGGGAGAAGAAAAGGAGTAACGTGGAGCGAACAGGAGAGACAAGTGCACACCCGCAGTATGTCCAAAGACCAACCAGGCCCCAGCAATGCGAGTCATTGGTGATAAACCTGACAGACACGACACTCACGGAAGACCAAGAGAATATACTTAACAAAGGGCTCGGTTTTGTCCCCACTCCTCCACTAGACATTTTCAAAGTGAAATGCGAACTGTCAGAGTGCTGCAGAAAAATCAAACTCAAAGCTTTCTTTAGGAACAAAGAGAATGAGACCCCGAGAAGTGATACAAACCTAAGACCAAAATCAACCTTCTGTCCACCTAATCACTTGGTCCCCATTGAAGTACTAGCCTTTGAACAAGCCATCCTTAACCCCTTCAGTGCCCATGACGAGCTGGACTCGTCATGGGCTGCGGTGGCGCTGTGCCCATGACGAGTCCAGCTCGTCATGAACTCCGCCCGCTAATGGAAGGTGCGGCACTGGGCGGGGAAAGGGGCGGGCATGCAAGGGGTTAAATAAGTGGACAACATCAAACCCTCGTCTAGCAAACCTTATATCAACATCACAAGACGAGAGAAACAAGCGATGGAAGAATTAAGCAGGAATGAAAATATAATTGTCAAACCAGCCAACAAAGGAGGAGGCATTGTCCTCCTTGACAAACAAGGATACGACAAACAATGTTTGGACCTACTTTCAGACCAGAAATTATACGAGAAAATTGTGAGTGATCCAACCAAGAGGTTACAAGGAACCATAAATTTGATGGTAGAAGAAGCACAAATAAACCAATGGATATCCAAACATGAGGCAGACTTTCTCAGAACAAACTCTCCCAAAGTACCATATTTCTACTCTTTACCCAAGACTCATAAAAACAGAGTCCCACCACCAGGACGACCCATCGTCTCAGGAATTGGTTGGGTACTAGAACCTCTATCGCAATTTGCAGATCAGTTTCTCAAACCCCAAGTACAAAATACAGCGACATATTTGAAAGACACTCGAGACCTCTTGAACCAACTAGACAACCAAACCTACAATGAGAACACCATGTATTTAGTAGGACTGGATGTAGAAAGTCTTTACACCAGCCTCCCGCAACAGAAGACACTTAACACCCTAGAAAACATTTTATTCTCAGAAACCTGGAATTACACTACACCAAGACACTTCGTATTAGAATGCTGCAGGCTAGCCCTCACAGAAAACTATTTTGAGTACAATGGCACTCTTTTCAAACAACGCCACGGTACATCTATGGGAAGCACATTTGCTCCTAGTGTGGCGGGACTGTATGTGAGTGATTTTGAAGAACAATACATACAGAACCCCATCAATCCTTATCTCACACAGGTAAGATTCTGGAAACGCTACATAGATGATGTCATCATGATCTGGGAAGACACTGAGGAAACCTTACAAGAATTCATAGGCTGGATCAACTCCAGAGACGAATGCCTGAAATTTACATGTATATCAGACAGGAAACAACTTGACTTCCTCGACGTCACTGTCTACTCGGAGAACAGCAGCCTACAAAAACTTACTACAAACCCACAGCAAAGAATAGTTTACTATCCTACCAAAGCTTTCATCCCTGTCCCCTTAGAGACAATTTACCGTACAGCCAATTTCTCAGACTGAAGAGAAATTGCAGTAATCTCAGAGATTACAAGGCACAAGCAAAAGAACTGGGGGACAAACTTGTAAGAAGAGACTACCCAATAAAAACAATCAACAAATGCCAAAAAAGAGCTCGCAACCAGCCAAGAGAAAACCTTCTACAAATGATCACACGAGAAGAACCAGAAGACCTCCTGACCTGTGTCACTACTTATAACACGATAACGAACACAGTGAAAAAAATCGTCAACAGGAATTGGAGGATTCTAACCTCAGATACATTACAATGGCCTAAACCCAGATTTGCGAACAAAAGAACGAGAAACATCAAAGATTTTCTAGTGCACACAAGACCAACTCCAAATTCAGCAAGAGAGACAATCACTGCAGCATGGAATCTAGAACCAATCACAGGACACTATCCCTGCGGTACATGCTCAGTGTGCAATTTAACAAAAATCACTAAAACCATCCAACTTCTCCCCAACCTAACTTGGACGCTACGTCAACACTCAAATTGTAACACTACGCATGTAATCTATATGATTACCTGCCCCTGCGACCTTAGGTACATTGGGATGACATGTTGTAAGATAAAACAACGGATCACTGAACATAAGAGCAACGTGAATTGCAAAAGACTGACCACCAAAATGAGCAGACACTACATAGAGAGCAATCACAGCATCAGCGATCTCAAATGGGTAATTTTGGAAAGTTTACGATCTGTAAGTAACAACGCCGAACGTGTCCTGTTCGAAAAAGAACAACGTTGGATTTATCGCTTAGGGACAGACAAACGAGGTCTGAACGACAATATTCCCTGGCATACACTGGCATAATGTGACTCTCTGAACATGACCACCCCGAAAAAAAGACTGAGGTCCTGAAACCTTGTGTCGACATATCAAACATATGAGATCAATCTCCTTGTTTAATTCTAACCAAAAGTATCAAGAATAAGTTGCAGACTACTGATCAAAATATGTCCCACGTTATCCACATTATAAAAAATGCACGAGATGACGCTATTGCCTGTATCTCTATCTCCTGTTTATGCTAACCATCGCTGCCAAACGTGGGCACTCAACAAGTCTTTTTTCTACCTTCATGACTATTCCCTATGTAAATCGGAATACCGAACGGTCCCGCGTCATCGGGGGTACCGCGAACAGAGCCAGAACAAGTCAACGACTTGACGGAACCGGTAAACACTAATGGCCGCCGCAAATGGGACAACGCGCTACACAGAAGTAAGATGCCTCTAATCCTTTTTTACCTCTTCCTTCTCATTACTTTAGAATACAGTTCCTTATGTGCCTTCGGGTACCTCCAGAAAGCACAAAACACACTTTCATAAGGTAAAGTTGTATTATTAGCTATCTTGTGATGTATGACCCTGTTATGAAACGTGAAATTTCTTAAGAAAGGCGACCCCTTGATAAACACTGCATGGAGACTATTGGCTATCGGATCACCGTCTGTACTTTACTTTTGTAGAGACACAAGCAGTATAGGGCCACAACCGACTTAGTTGCTCGCGGTCTTAAGTAATCTCTCACTCAGTGCACCATAAACGCACAACGTTGATGTAAGCACGCTTGAAGTAGATGCGACCATGTAACTACACCTTCTACTAATTTCACCTAACAGTGGTCACAGGAACGTCCTAATCTGTGACAACACACTACTACAGGGCGATTTTTTCACATGAGACAAAATTTCTCTGTCACTATAAAGTCCCTCTATCTTCACATAGCCCCTCTTTTTCGCGCCATTTGCCCGGAATTGACAAACCAATAGTTCACTAAGCCACTAACCTCACTCCTTTGAACATAACAGTAGCTCCCCAAGTGAACCACTAAAGATATAGAATCATTATCATTTATGTCACCAGGAATACCCAAATGCTATTGTTTTTTCTATTCCAATCAGGTACAGATACCACGGATCTGACCCCATAAACATGATTAGTGGATAATTTTCACTATACAAGGAACCACAACGCGCCTTCCTTTAGATCGGTCCTGACGAAAGCCTTTAGACTATTACAGAAGGCTGAAACATGTTGACCCTCGACATCTGATAGTACGGTAGACCAGTAACTCGGTCTTCATCCGCACTCCAACATTTTATTTTCTCTTATCAACATTCTTTCTAATAAAGTGTCATCAGAAAAAACGATTAAGAGAATTTTAACCTCACTTGACCTGAGCACTTCCCACACCCTCCCTCATATTTATGTCTGGATGCTACTGTACAACCAGTTGGTCTTCCTCCCGGCGGAGGTCAGCATACATACCAAAAAAGACCCTATGATGATGCTGCACTTGTGCACACAAGCGGTGACCCAGTATATACCGCCTTCGCACCTGTGTACAGTTATGAGGGTTCTTTTATGACGGAACCAAGAGCAGAAAGACCCTAGCTACACAGGACAAGTGGTCCACTCTTCATTGATTCTTTACACATCTACACACACCATGCCACATGTGGAATCCCACGTAACGTCTGTCTGTATGCATTGAACATGGGATTTTGACATGAGGACATATCTGCGTTGTCTCAATGTCTGTGTTTTCAGTTTTCCCGTGTACCCCTTCATCGCAATGTGTGTGATCTGTACATTTGACGTTCCATGTGACCAGTGCGTCTAGCTTGCTATCAGCTGTCTGTATGAGATGACATCCTTCAAATGCAGATATGTGGATGTATATCACTCCTGTGATGTCTATGGCTGTTCACTTACACTGGCCCACAGCTCGTTTCAGGGCATGTCATGTAGACTTGCCAATCAACGGTTGTATCTGGCTTTTCGTAGGAGTATCGCCTGGCTGGCTGTAGGAGAGTGGTATCGACTGCATAGTTGCCCCCAACTTTTTGCTGATGTTTTGACTGTTTTTATGACTTTAGCCAGGCTGTGGCCCTGCTATCCAGGACCCCAGCCTATCTGCTTCCTCTGTTAAACAATGTGAGTACCCTAGATACTAACCAATTGGATGCTGAGGGTGCCCTGACAGTCCCTTGTAGATGGTACCCTAGGTACCCAGGGCATGGGTCCCTCAGTAGGCCTACCAGGGCTGCAGCACTTATTGTGCCACCCTGGGACAGCCATACACACTAACACCACCAGACCACTACTGTAGTCTGGGTAAGGTGGTGCTAGCACCCCTTACAGGGATATAGGTACCCTATATCCCACCCAAATACAACACATGTACTCTCATTGGTCACCCCTATGGCAGGCCTTGCTAATCCTACAAGGCAGGGTGCTGAGGTATGTGTGAGGGGGGACTCCTACATGAGTAGGGCCTCCCTGCAACCATCGTAAAATCATTGCTGGGTTGTTTGTAGTGTAGCCATACCATATACTCTTAACCGCATTATAAGTCTATCGCGATACCGCGATAACTTGAGAATGGCTACACAGAACCATATCGTGTTTGGTGTCAAACATGTAGGAATCATACCCCCAGTCCAGCCATGGGCATGAGGGTACGATTCCCCCCTGCTAGAGGGGCGATATGGGAAAAGCGGCAGAATTTAGACCCCAATTTAAAAGTGTACATGTAGTACAAAATGGCTACTACCCGCCACCCACACGACTCTGGCTGGCTGTTGCTGGGGAAAACCCCAGCCTCGCCAGCTGGACAATAGGGCTCCTGTGGCAGGGAGGTGCTAGCCTCTCCCCAGACAGGATAATGTGGATTGGAACAGGGTGGGTGCACCAAATGTCCTTTCAGAGTTGCACGTAGGCAGCTGCAGAGCCCTCATTCTGCATACACCGCTTGGAACCGGTTCAGGGGCATCCTGCCCCTCGCCCAGGCGGGAAACACACAAAGGGGAGACGGTGTAGCCACCCTTTCCCGCCTCACCACTCATTGGTGGACACTACTCTGGACACTCCCCTAATCTTGGGGATAAAGGAGAATAACGTGGCCCCAGAGCCTCAGATTAATGTTGAACTTTACAGTCTTGACCTTCGACTTGCTGCTGCCCAGCTGATGGAAGAAATCTCCCTTGGGATAAAGGAGTTATCCCCCTGCTTGGCAGGCACCTGAAACACTGCAAGTGACACGGTTGGAACCTCGCTGCTCCTACGGACGTCGACGACTTCCAGCACCCTTGAGGTGGGTTTCCTAAGCATCTCAGAGGCCAGTGAGTGTGCACAGCAACCCTGTGTACCGTGGACCACGTGGGTGCCGAGATTCCCAATACCTCAGGACACCGACCACCTCTTGCGTAGCACACAACCCTGACCAGTGGGGAAGTTGTGCTTTGGCCCATTATTGAGCCAACCACCAAGCAGCATCCATGCCAAAGATCAGCACCCTAGCCCCCTCTGGTGGCCCATGGGCTCCCTTTTACGCACTCCATTTTGCTGCCTTCCGCAGTCCCTTGTCTCTCGACTTGTGGGCCCGAGCAGAGGACAATCTCAACAACTAAGAGTTCCCCTGGTTGCTCCATGCCTGCTCTACATTCTCCCAAAAGGAGACCTCTCACAGACCTCGTGGGTCTGCACCAGTAGCTCATTTGTTCATCTTGCGTGGGTTGCGGTTGCCAAGGCTTAGTGGATCCAATCCGGACACTAACACCGCAGTGACCCTCATCCCATGTGGGACAGTTGCCCTCCCGAAGCTAGCCTTCCTTGAAGCCTCCCGGAGCCCGTGGCTGCAGATCCAAGCTACACCTCTTTCCACTTGAAGCACCCGACATTGAAGGGCTCTTTGCTTTGAGCTCCCTGGTCACTGTGCCGTGACCCAGAGTCTGTCCCCTCTGCTTTCAGGTTCTTCTCTTCAACTTCTACAACTTCAATCTTCACGGCTTCATCGACGCTTTTGGCTAGCAGTACTTTTGAACATTTTCCCATTGAAAATCAGCCCACGACCCGACATCGAAAACGACCTATGCACCCGGCTTCCCTGGGGCAGGTAACAGTGGTACCTCAGTACTCTCGTGGTAGTGGGCTCCTCAAAAGCTTAAGTCTAAAGTTTTAACTTTGTAATCCTGCTAGAAGTGACTTTAAACTGTGTAATTTCAACCGCGACATTCTCCATAGGCTTTAATAGAGATCCAGATAGCAGCTATTTCCACTGCACGTGCCTCCCGTGGGTCCCCTTCCTCATAACCTGGGGTGGATTCTTAAGGGGCCAGTGATCCTAAATGCCCTAGGCATTGTCTGTAGAATTGTCGTGGTTCTTATACCACTTTTTTGATATATGGTCTGGTCCCCCCCCCCTGCGGCCCTGTGATTCCTGTGCTATTTATTGTGTTTATAAATGCTTGTTTGAATTGTAACTTTGCCACTAGCCTCATAAAGAGACTGTGGGATTCTGTCTAGAATAAATACATATATTTTATATATATACATGTGTGGGCTACTCTTTCATTTGGTTATTCAAGATGTTATTATGGTAAAACAATAAGCTTAACACTCCTTCAAGACTTAGCCTGAAGCCTGCTCTCCACAGCTACCACTAGGATAGCTTTCTTTAAAGGTCGTCTTAGACCTATCATCAATAAGAGTCGAATTGGACTGGTGCAAGGTGTCCCTATAACGAGGAGACAGCATATGCCAGGCCAACTTCTCACACTGGCATACGTGTCCTGGATGTATTGCACAGACCAGACTCTGTATTAAGCAGATGTGTATTAGCAGTTGAGCATGTGCTCACTTCATTGACATTGATGTTGTTATGTTCTCACTCTTCGTTATTCATTCCAATTTTCTGCAGGGCACCGCCTCTCCCCCGACCAATGCCAGACTTGGCTGCCATGAGGGAACGTGACTGCATAAGACGTTACCGATTCTCTCAACAGTTGATTGAGGACTTGACCACCAAGCTGGCACCACACCTCCAACCGCAACACAGGTATCCTACAGCGCTGACCCCCAAGATGAAGGTGATGGCAGCCCTACATTTTTTTGCCACCGGTACGTTTCAATTCACCATAGCTGATGTCCGCGGCATATCTCAGACGATGTTCAGCCGTGTCCTGCATGATGTTTTAGAAGCCATGTTGGAGCACCTGGATGAATTCATCCATTTTCCGACTCCTGAGCAGTTGACAGGTGTCAAGGGTGATTTCTATGCCCTGGGAGGGATGCCCCATGTAATTGGGTCCATTGATGGGACACATGTGGCTTTGGTACCACCACAGGCACAGGAGGTAGCCTATCGCAACCGTAAACATTACCACTCTATTAATGCCCTTGTGGTGTGTCTTGCTAACATGCTGATTTCCCATGTCTGTGCACGTTTTCCAGGGTCAGTACACGATGCCTACATCATGAGGCATAGCGGGGTGCCACAAATGATGCTGCGGCTGCACAACGAACGAGCATGTCTTGTTGGTGGGTATACTCTGTTTGTCCTGTGTGTTGCGGTATCTTTGTATCTTACGGCATCTCCGGACACACTTCTTCACATGATGTTTCCATGTAGGGGACTCTGGCTATCCCAACATGCCATGGCTGATGACGCCTCACCGCAACCCAAGATCAGCTGCAGATCACTGTTATAATAATGCACAAGGGCAGACCATGCGAGTGATTGAGAGGACGTTTGGCCTCCTGAAGAGCCGATTCCGGTGCCTTCACAAGACAGGCGGGTCCCTGCCATATGCACCGGCAAAGGTCTGCAACATCTTCCTCGTATGCTGCATGCTGCACAACATGGCAGTGGAGAAGGCAGTGCCACTCATCCTGGATCCGGATGAGCTGGAACATCCACCCTTGGAGGATGAAGGGCTTGGTCACGAGGCAAGTGAGGAGGAGGAGGACATCCGGAGTGAGCTCATACGCAACTTCTTCTCATGATGGTGAGTCACTGGGTCTGAGTGTGCACGCTTGGAGCCTTGTGTGGCAGGAGTTGCAATGTGTGTGTCCAGCTGACTGTATGCTAAGTGACTTAGAGGTGTGTTCTGATGTGTCACTCGAGTGATGATGTAATTCCACACATTTTAGCTGAGACACTAAATTTTGAATTAGCATGGTGACAACATTATTCATGTAGAGTAAATGACCATGCATGCGGTTAACAATATTTTCGCTGTCTCCTTGTGTGTCTGTCATTCCCAGGGTCTTGCGCATGTTGTCTGCTCGTGTCATCGTTGGCCTCCTGATATTCCTCATGACTATTGCAACGTGTGCTGAATCAGCATTCCATGCACGGACATGTTGAAAAGACATTTTGGGTAAGGATTGCAGCAAGGCATTTTGGGGGTGTTACGTGTTTTGAATGTGTGGGGACTGCTCCTGTGCATGTTGTGTTACCATGCATACATGTCGACTCACCATGGGGCACATGACATGTAGCATGACCCCCATGAATTGATAGTCACCCTTCGTGACAGTCATCTGTAATGGTTTGTGGATTCTGAGGAAGGTATCAATGTGTGTAAAACTTCACTCAGACACTGTAGTGATGATCGTTATCTACCTATGTACAACGCTAAGTTAGCATAACCGCGTTTAAAGTTAGTAAGCCATCTTGCCGCTTTTGCTGCTTTTGCACACGACACTGTAGTCACATGTTATTAGAAGTGAGAAATGCTTACTCGACTTTGCTTCACATGAGAACTGTCTGTTGTTAACATCTTGAACAGTGAATAGCGACCTTGGTCTGTACACAGTGTAACAGAAACAGTCTGGATCGCTAGACGGTGCATGTTGTTGAGTTCAGGTTGATCGGCCCACTAGTTTAGCCATAACATGCACGCAGCTGCAAATACCTGAAAGTCAAATGCTTTTAATATTGCAGTGTTACATGTTTTCAACACATTCGGAAGAAGAGCGTTCCTAGGAGCAGAGCATAGCTGATCCTGTGATGTGAACTCTCTGAGCTGATCTATACGGTATGGGGTTCCCCATTCAAGCCTAGAGACCTTTTATTAGTCTAATAATACTATTAGTGTGTTAGAGAAAGGAAGGTGGTCCAGAGCCACTGTCATTTTAGTATGATTGCTCCTTTCATTTTCTATGGTAGTGTAACAATGCTGATGGTTTTGATTTTAATCGTTTGTCTGCTAATGTTAGCCAAACTGCTGCACATTAGGACACGAGGTTTATAAAATAAACGCTTTAAACTTTTCCCGTGTCTCTGTTTATTCTGTTGTGGACTGGTACGAGAATAATTACGAAAAGGTGTTTCTGATTCCCACCATTCCTGAGAAATATACTAAGTCGCTTGTTCTGGGTTGTCTATACATTGGGACCGCCGAGCTAAACCTCGGATAAGGAATGGGACACTGATGCTGGCCGGATAGGGGTTCTGGGTTCTGAGGAGAGTTTTTGGTACACTGCAATTCACTGAGGGCCTGGGTTCCTGCGCATAGTTCTGCGCATAAGCGGAATCCCTACAACATGGCGCACCTAACGTTTGGTCTATTGATTTGAGACGCCTTAGTAGTGCTTGTATTAGTCCACAACACCCTCACTCTGGTTTCCGGATAACGGGAGTGACGGTTTAACCTACCTGTGTTTCGACTAAATAGGTTCATTCAAGCTTGATCATTAAAAAGGTTATTTAATCTAAACCCTAGTGCTACTGATATATTGTAGATTTACTGTTGGAGTCCTAATGGCGGTCGAAATTCCGGCTCATAGCCGGGCACCCCTGAAACGTCATTTGGCGAATTATGGGGTGCCAGACGATGGTATGGCTGTGATTTTTGTAGTGAGTGCCGATGCGTTGTTTCCGTTTGAGTTGTTTTACTCTTGGGTTACTTTGCCGGCGATAAGTGAAGTCGATGATACGTACCACAGTTATACTTACACGGCGTTACCAGCCAACTATACGCCATATAGGACTCAAGAAATTCCTATTTCTGCCTGGCAGCATAACATTTGGTTTAATGGCGCCCTTCCCCATGCGGTGACACCGGCGAGAATGGGCCCTTTGTCAATCCCAGGGGCCACCTGGCCGGTGTTGGTCGGATTTACGCCTCATCCCCGTTACCTGCAGGTAGCGGTGGCTGAGTTGCGCGTTCTGCACACCGCCCTGATTACAGTACATAGGGCTCTAGTGCAGTACGTGTCACGCAACGTGCAGGTGGTCGCTACTGCTGTTGTGGGACAACCGACGGACCACCACGCGGTGGGTATTAGTCCTGTTATGGTCAATTCGGCGGTAGTCAAGCGACCCCAGAATAGGGATGATTTCCCTTATTGGCTTGCTGAAAAATTTGATCAAATAGAAGCGGTTTATCCGCGTACATCTCCTGTGGAGAGGAATTTTACAAGATGTCCCTATGTAAACAAATTGAATTTGCTTCTAGACAGGGTATTGAGACACAATTATGCGGGTTTATGCAAACACTGTATACGATAAAAAGCACTTTAGAAAAGCTCTATGTGAGACAAAAATATTAAAAATTGTCATTTATTTTCATTCATATAGTAAAAAATAGACAGATATCTATAGCTCCCAGAATCGGGTTACAATCTATAATCCTAATAAAATCAAGTAAATCAATACATATTAAAACACAAAGGTTAAAAGTCGACGCAGCGTTTCGGTGTTGTGTACAATATTTCACCTTCTTCAGGACTAAAACAAACTGTTTATTTCATCTAAAACAAAAGAGAAAAATATGCAATTTAAACATTTATGAATCAAAGTGCAAACTAACAAAGTAAAGTTACAGTGTTGCCTTATTATCTCACAATAACCCCTGTTTTGTGACTTTTGACAAAAACTACCAAATTGATCATTTGAGGTAGAATTATTAGTGTCTGTTAATATTGACACTGGATTTCCTATCTCACAAGTTTCTTATAGATTACGATAAAAACAAAACTGCATACCTCGTCTTAAATTTGAGACTGTATGACGTAGTGGAGGATGGCCTTCCAATTGCAAATTTCTACCAGGTTCTATAATTCCCTGTGTTATAAACAAAAATCGCTTTTAGATAGGACTAACCCTTTAAATCGTTTAGACTTATTCGTTATAGACAGAGGTTGGCATACCTGAATGATATATAAAAATCTTGTTGTTCGTACCACGAGAAGCCACCAAATTTGAGTATTCTTACTTTCTATTCCAGGACTACTTGGAAATGTTCATCAGTTTTTGTGGTCTCTGTTGGGGGTTGGATAAAGAACCTAATTAGCGCAACCAATCTCTAATAATATGTTCCTGAATTTGAGCTCGTACTAGAACCTCTCACCTTAGTTCCGAGAGCAGATCAAATCAAGTTATTTCTGATTTGTCAATTCTTTAGGGCAGTACCTTTACATTAGGTAGAAGAATTTTCAATTTTTCTTCAGTCTCATTTGACCGCCTAAATATATAAAATGCGTGTCAGATATTCGCTGAAATGGCGTAGAATCGACAATATTTTAATCACTATACAACGGTAATCAGTATTTTTGACTCAAATAACGTCCTAACTGCCGGTAGTCATTGGTATAAATTGCCTAAATGCCTTCTTCTGTAAAGATACGATTCGCAGCTATTTTATTAAGAACTTGTATTACCAATTTAATTAAGTAGTCCACAAAGTTATATTTGTATAGGACAAACAGAAAAAACTAAATAAGAACAATTAAAAACATAAAGCAGTGCGAGTTGTCCTAGAACGCTTCATGTGTGCTAAGTGCTATGGACAAACTACAGCATTATGGGGATCATTATCGCTTACCTCGTCGCATTAGTTCGGCCTCCCTGCTCTCGTGGTACATCCAAATCGGGTTTGCAAAAGGATTGCAATTCCACTTTATTTTAAACACGTTCAACCGGATGCGTTCTTAACGTCATTTCCGAGCAGATCAGCTGTAATTACTCAGTCTGTATATCTACCATTCTTTTTAAGTAACTACGGCGGCCATTTTGTAGTGGACAGAGTTCGATGCAAATGATATGCACGTAGTGCGCTCAGCATGAAGCGCTTAGTACTAAGGGTTTTTATGTTACATATTGTTAATTAATTATTATATTTCTCTTCTCTTATCTAGATTATGTATATAGGGGTATGTGCAGGATAGCGGTGTATAATGTCATTATATAACAACAGTATTTGCCTCATGGTCGCTAAAACCTACTTATCAATCTAGAATACAAAGATTAGTTCATCAGACGGGGTTACATTTTGTTTATTTGTTCATGTGTCAGATACCGCGGTGATGTTTAAAAGTGATGGAAAAACGAGCGGCCATATTGGAGTACCTGAATTTGAAGGGCATATAATGCAGTATCCTCGTCGATAAAGACAATATATTTTCCCAAGTTAAGGGAGATGGTGCACATCCCTATGTTAAAGCTTAATCCTAAGAGACTCACAGGTTCGAGGTTGCCTAAGTTCATCAAACGCCATCATTCATCAGTTGCTTGGCTGCAGATAGATACAAAAAGGGACATAGGGAAAGTGGGATATATTCGAAAAACATCACAATAATCTCTCCCAGTCCTCCCTATTATTGAGTCCATTTTTGTGTGTATCAAAACGTGACATAAAATATTGTTCACGTTTCTTTCTTTTTAAGGATTCATCGCCTCCTCGTGTGTCACTGAGCACAGTTTCTATGCCACACCATTGCAGATCTTCTATTAAATGGTTGGCCTCCAACCAGTGTTCCACTAGTGGAGCTGTCATTTTTTTGGTTCTGATTGCAGATTTGTGTTCGGTGATCCTTGTTCTAATTTCACGTGAAGTTTCACCAATGTATGCTTTCGTGCAAGGACAAAATGTCATATAGATGATGTTACGGGTTCTGCAGTTTATCATGCTTTTCATGTGGTGTTTATAACCATTGTGGGTTATACAACCGCCACTTTTGATATTGCCACAACTTTTGCAAGAGTTGCAAGGAAAAGTACCAACAGGGAATGGAATGTTATTAATGGTACTTTGTTTAGATATTCTATTCTCTCTATACGTATGTACTAGTTTATTCCGGATAGTACAGTTTCTACGGAAGGAGAACATGGGTTTTGTGAGATTAGTTTCATTTCTGTCTCTAAGTAAGGGCCAATTTCTGTTGATAATGTTTTTAACTTTATTGCTAATGCTGCTAAAATTCGTTACAAAGATTAAAGGTAGATTTTGAGAGTCCATATTCTTATTCTCTTTTTCTTTGAATAGCGAATCTCGATTAAAGTATTTTGCTCTTTTATAAGCCTTGCGTATTAGATTTTTGGGATATCCTCTATCTTTCAGTTTTTGCGATAGTACATCCGAATGTCTGTTAAAATCATTAACATCAGTGCAATTACGGCGTATTCTTAAAAATTGGCCAAATGGGATATTATCCCTTTGGCACATGGGATGGTTGCTTTGGTAGTGTAACATGGTGTTACGATCTGTTGGTTTGGTAAAAAACTCAACTTTGAGTTTGCCATCCCGATGTTTTATTGTAATGTCTAAAAAATTGCACTGTGTCCTATCAATAGTGGATGTGAAATTTAAGTTGGCATCTCCTAAGTTTAGCCAAATGATGAAATCATTTAGTGATTCGATAGCACCGCTCCATATAAAGAAAACGTCGTCAATATACTGTGACCAATAGGAGATGTTTTCATAGAATGGTGCCGCCGAATTAAAAATATGTTTCTCTTCAAAATTGGCTACATATAAACAGGCCAGACTGGGGGCACAGGTGGCCCCCATGCTGGTACCTTTGATCTGTTTGTATAATTCTGTGCCAAATAAGAAAATGTTGTTTTTCAAGATGACTTCCACACAGTCAATGATAAACGATGAATGGGTTGATAGATCACCGTTTCTATCTTGTAGCAAACCCTCAAGCATTTGTACTGTGTCATTTTGGGGTATATTCGTATAGAGGGCTTCTATGTCAAGCGTTACAAGCCATTGGTTAGCTGGGTGGTATGCAATGCCTTCAATTTTGTTAATGATAGAAGTTGTGTCCTTAATATAAACCCTCTGTTTAACTACCAATGGTTGAAGGAATTTGTCTACATATTTGCTGAGAGGTTCCGTTAGGGAGTCAATGCTAGATACTATTGGTCTCATGGGGGGGTTTTTTAGATCCTTATGAACTTTGGGTAAGCCATACAGTGCAGGTATTTTAGGATTGGGGTTTCTGAGGAAATTATATTCTACAGTGCAAATGATCTCGTCTTCTTTAGCAAAGTCTAAGAGTCTGCCTATTTTTTCCATAAGTGCCTTCCATTCTAATTTGTTAGATTTCTCATAGTGTAGGGGGTTATTGAGCATACTAAGCATCTTGTTATTATAGTCTGTGGTGTCCATTACTACAATACTCCCGCCTTTATCGCCGGGTTTTATAGTTAAGTCCTGGCGACGTTCCAAATTGGTTAAGGCTATACGTTCATTTTTATTAAGATTGTTTTGCCACCATGCCTTTTTTGTAAGCAGAGCATCAATATTATTTTCTACAACTTTCTCAAAGAGATCCACTTTTTTGTTTACTTGATTTAGAGACGGGGTCCAGTGGGACTTAGGTTTAAGACCTGATTTATTATCTACAGCAGTTCTATTATCCTCCTTATCCCTAAAAAATTCATTTAGTCTAATTTTTCTGAAAAAGTTTTGTAGGTCTCTTTCTAAAGCAAACTTGTCTACAGGTGTACAGATGGCATAGCCTAATCCTTTTTCTAATAAAGAAATCTCATGTTCACTGAGGGTTGCGCTAGATAGATTAATAATAGGGGCTTTTTTAAGACTCTCTACTCCCAATGTACCTGACTCCTGGTTCTCATGTAGGGACGTCTCTGTTGGGGATTGTGGGGATATGTATTCCCCCGACCCCGTCCTTGCCCTCGCCCTCGATTCGGGCCTACATTCTGATGTCGTTGGTCCAAAAAAGACAGCGAATCTCTGCTAGTACTTGGTGCGATGTCCCCACCTCTTTTTAAATTGTCTAATTGCTCCCCTTCAGAGTCAGAGCTAGTGTACGAGGTATCAAAAAAGGTTACTTTTTTCCTAGGGAAGTTTCTCTTTGGTTGTTGCCAATTTGATCTGTTGTATGAGTCTTCCCTCGGTCGCTCGTAATAGTCTTTTTGTAGGTAGGGATAAACGTATTCTAAGTTGTATTTCAGAACATCCTTCCTTAATTTATTCGCTTTTTTGTTAAGTAAATAATCTCTATAGCTTGACACATCGTTTCGGATTTCCTCAAGTTTCTTTTTAGCTTCTTCTAATGAGTTGTCTTCTTTTAATTTATTCTCCATTGCTTCAATTTCACCCTTTTCAATAATCAGTATCTCATGTGCTGTCTCTATAATCAACAGCATCCAATCTCGACTGCAGCGATTGGCAATAAATGTCCAATTCTCTATGAATTTTGCATGTTTAATAAAAATACCGGGTTCATTTTTCACTTGTAGACCTCTTGGTATAATTCCTTTCCTACAATATTCAATGAGGAAATCTGCGTGCAATTCCGTTCTAATGGTCTTTTTCTTATTGTTCCAAAGGTCCCTCCATTTATCCTCATTGCCATTATTAGTGCTTATTGTCGAGAATTCTTTTGAGGTACCATTAATGATTTTGTTAAATTGCTCTTCTGAAAAGCCATATGTTTTTAGAGCATCCATATTTGGATTCTGGTTGGGCTAGATTGCCTTGTGTCAGTATTGACAGTTTAAAAACGAAACTCCCCAGCTGACAAGCTGTGCAATATAGAAAAGAAATTGAGGAGGGGAGCTACCCCAATGTGTTAAACACAACGGGACGAGGGGTAAATGGTGAGGAATTTTACAAGATGTCCCTATGTAAACAAATTGATTTTGCTTCTAGACAGGGTATTGAGACACAATTATGCGGGTTTATGCAAACACTGTATACGATAAAAAGCACTTTAGAAAAGCTCTATGTGAGACAAAAATATTAAAAATTGTCATTTATTTTCATTCATATAGTAAAAAATAGACAGATATCTATAGCTCCCAGAATCGGGTTACAATCTATAATCCTAATAAAATCAAGTAAATCAATACATATTAAAACACAAAGGTTAAAAGTCGACGCAGCGTTTCGGTGTTGTGTACAATATTTCACCTTCTTCAGGACTAAAACAAACTGTTTATTTCATCTAAAACAAAAGAGAAAAATATGCAATTTAAACATTTATGAATCAAAGTGCAAACTAACAAAGTAAAGTTACAGTGTTGCCTTATTATCTCACAATAACCCCTGTTTTGTGACTTTTGACAAAAACTACCAAATTGATCATTTGAGGTAGAATTATTAGTGTCTGTTAATATTGACATTGGATTTCCTATCTCGCAAGTTTCTTATAGATTACGATAAAAACAAAACTGCATACCTCGTCTTAAATTTGAGACTGTGAGGCAAATACTGTTGTTATATAATGACATTATACACCGCTATCCTACACATACCCCTATATACATAATCTAGATAAGAGAAGAGAAATATAAGAATTAATTAACAATATGTAACATAAAAACCCTTAGTACTAAGCGCTTCATGCTGAGCGCACTACGTGCATATCATTTGCATCGAACTCTGTCCACTACAAAATGGCCGCCGTAGTTACTTAAAAAGAATGGTAGATATACAGACTGAGTAATTACAGCTGATCTGCTCGGAAATGACGTTAAGAACGCATCCGGTTGAACGTGTTTAAAATAAAGTGGAATTGCAATCCTTTTGCAAACCCGATTTGGATGTACCACGAGAGCAGGGAGGCCGAACTAATGCGACGAGGTAAGCGATAATGATCCCCATAATGCTGTAGTTTGTCCATAGCACTTAGCACACATGAAGCGTTCTAGGACAACTCGCACTGCTTTATGTTTTTAATTGTTCTTATTTAGTTTTTTCTGTTTGTCCTATACAAATATAACTTTGTGGACTACTTAATTAAATTGGTAATACAAGTTCTTAATACAATAGCTGCGAATTGTATCTTTACAGAAGAAGGCATTTAGGCAATTTATACCAATGACTACCGGCAGTTAGGACGTTATTTGAGTCAAAAATACTGATTACCGTTGTATAGTGATTAAAATATTGTCGATTCTACGCCATTTCAGCGAATATCTGACACGCATTTTATATATTTAGGCGGTCAAATGAGACTGAAGAAAAATTGAAAATTCTTCTACCTAATGTAAAGGTACTGCCCTAAAGAATTGACAAATCAGAAATAACTTGATTTGATCTGCTCTCGGAACTAAGGTGAGAGGTTCTAGTACGAGCTCAAATTCAGGAACATATTATTAGAGATTGGTTGCGCTAATTAGGTTCTTTATCCAACCCCCAACAGAGACCACAAAAACTGATGAACATTTCCAAGTAGTCCTGGAATAGAAAGTAAGAATACTCAAATTTGGTGGCTTCTCGTGGTACGAACAACAAGACTTTTATATATCATTCAGGTATGCCAACCTCTGTCTATAACGAATAAGTCTAAACGATTTAAAGGGTTAGTCCTATCTAAAAGCGATTTTTGTTTATAACACAGGGAATTATAGGACCTGGTAGAAATTTGCAATTGGAAGGCCATCCTCCACTACGTCATACAGTCTCAAATTTAAGACGAGGTATGCAGTTTTGTTTTTATCGTAATCTATAAGAAACTTGCGAGATAGGAAATCCAGTGTCAATATTAACAGACACTAATAATTCTACCTCAAATGATCAATTTGGTAGTTTTTGTCAAAAGTCACAAAACAGGGGTTATTGTGAGATAATAAGGCAACACTGTAACTTTACTTTGTTAGTTTGCACTTTGATTCATAAATGTTTAAATTGCATATTTTTCTCTTTTGTTTTAGATGAAATAAACAGTTTGTTTTAGTCCTGAAGAAGGTGAAATATTGTACACAACACCGAAACGCTGCGTCGACTTTTAACCTTTGTGTTTTAATATGTATTGATTTACTTGATTTTATTAGGATTATAGAATGTAACCCGATTCTGGGAGCTATAGATATCTGTCTATTTTTACTATATGAATGAAAATAAATGACAATTTTTAATATTTTTGTCTCACATAGAGCTTTTCTAAAGTGCTTTTTATCGTATACAGTGTTTGCATAAACCCGCATAATTGTGTCTCAATACCCTGTCTAGAAGCAAATTCAATTTGTTTACATAGGGACATCTTGTAAAATTCCTCACCATTTACCCCTCGTCCCGTTGTGTTTAACACATTGGGGTAGCTCCCCTCCTCAATTTCTTTTCTATATTGCACAGCTTGTCAGCTGGGGAGTTTCGTTTTTAAACTGTCAATACTGACACAAGGCAATCTAGCCCAACCAGAATCCAAATATGGATGCTCTAAAAACATATGGCTTTTCAGAAGAGCAATTTAACAAAATCATTAATGGTACCTCAAAAGAATTCTCGACAATAAGCACTAATAATGGCAATGAGGATAAATGGAGGGACCTTTGGAACAATAAGAAAAAGACCATTAGAACGGAATTGCACGCAGATTTCCTCATTGAATATTGTAGGAAAGGAATTATACCAAGAGGTCTACAAGTGAAAAATGAACCGGGTATTTTTATTAAACATGCAAAATTCATAGAGAATTGGACATTTATTGCCAATCGCTGCAGTCGAGATTGGATGCTGTTGATTATAGAGACAGCACATGAGATACTGATTATTGAAAAGGGTGAAATTGAAGCAATGGAGAATAAATTAAAAGAAGACAACTCATTAGAAGAAGCTAAAAAGAAACTTGAGGAAATCCAAAACGATGTGTCAAGCTATAGAGATTATTTACTTAACAAAAAAGCGAATAAATTAAGGAAGGATGTTCTGAAATACAACTTAGAATACGTTTATCCCTACCTACAAAAAGACTATTACGAGCGACCGAGGGAAGACTCATACAACAGATCAAATTGGCAACAACCAAAGAGAAACTTCCCTAGGAAAAAAGTAACCTTTTTTGATACCTCGTACACTAGCTCTGACTCTGAAGGGGAGCAATTAGACAATTTAAAAAGAGGTGGGGACATCGCACCAAGTACTAGCAGAGATTTGCTGTCTTTTTTGGACCAACGACATCAGAATGTAGGCCCGAATCGAGGGCGAGGGCAAGGACGGGGTCGGGGGAATACATATCCCCACAATCCCCAACAGAGACGTCCCTACATGAGAACCAGGAGTCAGGTACATTGGGAGTAGAGAGTCTTAAAAAAGCCCCTATTATTAATCTATCTAGCGCAACCCTCAGTGAACATGAGATTTCTTTATTAGAAAAAGGATTAGGCTATGCCATCTGTACACCTGTAGACAAGTTTGCTTTAGAAAGAGACCTACAAAACTTTTTCAGAAAAATTAGACTAAATGAATTTTTTAGGGATAAGGAGGATAATAGAACTGCTGTAGATAATAAATCAGGTCTTAAACCTAAGTCCCACTGGACCCCGTCTCTAAATCAAGTAAACAAAAAAGTGGATCTCTTTGAGAAAGTTGTAGAAAATAATATTGATGCTCTGCTTACAAATAAGGCATGGTGGCAAAACAATCTTAATAAAAATGAACGTATAGCCTTAACCAATTTGGAACGTCGCCAGGACTTAACTATAAAACCCGGCGATAAAGGCGGGAGTATTGTAGTAATGGACACCACAGACTATAATAACAAGATGCTTAGTATGCTCAATAACCCCCTACACTATGAGAAATCTAACAAATTAGAATGGAAGGCACTTATGGAAAAAATAGGCAGACTCTTAGACTTTGCTAAAGAAGACGAGATCATTTGCACTGAAGAATATAATTTCCTCAGAAACCCCAATCCTAAAATACCTGCACTGTATGGCTTACCCAAAGTTCATAAGGATCTAAAAAACCCCCCCATGAGACCAATAGTATCTAGCATTGACTCCCTAACGGAACCTCTCAGCAAATATGTAGACAAATTCCTTCAACCATTGGTAGTTAAACAGAGGGCTTATATTAAGGACACAACTTCTATCATTAACAAAATTGAAGGCATTGCATACCACCCAGCTAACCAATGGCTTGTAACGCTTGACATAGAAGCCCTCTATACGAATATACCCCAAAATGACACAGTACAAATGCTTGAGGGTTTGCTACAAGATAGAAACGGTGATCTATCAACCCATTCATCGTTTATCATTGACTGTGTGGAAGTCATCTTGAAAAACAACATTTTCTTATTTGGCACAGAATTATACAAACAGATCAAAGGTACCAGCATGGGGGCCACCTGTGCCCCCAGTCTGGCCTGTTTATATGTAGCCAATTTTGAAGAGAAACATATTTTTAATTCGGCGGCACCATTCTATGAAAACATCTCCTATTGGTCACGGTATATTGACGATGTTTTCTTTATATGGAGCGGTGCTATCGAATCACTAAATGATTTCATCATTTGGCTAAACTTAGGAGATGCCAACTTAAATTTCACATCCACTATTGATAGGACACAGTGCAATTTTTTAGACATTACAATAAAACATCGGGATGGCAAACTCAAAGTTGAGCTTTTTACCAAACCAACAGATCGTAACACCATGTTACACTACCAAAGCAACCATCCCATGTGCCAAAGGGATAATATCCCATTTGGCCAATTTTTAAGAATACGCCGTAATTGCACTGATGTTAATGATTTTAACAGACATTCGGATGTACTATCGCAAAAACTGAAAGATAGAGGATATCCCAAAAATCTAATACGCAAGGCTTATAAAAGAGCAAAATACTTTAATCGAGATTCGCTATTCAAAGAAAAAGAGAATAAGAATATGGACTCTCAAAATCTACCTTTAATCTTTGTAACGAATTTTAGCAGCATTAGCAATAAAGTTAAAAACATTATCAACAGAAATTGGCCCTTACTTAGAGACAGAAATGAAACTAATCTCACAAAACCCATGTTCTCCTTCCGTAGAAACTGTACTATCCGGAATAAACTAGTACATACGTATAGAGAGAATAGAATATCTAAACAAAGTACCATTAATAACATTCCATTCCCTGTTGGTACTTTTCCTTGCAACTCTTGCAAAAGTTGTGGCAATATCAAAAGTGGCGGTTGTATAACCCACAATGGTTATAAACACCACATGAAAAGCATGATAAACTGCAGAACCCGTAACATCATCTATATGATATTTTGTCCTTGCAAGAAAGCATACATTGGTGAAACTTCACGTGAAATTAGAACAAGGATCACCGAACACAAATCTGCAATCAGAACCAAAAAAATGACAGCTCCACTAGTGGAACACTGGTTGGAGGCCAACCATTTAATAGAAGATCTGCAATGGTGTGGCATAGAAACTGTGCTCAGTGACACACGAGGAGGCGATGTATCCTTAAAAAGAAAGAAACGTGAACAATATTTTATGTCACGTTTTGATACACACAAAAATGGACTCAATAATAGGGAGGACTGGGAGAGATTATTGTGATGTTTTTCGAATATATCCCACTTTCCCTATGTCCCTTTTTGTATCTATCTGCAGCCAAGCAACTGATGAATGATGGCGTTTGATGAACTTAGGCAACCTCGAACCTGTGAGTCTCTTAGGATTAAGCTTTAACATAGGGATGTGCACCATCTCCCTTAACTTGGGAAAATATATTGTCTTTATCGACGAGGATACTGCATTATATGCCCTTCAAATTCAGGTACTCCAATATGGCCGCTCGTTTTTCCATCACTTTTAAACATCACCGCGGTATCTGACACATGAACAAATAAACAAAATGTAACCCCGTCTGATGAACTAATCTTTGTATTCTAGATTGATAAGTAGGTTTTAGCGACCATGAGGCAAATACTGTTGTTATATAATGACATTATACACCGCTATCCTGCACATACCCCTATATACATAATCTAGATAAGAGAAGAGAAATATAATAATTAATTAACAATATGTAACATAAAAACCCTTAGTACTAAGCGCTTCATGCTGTGCGCACTACGTGCATATCATTTGCATCGAACTCTGTCCACTACAAAATGGCCGCCGTAGTTACTTAAAAAGAATGGTAGATATACAGACTGAGTAATTACAGCTGATCTGCTCGGAAATGACGTTAAGAACGCATCCGGTTGAACGTGTTTAAAATAGAGTGGAATTGCAATCCTTTTGCAAACCCGATTTGGATGTACCACGAGAGCAGGGAGGCCGAACTAATGCGACGAGGTAAGCGATAATGATCCCCATAATGCTGTAGTTTGTCCATAGCACTTAGCACACATGAAGCGTTCTAGGACAACTCGCACTGCTTTATGTTTTTAATTGTTCTTATTTAGTTTTTTCTGTTTGTCCTATACAAATATAACTTTGTGGACTACTTAATTAAATTGGTAATACAAGTTCTTAATAAAATAACTGCGAATTGTATCTTTACAGAAGAAGGCATTTAGGCAATTTATACCAATGACTACCGGCAGTTAGGACGTTATTTGAGTCAAAAATACTGATTACCGTTGTATAGTGATTAAAATATTGTCGATTCTACGCCATTTCAGCGAATATCTGACACGCATTTTATATATTTAGGCGGTCAAATGAGACTGAAGAAAAATTGAAAATTCTTCTACCTAATGTAAAGGTACTGCCCTAAAGAATTGACAAATCAGAAATAACTTGATTTGATCTGCTCTCGGAACTAAGGTGAGAGGTTCTAGTACGAGCTCAAATTCAGGAACATATTATTAGAGATTGGTTGCGCTAATTAGGTTCTTTATCCAACCCCCAACAGAGACCACAAAAACTGATGAACATTTCCAAGTAGTCCTGGAATAGAAAGTAAGAATACTCAAATTTGTGGCTTCTCGTGGTACGAACAACAAGATTTTTATATATCATTCAGGTATGCCAACCTCTGTCTATAACGAATAAGTCTAAACGATTTAAAGGGTTAGTCCTATCTAAAAGCGATTTTTGTTTATAACACAGGGAATTATAGGACCTGGTAGAAATTTGCAATTGGAAGGCCATCCTCCACTACGTCATACAGTCTCAAATTTAAGACGAGGTATGCAGTTTTGTTTTTATCGTAATCTATAAGAAACTTGCGAGATAGGAAATCCAGTGTCAATATTAACAGACACTAATAATTCTACCTCAAATGATCAATTTGGTAGTTTTTGTCAAAAGTCACAAAACAGGGGTTATTGTGAGATAATAAGGCAACACTGTAACTTTACTTTGTTAGTTTGCACTTTGATTCATAAATGTTTAAATTGCATATTTTTCTCTTTTGTTTTAGATGAAATAAACAGTTTGTTTTAGTCCTGAAGAAGGTGAAATATTGTACACAACACCGAAACGCTGCGTCGACTTTTAACCTTTGTGTTTTAATATGTATTGATTTACTTGATTTTATTAGGATTATAGATTGTAACCCGATTCTGGGAGCTATAGATATCTGTCTATTTTTTACTATATGAATGAAAATAAATGACAATTTTTAATATTTTTGTCTCACATAGAGCTTTTCTAAAGTGCTTTTTATCGTATACAGTGTTTGCATAAACCCGCATAATTGTGTCTCAATACCCTGTCTAGAAGCAAATTCAATTTGTTTACATAGGAACATCTTGTAAAATTCCTCACCATTTACCCCTCGTCCCGTTGTGTTTAACACATTGGGGTAGCTCCCCTCCTCAATTTCTTTTCATCTCCTGTGGAGAAACACAGGATCCTTACCATTGCTTTGCCTAAAGACTTAGTCCCGGATATGGCAGATTGTGAAAATTGGGGTAAGGTCTTTGCAGCGACATACTCGAAGTGCTATGGCAGTCCGTCTCTGTCGGTACTGCCCTCCGTTATAAAACGTGTTCAGGAGAATCATGGTGCGGAGCCTGCGATTTAATTAGATATGCGGCTTGTCGGGGTCTTTGATGTGGTTGCTACCATGATATTGGGCAACCTCAAAGGAGATGCAATGCAGTTCCAGGTGCTTAATAAATTAGACGCAGTGGACGAAGACGACAAGCCGAGGGAATTCGCAAAGATCATTGCGATGGCCTATAAACAGGTTGGTCATAGCGCTTTAGGGGTTAAGCCAACTGTGAAAAATCCTGATTCTCAGCAGACAAAGGCAAATTCGTCTGGTAAGGACGAGCGCCCTAGCTTTCCTAAACAAAGTTGGAGGGCGAAAATACAAGAAAAACAGCAACAGAAACAGGGGTCCCGTCCTGCCTCTCCTGTTCAGTCAAGTAGTGAACGCACTTATGATTTGCGCGATCGTGCTACTATTAAGCCACCTGATAGATTTCAGGTTTCTGAACAACGCTCTCCTCGTTCTTCACAGGAAACATCGGCTTCACAATCCGGTGGCGGAGGCGCTGGGAAAAGTCGGGGTGCACTGCAAGCACGTGAGCAATCCCGACAGACTGACGGCAAAGGCAAGCAAGAAGACTCTGCACGTCAAAGACCCCCGTTTCAGAAGAAGAAAGTTGCTGCTCTGACAGTGAGGTATGCCTCAGATGGTACGGACGCAGCTTCAGAACCTAACATGGGCGCTAACGCTGCTGGACAGCGCGGCGGAAGTTACAGTAGTGCGACAAGCACTGCGTCCATATCTGGTGGCGACAGCAACTGATATATTCGTGAATATTGAAACTGCTGACACTCGTGTGTCTCCCCCTGATAGACTATATAATATAGTCCTTCACATTAAAGGTGACATACAACGTACAATTCAAGGTTTTTTTTGGGATAATCTGACCACTACCTATGATATTCTGTTGGCGGAGGCAGATTGGCCCCTGGCTTTCGTTTTGGCTGCTCCTAGAGGAGAGGAAGTAATCCTCCCATCCTTTGCACACACGGTGCCTAAGGTCCTAGCTGATAAGTATGCCGGGGAATGGGCTCAGGTGCAAGCGTCTGCGTTATATCGGACTCAGGTGGGCTGGGATAAATTTTCCCCCGGCCATGAGATTCCGTTGCGGACTACGCCCCAGCCACAACCCCAATACCCCATGCGTCGTGAAGCTAGATCTCACGTAGCATCTATCCTTGAACAATTGGAATATCAGGGAGTACTCGAAACATGTGTGTCACCTATGAATAATCCCTTATTTACTGTGACGAAGCCTGACGGGTCGTACCGCCTAGTTTTGGATTACCGGCACCTTAACTCTCATTGCCGGACCTGTGCAGTACAGAACACCCACAGTTCGGCTCTCGTCGATAGTCTTGTGAGAAAAAGGTTTAAAACCACACTTGACATTTCCAATGGCTTTTACAGCCATCACCTGTCCTCTCTTAGTGGTGAGTGGACGGCTTTCACCTCTGGTGGCGAACAAAAACAATTCAAAAGATTGACAATGGGCTACAAGAACAGCCCGGGAGTCTTTGCCGCTCGCGTGGTCTCCCTCTTAGAGGGTATAGACCCGGATGCGTACTCGTACGTGGATGACATTTATCTCACAGATGACGAGTTAGACCCGCATCTTCGGCGCGTTGATCGCATTATTGTTTTGTTTGCAGACTTCGGTTACAAATTCAAATTTGCGAAGTCGCACATTGCAGAGTATACAGTGTTGTTCTTGGGGTACGAACTCAACAATGAAGGTCGAGGATTGGCTCCGCACTTTCTAGAAAAGTGCGCATGCCTCCGTGCTCCTACTTCACTGAAAAAATTACAATCCCTGCTGGGTTTTCTGAATTTCGGTCGAACTTATATCCCGGATTATGCCCAGCGTATCAAGCCGCTTTACGCCTTGGTACAACCTACTTTTTCCAAATCCTGTTGGCTGCCTGAACATTCAGCTATATTGCAGCTATTGCAAGCTTATTTTCTTGCTTCCAAGTACTTACTGACACGTGATAACCACACTAACCTGGTCATAAGAATAGTGCCCGGCGCAGTTGGTTTCACATACTTAACGTTCAATGAGGGCGACACCGTCCCCATTGCTTACAAATCTCATTTGTACACTTCGGCTGAACTACGTTTTTCCGCTGTCGAGAAAGTTCTGACAGCAGTGCAGATGGCGATTCTGAAAGATCGAGCGCTGTCGCAAGGGAAACGCATGTTGGTGGTTACACCTTATCCTGCCCTAGAGGCGGTGACGAAAGCCAGTGTACCGAATTCTAAAGCTTTGCATCCAAGGTGGATACAATGGGCCACTTCCTTGACCTCGCCGGATGTCACTTTTATATTTGACGTGGCACTTCAGACTCAGGAGTTTTTGCAGTATGAATTCGTTCATCCGGCTCCTCTGTCCTTGCGCCCGCTCGAGGATTACCATTGTGTCATATACACTGACGGGTCTGCGCAACCCGCAACTGGATCGAAGCACGCCTATTCAGCGGCTTGCGCAATTGTAGTAGGTACTTTTGTAAATGGTGAATTCCTGTCCGATGTCGTGCACACGCAGTCATTGGGTGATTGTACTGCTCAGTTGGCGGAGCTTCGTGCTCTGGTGCTTGCACTGGAGTTTGCTGATCCCCGGGTCACTACTCTTATTGTGAGTGACTCCTTCTATTGTGTTCAATCTTACAACGACAATCTGCATTTCTGGTCTCAGAATGACTTCCATGATTCCAAAGGTAGCACGATTAAGCATAAATTGCTTTGGGTTCGAGTGGCAGATCTTAAAGAACGTCTGCCCCTCGTGAATGTAATTCACACTCTTGGTCACCAACGTGTTGGTGTTCATGCTGTCGGCAACAGCTTAGCTGACGAGGCAGCTAAAACAGCAGTGGCAACATACTTAGTAGCAGCAGTTACCAGATCCAAAAGTAAGATCGATGATGACATCTTGCAGCTATTGCTGCTACAGAGCAGGGCACGAAGCCAGCGAAAGGTTTCCCTGCTCGTTACCATTATCGCTTATGTCCTGATAAAGTCCCATTAGTGAGGATTAATGACGTTGGTGACAGATTGATTCCCAACGCGGACTGCAGACCTTCTTTGATATTAGCAGCCCACGAGGGCATGGCGTCCGCGCATGCCGGCGTTGTGGCTACTGTATCTTTGTTACAACAATGTTACTGGTGGTGCGGTTTGTATAAACAGGCCAGGGCTTATGTTCTTAATTGTGACATTTGCCAGCAGATTAAACCTTCTTCTGCGGCACACCCACCACAAACTCAGTTGTCCATATCGAGTAAACCATTGGGTTGTGTTTATTTAGATCACTGCGGTCCTTTTACCTCTGATACTGCTTTCAAATACATCTTGGTTGCAGTGGATTCGTGCACACGTTTTCTGTGGGTATGGCCACAAAGGAGTGCTGATTCTCGGACTGTCATTAAGGATTTGCGTGTCTTTGTTGGAAGCTTTGCGTGTGGTACCTTTCATTCTGATCAGGGCCCGGCGTTCGCCTCTAAGGCGTACAAAGAGGTCATGAGAAATTTGGGGGTCCAAGTCAAATTTTCGTCTCCATACCGGCCTGAGGGCAATAGTGTCGTGGAGCGAATGAACCGTGACTTAAAGCAATCCTTGACAGCCAGAGTTTTGGGTACTGGTCGGAACTGGCTTGCCCCTTGTATGACGTGCAACGTGCACTTAATAATCTCCCTAGAAGGTCTCTGGGTGGGCGGACCCCATACATGATGCTCTTTGGTGTTCAAATGTTTGTTCCAGACCTTGATGGTCTAGACATGGCGGCGTCAGCCGCACCCTTTGACGTAGATGAACACTGTGCTGTATTGCAGACTCTACAAGAAGCCAGAAACGGTCTAGCAAAGGAACACATACCCTCCTCATCTGAAGCTGAGGTTCAGATTCCGGTAGTCGGCTGGCTACCCCGAGTTGGTGATCTGGTCCGTGAGAAGGTGGAGAACAAGAAGGAGTTCGGCCCCTCTTATCGTGCACCGGTTCCAGTGCTTGGAGTGCAGGGTACAAGAACTGTCATTTTACCTCCTCTTCCTGGTCGAAAGTATAACAGGTACATTTCGATTGACAATGTCAAACTACAACGAATGGCCGATTCTTCTTAGTATGACTCCGGCAGTTTCATGCCCTTCGATGCTGAGAAATTCTGTTGTGGCCCGAGCTTCTGACATAGTGCCTGATGTTGCCATCGAGATGCATGCTGTTACTGGTCCCTTGTTGCCACAAACACCTAGTGGCATGCTTGAAGAAGTTGAGTATGCTTATCCTGCGGATGTTACCTTGCCTGTTTTACAATCCACCACAGTTGCCCTCTCACAAGACTCTTTTGATTCTCGTTCAGTGACTTCCATTGCCCCGTCCAAGGTTTCGATTTTTGTGGCTTGGTTCAAGAGACATTTTTTGATACCCCCTTGGACTTACATTTGGCTGGTGCTCATATGTGTTTTTTTGTTTATGTCCATTGGCTTTGTGGTAGTGTTTTTTAGACTTATCAATGGACACTACCTGAATGAACGTTCTACAATTCGACAAATTTATGGAACTTTGGCCCCCCACTCCTCATCACACATAATGAAGTGGGACCAGACTTTTGTGAACATCAAATTCATGGCCCCACTGAAGTGATTAATGTGCCAAATGTATTTCGTGTTTCTATGGGTGATGTCGTTAAACAGAACATTCACTCGGATGATTGGGATGTTCAAGCCATAGAAGCACTGTTTTCTGATTTGAAATATTATGCTGCTTTTGATGCTGAGGATTTGTATTTAGATACTGCTAATTATGATGAACAATTTTGTTATCAACATTATGGCACACATTTCCTGCACAAGGCAAATACGTTTAGACATTTTGTAAATTTTACACAATGGGAACACTGCCCCGCCCCTAGGATGGGCAGCTCTACTACGTTAGTGGAAAAATTCACTTATTTTTCTGATTTTAGTGTAGCCCATCTGGCGTCCTTTTATTTTAAGGTTGCGCCTGAGGCTGCTTCTAAAGTCAGACTAACACACACCAAATTATTGTATTCCAAGTCCTTTATGGACGAGTTGGCAATTGGGGGGTATGATCTGTAGAAGGCTACAGTCGATCTTAAATCGGTTTGGGGTTCCAAACCTTGGCAAGTACAGGGGACAGAAGCTTTGCATCGTGCCTGTCTTATCCCGAATCACATGTTATTTTTAAATTCCTCGATTTTTCAGACTACCTGTTTTGGATTGGCTACGACTAAAAAATTAAATTCTCCCTCCATGCCGGATCTGGGTGCTTATCCCAATTGGGGTAATCATACTGATCTATCCCTTGACATGTTGCAGACACAGGTTTCCAACACGTCCTTCAATATTTCTGCATTGAATCCGAAGGGTTGGTTGGTGTGGCAAACGAGTTCGGACTCCTGTCAACATAGGTTTCTAGATTTGAAGCAGGGGTATACACAGGTTCGTGTGGACCCCCGTTTTGAATCCTCTTACACTGTCACTACCTACTCAGTAGGAAAGTTATGCCAGTCTTGGTTGCAACATTCCACTTTAGCGTGTGTTAAACTCCATTTAGCGCGATTAAATGACAAAATAGATTTGAATGATTTTGTTAAGGGTCCTGCAGTTGGCAGACCCAAGAGATGGGTGTATGCTGTTTATAACGAGGTTTGGAAGTTGTCACAAATGGAGGCTGCTTCCAGATTACGTGCTATTGATCAGGCCAATATGGAAAAAGTATTGGCTGTTATAGATAATAGCATTAACACCCTGTCTTCCAGAATCTATACTTTAGATAATATTGTTTCATCTGTGGTAGACATTGTGCAGGATGATTTGTCTGTTTTCTATCATGGTCAAAACCAATTGCGATCTATTATGCAGTTTGCATGGACATTGCAAACGTTGAAGGCAGGGAAAGTCCCTTCGGATTACATGAATACTTCATCCTTATTCCTTCCCTTTAATTT
Organism: Triturus cristatus; assembly: GCF_964204655.1. NCBI lineage: Eukaryota > Metazoa > Chordata > Amphibia > Caudata > Salamandridae > Triturus > Triturus cristatus. Next base: position 382,746,829 of record NC_140579.1, on the reverse strand, counting down.
GACTGCGCAACAGCAATTCATGTCCATGAAAGATGCTACATATTCATTGCTGCACATTGAAAAGTTAGAACCTTTGCCTTTCTCTGTTGCCGAACTGAATTTGGCCGTGTGGCTAGTACATGGGTTGATCACTTTACCGTTTCCCTTGTTTAAGTTTAGTTCGTGCATGAAACATTATGCTTTAGGCAGGTACGAACAGTTGGGTACTGCCTTCTTACATGAAGTCTGGTCGCTCCCTTTCACGTACAGATGTGTGAGGGACGGCAAGGAGGTTTACTTGAAAGGTGAAGAGTGCACTTCCGCACCGGATCACTCTGTTGTGTGTAGGCACATTCAATTGCATGGTGCATGTAATGTCCATGCCCCTAATTTAGCTTGCGTCCTGAAAGGGATTCCAGTGCCAGTTATTACTCCATCTTTTACGCTGCTTGCTAACGGTAGTTATTTGCTGTTAAATAATGAAGCTTGCTGGGGGATGTTAGTGGGAATTCCCTACATCGTGACTGTGTCACAGAGGGTAGTTTGCTGTAATAACGTCCTTTTCCCACCCCCGCATGGCCGGCTGGATGTCTCCATTTGGCCTTCGATTCCGACCTTGAAAGCAGAGTTCAACAAGATGAGCAGAAAAAGGGCTCTTTTGTCTCAGAAAGAAGTCGCATTTACTTCATCCCGGGAAACATTTGTCCTTCACGTAGCTAACACCCGCACTGAGGTGCAAGCGCTTTTAAATACTGATCTCCCACTTCATTTTGGGACCTTGATACAGACTATCTTTAATGCCTCTTCTACAAGTGGCATAGCTCATTTTTTTAAACTCGTGGGCTCCGGCCTCGTGACCTCTTTTCAAACTATTTTTGGAGTGATTCCGGCCTTTTTTCATTCTATTTTTTCCAGTGTCTTCGGAGGTCTGCCTTTACTTCTTGCCCTCGTAGCTGGAATATTATTCTTGTTCTGTGCCTTGCGCTATGGATGCACAGCTTGCGTGGCACAACAACATGTCCCGGCTGAACCATCTTCGTAACCAGATGATTGAATTCTATGGCGTCTTACCACTGGCGACTCTGAGCGTGGCCTATGGATTGTCCTTCCGGTTTGCCTACTTTACTTGTGTGCAGCCTGTCTTTCACTGCCTTGATTGTCCGTTCCAATGGGCTCTGGATTTGTGTCTGTCAAACCCGGTGTCTCCTGATCCGGATTATGATCGGCTTATGAGCCCCTTAGTGGCCCACGAGTCGGACTGTTCTGGTGTCGGGATTATGGCCTGTGCTGCAGCGCATGGAGTTCTTGGTAATTGGGACATCGGAGATGCAGCGATTGACTTCTTAACAAACAGTTATCTTGAGGTGCACCCCGGTTGTCCTCGCCAGGTGCTGGAGGCTCCGGTGGTTGAGGAACATGTTTGTTCTTTCCCCGTCCTGAACTGGATGGCAGATAATTTTGCGGAACGTTCCAATGATTTCCTCTTGGAAGCAGTTGCAACTTATTGTGCCTATACATTAATAGATTGACTTTTGAACTTTCTTTCAGTCCTCAGTCCGTCATCGATTTTTGGTCTTCTACATGGTTTTATTTTTTTCTCTGCGTTTTAACTTTTTCCATTGATTTTTTCTTTCGAACTTTTTCACTTTCCTTATATGGACTTATAGTTCATGCCCGTGGTTCCTTTCTATCGTACTTGAACTCTGCGTTCTGTCCATGCGCCCCTAGTGGTTAGTGGTCTGATCATGGGGGGGTGTAGTGATGATCGTTATCTACCTATGTACAACGCTACGTTAGCATAACAGCGTTTAAAGTTAGTAAGCCATCTTGCCGCTTTTGCTGCTTTTGCACACGACACTGTAGTCACATGTTATTAAAAGTGAGAAATGCTTACTCGACTTTGCTTCACATGAGAACTGTCTGTTGTTAACATCTTGAACAGTGAATAGCGACTTTGGTCTGTACACAGTGTAACAGAAACAGTCTGGATCGCTAGACGGTGCATGTTGTTGAGTTCAGGTTGATCGGCCCACTAGTTTAGCCATAACATGCACGCAGCTGCAAATACCTGAAAGTCGAATGCTTTTAATATTGCAGTGTTACATGTTTTCAACACATTCGGAAGAAGAGCGTTCCTAGGAGCGAAAGCATAGCTGATCCTGTGATGTGAACTCTCTGAGCTGATCTATACAGTATGGGGTTCCCCATTCAAGCCTAGAGACCTTTTTTTTTTTTTTTTCTTTTTTTTAATTTTCAAAAACCTTTATTGGCAAAAAGGAGGATACATAGGGCAGTTGCCCGCCGTTTGATGGGCAAAGACAAGGGGCCACCAAACAGGCAGAACCCCGCACAGTCAAAAACACAGCCATTCAGCCGACATCCCGGAGGACCGGCGGCGACGTAATTACCAAGTGCATGACAAGTACACACTACAGAGCCGGACTGCGTGCAGCAGCTACGTCACATCCAGCCAACATAGTAGTCCGAGTGCCACCATAAGAGCTATAGACTATCATCCAGAACGGGCAGACCTAACCGCTCCCATATGAACTCCTAGCACAACTCAAACACCCGCCCCCCACCCACCCTGCGCACGCACAGCATTCACTCTGGAAAAAAACACCCAGCCTATGTATGTCCGCTGCCACAGAAGACCCGTTCAGCCAGCTGTGGCACTCCACCACCATCAGACAGCTTGCCGCTCTGCTCCGTACCGCTACTCACACGAAACCCCCACTACGAAGCCCTCGTGAGGCCCGCTGAGGGCCCACTCAAAAGGCCATCGGACAAACAACCAGCCAAACTATCATGTCCGCACCTCACCACTACACATTCACCCAGGGTCGTGGTCAGTAGCCGGGGCGCACTCCGCGGGAGCCCGCGCCACTAGAGCCTCCTCCTGGGAGCTCCCTCCAACTGCCTGGTCTGAGGCCTTGGCCGCAAGATACGTTCTGTATAACCCCCAGAAATTTTTAGGACGACTCTTTGGCGGCAGCATGTCACTATATATCTCAGCCTGAGTGCTGCAGTACAGCATGTCGCTGGCCCAACGTTTCTTGGTGGGGAGAGGCCCCCTCATCCAACAGATTGCAACAACTCGTCTAGCGACGAGCAACGCCATGTCAACTAGGCGTCGCAGAGCCAGCGGAAGAGGCCGGGAATACCCCAGTAGCGCCAAGACAGGGCTGAGGGCAACCTCAGTACCCAGGGCCCGGCTCAGCTCCGAGAACACCTCAGTCCAGAACTTGGCAACTCCCGGGCAGTGCCAAGCCATGTGGATAAAGTCAGCCACCGGGAAGTGGCAGCGCTCGCACTCCGCCGAGGTCCGGAGGCCATACCGATGGAGCCTCTTCGGGGTATAGTACACCCTCTGCAGGAACTTAAAGTGCACCAACCTGTGCCGACCATTGAGGGATATCGTCTTGGTGCTAAGACAGCAATACCTCCACATCTCGTCTGTAATCTCTAAATGCAGGTCCTCCTGCCAGGCAAGCCGCGCCGTGTCGGGCTGACGCGCCGGCTGCCGGTCTCCGATACGTTTAAGGTTCGAGATCAATTTGGGCGGCGCAGACGTTTTGATAACGTATGTGAGCTCCGGTACCTCCTGGGGCTCGTCCATGCCTGGGCCCAGCGCAACAGATAGCGCCCGTCGGACCCTATGGAACTGAAAGCGTTGCAGGAGCGAGGGGGCGGATGGAGCCAGTCCAATCTGGTCCCACGTTTTGGCAACTCCATCCACAACTAAATACTCCATCCGCGTAACGCCCAGTGCATTTAGTGCATGGACCACTCCCCTGTCTCTGAGCGGGGGGAGCCAAATAGCCCATTCCACCGGTAGCAGGGGTGAATACAGCAATGCACTGCCGCGCGCCTTCATCAGCGCCTGCCATGCATGAGTCGTGGTTTTGAGGGAGTCGAGCCGCCCCACCGAGCGATCCACAGGCTGGAGGGCGACCGCCGGCAACGGAAGCGGGTCCGCGAACAGACGTTCAAGGATGACGTGGGGGACATCCGCGCTGGCATGAATCCACGCGTGCAGGTGCGCCGCCTGTGCGACCCTGTAATAACTCTCCAGGTCTGGGGCCCCCAGACCCCCCCTGTCGTACGGGAGAGTCAACACCCTCCATTGAACTCTGGGCTGTTTGCCCCCCCAGGCCAATTTGATCAGAGTTCCGGTTAGCTGCTTAAAAAAGGCCTTAGACAATACAATGGGGATGTTGGTGAATAGGAACAAGAATCTCGGTAAGATGACCATCTTCATGATAGCTATTCTGCCCATCAGGGATAAAGGCAGTCGATTCCACGACTCAACATCCTCCTCCAATTTGGTGTACGCCACACCATAGTTTTCTCTAAGGAGCACCTCAGGGTCCTTATGCAGCCGGATCCCTAGGTATCTGACCGAGTCTGTCGTCCATTGCTGTGGATATTCCATCGGGAACTGGGCCGTGGCAGGCATCAGCAGGAACGCCAACAACTTGTTCCAATTCACCCTAAGGCCCGACAGCGCGCCGAACTGGACGACCTCTCGCAATATTGACGAAAGGTTCTCCTCCGGGTCCCGAACGTAGAGCAGCGTGTCGTCAGCATATGTGGAAATGCCAATTTGGTAAGTGAGAAAATTAATGCCCTCGTACCGGTGGTACTCCCTGATAGCGCACGCCAACGGTTCCGCCACCAGGGCATAGAGGATGGGAGAGAGAGGGCAGCCCTGCCTAGTCCCCCTGCTGATCTCGAAGGCATCTGTAACCCGGTCACCCATACGGAGCCTGGCCGTCGGCTGATAATATAGCGCTCCCAGCATCTGCAGAAAGGGCTCCCCTAGACCTACCTTCCGTAACACACGCACCATAAAGGGCCACTCCACCGAGTCAAACGCTTTTTCCATATCCAGGAAAATGGCCAAAGCCTTGTTCTCCGGTCGCACATGTTGCATTGTCCCCAGCACAGTATGAATGTTATATGTAAGATTTCTGGCAGGGATAAATCCCGCCTGCTCCGGCGCCACGAGTTCCGGCACCAGGAGCGCCAAACGCGTGGCTAGCACCTTAGCGTATAACTTTGCGTCAACGTTGAGGAGCGAGAGTGGCCGGGAAGACCCACACACGTCAGGAGGCCTACCTGGTTTCAAAATGGTTACTAGAAGCGCTTCGCGCATAGAGAGCGGCAAGCAGCCCTCCTGACATATACTGTCAAATAAGGTAATCAAATGGGGGAGGAGCAACTCCTTGAAAGTTTTATAAAATGTCACCGTCAGCCCATCTGAACCTGGGGCGCTACCAGCCTTCATTCCAGCAAGTGCTTCCGAAATCTCGTCTTGCTGTATGGGGAGCAACAGGAACTCCCGCTGGGAGTCAGTCAGGAAGGGCATTTTGATATAGCTGAGATAATCATCTATTTCCCCCTCCATCTGCGTTACCCTGGCAGTGTAGAGCCCCGCATAGTAGCTCCTGAACTCAGCGTCGATCTCCGCCTCCCCGGTGACCACAGCACCTTCCTCCGTCACCAACTTGTCAATGACCAGGGGTTTCCTGCTATTACGCAGAATCCTCGCAAGGAGTGCGCCTGGGCGCTCACTCTCCCCATAGGTACGGGCCGTGGCGTACTTGCCCATGTGTTGCACCTCCCTGTCGGCTTCCGTCTGATATTCCGTGACTAACGCTTGGATCTGAGTCTCCACAGCGGGGTCGGAAGCCAACCGCCGTCTCTCTTCCAACTGCCCCAGCTGAGTCTCCAGGACCTTAAGCCGCCCCCGTATAGATTTCAGTACCCCGGAATGCTTGGCCATGGCCATGCCTCTGATGTAGACTTTAAACGAGTCCCAGACCGTATGGAAACTCTGAACAGAGCCCAGATTGGTGTCAAAGAAGGACTCTATATCATCCGCCAACTCACCCCGGTACACCTCGTCCAAAAGCGAGTACGGCGGAAAACGCCACGTAAATGGCGGGATACGTTTAACTGAGGAGTCCAATATTAGGAGTAGCGGCGAGTGATCAGAAAGTGTACGCGGGAGGACCGCACATCCCTTGACTGACGCAAGTAACGACTGTGACAAGAGCCAATAATCAATCCTAGTGTGGACGTCATAGTGAGCGGAGTAGTGTGTATACCCCCCTCTATCCTGGTGTCTATGTCTCCAGACGTCAATTAAATCAAGCCTGGTGAGCTCCGCCTGCATGCATAATGCTGCTGCCGCCGGGCGGCGAGTCGGGCCCGAGGAGCGATCCAAAGCCGGATCAAATGTGAAGTTAAAATCACCCCCGCATACCATGCGGGCACGTGCATAGCGGCGGCAACTATCCGCCAGCGCCGCGTAGAACTCGGGATTGTCATAATTAGGTCCGTACACGTTGACTACTACTAAATCGTGACCTTTCCCCACGCACCGGGCAATCAAATAGCGCCCGTTCGGGTCTGCTTCAAGAACCGTCAATACTAAATGGGAGCGAGGATTCACCCAGGTGACCACCCCTCTAGAGTGCGAGGTGAAGCCGGCCACGACGCTGGTGCCCGCCAGGCCTCTAGCCTTGAGCATAGGGCTCGTGAGTGGGAGGTGTGTCTCCTGTAGGAGCGCCAGATCTATATTGTGTCCATGCAAGTAGTTCAGTACTTTTCTCAATTTACGGAAATCATTCAATCCCCTCACATTCCATGTCAACGCCCTTAGGGACGCCGAGACCTTTTCGCCAGTCAATCCCTCCGAGTCACCCATCTCTGAAACACTGTGCTACAGCAATCATGTCCTAATAGACAAGTGTACAGTGTCACGGGCCGACAATAATTGGGCACTACCATCCAGACACCAAGCAAGGCCACGAGCGGCCTACTAACCCGCAGTGCGTGCGAACCCCCCACCCCCAACACCAACCCACCCCCCCACCCACAGCCGACCTCCCCCAACCTGGCCAGACAGTACTCCCACACCTCCCCCCGCCCCACAAAGCCACACACATGCCCCACAAACATCGCTCCAAACAAACCCCCAAGGTCCCCACTAGACTACTGCACTAGGGCCGAGGTCACTAGGCACTGCAACAATCACAATCTGGCAAGACGCCAGGCAGCAGTGCACCCCTGCCGCCCCGCCCCCTGGTAACCCAGCTGCAGAGCGAGCTACGTTCTATCTCCCGATGAGATATCAATGGACCCCCTGCAGCATCCACCCACGGGCAACCTCACTGCCCTCTAGGATAGCTCAGGTAGCCCCGCCAGGCCCGCACCCCTAGGTTTCCCCGGCAAGGATCACTAATCAACAGGTCAAAACAGTGAGACCACAAATGTGATGAGGAGGCCCATCGCTTCGTGACACATAGCATGAGGGCCAGCAAACGGCAAGCCCAGCCCAACATCCAATCCACCGAGGGCCAGTGGCCAGGGCAACCGAAGGGCTCTACACTGTTCGCAAGGCAGTCGCAATCATCCCATCAGGAGAAGCGCCCCGCCACCTTCAAGTGCTCTTTCCATCAGCTGCGTTCGTAAGATCAGGCCCGGTTATCCCACAGCGGCAGGCACCCCCCTTACAGCGAACATGGCAAAACAGTCTCTGTGCGAACCATGCCCGGTATCCCCACAGCACTTAGTCTTGGCCCTCTAGACCCGAGGTCCCCTCCAAAGCATCCCCCAAAGCTCCAGGGCTGTTCTGCCGCTCCCTAGACCATACCTTTAGGGATTTCTGAAGTTCCCTCGGGTCCGTAAAGAAATGAGAATGTCCCTGCCGGTTGATCCGGAGCCTCGCCGGATAGAGCATGGCATAGTCCAGGCCGAGTTCCCGAAGCTGTTGCTTATACGGTGCGAACTGACGTCTCTCCTCCTGAACCTTCGCCGTGAAGTCTGGATAGATCGAGATAGCCATACCCTCATATTGTAGCTTGCCTTTCTCCCTGGCTACTCGAAGGGCCACGTCTCTGTCCCTGTAATTCAGGAGCTTCGCGATTATCAGCCGCGCCGGCGCCCCCGGCCGGGGGCGCGGACCCAGCGACCTGTGGGCCCTTTCGACCACGAACATCGGGGAGAACACATCCTCCCCCAGCAGGGCACGCAACAGCTTCTCAACAAAGAGTTCCATCTTCCCAGTCGAGGTCGATTCCGCTACCCCCGTTATGCGAATGTTAGAGCGCCGCGAACGAGCCTCCAAGTCCTCAGACTTATCCTGAATAACCTGTAAGAGCTTGCTGAGTTGCTTGCGGTCCGCGTCCCACTCTGTTTGGGCCTCTTCCACCTGGGAGACTCTACGCTCAGCAATGTCGAGCCTCTCGGAGTTTTTGTCGACCCTCTCCGACATACGGTCCATGCGGTAGGTGAGCGCATCGAGCTTGGCGTCAATTGCAGTCAGGCTGCCCTGCAAGCCCTTCTCCATCGCCACCAGCATCGCCTTGATGTCCGCGCCTGCCGAGGCCTCCTCATCTGCCTCGCCAACCGGAGTCTCCTTCGCCGCACCAGTACCAGCAGTACCCTTTGGTCTGCGCGGGTCAAAAGAGAGTTTGGGCTGCGTTTTGTCACCTTTCCCCATGGCTACACCTCTCCGACGCCGCTCCGCCAGGTCCACGGCCACCAGTCAGGGCGCCACTGCGCGACCCGGGCACCCCAGGACAGCAAAAGTAGAGGAAGGTACCCAGACCCGGAAACCAGTTCGCCTCCGGGGCAGACCACACCAGTCGCTTCTGTATGCAGGGCACAGCGCCTCCAAGTCTCTACGCCGTGAGGCACTCCAAGCTCTTCACAGCGCTCCAGACGGCCCCCGAGGGCGCCGCCACACGAGCCGGGCTCTCCGGCACCTCAGGCCCAAGCAAGGCGTGGCACCACCGCCATCCGTTCTGCAAGCGACCCCGCGCCCGGTGACTGGCGCAGGCCCGCACTCCCAGGCTCCCACGTCAGAGTAATCCTGTCCCCGGGAGGCACAGCAAAAAACGCAGTCCGAGCTGCCGCCAGGACCTCCCACGGCTCCTCCGCTCACGCTGGATACCAGCGGGTCGTCACAAGGGCCGCTACCGAGAGCTCCGTCTCACGTAGCTGTTACCGGCATCCAGAAGTTTCGCACACCACCAGGAGGGCGCAGGCCTCCCGCACCATGCAGTCAGGGCCACAGTCTCCAGCACAGCAAGGCACGGATCAGGGGGGGGTCAGGACGCTCACCGCAGCTCAAGAGGGGGCACCCCAGGGCCGTCCTTGCCTCCGCCGATCGAGCCGTCGCCCCTCCGCCTAAGTCGCCGGGGGACCGGGCCCACGTCCCACGGTGCGGCCGCACGTCAGATCATGCAGCACGGGCAGCCTCCAACTCCAGCCCGGAGATCAAGGCCTGGCTCGGCATGTGACTCGCCGCTCTGAACCGGCACTCCGGCCGTCGCCACCGAAGCCTGCAGGGGGCCGCAACACCGGCCACAAGTATCGGTAGGGCTTCCCCCACCTGCAAAGCACCACAGCTCGGCAGCAAAGGATAGTTGGGCGGATAATTCAAGGAGCGGGACGGAGAGCTCTGCGCTCACACGTCCGCCATCAACGCCAGCAAGCTCCGCCCCCCTAGAGACCTTTTATTAGTCTAATAATACTATTAGTGTGTTAGAGAAAGGAAGGTTGTCTAGAGCCACTGTCATTTTAGTATGATTGCTCCTTTCATTTTCTATGGTATTGTAACAATGCTGATGGTTTTGATTTTAATCGTTTGTCTGCTAATGTTAGCCAAACTGCTGCACATTAGGACACGAGGTTTATAAAATAAACGCTTTAAACTTTTCCCGTGTCTCTGTTTATTCTGTTGTGGACTGGTACGAGAATAATTACGAAAAGGTGTTTCTGATTCCCACCATTCCTGAGAAATATACTAAGTCGCTTGTTCTGGGTTGTCTATACATTGGGATCGCCGAGCTAAACCTCGGATAACGAATGGGACACTGATGCTGGCCGGATAGGGGTTCTGGGTTCTGAGGTGAGTTTTTGGTACACCACAATTCACTGAGGGCCTGGGTTCCTGCGCATAGTTCTGCGCATAAGCGGAATCCCTGCAACAACACATACAGGATGCTACGGGTGTACATAGTGTGGGACATCCCCATAGGAGGCTCACTGGGGAATTGCAGCCTCTCCGTGTGCAGCAGGGGGTGTGTGGCCCACCTCCTTCACTTGTGTGCCAGTTCATTTGGATTTTCAACATCTGTGTTGTGAAGGGGGTGTCCAGTGTAGGTCCCACATGTTCAGCCAAATGACCTGTGAGTCTGTTCATATTGATGCATTTCCTTAGTGTGAGCCTGAGTAATAAAGGTGTTCCTCACACTCCAAGGTGCCTCATCTCTGTCAATGCAGGTCTCTTGCCACTTTGCATGCGGCATCCCTGGCATAGTTGTCAAAGATAGTGCATATGAGTCTATGTGTAGGTTAGCAACATGCATGCAGTTCTTCATGGATTCAAATCTGTATTGTGCATGAAGTCCATGGTTGTGTATGTATTTGGGCATGTTGGTCCCCACAACAGGCCGTCAACATCTGCTGAGGGTGTGTCTCCTGTGCGCAGCTCGGCCTTCTGTGTCCTGATCCTGTGTCAGTCATCTTTGGTGATTGTGCATCCATTTTCTCGGGGTGTGCCATGGGTGACCGGACACTCCTTCCTTTACATACGCCTGTTGCAGTTGTCCTTTCTGACATCCTTGTCTTTGTGTGCAACTCTTGGCATACTTTCCAGGGCATGGCGCCTGCTGCTGCAGCCCCTGCTGCAAGGGCCCACAAAGTAGCGGGATTCGGCAACACACACGCCTCAAAGATGCTCCTCCCTGCCTCCCTCCACCCATTCATTTGGCTGACATCATCTTGTCTGTGCCACTGTTGCGGCCACGCGGTGCCAAAGGCAGGACCGTCAGCACATGCAACGTGCACATTGCACGACCCTCATGTCCTTGCATGACCCACATCACACTACAGTCTGATGTTGTAGCCACCCTCCAAGCAATGTCTATCCAAAACTCAACCGCCTGCTCTCAGGCATACCCTAATCGCACACACAACACCTTTGCATGCTGAGTGTGCAACTCCAACTGCCTACACAGCGCTGCCCCGCCTTCCAGGCCCCGTCACACCAACCAGATCATGTCCCTCCTGCTCCACACAGGCTCCCTCCACTAGCAAGGCCATGGGAGTGGGACTCAAGCCTTCAGCATGTGGTATAGTGGTGTCATCTGGCACATGGCCCAGGGATCATCTCTCAGCGTGCCAATCTTCAATGTGTCGAGGACCCCCCTCTCCACCGTCACATGCGCACACAACCTCCGCATCATGTTGAATGCCATTGACACCCAGGTGCTCCTCAGCCTCACCAAAGACGCAGCCATTGCCAGTTCCAACATTCAAGAAGGCATGAGGTCCGTGGATGAATGGCTGAACATCAGCCACCTGAGGCTGAACTTGTACAGGACTGAGGTAATCATCTGAGGATTGTCTCCTTATAGCTGGCTCAACTTCTTGTGTCCCAACCGCAGGGGCCCTACACAAGCACCCAGTGGCCACACAAACAAGATGGTGTGCATCATGGATTTGTCACTCACATTTGCCATGCAAATCACCAGCATCTGTACCTCATGCTGCAACACCCCCTGCATGATGCACATGATCCTCAGATAGATCCACTCCAAGGAAAGACAGACCATCCCCCAGGTCCACGACACCAGCCGTGTAAACTACTGCCCCGTCCTCTACGGAGCAAGTACATCCAAACTCACGGGAAAGTTGTCCACATCCAGGGTGCATCTGCACAACTCAGCTTCAACATCCCGCACCCCATCAACATCACCGTCCACCTGAGATAGCTGCAAGGGATCACTGTGTGCTGCAGGATGACCTTCACACTCCTCACACACACTCAGGAGGCAGTCAACAACCCCATACCCCAAAATCAACCTTGTACGTCTGTCATCCAAGACCCCGTTGGCCCAACTCTATGCATCCGAACTTGGCCTGGACAACATTCTTCACATCCACAACACTCCAGCATGAAGGAGATGGTTCTCACGCCTGGACAAACATACCTGGGACTCCTTCCCCGGGAATCTCCACATGAGCCATGACCTCTAGGCCTTCATCATCCTCTCCCTGATTGGTGTGTCCGCACAGTATTTCAAGCCCCCCCTCAGTAGCTTGAGGCCATCACGGTTGAGTATTGGGATCCCAGGCTGTATCGGATGATACATTGTGACCCATGTGTGTCCTGTACCGGACTCAGATCCCAGAGTATGGATGGCTGGAGTTGGTTCAACACTCAGGCATAGTTTGACATTTACACACACGTATGTTGTGGACTAATGCAGAATGACAGCAACATCTCATGACAAATAAATAGTTTTATTGTCGGTGGGGTGCGTGTTTTGGTAGAAAAAATAAGGTGCTCTACCGGGTGCATAGAATCCAAAGTTCACAGGGGGAGATGAGATCCTTGGCATTTGAAGTCATCAGAGTCCAGACCACAGTGTTGGTCATCATTGGTCAGACTGTGACCAGCAAGTCCATATGGCAGAGAATGTCAGTCAATGATGTGCTGCTGTTGCGCATGAAGGCCAGGTGCCAGGCCAGGTGACCTGGGAGATGTGGATGGTCCGCTGCCTCTCACGGTCTTTTCCGTGGACGACCCACCTTCCTCCGGGGACCCTCAGATGCAGGCCTTGACGATGTTTGGCAGGTTCCGTTGGACGAATCCTCCTCCTCCTCCTCCCTCCCTGAGGCTGGTGCTGGTCTGCGCCTGGTGTCACAGGGAGGGTTGCCCATGTTGTCGGCGATCCGACGGAGTGAATGGCTCATGTCCCTTTGCACCGCTAGGAGCTCAGCCAGTCTTGCCTCCATCCGTCCTTGGTGTTGTTGTTGACTGGCGTTTTGCTCGGCCTGCTGATTCTTAATGTCTGTGAGGGTCGCCACTACCTGACTGATGGCCCTGGTGTCACGCCGGTATGCCTCCATGATGTTGCGTACGTGTGACATACCAGTCCCTTCAGCTGTCTGGTCAGGTTCTCGCCTCCGCCTGCCTCCACTCCCACCACCCCTGCCCACAGCCTGGCCTGCCGTTGTGGGCACATCGGGTCTATGGGACCCCTGAGGGATGGCAGTGTCGGTGTTGGCTGCCTCCTCCTGGGTGCCCGGCGAACCTTGTCCCTCCAGGTCAGACTGGCTCAGTTGTTCAGTGTGGGCAGGGCTCCTGGGTGTCTCCTGGGATGTGGCAGTAATGGGGTGGTGGTTGGCACAGATGTACCTGAAGCAGGTGCTGCAGGGGCTTGGACACCAGAGGGGCCAAGTGGGTTGGGGTCATCTACGGAGTGTTGTGAGGTGTCACTGCCGGTGGGATCAGGTTCCTCCCGAGCCTGGAACTGTGGTACTTCCCCCCCCATTGTTGGGGGGCAATCCGTGACGTTGCCCTGTGTGTGAGAGAGAGACAATGTTAATGCTGTTTCATGCGACATCCATGTTTCATACATATTCTAGTTGCCACAGTTCCTCCAGGTAGTTGTATTTGCCTAGCATTTACATCATTGTTCACTTGTGGATGAGTATGTTGCAGGGGACTGATTGAAATGTTCTCCAGGGTGTTTGACATGTCGAATTTGGGCTTTGATGCATTTTTGGCTGTGGCTTGATCTTGTTGTGTCACATGTCCATTGTGAGAGTGGGTGACTCCATTGGCTGCCCCGGGGGTGTGTGCTTGTGTAAGGGGTGAGTGATCATCCCTTAGCCCGACGCTGTTCAACATCCACATGGCCCCCCTCACACAAGTGGCCCGCCACCACAACCTCAAAAACATCTCCTACGCCGACGACACCCAGCTCATCCTCTTCCTCACCAAGGACCCTCACACCGCCAAAACCAACATCCACGAGGGTCTGAGGGCCATCGCCGACTGGATGCGGAGCGGCCATCTGAAACAGAACTCAGACAAGACGGAGGTCCTCATCCTGAGACCCACACCCTCAGCCTGGGACGACTCCTGGTGGCCGATCACTCTGGGGACATCACCGACACCCACCAAACACGCACGCAACCTAGGATTGATCCTCGCATCCTCCCTCTCCATGTCCAAGCAGGTCAACGCCGTCTCCTCCTCCTGCTACGACACCCTACGCACGCTCCACCGGATCTACTGGTGGATCCCGACATAAACAAGTAGAACAGTGACACAGGCCCTCGTCAGCAGCTGACTGGACTACGCCAATGCACTCTACGCAGGCCTCCCATCCAAACACCAACGGCGGCTACAATGCTTCCGAAACACCTCTGCACAACTGATCGTCAACGCCCCCCGCCATAGCCACATCACCCCCCTCCTGAGTGAGCTGCACTGGCTCCACATCGACAAGAGGATCACCTTTAACCTCCTCACCCACGCACACAAGGCACTCCACACCGCCAGACAAGCCTACCTGCACATCAGACTCAGCTTCTACACCCCCACCGCCAGCTCCGCTCTGACATCCTCGCCCTCGCAGCTGTCCCCCGCATCCAAAGTACGCCCTCCTGCAGCAGATCCTTCTCCTACCTTGCCGCAAAGACCTGGAACACCCTCCCAACCCACCTACGACTGACCCAAGACCTACTTGCCTTCAGAAGACTCCTCAAGACCTGGCTCATCGAGCAGTGGTGGAACCCCCCCCCTCAGCGCCTTGAGACCCTGACAGGTAAGTAGCGCGCCTTACAAGTACCCTGATCGATTGTTGATTGATTGACGGTGCCTGCTGGTGGGTGTGGTGGGATTTGGCAGTGGTTCTCCCAGGTGATGTATCTGTCCCCCCATGGCGCATGCTGCCATGTCAGTGAGTGTGAGTTCCTGTCCTAGATATCTGAGCTTGTTGTGTTTGTGTTTGAGTTTGCAGTTGTCACAGGAGGGCCTTGTGCTGCCTACAGCAGGGCCAAGTGTCAGCTACCTTGTCAGTACTTTGCCAGGCCCTGTGCATTGTGCATGGTGCATGGGTATGTACCTGGGCCATATGGGCTGAGGGCAATGGTGTCTGTTTCTGAGTTGTACAATATGTTTAGTGATCCCCACCCTCCCAGCATCCTGGACATCCTGTCTTGGGTTTGTGGTTTGTGTAGGCTGGGACATGGCATGGCCTTGCTTTGTGAATGGGTCATACTCATGTTAGTGGCATGAGCGTTGTTTTTTAGTGTGGTTGTGTCCGGTGAGGGCTTGGGGGTAGGTGAGTGCATTTGTTGTAGTTGGGGTGTGGATGCCATTCCCCCATGTTACGTAAGTTGTTTGTGTACTCACCAGGCTCTCGTACTCCTTCGACTCCGTGTACTCCCACCGGCGGAAGCAGGGCCATCACCTTCTCCTCCCAGGGATGGTAATGTACCGGTCTGCGGGGCAGCCCACCTCCTGTGATGTTACTCTGGGCGTAGTCCTCGTTCATTTTGCGCTTGACTGCCCTCCGCAGATCGTACCACCTGGCTTGGCATTCATTCCTGGTCCTTCTGATGGGCGCAACAGCATTCACCCGATCGACGATCCTCTGCCACAGGCGTGTTTTTTCGGCTATGCTGGTCTGTCTGACCAATGTTCCAAAGAGCTGTGGCTCGACTCTGATGACTTTGTTGACAAGGATGTCCAGCTCCTCCCTTGTGAACTTTGGATTCTTGTCTGTGGGCATGGTGTGGGGTGTGGGTGTAGATGGTTGTGAGTGTGTGGGTGCGAATGTGTAGGTGTGTGTGTATGTGTAGAGGGGGTATGTGTGAAGGAGGTTGTGTGAAGGTGTGTAAGTTAAGGTGTATGGGTGCAGTTGTTTGTGTGTGATGTCTGTCAGCAGTGGGTCTGTTGCAAAGGCTCATGGTTTGTGAGTGTGGGCCCTTTTTATTGGTCCATTTGTGGGTGTGGCTGGGTTTGAACTTTTGGTGGGTGTGTTATAAGAGGTGGTTGTGAGTTTGGGCCTCTGTTTGCCTGTTTGGATGTGCCAGGTCAGTCTTTTAGATGTTTTTTGTCCTGTAGACGTGTTTTGTGGTGTTGTGCGAGTCGAATTGACCCTCCTTGTGCTGTTTTACAGTGTCCTGGTTCAGTACGAGTCGTTTTCGTGTATGTAAGGTGTGTACATACACTATGTTGTTGTACAGTGATCACATATGCAATGGTGTTGTACGAGTCGTACATACGCGATGCTGGGGTTACGGTGTTGGGGTACAGTGCGTCCAAGTACGGGGCTGGGGTGGGGGGTATGGGGCGTACATACGCGGGTGCTGGGGTGGGGGTATGGCGCGTACATACGCGGGTGCTGGGGTGGGTGGTACGGCGCGTACATACGCGGGTGCTGGGGTACGGCGCATACATACACGGGTGCTGGGGTGGGGGGTACGTCACGTACATACGTGGGTGCTGGTGTATGGCGCGTACAAGCACGGGTGCTGGGGTGGGGGTACGGCGCGTACATACGCGGGTGCTGGGGTACGGAGCGTACATATGGGGGTGCTGGGGTGGGAGGTACGGCGTGGACATGCGCGGGTGGGGGGGCCGTACGACTCGTACCCCGGGCCCAAGTGTACCCGGGGTAGGGGTCGTACAAAGTTCGCCGTTTGTACGGGACTTGTACGACTCGTACGTAAAAAAATACGGATACGAGTCGTACGGTAATTATTTTTACCGGATCGGAATCGGCACCCAGATGTAATGGAACTGAATTGAAAACAATGTACACAATTTTTTACAAAAAGTTGTCAACTTGGAAATGAAATAATTTGATTACTGGACAAGAATTCAAATTTTTAAAGAACGACTTTCCTGTGGTGCCCACCATTTACTGTTTGCCCAAGATCCATAAAGACTCTGTACACCCACCCGGAAGACCCATTATCTCTGCGAGGAATGGGTGCCTGGAACATACATCGCAATATGTGGATTTCTTTCTACAGAGTCCGGTAAAAGCCCTTCCTTCATATGTGAGCGACCCAAGTGACTTTCTACGGAAGATCAGAAATTGAATATGGACACCTAGTTTTCTATTAATTGCCCTTGACGTCAGCTCACTTTAAACTAGTATTCAACATGTAGACGGTTAGAGGGCACTTGACTATTTTTTGGAAAAATCAATGGGCAACCTGACGAGTCATAAAAAGATGTTGATTGAAATGGTTGAGTTCTGTTTAACAAATAACATTTTCATGTTCAATAACCTTCTTTACAGACAGTTAAGAGGTGTTGCGATGGGGGCCAGCTTCTCCCCAAGCTATGCATGTCTACACATGGGTTGGTGGGAAGAGCTGGTCCTCATGACAACTAATATCAAGTTATGGTTGCGCTATATAGACGACCTATTCATTGTATGGGATGGCAGTCAAAATAGAGCTCAAGAATTTGTACAGGCTATTAATGTAATGGATTTAAACCTGCACTTCACGCAAGTAGCTCCCATGTAAAACATTTGGTGAACAGTATTCCTTACGGTGAGATGCTCAGACTTAGGTGAATTCACAGCAAAGATAGTGATCTGCAGCTGGCCCAATTGGAATGTAAACAGAGATTCAAAGAAAGAGGTTACTCTGACAGTATCATAGACATTGCTGTCAAAAAATCTATGCGCACGAATAAGGCTGAGCTACTAAGAGAGACAGAAATTATGACCGAGACCACTGAAACTAAAACAGGAATTGAGATGTCATCAGTGATGTCATGAGTGATGTCACTGACCATGTCATGAGTGATGTAATATGTGACGTAATCAGCAGTGCATTGCAGGCGCACGAGTTATAGTTAGCTGAACTAACTATAACAGGGGAATTTCAATGGTTTTGTACGAGTGAAAAGTCCAGCATACCATAACGCCCCTGAAACCTATGGTTTTTTCAGTGAATTTCTAAGGTTTTTTAAATGCTAATTCCTAACTATAACGTGCCTGAAACCTATGTTTTTTTCAGTGAATTTCAAAGGTGTTTTAAATGCTAATTTCTAACTATGCCTACAGAGATAGGACATGTGAAAAAAGAAGAAAAAACGCACAGAAAGAAAAAAAAGAAATGCAGAAAGAAGCAACAAAAGTCCTCAAAGACGAAGAAAAGTGCAGGAAGAAGGATAACGTGCAGAAAGAACAAACAGAAGAGCAGAAAGAAGCCTTGTTGCAAAATCATCCTGTACCCTCAACTTATGGATACCGGTGGTAACTGAGTCTGACTAACCAGTCCTAGAGCCAGTGCTATGTTAAAAGACACTCAGAATAGAGTGAAAACACCTACATACACTAGGGAACACTATGCGTTGGGGTCCCCCTGTGATTAGCATGACCTCCACTGTAAGCCCCTAGTATATAATAGGGCAGGGGATTAAAACTACCTCTTAAAACGTGCCACAGGGCGTGTTTGCACACGTCACCTCAGGCCCGTCCCATCCCTTCCCCACTGTGTAAACACGCCCTGTGGCCGTTTTAAGTTGGGAGATTAAGTCCCCTTGAATCCTGAGGGTCCCTAGGGTCCAACTAGACCACTAGGTACCTCCAGTAAGCGCCACCGAGCTGTGTTGCAGAGAGATGTAAAAAGGGGCACGGCCTAGACCACATCTCTGCAACGCAGCGGAGTGGCGCTTACTGGAAGCACCTGGTGGGCTAGTTGGCCCCCAGGGTCCCTCAGGATTGAAGGAAAATTATTTCCCCAACTTAAAACGCGCCACAGGGCTTGTTTGCACATGTTAACTCAGGCCCCGTCCCCTCCCTTCCCCACTGTGTAAACACGCCCTGTGGCCGTTTTTTAAGTTGGGAGATTAAGTCCCCTTGAATCCTGAGGGTCCCTAGGGGCAAAATAGCCCACTAGGTACGTCCAGAAAGCGCCATTGCAGAGAGGTGTAAAAAGGGGCACGGCCTGCACCACATCTCTGCAACGCAGAGCAGTGGCGCTTACTGGAAGAACCTGGTGGGCTAGTTGGCCCCCAGGGTCACTCAGGATTGAAAGGGAATTATTTCCCCAACTTAAAACGTGCCAGAGGGCGTGTTTGCAGACGTCACCTCAGGCCCCGTCCCCTCCCTTCACCACTGTGTAAACGCGCCCTGTGGCCATTCTAAGTTGAGAGATTAAGCCCCCTGGAATCCTAAGGGTCCCTAGAGTCAAACTAGCCCACTAGGTACCTCCAGTAAGCACCACAGAGCTGCATTGCATAGAGGTATAAAAAGGGGCATGGCCTCAGAACACCTGTCTACAACGCAGCTCCCTGGCGCATACTGGAGATACCTGTTGGGCTAGTTGACCCTCAGGGACCCTCAGTATTGAAGGGGAATTAATTCCCCAACTTACAATTGGCCAGGGGACACATTTGCAGAGTGCTGCAGGAGAGGGCGTGGCCTCCGGCGCGATGCCGGTCTTTTATTTATTTTATTTTTTTAAGAAGGAGGGCTGTGTGGGCCCCCTTCTTTGTCTAATTTATTGGCCCTGGGGACCCCATCCACCAGAGCCTGCAGCCTATTTTTTTTGTTGAAAAAAAATAATTTGGCCCTCCCAAGGCCTTAATTGGCCCCGGAGACCCCAAAACCTGGGTCATGGCCTTTTTTTTTTTATTCTTTAGGAGGGGGGCTGCGGTGCCCCCCTCCTAAGGCCACTTATAGCCCCGGGAACCCCATCCCCCGGGGCCGGCCTTTGTTTTTTATTATTTTTAAAAAATATATATTTATAGAAACACCTAGGACATGCTGGACAAACCGTATGTACCTATCACCATGACAATTTGAGTGATATTCATTAAAAGGTGACTATGCATACAATGAATCCACTTGGAATGTATTTACACCGCTAGTGAAGCTCTGACGTGTCTGACGCCCTACCGTGCCTAATCCCGGCACCCCCGCCGGTGGGTACACTCCAAGTAGACACCCTTGTCGTTTATTTATACAAACATGGGTAGCTATTGACGGGCACATTTAATACACATGCACACGAAGCCATTCAAAGGGGATTTGACAAAAATTCGACCAAACTATGCAAGAAACCCACCTTACGGTTAATAAAACACACATCCACCGCTGGATGTGTAATACTTTTTATTTTAATCTCTGGAAAGGAGACAAACCTCACTTGAGAGTCACAGCGTGCTCCTGGCTGAGCCCAATGCTGTGTTACACCCACCAGTGCCCGCCAAGTGCAACACACCTCTGTGTTGTATTCCACCAGCTAGTGCGTATGCTATGACACTCTCTAGCTCATGTGCACTGTAACACCACCCTGTGAATATTTCATGCCACACTTGCCTTCGCACAGGTTCTATTGCCCCATCTAACGTGCCTTCCTCGATGCCTATGTTATAACACACAGCGCTATGCCATACATATTACAATCTGGGATCCATATCTTTGTCACAGTGCATATGCAACGTTACACTCCAACGCACATATTTTATATTACAACTTTAGAGACTAGTTAGGTTACACAACACTGCCCTGTGCATATTACACTCCAAGGTGCATATCGCATAACACGCGCTAGTGCCTGTGCTATCTCGCGCTCTTCAATGAATCTGTCATTGCGCACAATGTATTGCATATTATATTTCACGCCCTGTTTCATTTTATATCACACTTTTTGCTGCATAGTTTATACCATATACTATATCTAGTTTTTATTTTCAATCGTGCTCTCAGGACTATGTTCTATATAACACTGCGTCCACCTACCCTTTTCACGGGCATTACATTTTGCGATGGGGGGTGGTGGGTCAGGGGGTGTTTCTGCCAAGTGAGCCCGGAGTCACAGTCACAAACGTCCTCTTCTTCCTGAATAAAAGTGAGATTATGCTGCATACTTGTTCATATTTTAAGTAGTTCGCACAGACACACATTTTAAAAATAATAAAGTTCCTAATACCCTTCTCTGAACAGTTAGCTTGCTGCCCCATCCACCTCCTCCCTATCCTCTGTTGTCTGAATCCATGGACTAGCCTCCTCCCTCCTGCCATGCATGGTCTGATGTGCTGCCACTGCCCTCCATTTAGCATGATGTACCAGTCCACTCCTCCTGCCCTCCATTGCCCAATTCTATGGCCCATCATTGACCTCCTGCTTAGCCTCTGTGCTTAGCTTGCTACCCCTATTCTCCTTCCCCCTGCCCTCCGATGTCTTTGTGCATGCCCCTGCTCCACCCTTTTTGCCCACCATGTTCCATGGACCTGCCACTCCTATCTACTCTGAGTGTTCTGTTGAGCTACCACTCCCCTCCCACCTGCCTAGCATTGTCAGATGACTGTAACCTGTCCCTGCCACCTCCACCCTGCCTGTCACCATACAATGCCCCTATCCCCTTCCTCCTGTCCTCCATGGTCCATTTTAATGCCACACCCTTCTGCCCTCCCTGGTCTGTTGTGCTGCAACTGCCCCTCCTGCCTGCCCTGCGCGATCTGTTGTGAGGCCCCTTCCCCTGAACTCTCTTGTCTGTGCCCAGGTCCTGACACTCCCTTCTATCCTCCATGGCCATTTGTGCATGCCCCTGTACCCTCCTTCTTGCCCATCATAGCCATTGTGCTGTCACTAACCCTCCCGCTTGCCATGCATGGTCATCTGTGCTGCCATGGCCCCTCCCACCTTCCCCGTGTGGTCAGCTAGCTGCCCCTGACCCCCTCCCACCTTCCCGCCATGGTCTGTGCGTATGCCATCATAGTCTCATTGTTGCTCTCCATGGTGTGTCTTGTTTCTAGTGCCAATCCTGCCTGACCTCCATGGTCATCTTGCAGCTCCTGCCCTGCCCCCTTGCCCCCAGCCCTCTGTTTCTATGTGCAGCCCCCTATTCCCTCCCTCCTGGCTTGTCTGTTCCATTGTAATGTCTCTGATCCGTCCCTCCTGTCCTTCATGGTCTGTTATGCTGCAGCTTTCTCTCCTGTCTGTCCATTATGGTCAGCTAGCTACCATTGCCTCTTCCCCTCTGTTCTCTGTTGTCCATGTGCATGTTCCTGTCCCCTCCCTATTGCTTTCTATGAATTGTTGTGCTACACTCCCGTCCCGCATGCCCTGTGTGGTGTATTGTGCTGCTGCAAACCCTGATGCCTGCCCTGTAGGGTCAGTTTGGTGCACCTCTCCATGTCCCTCCTGTCCTCTGTTACCGAGTCCATGTCCCTACCCCAATTCCTCCTGCCTTCCATGATCCAATGTACCATACTTGCAAACATTTTTAACTTGGTAAGAGGGAGATTTTGAAAAATAACTGGGGTATTGATTTTCCCCTTTGAGTTACATTAAAAAAGAGGAGATTGTAGACAGGAGACAGATCAAATAAAGCCCATTTGAGCTTAAAAACATTGGACGTTTCCGGGCTGAAACGGGTCTGTTGGCATGTATGGTTGTACTACCACTGCCTCTTCCTTCTGCCCATAATGGTCTATTATATTGCCACAGCCTCTCTTGCCAGTCCTGTATTGTTGGTTTGTTGCCCCTGCCCCCTTTCCACTGCCCTCCATAGTCTGTTGTGCTGCCACTGCCCTTCCTGCCTGCCCAGTGTGGTCAAATTGTTGCCTCTGCACTCTCCTACCTGCCTTCAATTTTCAGAGTCCGTGCCCCTGGCCTCTGCCTCTCAACAGTATCCCAATGAACAACTAGATTGCTAACATTCTATATTTATTACAAAAGTGTGGAACGCCTGACGTCATCTTGATGTAATCAAAACTGTAATACCTAGAGCATTTCCTTTAGAAATTACATATATGAGAGGGTCTTATTTGCATCAAAATTATGGTTAGTGCTCTAAAAAACTAAAATGAGGACATATTTTCTGAGTTTTCAAATAGCGACAAAGAACTTTTAAAATTTGTAATCTTTATGTTTTTTTATCCAGTTGATCACTTGATTAAATGTTGCACCTAGGGAAGAGGATGTGGTGTTACTTCCAGAGCTGCAGACTTTGCAACTGGGGAACCAGGTTGAAGTTTCTGCTTCAGCTCGACATTCTGTGATTCTGGTCAAATCACTTAATCTCCCCATGTCTACAACCAAAATTAATTTGTTCTTGTGTGATGTAACCAATGCTAATGTAAAGCACTCCAATACCTGACAAGTCTGCACGATATAAAACTGCAAAAACACAAAAAATAAAAAGGGTTTTGCACACTTCTGTCATTGGGCTGCATGTGGGCTACATCTGGGTGATATTTGTGCTGCATTTGGGCTCTTTTGTCTCTGGTGGCCATCTTGGGAGATTTATTTGTTATGAAGTTTCCTAATTTCCTCATTTACTGCAGTCTCCTCAGTAGGAAATAGTTTCAGTTTTTTACTTTGATTCCATCTAGAAGGCATTCGGATGTGTCACACATTTGCCATAAATTCAGAATGTTAGCACTCTTGTTGCTCATTAGATCACTGTAGTAAAGCTACTGCTCACCAGGGAAGTCTGCTGCTGGTATTGAAAGTGCATGTTTCAGTCTGCATGTCAGAATGTTTTAATGAAATAGAAGAGGATTTGAGAAGTCACTCAAAATGTGCCCTAATTTTTCTTTCTGCAGCACTAATCATACTTTCTATAGCAAAATGAACCCCCTCATTTTGTTCCTTTTTAAATTAAATGTTTTAAGATTTACCACTTTATTCCAATTAAGATGGCTTCAGGTGTGCAATACGTTTGTCATAAGAAGGACTGTTAGCGCTCTAGTTGTTCTTTAGAACACTCTGGGAAGGTGCAGTAGAACACAAAGGAATAAACTGCCCTTGTTGGATGTACATGTTTTACTGAGAATGTCAGACTTCATTCTCACATGACTGAGAAAGATATTGTGAATTTACAGAAAATATGCTCTCAATTTAGCTTATAGATCACCTTCCAAACCTCTGTGGGAAAAGCATGAGAAAATCGTTTTCTCTCAAACATGATTCATGATATCCCAGCAGAAGGCTTTTTCACATGGTAAAATCACCTTAGAACACACCACAATTCCTAAAATGAGTATGGTACCATCAACAAATGATTTATAATGTAACTAAAGTCTTAAATCCTTCTATTAAATGCAATGCTTTTAATGAAGTGCTATCATGCATATTGGTCCCAAGATGGCTGCCAACACTTCTTGGATGAAGTGCTGACAGCCAATCAGATCTCACGATGAGATGTGTGGTTAGGCTCCACCCAGATATATATGTGATTTTACTTTTGATTTTCTCAGGAACTACTGAACGGATTTAAACCATTTAACCAAAAGGCACGACTCTGACTAAAGGTTCCTATGGAAAATTGCATGGGGAAAACATGTTTTGGGACCCTGCTTGATGAATCACCCCGAGACTTTCAGGATAGGAACAAACTGGAGCGCCCCACCAGTTTTGAAAATTTCACGAAGATTCGTCAACCGGCGCCAAAGTTATTCCAAATAGAATGTTGCGGATTTCCTGTGGATAATAGGTCCTAATTATAGCTACCTACTGGCAACCGCCAGTAGGTTATATATATATATATATATATATATATATATATATATATATTCACTTAAAAAACCATAGGTTTCACACAAGTTATAGTTAGCTGTACATTTCACTCGTAAAAAACCAATGAAATTCCACGTTATAGTTAGATCAGGTAACTATAACTTGCGCGCCCACAATAAACTGCTGATGACGTCACATATTACATCACTCATGACATGGTCAGTGACATCACTCATGACATCAATGATGACATCTGAAAGTGAATTTGCAAGGTTTTTTAAATGCTAATTCCTAACTATAACGTCTGTGAAACCTATGGTTTTTTCAGTGAATTTGTACGGTTTTTTAAATGCTAAGTTATGTATTTATTTTTTAATTTTTTTTCTGGTTTTTCACCGTGCACACACCCTGCGCGCACGGTGCGCTTCGCGCACCGAGCACCCACGTTGCGCATTTCGTGCCGTGCACGCCTCGCCATTTTTTAGAAAATATCAATTGTTTTTTTCTCCCTTGGGGGTCCTTACATTTATATATTAAATGTGATTCTTAATTCTTGTTATTTTTTTTTACCGTACGCGTACGGTAAGCTTACCGTACGCGTACGGTAAGCTTACCGTACGCGCACTCCGCGATTTAAAAAAAAAATTATTACATTTATTTATTTTTCGTACTTTTTGGTCCTTCGTGGACCCCCTGACAAACGCTAGGGGGTCTGCAACTCTCTTCGTTGCCCCCTTTTCACGTTATCCACCTTTGTTTTTCAGAGCGAGAGACAGAAAATGGCGGCCGACACTTTCTGATTTCGACCGATTCGAATGTTTACAGTCATGTAACCACCAATCAGAATTGAGCTCGCGCACGGCACCGTACGCGTACGGTAAGCTTACCGTAAGCGCACGGAGCGCGCTTACAGATATATATATTGATTTAAATGCTATTTTCTCAGGACCTACTGAACAGATTTACACCAGACCTGCAAAAGGCACATCCCTTACCTGAGGACTACCTCTCTGCCCAATTTCAAGTAATTCTGTTCAGCCGTTCGGGCTGTAGCTCGGACTAAAGGTCCTATGGGAAAATGCATGGGGAAAATGCGTTTTGGGACCCCCCTTTTTTCTCAGCCCCCGCTTGACGAATCCCCCCGAGACTTTCAGGGTAGGAGCGGAGCGTAGCGCCCCACCTATTTTGAAAAATTCGCGAGGATTCGTCAACTGGCGCCAAAGTTATTCCAAATAGAATGTTGCGGATTTCCTATGGAAACACGGTCCTAACTATAACTATCTACTGGCGACCGCCAGTAGATAATATATATATATATATATATATATATATATATATATATATATATATATATATATATTCACTGAAAAAACCATAGGTTTCAGGGGTGTTATAGTTAGCTGGACTTTTCACTTGTACAAAACCATTGAAATTCCCCCGTTATAGTTAGTTCAGCTAACTATAACTCGCGCGCCCGCAATGCACTGCTGATGACGTCACATATTACATCACTCATGACATGGTCAGTGACATCACTCATGACATCACTGATGACATCTCAAATGACATCACTGATGACATCACTGATGACATCATCCAGTGAATGTGTGTTATTCTGAAAATTAAATATGTTTTATATATGTATATCTCAAGGTCGATGGAAGAATAAATGGGTATTTAAGTGTCTAAATGGATGATTTGTTTTTGAAAAATTGATTGTGTAACTGACTGATTAAGTGTATCATAGTGAATACATGGCTTAGTGAGTAATGTTTAAATATGTAAATATCTGTATCAGTCTCTCACTTTGTGTATAAGTGGCTGCATGGGTTGGTGAGTAGCTACATGGGTGTCTATATAGGTTATTAGTTGGTTTTTTGAGTATCAGTCTGAGTGTCTGCATGGTTCGGTGGGGGTATTACGTAGTGCATAGGTGCATGAATGAGTGACTCACTGTTTGTATGTGTTGAACACAGTATGTGTGCAGGACTGTATGGGTGGATGAGTGTGTGTATGGGTGTGTTAGTGAGTGAATGACTGTCTCAATAGTGTCTTTATGAGTAACTACATATGTTTTAAACTAGTATATGTGACTATTGGTGTATATATGTGAGTATATGTGAGAGTGAGAGATTGAAAGAGTTCCTGTATGAATAAGTATGTGTTTCTATAAGTGATTGTTTAAAAGACTAAGTATGTGTAAGTTTCCGTAGAAGTAAGTGTGGTGGTGTGTGTATAACTGTATATGCAAGTAAATGTATGTTTGATTCTTTATTAGCATGAGTGACTATGTGTGTGAGTAACTCTATGGATGAGTGGCATTGTGTAACAGGATGTATAGGTGTATGAGTACATATGATGAGTGAGTACATGTATGAGTGACTGTATTGGACTGTTGGTGAATGAGTGGATGTGTATGTGGATCTTAGAATTACTGTAGAGGTTGTTGTAACTGGTATTGGTATGTCCATTGTTTTGAAAATTTTAGTCTCTATTTTTGAATGTGTGTATCAAAGGTTATATTAGGGTGAGAGGAGGTCTGCCACTCTATCACAAGGATGATGTCATCAGTGATGTCATCAGTGATGTCATTTGAGATGTCATCAGTGATGTCATGAGTGATGTCACTGACCATGTCATGAGTGATGTAATATGTGACGTCATCAGCAGTGCATTGCGGGCGCGCGAGTTATAGTTAGCTGAACTAACTATAACGGGGGAATTTCAATGGTTTTGTACAAGTGAAAAGTCCAGCTAACTATAACACCCCTGAAACCTATGGTTTTTTCAGTGAATTTCTGAGGTTTTTTAAATGCTAATTCCTAACTATAACGTGCCTGAAACCTATGGTTTTTTCTGTTAATTTCAAAGGTTTTTTAAATGCTAATTTCTAACTATGCCTACAGAGATAGGACATGTGAAGAAAGAAGAAAAAATGCACAGAAAGAAACAAAAGAAGTGCAGAAAGAAGCAACAGAAGTCCTCAAATACGAAGATAAGTGCAGGAAGAAGGATAACGTGCAGAAAGAACAAAAAGAAGAGCAGAAAGAAGCCTTGTTGCAAAATCATCCTGTACCCTCAACTTTTTCAGACGGATACTGGTGGTAACTGAGTCTGACTAACCAGTCCTAGAGCCAGTGCTATGTTAAAAGACACTTAGAATACAGTGAAAACACCTACATACACTAGGGAACATTATGCGTTGGGGTCCCCCTGTGATTAGCCTTACCTCCTCTATAAGCCCCTAGTATATAATAGGGCATGGGGATTAAAACTACCTCTTAAAACAGGCCACAGGGCGTTTTTGCACACGTTAACTCAGGCCCCGTCCCCTCCTTTAACCATTGTGTAAACACGCCCTGTGTCCGTTTTTAGTTGGGAGATTAAGTTCATTTGAGTCCTGAGGGTCCCTAGGGTCCAACTAGCCCACTAAGTACCTCCAGTAAGTGCCACAGAGCTGCGTTGCAGAGAGGTGTAAAAAGTGGCACGGCCTGGACCACCTCTCTGCAATGCAGCTCAGTGGCGCTTACTGGAAGCACTTGGTGGGCTAGTTAGCCCCCAGGGGCCCTCAGTATTGAAGGGAAATTATATCCCCAATTTAAAACGTGCCATGGTGCGTGTTTGCACACGTCACCTCAGGCCCCGTCCCCTCCCTTCACCACTGTGTAAACGCGCCCTGTGGCTGTTCTAAGTTGAGAGATTAAGTCCCCTTGAATCCTAAGGGTCCCTAGGGTCACACTAGACCACTAGGTACCTCCAGTAAGCGCCACAGAGCTGCGTTGCAGAGAGGTGTAAAAAGGGGCTTGGCCTCAGAACACCTGTCTGCAGCGCAGCTCCCTGGCGCATACTGGAGATGCCTGTTGGGGGCGCGTTTGCAGAGTGCTGCATGGAGGGGGCATGGCCTCTGGCACGATGCCAGTCTTTTATTTATTTTATTTTTTTAAGAAGGGGGGCTGTGTGGTTCCCCTTCTTATTCTAATTTATTGGCCCTGATGACCCCATCCCCCAGGGCCTGTCTCCTAATTATATTTTTTTGACCCCAATCCCCAGGGCCGGCCACTGTTTTTCATTATTTTTAAAAAATATATATTTATAGACACACCTAGGACATGCTGGACAAACCGTACGTACCTATCACCATGACGATTTGCGTGATATTCATTAAAAGGCGACTATGCATGCAATTAATCCACGTGGAATGTATTTACACCACTAGTGAAGCTCTGACATGTCTGATGCTCTACCGTGCCTAATCCCGGTAGACACCCTTGTCGTTTATTTATACAAACATGGGTAGCTATTGACCGGCACATTTAATACACATGCACACCAAGCCATTCAAAGGGGATTCGACAAAAATTCGACCAAAACTATGCAAGAAACCCCCCTCACAGTTAATAAAACACACATCCACTGCCGGATGTGTAATACTTTTTATTTTACTCTCTGGAAAGGGGACGAACATCACTTGCGAGTCACAGCGCGCTCCTGACAGAGCCCAATGCTGTGTTACACCCACCATTGCCTGCCGAGTGCCACACACCTCTGTATTGTATTCCACTAGCTAGTGCATATGCTATGACACTCTCTAGCCCATGTGCACTGTAACACCACCCCGTGAAAATGTCATGCCACACTTGTCTTCGCACGGGTTATATTGCCCCATCTAACGTGCCTTCCTCGATGCCTATGTTATAACGCACAGTGCTATGCCATACATATTACAATTTGGGATCCATATCTTTGTCACAGTGCATATGCAACGTTACACTCCCCAGCACATATTTTATATTACAACTTTAGAGACTAGTTAGGTTACACAACACTGCCCTGTGCATATTACACTCCAAGGCGCATATCGCATTGCACGCGCTAGTGCCTGTGCTATCTCGCGCTCTCCAATGAATCTGTCATTGCGCACAATGTATTGCATATTATATTTCACGCCTGGTTCATCTTATATCACACTTTTTGGTGCATAGTTTATACCATACACTATATCTAGTTTTCATTTTCAATCGTGCTCTCAGGACTATGTTCTATATAACACTGTGTTCACCTACCCTTTTCACGGGCATTACATTTTGCGATAGGGGGTGGAGGGTCAGGGGGTGTTTTTGCCAAGTGAGC
This sequence comes from Triturus cristatus, assembly GCF_964204655.1. NCBI lineage: Eukaryota > Metazoa > Chordata > Amphibia > Caudata > Salamandridae > Triturus > Triturus cristatus. The sequence continues at coordinate 382,717,406 of NC_140579.1, read as the reverse complement.
CCGGAGTCACAGTCACTAACGTCTTCTTCTTCCTGAATAAAAGTGAGATTATGCTGCATACTTGTTCATATTTTAAGTAGTTTGCACAGACAAAATGTTTTAAAAACAATAAAGTTTCTAATACCCGCCTTCTCTGAACAGTTAGCTTGCTGCCCCATCCCCCTCCTCCCTATCCTCTGTTGTGTGAATCCATGGACTAGCCTCCTCCCTCCTGCCATGCATGGTCTGATGTGCTGCCACTGCCCTCAATTTAGTATGATGTACCAGTCCACTCCTCCTGCCCTCCATTGCCCAATTCTATGCCCCATCATTGACCTCCTGCTTAAACTCTGTGCTTAGCTTGCTGCCCCTATTCTCCTTCCCCCTGCCCTCCGATGTCTTTGTGCATGCCCCTGCTCCATCCTTTTTGCCCACCATGTCCCATGGACCTGCCACTCCTATCTACTCTGAGTGTTCTGTTGAGCTGCCACTCCCCTCCCACCTGCCTAGCATTGTCAGATGACTGTAACCTGTCCCTGCCACCTCCACCCTGCCTGTCCACATGCCATGCCTCTATCCTCTTCCTCCTGTCCTACATGGTCCATTGTACTGCCACACCCTTCTGCCCTCCCTGGTCTGTTGTGCTGCAACTGCTCCTCCTGCCTGCCCCGTGTGGTCTGTTGTGAGGCCCCTTCCCCTGAACTTTCTTGTCTGTGCACAGGTCCTGACCCTCCCTTCTATCCTCCATCGTCCTTTGTGCATGCCCCTGCACCCTCCTTCTTGCCCATCATAGCCATTGTGCTGCCACTAACCCTCCCACTTGCCATGCATGGTCTTCTGTGCTGCCATGGCCCCTCCCACCTTCCCTGTGTGGTCAGTTAGCTGCCCCTGACCCCCTCCCACCTTCCCTCCATGGTCTGTGTGTATGCCATCACAGTCTCACTGTTGCTCTTCATGTTGTGTCTTGTTTCTAGTGCCCATCCTGCCTGACCTCCATGGCCATCTTGCTGCTCCTGCCCTGCCCCCTTGCCCCCAGCCCTCTGTTTACATGTGCAGACCCCTACTCCCTCCCTCCTGGCTTGTCTGTTCCATTGTAATGCCCCTGATCCGTCCCTCCTGCCCTTTATGGTCTGTTATGCTGCAGCCTTCTCTCCTGTCTGTCCATTATGGTCAGCTAGCTACCATTGCCTCTTGCCCCTCTGTTCTCTGTTGTCCATGTGCATGGTCCTGTCCCCTCCCTCTTGCTTTCTATGGATTGTTGTGCTGCACTCCCGTCCTGCATGCCCTGTGTGGTGTATTGTGCTGCTGCAAACCCTGATGCCTGCCCTGCAGGGTCAGTTTGGTGCACCTCTCCATGTCTCTCCTGTCCTCTGTTATCCAAGTCCATGTCCCTATCCCATTTCCTTCCATGATCCAATGTACCATACTTGCGAACATTTTGAACTTGGTAAGAGGGAGATTTTGAAAAAAAACTGGGGTATTGATTTTCCCCTTTGAGTTACATTGAAAAAGAGGATATTGTAGTCAGGAGACAGATCAAATAAAGCCCATTTGAGCTTAAAAACATTGGACGTTTCCTGGCTGAATCGGGTCTGTTGGCATGTATGGTTGTACTACCATTGCCTCTTCCTTCTGCCCACAATGGTCTATTACATTGCCACAGCCTTGAAGGAGGGTAGATTTTGTATCACAGGGGGCCCCTGGCCCGTTCTGTCTACACCTGAAGTATGAGACCCTTGTCCTTGCCCTGCCAGCCGCATTTGTAGGCCGTATTAAATTGACCAGCGGGTCCTGTGTTGCTATATAATTATCCTGAGACATCCTTACCACTCAGCCAGCATAAAACCCCTGTGTAGGCCCTTCTGTTCAATATGTAGGCCTCTTTGTTAAATTGACCATAGCTCTGCAATTTTAGTGTATAGCAGTCTGAAGGCAGGTCTGCGAGGCCTTCTGCTCCAAACTAGTAGCCCCCACCCTACCCGAGTGCTACGTGCTCGGTATCAAAGTTCAACATCCCCCTGAAGCTGTCGACATACAGTAGGCTGCATCCTGGACTGGTACTTGCTTCCTGGGCAGGTTTCCCGCTTTTAAGGAAGTGGCAACCGCAGAGCGTCAAGTTAGGAGAACTGAGGAGATTTTATACATGAATATATTGAATTCCTGTACAATACCCATTATTTTCTGCTTGCTCTATGGAACTTACGATAAGCGATTGGCCTGAGAGACTGACCTTTTCACCCAGTCCATTGTCAGCATTAAGTGGGTAAATGACGAAATGTCTGGTAAAATCTGCAGACGAAGCTTTTGGGTAGCATATGTAGGTAGATGTAGCGTGCAAAGGAGCCCACAAAATGATATAAAAAGGGAGCACCCACAGATATCGACGGACAACCTCTCCGTCTGTATGTAGGTTAACAGGCTGTGCAGGTTTTCCCCAAGAACTGGGAGCTCTTGTCTTCCTTTGCTTAAAATGTCTTGCTCTGCTTTGCTTGAAGTATCTTATTCTATTTTACCTATATGAAATGTCATGTTATGTTTAACCATTGTTCTCTTTACTTTTGCATTTAAAAGATGTTGTATTGTAATTGCAGGAATGCTTGCTCTAAGAGTAAATGTGAGTGTCCCTAGGTAACATTTTCCTTGGTGTAACTTGTTTCTCATGATGCATTTATAGATGTGTTTTCTCTCTCTCTCTGTCAGTCCATTAATTGAGATACAGAGAATATCATGACAGCTGTATGATTATCTGGATTCTGTATTTTGTACTTTAGGTCTCTATTCTGCGGTTTCTTTGAAGTTGCATCTTCTCATTAAACTGCCATTGTATTCTGCCTCCAATTCCATGTCTCATATGTCTGTTTTCTTCATTTTTGGAGCAAGCGTTCCTAGGCACCCCGGCTCAAATTAAGGTGCCCCTTTTGTCCCTGACTCACTCTCCTGCTCAGTTCTGTGGTGGCCTCCGGGGCTCTGGGGACCGCCCCTAGCTTCCTTGACCCGTAATAGATCTTCCCTCCAACAGCCTCTCTTGCAAGTCCTGTATTGTTGGTTTGTTGCCCCTGCCCCCCTTTCCACTGCCCTCCATAGTCTGTTGTGCTTCCACGGCCCTTCCTGCCTGCTCAGTGTGGTTAAATTGTTGCCTTTGCACCCTCCTACCTGCCTTCAATTTTCAGAGTCCGTGCCCCTGGCCTCTGCCTCTCAACAGTATCCTAATGAACAACTAGATTGCTACCATTCTATATTTATTACAAAAGTGTGGAACGCCTGACATCATCTTGATGTAATCAAAACTGTAATACCTAGAGCATTCCTTTAGAAATTACATATATGAGAGGGTCTTATTGGCATCAAAATTATGGTTAGTGCTCTAAAAGACTAAAATAAGGACATATTTTCTGAGTTTTCAAATAGCGACAAAGCACTTTTAAATTATTTGTTATCTTTATGTTTTTTTATCTAGTTGACAACTTGATTAAATGTTGCACTTAGGGGAGAGGATGTGGTGTTACTTCCAGAACTGCAGACTTTGCAACTGGGGAACCAGGTTGAAGTTTCTGCTTCAGCTCGACATTCTGTGATTCTGGTCAAATCACTTAGTCTCCCCATGTCTACAACCAAAATGAATTTGTTCTTGTGTGATGTAACCAATGCTCATGTAAAGCACTCCAATACCTGACAAGTCTGCACTATATAACACTGCAAAAACACAAAATAATAAGTGTTTTGCACACTTCTGTCATTGGGCTATATTTGGGCTATATCTGGGTGATTTTGGGCTACATTTGGGCTCTTTTGTCTCCGGTGGCCATCTTGGGAGATTTATTTGTTATGAAGTTTCCTAATTTCCTCATGTACTGCAGTCTCCTCAGTCGGAAATGCTTTCAGTTTTTTACTTTGATTCCATCATGAAGGTATTCAGATATGTCACACATTTGCCATGAATTCTGAATGTTAGCACTCTAGTTGCTCATTAGATCACTGTAGTAAAACTACTGTTCACCATGGAAGTCTGCTCCTGGTATTAAAAGTGCATGTTTCAGTCTGCATGTCAGAATTTTTTAATGAAATAGAAGAGGATTTGAGAAGTCACTCAAAATGTGCCCTCATTTTCTTTCTTCAGCATTAATCATAATTTCTATGGCAAAATGAACCCCCTCATTGTGTTCCTTTTTAAATTAAATGTTTTAAGTGTTACCAGTTTATTCAAATCAAGATGGCTTCAGGTGTGCCATACTTTTGTCATAATGAAGACAGTAAGTGCTCTAGTTGTTTTTAAGAACATTCTTGGACATTCTGTCATTGGGCTATACTTGGGCTACATCTGGGTGATATTTGGACTACATTTGGGCTCTTTTGTCTCTGGTGGCCATCTTGGGAGACTTATTTGTTATGAAGTTTCCTAATTTCCTCATTTACTGCAGTCTCCTCAGTAGGAAATACTTTCAGTTTTTTACTTTGATTCCATCAAGAAGGCATTCAAATGTGTCACACATTTGCCATAAAATCAGAATGTTAGCACTCTTTTTGCTCATTAGATCACTGTAGTAAAGCTACTGCTCACCAGGGAAAACTGCTGCTGGTATTGAAAGTGCATGTTTCAGTCTGCATGCCAGGATTTGAGAAGTCACTCAAAATGTGCCCTAATTTTTCTTTCTGCAGCACTAATCATACTTTTTATGGAAAAATGAACCACCTCATTTTGTTCCTTTTTAAATTAAATGTTTTAAGAGTTACCACTTTAATCCAAGCAAGATGGCTTCAGGTGTGCCATACGTTTATCATAAGTAGGACTGTTAGCGCTCTAGTAGTTCTTTGGAACACTCTGGAAAGCTGCAGTAGAACACAAAGGAATCAACTGACAGTCTCTGCCCTTGTTGGATGTACATGTTTTACTGAGAATGTCAGACTTCATTCTCACATGACTGAGAAAGATAATGTGAATTTACAGAAAATAAGCTCTCAGTTTAGCTTATAGATCACCTTCCAAACCTCTGTGGTAAAAGCATGAGAAAATATTTTTCTCTCAATCATGATATCCCAGCAGAAGGCTTTTTCACATGGTGAAATCACCTTAGAACATACCACAATTCCTAAAATGAGTATGGTACCATCAACAAATGATTTATAATGTAACTAAAGTCTTAAAATCTTCTATTAACTGCAATGCTTTTTAATGAGGTGCTATCATGTATATTGGTCCCAAGATGGCTGCCAACACTTCTTGGATGAAGTGCTGACAGCCAATCAGATCTCAGGATGAGATGTGTGGTTATGCTCCGCCCACATATATATATTGATTTAAATGCTATTTTCTCAGGAACTACTGAACAGATTTACACCAGACCTACAAAAGGCACTTCCTTGACCTGAGGACTACCTCTCTGCCAAATTTCAAGTAACTCTGTTCAGCCGTTCGGGCTGTAGCTGTGTCTAAAGGTCCTATGGAAAAATGCATGGGAAAAACGCGTTTTGGGACCCCCCTTTTTTCTCAGCCCCCGCTTGACGAATCCCCCCGAGACTTTCAGGGTAGGAGCGGAGCGTAGCGCCCCACCTATTTTGAAAATTTCGCGAGGATTCATCGACCGGCGCCAAAGTTATTCCAAATAGAATGTTGCGGATTTCCTATGGAAACAGGGTCCTAACTATAACTATCTACTGGCGACCGCCAGTAGATAATATATATATATATATATGTTTCCAAGAGTTCGCTGTGAAATCCCCGCTCTCCTCCCTCGCGACGCCGGTGCCAGCAACGGTCACAACTCCGCCTCAATATGTAAACACAGGACAACATCCGGGTGTAACTCCGAAATAAATCCAGCGGCACGCCAAGGACAACACAATATACCTTTATTGTGTCACACAAACAGAACTACGCGTTTCGGCGAAGCCTTTGTCAAATGCCGGATGTTGTCCTGTGTTTACATATATATATATATATATATATATATATATATATATATATATATATATATATATATATATATATATATATATATATATATATATATATATTCACTGAAAAAACCATAGGTTTCAGGGGTGTTATAGTTAGCTGGACTTTTCACTTGTACAAAACCATTGAAATTCCCCCGTTATAGTTAGTTCAGCTAACTATAACTCGCGCGCCCGCAATGCACTGCTGATGACGTCACATATTACATCACTCATGACATGGTCAGTGACATCACTCATGACATCACTGATGACATCTCAAATGACATCACTGATGACATCACTGATGACATCATCCAGTGAATGTGTGTTATTCTGAAAATTAAATATGTTTTATATATGTATATCTCAAGGTCGATGGAAGAATAAATGGGTATATAAGTGTCTAAATGGATGATTTGTTTTTGAAAAATTGATTGTGTAACTGACTGATTAAGTGTATCATAGTGAATACATGGCTTAGTGAGTAATGTTTAAATATGTAAATATCTGTATCAGTCTCTCACTTTGTGTATAAGTGGCTGCATGGGTTGGTGAGTAGCTACATGGGTGTCTATATAGGTTATTAGTTGGTTTTTTGAGTATCAGTCTGAGTGTCTGCATGGTTCGGTGGGGGTATTATGTAGTGCATAGGTGCATGAATGAGTGACTCACTTTTTGTATGTGTTGAACACAGTATGTGTGCAGGACTGTATGGGTGGATGAGTGTGTGTATGGGTGTGTTAGTGAGTGAATGACTGTCTCAATAGTGTCTTTATGAGTAACTACATATGTTTTAAACTAGTATATGTGACTATTGGTGTATATATGTGAGTATATGTGAGAGTGAGAGATTGAAAGAGTTCCTGTATGAATAAGTACGTGTTTCTATAAGTGATTGTTTAAAAGACTAAGTATGTGTAAGTTTCCGTAGAAGTAAGTGTGGTGGTGTGTGTATAACTGTATATGCAAGTAAATGTATGTTTGATTCTTTATTAGCATGAGTGACTATGTGTGTGAGTAACTCTATGGATGAGTGGCATTGTGTAACAGGATGTATAGGTGTATGAGTACATATGATGAGTGAGTACATGTATGAGTGACTGTATTGGACTGTTGGTGAATGAGTGGATGTGTATGTGGATCTTAGAATTACTGAAGAGGTTGTTGTAACTGGTATTGGTATGTCCATTGTTATGAAAATTTTAGTCTCTATTTTTGAATGTGTGTATCAAAGGTTATATTAGGGTGAGAGGAGGTCTGCCACTCTATCACAAGGATGATGTCATCAGTGATGTCATCAGTGATGTCATTTGAGATGTCATCAGTGATGTCATGAGTGATGTCACTGACCTTGTCATGAGTGATGTAATATGTGACGTCATCAGCAGTGCATTGCGGGCGCGCGAGTTATAGTTAGCTGAACTAACTATAACGGGGGAATTTCAATGGTTTTGTACAAGTGAAAAGTCCAGCTAACTATAACACCCCTGAAACCTATGGTTTTTTCAGTGAATTTCTGAGGTTTTTTAAATGCTAATTCCTAACTATAACATGCCTGAAACCTATGGTTTTTTCTGTTAATTTCAAAGGTTTTTTAAATGCTAATTTCTAACTATGCCTACAGAGATAGGACATGTGAAGAAAGAAGAAAAAATGCACAGAAAGAAACAAAAGAAGTGCAGAAAGAAGCAACAGAAGTCCTCAAATACGAAGATAAGTGCAGGAAGAAGGATAACGTGCAGAAAGAACAAAAAGAAGAGCAGAAAGAAGCCTTGTTGCAAAATCATCCTGTACCCTCAACTTTTTCAGACGGATACTGGTGGTAACTGAGTCTGACTAACCAGTCCTAGAGCCAGTGCTATGTTAAAAGACACTTAGAATACAGTGAAAACACCTACATACACTAGGGAACATTATGCGTTGGGGTCCCCCTGTGATTAGCCTTACCTCCTCTATAAGCCCCTAGTATATAATAGGGCATGGGGATTAAAACTACCTCTTAAAACAGGCCACAGGGCGTTTTTGCACACGTTAACTCAGGCCCCGTCCCCTCCTTTCACCATTGTGTAAACACGCCCTGTGTCCGTTTTTAGTTGGGAGATTAAGTTCATTTGAGTCCTGAGGGTCCCTAGGGTCCAACTAGCCCACTAGGTACCTCCAGTAAGTGCCACAGAGCTGCGTTGCAGAGAGGTGTAAAAAGTGGCACGGCCTGGACCACCTCTCTGCAATGCAGCTCAGTGGCGCTTACTGGAAGCACTTGGTGGGCTAGTTAGCCCCCAGGGGCCCTCAGTATTGAAGGGAAATTATATCCCCAATTTAAAACGTGCCATGGTGCGTGTTTGCACACGTCACCTCAGGCCCCGTCCCCTCCCTTCACCACTGTGTAAACGCGCCCTGTGGCTGTTCTAAGTTGAGAGATTAAGTCCCCTTGAATCCTAAGGGTCCCTAGGGTCACACTAGACCACTAGGTACCTCCAGTAAGCGCCACAGAGCTGCGTTGCAGAGAGGTGTAAAAAGGGGCTTGGCCTCAGAACACCTGTCTGCAGCGCAGCTCCCTGGCGCATACTGGAGATGCCTGTTGGGGGCGCGTTTGCAGAGTGCTGCATGGAGGGGGCATGGCCTCCGGCACGATGCCAGTCTTTTATTTATTTTATTTTTTTAAGAAGGGGGGCTGTGTGGTTCCCCATCTTATTCTAATTTATTGGCCCTGATGACCCCATCCCCCAGGGCCTGTCTCCTAATTATATTTTTTTGACCCCAATCCCCAGGGCCGGCCACTGTTTTTTATTATTTTTAAAAAATATATATTTATAGACACACCTAGGACATGCTGGACAAACCGTACGTACCTATCACCATGACGATTTGCGTGATATTCATTAAAAGGCGACTATGCATGCAATTAATCCACGTGGAATGTATTTACACCACTAGTGAAGCTCTGACATGTCTGATGCTCTACCGTGCCTAATCCCGGTAGACACCCTTGTCGTTTATTTATACAAACATGGGTAGCTATTGACGGGCACATTTAATACACATGCACACCAAGCCATTCAAAGGGGATTCGACAAAAATTCGACCAAAACTATGCAAGAAACCCCCCTCACAGTTAATAAAACACACATCCACTGCCGGATGTGTAATACTTTTTATTTTACTCTCTGGAAAGGGGACGAACATCACTTGCGAGTCACAGCGCGCTCCTGACAGAGCCCAATGCTGTGTTACACCCACCATTGCCTGCCGAGTGCCACACACCTCTGTATTGTATTCCACTAGCTAGTGCATATGCTATGACACTCTCTAGCCCATGTGCACTGTAACACCACCCCGTGAAAATGTCATGCCACACTTGTCTTCGCACGGGTTATATTGCCCCATCTAACGTGCCTTCCTCGATGCCTATGTTATAACGCACAGTGCTATGCCATACATATTACAATTTGGGATCCATATCTTTGTCACAGTGCATATGCAACGTTACACTCCCCAGCACATATTTTATATTACAACTTTAGAGACTAGTTAGGTTACACAACACTGCCCTGTGCATATTACACTCTAAGGCGCATATCGCATAGCACGCGCTAGTGCCTGTGCTATCTCGCGCTCTCCAATGAATCTGTCATTGCGCACAATGTATTGCATATTATATTTCACGCCTGGTTCATCTTATATCACACTTTTTGGTGCATAGTTTATACCATACACTATATCTAGTTTTCATTTTCAATCGTGCTCTCAGGACTATGTTCTATATAACACTGTGTTCACCTACCCTTTTCACGGGCATTACATTTTGCGATAGGGGGTGGAGGGTCAGGGGGTGTTTTTGCCAAGTGAGCCCGGAGTCACAGTCACTAACGTCTTCTTCTTCCTGAATAAAAGTGAGATTATGCTGCATACTTGTTCATATTTTAAGTAGTTTGCACAGACAAAATGTTTTAAAAACAATAAAGTTTCTAATACCCGCCTTCTCTGAACAGTTAGCTTGCTGCCCCATCCCCCTCCTCCCTATCCTCTGTTGTGTGAATCCATGGACTAGCCTCCTCCCTCCTGCCATGCATGGTCTGATGTGCTGTCACTGCCCTCAATTTAGTATGATGTACCAGTCCACTCCTCCTGCCCTCCATTGCCCAATTCTATGCCCCATCATTGACCTCCTGCTTAAACTCTGTGCTTAGCTTGCTGCCCCTATTCTCCTTCCCCCTGCCCTCCGATGTCTTTGTGCATGCCCCTGCTCCATCCTTTTTGCCCACCATGTCCCATGGACCTGCCACTCCTATCTACTCTGAGTGTTCTGTTGAGCTGCCACTCCCCTCCCACCTGCCTAGCATTGTCAGATGACTGTAACCTGTCCCTGCCACCTCCACCCTGCCTGTCCACATGCCATGCCTCTATCCTCTTCCTCCTGTCCTACATGGTCCATTGTACTGCCACACCCTTCTGCCCTCCCTGGTCTGTTGTGCTGCAACTGCTCCTCCTGCCTGCCCCGTGTGGTCTGTTGTGAGGCCCCTTCCCCTGAACTTTCTTGTCTGTGCACAGGTCCTGACCCTCCCTTCTATCCTCCATCGTCCTTTGTGCATGCCCCTGCACCCTCCTTCTTGCCCATCATAGCCATTGTGCTGCCACTAACCCTCCCACTTGCCATGCATGGTCTTCTGTGCTGCCATGGCCCCTCCCACCTTCCCTGTGTGGTCAGTTAGCTGCCCCTGACCCCCTCCCACCTTCCCTCCATGGTCTGTGTGTATGCCATCACAGTCTCACTGTTGCTCTTCATGTTGTGTCTTGCTTCTAGTGCCCATCCTGCCTGACCTCCATGGCCATCTTGCTGCTCCTGCCCTGCCCCCTTGCCCCCAGCCCTCTGTTTACATGTGCAGACCCCTACTCCCTCCCTCCTGGCTTGTCTGTTCCATTGTAATGCCCCTGATCCGTCCCTCCTGCCCTTTATGGTCTGTTATGCTGCAGCCTTCTCTCCTGTCTGTCCATTATGGTCAGCTAGCTACCATTGCCTCTTGCCCCTCTGTTCTCTGTTGTCCATGTGCATGGTCCTGTCCCCTCCCTCTTGCTTTCTATGGATTGTTGTGCTGCACTCCCGTCCTGCATGCACTGTGTGGTGTATTGTGCTGCTGCAAACCCTGATGCCTGCCCTGCAGGGTCAGTTTGGTGCACCTCTCCATGTCTCTCCTGTCCTCTGTTATCCAAGTCCATGTCCCTATCCCATTTCCTTCCATGATCCAATGTACCATACTTGCGAACATTTTGAACTTGGTAAGAGGGAGATTTTGAAAAAAAACTGGGGTATTGATTTTCCCCTTTGAGTTACATTGAAAAAGAGGATATTGTAGACAGGAGACAGATCAAATAAAGCCCATTTGAGCTTAAAAACATTGGACGTTTCCTGGCTGAATCGGGTCTGTTGGCATGTCTGGTTGTACTACCATTGCCTCTTCCTTCTGCCCACAATGGTCTATTACATTGCCACAGCCTTGAAGGAGGGTAGATTTTGTATCACAGGGGGCCCCTGGCCCGTTCTGTCCACACCTGAAGTATGAGACCCTTGTCCTTGCCCTGCCAGCCGCATTTGTAGGCCGTATTAAATTGACCAGCGGGTCCTGTGTTGCTATATAATTATCCTGAGACATCCTTACCACTCAGCCAGCATAAAACCCCTGTGTAGGCCCTTCTGTTCAATATGTAGGCCTCTTTGTTAAATTGACCATAGCTCTGCAATTTTAGTGTATAGCAGTCTGAAGGCAGGTCTGCGAGGCCTTCTGCTCCAAACTAGTAGCCCCCACCCTACCCGAGTGCTCCGTGCTCGGTATCAAAGTTCAACATCCCCCTGAAGCTGTCGACATACAGTAGGCTGCATCCTGGACTGGTACTTGCTTCCTGGGCAGGTTTCCCGCTTTTAAGGAAGTGGCAACCGCAGAGCGTCAAGTTAGGAGAACTGAGGAGATTTTATACATGAATATATTGAATTCCTGTACAATACCCATTATTTTCTGCTTGCTCTATGGAACTTACGATAAGCGATTGGCCTGAGAGACTGACCTTTTCACCCAGTCCATTGTCAGCATTAAGTGGGTAAATGACGAAATGTCTGGTAAAATCTGCAGACGAAGCTTTTGGGTAGCATACGTAGGTAGATGTAGCGTGCAAAGGAGCCCACAAAATGATATAAAAAGGGAGCACCCACAGATATCGACGGACAACCTCGCCGTCTGTATGTAGGTTAACAGGCTGTGCAGGTTTTCCCCAAGAACTGGGAGCTCTTGACTTCCTTTGCTTAAAATGTCTTGCTCTGCTTTGCTTGAAGTATCTTATTCTATTTTACCTATATGAAATGTCATGTTATGTTTAACCATTGTTCTCTTTACTTTTGCATTTAAAAGATGTTGTATTGTAATTGCAGGAATGCTTGCTCTAAGAGTAAATGTGAGTGTCCCTAGGTAACATTTTCCTTGGTGTAACTTGTTTCTCATGATGCATTTATAGATGTGTTTTCTCTCTCTCTCTGTCAGTCCATTAATTGAGATACAGAGAATATCATGACAGCTGTATGATTATCTGGATTCTGTATTTTGTACTTTAGGTCTCTATTCTGCGGTTTCTTTGAAGTTGCATCTTCTCATTAAACTGCCATTGTATTCTGCCTCCAATTCCATGTCTCATATGTCTGTTTTCTTCATTTTTGGAGCAAGCGTTCCTAGGCACCCCGGCTCAAATTAAGGTGCCCCTTTTGTCCCTGACTCACTCTCCTGCTCAGTTCTGTGGTGGCCTCCGGGGCTCTGGGGACCGCCCCTAGCTTCCTTGACCCGTAATAGATCTTCCCTCCAACAGCCTCTCTTGCAAGTCCTGTATTGTTGGTTTGTTGCCCCTGCCCCCCTTTCCACTGCCCTCCATAGTCTGTTGTGCTTCCACGGCCCTTCCTGCCTGCTCAGTGTGGTTAAATTGTTGCCTTTGCACCCTCCTACCTGCCTTCAATTTTCAGAGTCCGTGCCCCTGGCCTCTGCCTCTCAACAGTATCCTAATGAACAACTAGATTGCTACCATTCTATATTTATTACAAAAGTGTGGAACGCCTGACATCATCTTGATGTAATCAAAACTGTAATACCTAGAGCATTCCTTTAGAAATTACATATATGAGAGGGTCTTATTGGCATCAAAATTATGGTTAGTGCTCTAAAAGACTAAAATAAGGACATATTTTCTGAGTTTTCAAATAGCGACAAAGCACTTTTAAATTATTTGTTATCTTTATGTTTTTTTATCTAGTTGACAACTTGATTAAATGTTGCACTTAGGGGAGAGGATGTGGTGTTACTTCCAGAACTGCAGACTTTGCAACTGGGGAACCAGGTTGAAGTTTCTGCTTCAGCTCGACATTCTGTGATTCTGGTCAAATCACTTAGTCTCCCCATGTCTACAACCAAAATGAATTTGTTCTTGTGTGATGTAACCAATGCTCATGTAAAGCACTCCAATACCTGACAAGTCTGCACTATATAACACTGCAAAAACACAAAATAATAAGTGTTTTGCACACTTCTGTCATTGGGCTATATTTGGGCTATATCTGGGTGATTTTGGGCTACATTTGGGCTCTTTTGTCTCCGGTGGCCATCTTGGGAGATTTATTTGTTATGAAGTTTCCTAATTTCCTCATGTACTGCAGTCTCCTCAGTCGGAAATGCTTTCAGTTTTTTACTTTGATTCCATCATGAAGGTATTCAGATATGTCACACATCTGCCATGAATTCTGAATGCTAGCACTCTAGTTGCTCATTAGATCACTGTAGTAAAACTACTGTTCACCATGGAAGTCTGCTCCTGGTATTAAAAGTGCATGTTTCAGTCTGCATGTCAGAATTTTTTAATGAAATAGAAGAGGATTTGAGAAGTCACTCAAAATGTGCCCTCATTTTCTTTCTTCAGCATTAATCATAATTTCTATGGCAAAATGAACCCCCTCATTGTGTTCCTTTTTAAATTAAATGTTTTAAGTGTTACCAGTTTATTCCAATCAAGATGGCTTCAGGTGTGCCATACTTTTGTCACAATGAAGACAGTAAGTGCTCTAGTTGTTTTTAAGAACATTCTTGGACATTCTGTCATTGGGCTATACTTGGGCTACATCTGGGTGATATTTGGGCTACATTTGGGCTCTTTTGTCTCTGGTGGCCATCTTGGGAGACTTATTTGTTATGAAGTTTCCTAATTTCCTCATTTACTGCAGTCTCCTCAGTAGGAAATACTTTCAGTTTTTTACTTTGATTCCATCAAGAAGGCATTCAAATGTGTCACACATTTGCCATAAAATCAGAATGTTAGCACTCTTTTTGCTCATTAGATCACTGTAGTAAAGCTACTGCTCACCAGGGAAAACTGCTGCTGGTATTGAAAGTGCATGTTTCAGTCATGCCAGGATTTGAGAAGTCACTCAAAATGTGCCCTAACTTTTTCTTTCTGCAGCACTAATCATACTTTTTATGGAAAAATGAACCCCCTCATTTTGTTCCTTTTTAAATTAAATGTTTTAAGAGTTACCACTTTAATCCAAGCAAGATGGCTTCAGGTGTGCCATACATTTATCATAAGTAGGACGGTTAGCGCTCTAGTAGTTCTTTGGAACACTCTGGAAAGCTGCAGTAGAACACAAAGGAATCAACTGACAGTCTCTGCCCTTGTTGGATGTACATGTTTTACTGAGAATGTCAGACTTCATTCTCACATGACTGAGAAAGATAATGTGAATTTACAGAAAATAAGCTCTCAGTTTAGCTTATAGATCACCTTCCAAACCTCTGTGGTAAAAGCATGAGAAAATATTTTTCTCTCAATCATGATATCCCAGCAGAAGGCTTTTTCACATGGTGAAATCACCTTAGAACATACCACAATTCCTAAAATGAGTATGGTACCATCAACAAATGATTTATAATGTAACTAAAGTCTTAAAATCTTCTATTAACTGCAATGCTTTTTAATGAGGTGCTATCATGTATATTGGTCCCAAGATGGCTGCCAACACTTCTTGGATGAAGTGCTGACAGCCAATCAGATCTCAGGATGAGATGTGTGGTTAGGCTCCGCCCACATATATATATTGATTTAAATGCTATTTTCTCAGGAACTACTGAACAGATTTACACCAGACCTACAAAAGGCACTTCCTTGACCTGAGGACTACCTCTCTGCCAAATTTCAAGTAACTCTGTTCAGCCGTTCTGGCTGTAGCTGTGTCTAAAGGTCCTATGGAAAAATGCATGGGAAAAACGCGTTTTGGGACCCCCCTTTTTTCTCAGCCCCCGCTTGACGAATCCCCCCGAGACTTTCAGGGTAGGAGCGGAGCGTAGCGCCCCACCTATTTTGAAAATTTCGCGAGGATTCATCGACCGGCGCCAAAGTTATTCCAAATAGAATGTTGCGGATTTCCTATGGAAACAGGGTCCTAACTATAACTATCTACTGGCGACCGCCAGTAGATAATATATATATATATATATATATATATATATATATATATATATCTATATCACTGAAAAAACCATAGGTTTCAGACATGTTATAGTTAGGAATTAGCATTTAAAAAACCTTAGAAATTCACTGAAAAAACCATAGGTTTCAGGGCTGTTATAGTTAGCTGGACATTTCACTCATACAAAACCATTGAAATTCCTCCGTTATAGTTAGTTCTGCTAACTATAACTTGTGCGCCCGCAATCCACTGCTGATGATGTCACATATTACATACATCATTTTACCTAATCCCGAAGGTGCATAAAAATGTGACAAACCCACCAGGGTGGCCTATTATGTCCGCCATTGGAGGAGCATTAGAGAATACATCCAAATATATTGATTCCTTTCTATGCCCCATTGTCAAACTCCTCCCCTCTTATACTCAAGATTCGGGGGATTTTCTTAAGAAGATCTATGATCTGCCGTGGGACAAAGACCTGTTACTGGTTACAATTTATGTCACTACGCTGTATACCAGCATCAGGCATGATGATGGTCTACGAGCCATTAAACATTTCTTTAAAGATCGTCCAATCAAGCTCTGGGCGCATGCACAGATACTATTAACCATGATATCTGTTTGTTTAAAAAATAATAATTTTTTATTTAACAACGACCTGTATGATCAAGTTTGTGAAACCGCAATGGGCACCTGCTTAGCCCCCAGCTATGCGAATTTGCATATGGGCTGGTGGGAGGAGCAGGTGGTCCGAGTGGAATTCCAGACCGAATGGGAGGAAAATGTCCTACACTGGAGTCGATACATCGATGACCTTTTTATTATTTGGAAGGGGTCTGAAGATTCTGTTAAGTGTTTTATTACAAAACTACAAGAGAACACTTTAAATCTCAAGCTGACGAGTACAATCAGTTCCAGTACAGTCAATTTTCTTGACCTAACGGACTCAAAGCTCCACACAAAATTGTTTAGGAAGCCAACAGCAGGGAACACGCTGCTTCATGCAGCTAGTTTCCATCCACAAAACTTGATAAGAAGCATACCGTACGGAGAGAGCTTAAGAACCATCCGCAACTGTAGCGACCAGAGCACCCTAGAAACAGAACTTTCTACGCTAAGATCTCGTTTCTTAGAGCGAGGGTATACAGATGAGAATATCCTAACCTCCATAAACAAAGCAAAGAAAAGTAGAAGGGAGGATATTTTGTTCAACGAAAGTCAGAATAAGATCAAGCGTAAAGCACAAACCAACCAAATCAGACTGATCACTTCCTACAATCGTCTACAGTCAGGTCAGAAACATATACAACAGACATTGGCACCTGATACGAAATGACCCCCTACTAGACAAGATAGTGCAGAAAAGGCAGTCGATTACATTTCGCAAAGCACGATCTTTTAAACTACTTTTGGTGAGCAACATGATCCCCCAAAACCAAGAGGGTAAGCAGGGTAGCACATGGCTAAAGAAGAAACCAGGCTTTGTTAAGTGTACCAAATGTATAGCCTGCACACATGGTAAGAACACACAAGCTTATACTCTAGGCCTTTCCAAAAGAGAGAAGAAGATCAAGGGCTTCTTCTCCTGTAAAACCGACTATGCTGTCTACATACTGCAGTGCCCTTGTGGCCTGCGGTATGTAGGCAGCACAATCCATCCTGTGTACATAGGAGTGCTACAACATCTCAGGCCCATACGTAATGGTGATAGAACTTACCCGGTGGCTTGTTATTTCGAAACACATCATGGGAAGAGTACAGTACGTCTCAGTTATTTTGTGATTGATTGTGTCCCTCTAAGTATTCGGGGAGACAATCACGTAAAGAAACTGAGAAGACTTGAGTCATGCTATATCATCGAACTCAATACACGTACACCAGAAGGGTTGAACATGGAAGAGGATTTGATAATGCACCTCTAAATTCTTTTACATATATGGAGCAGGCCGTTTCAGGAATTAAGTTTTAAAGATTCTTCAGCTTCCCCGAGGAATAAGTTTATTTATTTATTTGTTTATTTTTTATTTTTTTGCACATTCTTTCACAATTTTATCATATATGTCACAACAAGGAGTAGCATAGCTATAATGAATATTAGTGCCCCTTTGGGTTGTACGCAGTACTCGTTTTCTACTCACATTATCCTCTTATGCAGCTATGCAAGGTGCATATGGGGGCAATAGGCATGCTCAAATTTGGGGCAGCCTTGCCAAATTGGTATTGTCTGACAGGTGTTTGGCTAAGAGATAATGGCCAAAATTAGCAATAATATATAGAAAACGATTTGGCAAATGGACTGTGGATGATGCACATTCGTCTAAGTTGTCACATATATTGATTAATTAATAATTAGTTCTTAATTTATATTAATTAATTGATTGAAAATTAACTATGAAAATTGTGTCATTGATTTTAGGTGCGGATTGTGGGGATTATAGGGGTACATGGTGGGAAGTAATTTATGTTTAAATCATTAATAATTCGTTGTTCATTTATATTAACTAATTAATTACTAAATAATTATGGTAAATGTGTGATTTTTTAGGTGGGGGTTGTGGGGTTTATGGGGTAAAGGGTGGGAAGTAATTTATTTTTAATTCATTAATAATTGGTTCTCAATTAATATTAATTAATTGATTGAAAATTAATTATGGAAATTGTGCAATTAATTTTAGGTGTGGGTTGTGGGGTTTACATGGTGGGAAGTAATTTATGTTTAATTAATTAATGATTGATTGTTAATTAATATTAACTAATTAATTAAGAATTAATTATGGTAATTGCGTGATTTTTTTTAGGTGTGGGTTGTGTTGTTTATGGGTTAATGTGTGAGAAGTAATTTATGTTTAATTAATTAATAATTAGTTGTTAATTATTAATAATTAATTGAAAATCAAATATGGAATTTGTGTAATTAATTGTAGGTGTGGGTTGTGTGGTGTATAGGGGTAAAGGGTGAAAAGTAATTTATGTTCAACTAATAAAAAATTAGTTGATCATTAATATTAGTTAAATAATGGATATTTAATTAGGTTATTTGTTTATATTTTTTGTGTGTGTGTTTTATGGCTAAAGGGGTACAGTGTGGAGAGTAAATTAATTTTACTTACTTTATAATTAGTTGTTAAATACTATTAGTTTTTAATTGAAAATAAGTTTTAATTGTGTAATTCATTTTTTTACAGTTTAATTTTAGCTGTGGGTTTTGGGGGTTATGGGGGTAAAGTGTGGGAAGTTTAATAATTTTATGAGTTTTAATTTGTTTTTTAATTAATAATATTTCTTTAATTGGTAATTAATTATGATAATTAAGGAAGTATATTTTTCTTTTAATTTAGATGTGGGTTGTGAATTGTGTGGTGTTATAGGGTAGGAAATAAAAAAAGTAAATTTATGTAATAATTAAAGCTTTTGTTTCTAATGAATTTCCAATTAAAATATTTATTTGTTTGGAAATAATTTGTATTTTATTTATTATAATGTGTAGCTATTTGTCATATGTATTTAACATTATAATATGTTATTGAATATTAAATATATGTGTATTTAAATGTTTAGCATATTTATATATATTTAAATTTATTCTGCTTTGTAATTATTTATGTTGTTAATATTTTGTTTGTTTTTAATTTTGAACTGACTGGAGTGAGAATATTAATTGTTACTCCTCCGCAATCTAACACTTTCCCTACTGTTGCACTCACTGGAGTGGGAATAGTCAATTTTACCCCTCTGCTTTCCAACACTTTCCCTACTGTTGCACTCACTGGAGTGGGTATATTCATTTTTACCCCTCCGCTATCCAACACTTTTCCTACTGTTACATTCACTGGAGTGGGAATTGTATATTTTTACCCCTCCGCTATCCAACACTTGCTCTACGCTTACACTCACTGGAGTGGGAATAGTCATTTTTACCCCTCCGCTATCCAACACTTTCCCTACTGTTGCACTCACTGGAGTGGTAAATGTAAGTTTGAATATTTTTAAGTAGTTTAATGTTTTACTTTTAAATAGAATTTTTTTTGTATTAGATTTTATGTTATTCCTACCTATATATATATTTGTGCATTTTTATATAATTTTAAAATTATAAAAGATATTAAAGTTAATAGTTTATTAATTGTTTTAAAGTAAATTTATATAAATTATTATGTATGTGTGTTTATTTTTTTTAAAATAAGTTCATTTATTATATTTTTTAACATTTATATTAAATTTACTTAATTTTTTTATATACATTTTATTATTTGAGCTGATCACTTCCACCTAATGGGGCCGGTGCGAGATACGGGTGCCGGGACCCATTGTTACATTTCAGGAAGTCTTCGTATCCATAGATATAAACACAAAGAAAACTTGCACTCCAGGATCGCGGTCACAAATGTAAATGTGTTAGTATAAACGGCAACGCTTCTCGACCACAGAGGTCTTTTCCAAAGCCAAATTGCACAAAACATAATCACCATTTTATTGTGAATACATAAAGTGACATTGAAGACAGACAATTCATTTCCGGCTTTCCGCATGGACATAAAAAACTGACGTTTTCATCATCCTTCATTTTTTTAAGTATAGTAATTGTTTACATGTTTGTAACTCCCTAAAACATGCACATGACTCACAATTGAAATACATAATCATAATTTCAAAGCTTGAACTTCACAGGGATAAATTACGTGCTCACTACTACTGATATTACGTCATATCAGTACATTCAAAGTCACAGTTATATTATCCTGAGCCCTCGGCTCCCATCTTAAGCCTTTGTGGGTATTAAGGTTTGAGGCTAGAGTGAAAGAGGCTCAATGCAAGTGCGAACATCTACACTCTCTAATTAATCACGCCCAAGTGGCTCTAGACTAGAATCCTCAGCACCAAAAACTCCACGGTTGATGTCCAGAGCTACCAGCCAGCCAATTTAAAAAGGGGGGGGGGGAACGGGGAAGAGTATTGTTCAGTGAGTGGTGGATACCGTGCAAAAACTCTTAAAAAATGAAAACAGGGGAATTAAAAAAGACACGAGGAGGAGGCACACTGTAAACCCTAGGCCACGCTGTACCACTTGTTCAAAGAAGCTCATTACATGTTCCCATTGACTGCCTAGATACCAGAACCCTGGTCTGCTAGGCTACCTGTGAAGTTCTTCTTACTGTCAATACTGTACATCGGCTGGTGTCCCCCACTGTCCTACAGTAAACGCAGGGGAAAATAAGATCACAAAGGAAGCATGTCGTAAACTAAGGAACATAATCGGTTACTCATCCAATGTGGACAAAAAGTTCCTCGGCCTCATTCTTCCCAAAGGGAAACTTGCTGTCAAAAAGCAGAATGTAACTGGATTCCAGGATTCTCAATCCCTTCTCTCTGTTTCCCCCTCTAGGGTTCGATGCCACCCTGTCAATGCCAAAGAAAGAAAATATGTTACGATTCTGATTGTGACATTTTAACCAATGTCTGGTGGTAGAGTAATTTAAATCGCCATTTCTGATTGCCCTTTGATGCACCAATATTCTCTTTTTTAGAGAAAAAATTGTACTGCCCACATACATTTTTTCACAGGGGAACACCACCACATATATACAATAGTCAGAGTTGCAATTCATGAATTTCTTGATCTCTCCTGTGTTGCCTGTGGGTAAAGGGAATATCTTCCTGTTTTTACTGCCCACACAAGCCTTACACTTGCCACATTTGAAGAAACCCTTCTGTTGCTGCAGCCAGCTTTGTTCTTTTACAGTGCCCATGTAGCTATTCACTAATATGCCCTTAACGGATTGAGATTTTCTATATGGGACCATCGGATATGAGGACACATGAGAGCCCACCACTGGCTCACCTTTAACTATGTGCCAATCTTTATTCAAGACATTCCGAACAGCCGCTAACTCTGTGTTATATGTAGTGATCAATCTAACTTGATTCTTCTCTTGAGTGTCCTTCAATCTTATAATAGTTTTATTATTTAACATATTTAATACGTATTATTTTATATATATATATATACATATATATATATATATATATATATATATTTTTTTTTTTTTTTTTTTTTCACTGAAAAAACCATAGGTTTCAGGGGCGTTATAGTTAGCTGGACTTTTCACTCGTACAAAACCATTGAAATTCCCCCGTTATAGTTAGTTCAGCTAACTATAACTTGAGCGCCCGCAATGCACTGCTGATGATGTCACATATTACATCACTCGTGACATGGTCAGTGACATCACTCATGACATCACTGATGGCATCTCTAATGACATCACTGATGACATCACTGATGACATCATCCAGTGAATGTGTGTTTTTCTGAAAATTAAATATGTTTTATATATGTATATCTGAAGGTCGATGTAAGAATAAATGGGTATATAAGTGTCTAAATGGATGATTTTGTTTTGAAAAATTGATTGTATAACTGGCTGATTAAGTGTATCTTAGTGAATACATGGCTTAGTGAGTAAATGTTTGAATATGTAAATATCTATATCAGTCTCTCACTTTGTGTATAAGTGGCTGCATGGGTTGGTGAGTAGCTACATGAGTGTCTATATAGGTTATTAGTTGTTTTTATGAGTATCAGTATGAGTGTCTGAGTGTCTGTATGGTTCGGTGGGGGGTATTACGTAGTGCATAGATGCATGAATGAGTGACTCACTGTTTGTATGTGTTGAAGACAGCATGTGTGCAGGACTGTATGGGTGGATGAGTGTGTGTATGGGCATGTTAGTGAGTGAATGACTGTCTCAATAGTGTCTTTATGAGTAACTACATATGTTATTAACTAGTATATGTGACTATTGGTGTATATAAGTGAGTATATGTGAGAGTGAGAGATTGGAAGAGTTCCTGTATGAATAAGTATGTGTTTCTATAAGTGATTGTTTAAAAGACTAAGTATGTGTAAGTTTCTGTAGAAGTAAGTGTGGTGGTGTGTGTATAACTGTATATGCAAGTAAATGGATGTTTGATTCTTTATTAGCATGAGTGACTATGTGTGTGAGTAACTCTATGGATGAGTGGCGTTGTGTAACAGGATGTATAGGTGTATGAGTACATATGATGAGTGAGTATATGTATGAGTGACTGTATAGGACTGTTGGTGAATGAGTGGATGTGTATGTGGATCTTAAAATTACTGAATAGGTTGTTGTAACTGGTATTGGTATTTCCATTGTTTTGAATATGTTAGTTTCTATTTTTGAATGTGTGTATCAAAGGTTATATTAGAGTGAGACGAGGTCTTCCACTCTATCACAAGGATGATCTCATGAGTGATGTCATTTGAGATGTCATCAGTGATGTCATGAGTGATGTCACTGACCATGTCATGAGTGATGTAATATGTGACATCATCAGCAGTGCATTGCGGGCGCGCGAGTTATAGTTAGCTGAACTAACTATAACGGAGAAATTTCAATGGTTTTGTACGAGTGAAAAGTCCAGCTAAATATAACGCCCCTGAAACCTATGGTTTTTTCAGTGAATTTCTAAGGTTTTTTAAATGCTAATTCCTAACTATAACGTGCTGAAAACCTATGTTTTTTTCAGTGAATTTCAAAGGTTTTTTAATTGATAATTTCTAACTATGCCTACAGAGATAGGACATGTGAAGAAAGAACAAAAAAATGCACAGAAAGAAAAAAAAGAAATGCAGAAAGAAGCAACAGAAGTCCTCAAAGACGAAGAAAAGTGCAGGAAGAAGGATAACGTGCAGAAAGAACAAACAGAAGAGCAGAAAGAAGCCTTGTTGCAAAATCATCCTGTAAACAATAGAGGGGGAACAAGAGGAGCTTTTACTGCTCAACCAGGAGCAGAAGGTCCAGCATAAAGGAATGCCCACATAAACGTTAAGTCAAAAAGAAAATATGCTGTTCCTTATAGGTCAGAATTTAAAGAGTCAAAAGAGACAAGGATCCCATGATTCCAATAGTATGGAAAAATATTGGGAATCCAAAATTTTGGAACAAATGCCCTCACACACCCTTGCAGGTGTCATGCTTTATCATCTGGGCTGCTCCTCATCGGGTCGGCGGTGCAATACCCGACGGGCTCCCTAAAATTAGGGGCTCTTTGGCGGAGATCTTTTTATCCAATAGCCGTATGATGATGTGCAGGTATGGGGCCAATATTGTGTAGATGAAGTGAGATAAAATAGGGTTGGGAGTGCCGAAGTAAGCAAGTGTTTTATTCTGGGGGTCTCCTACCCTAATTAAAAATAAAGAGCAAGGCACTAGTCTGAGTGTGATGTCTCATATCATGTGTTTCCTTGTTCTATCAAGTGTGGGTCGACATGTTTCTCGCTAGTGGAAAAATATCCGAGCGATTCTTCAGGACCAAAGAATAGATAACTATATACACATGATTTACGTGGTAATTTTATTTACTCACAGTAAAATGCTTCTAGGCTAATGTGTCTGGATCTACCTATATAGGGAGAAAAAAATAATAAAATATCTTTTCATTATGAAAACAGAACATGATCAACCTAGGTACGATCTCAGAGTGACTCTAATTCATCATCATTAGCACACGTGTCGTGATTATTATGGTGCTAAAATCAATATTAAAAGTGAACAGGCGGTAAAAATCCACAATGCACTAATGTGACTCTAAGCCCCTGTGGAAAAACCATGATGCAGCAGCAGAAATAATAAAGGTTATTCACCCTAAGCAGTAAGCTCCAGGCATCATCAGTACCCGGTGGTTTATGCATAACGCAAAACTCCTATAACAATGAGGCTGAACAAGCAGATAGAACCACTGACTATCGCTTTAAACACTAATGTTGTCAACACAGTTGTTCATTGGAGATGTAAAGGAATTTTAAAGAAACAGTTGTCTCACTTGTAATATCAGTTATCTCACTTGTGAACACAAGCAGGAAATATCTGTTGTTTTGGCTATCTAATGGAATGATAGCGTGGTGGAGCAACAAAGGTTGGTGTCACCTTATTTACTAAAAGGGGGGTAGAGGGAAAGGCACTGAATAACGCCTTAAACACTGGTATTATCATCACAATAAGTCATTGGAGACGTAGAGGAGATTAAAAGAAAACGCTTGTCTCACACGGAATATCAATGGTCTGACTCGTAAGATCAAGCAGAAGATGTGTGATATTAAAGCTATCTAGTGGAAGTATAGCGTTGTAGAAACATAGCGAGGGAGAAGGAGCGATATTAACGTATGTGATGTTTAACCTCGGGTGCTCGAGTTTATCAATCTAAAAAGTCGGAGGTGTTCTGGGGCAGTAAAAACAAACTCAAGTCAGACTAGGCAAGATTGATTCAGTATACTCGGGAGGGTGCCGATATCGGCAAACAATACAAATAGTCAGTAATTCAGGAATTACTCACAGAGGTTTCTCGTTATGCTGCTTGACGACCTTCCCTGTCCACCTGTCTGAATCAATCTTGCCTAGTCTGACTTGAGTTTTTTTTTACTGCCCCAGAACACCTCCGACTTTTTAGATTGATAAACTCGAGCACCCGAGGTTAAACATCACATACGTTAATATCGCTCCTTCTCCCTCGCTATGTTTCTACAACCCTATACTTCCACTAGATAGCTTTAATATCACACATCTTCTGCTTGATCTTACGAGTCAGACCACTGATATTACGTGTGAGAGAAGAGTTTTCTTTTAATCTCCTCTACGTCTCCAATGACTTATTGTGATGATAATACCAGTGTTTAAGGCGTTATTCAGTGCCTTTCCCTCTACCCCCCCTTTTAGTAAATAAGGTGACACCAACCTTTGTTGCTCCACCACGCTATAATTCCCTTAGATAGCCAAAACAACAGATATTTCCTGCTTGTGTTCACGAGTGAGATAACTGATATTACGAGTGAGACAACTGTTTCTTTAAAATTCCTTTACATCTCCAATGAACAACTGTGTTGACAACATCAGTGTTTAAAGCGATAGTCAGTGGTTCTATCTGCTTGTTCAGCCTCATTGTTATAGGAGTTTTGCGTTATGCATAAACCGCCGGGTACTGATGATGCCTGGAGCTTACTGATTAGGGTGAGTACCCTTTATTATTTCTGCTGCTGCATCATGGTTTTTCCACAGGGGCTTAGAGTCACATTAGATCACTGTGGATTTTTACCGCCTGTTCACTTTTAATAGTGATTTTAGCACCATAATAATCACGACACATGTGCTAATGATGAGTCACTCTGAGATCGTACCTAGGTTGATCATGTTCTGTTTTCATAATGAAAAGATATTTTATTATTTTTGTCTCCCTATATAGGTAGATCCAGACACATTAGCCTAGAAGCATTTTACTGTGAGTAAATTAAATTACCACGTAAATAATGTGTAGATAGTTATCTATTCTTTGGTCCTGAAGAATCGCTCGGATATTTTTCCACTAGCGAGAAACATGTCGACCCACACTTGATAGAACAAGGAAACACACTATATGAGACATCACACTAAGACTAGTGCCTTGCTCTTTATTTTTAATTAGGGTAGGAGACCCCCAGAATAAAACACTTGCTTACTTCGGCACTCCCAACCCTATTTTATCTCACTTCATCTACACAATATTGGACCCATACCCGCACATCATCATACGGCTATTGGATAAAAAGATCTCCGCCAAAGAGCCCCTAATTTTAGGGAGCCCGTCGGGTATTGCACCGCCGACCCGACGAGGAGCAGCCCAGATGATGAAGCATTACACCTGCAAGGGTGTGTGAGGGCATTTATCCAAAATTTTGGATTCCCAATATTTTTCCATACTATTGGAATCATGGGATCCTTGTCTCTTGTGACTCTTTAAATTCCGACCTATAAGGAACAGCATATTTTCTTTTTGACTCAAAATCATCCTGTACCCTCAACTTTTTCAGACGGATACTGGTGGTAACTGAGTCTGACTAACCTGTCCTAGAGCCAGTGCTATGTTAAAATACTCTTAGAATACAATGAAAACACCTACATACACTAGGGAACACTATGGTGCCGATCCGTTAAAAAAAATTCCCGTCCGACTCGTATCCGTATTTTTTTACGTACGAATCATACAAGTACCGTACAAACTGCAAAGTACGATTCGTACGTGAAAAATACATATGAATTGCGTCGGGAAAATGGTCCGAGAGGGAGCCGTAAATTTTTACGTCCGAATAGCGTCGGGAAAAGTGTCCGATAGGGAGCCGGTCATTTTTACGTGCAAATCGTAAAACAGAAGTCCGAGCGCGCAAGTATGATCCGTACCGCCCGTCCGAATACACAACGCATGTAAAAGGCCCCGTACGGAGCGAACGCTGTAGCCTACATGTACACGGGTAAACTTGAGCCCGAATACGAGTCGTACAGCCCCCTCACCCCGCACATGTCAGCACCGCACCCCCGTATGTCAGCACCATACCCCCCTCCGCACCGTACCCCAACACCGTAGCACATCCCCGCACCTGTACGCACCGTACCCCAACACCGTAGCCCAGCCCCGTACCTGTACGCACCGTACCCCAACACCGTTTCCCAGCCCGTACCTGTACGCACCGTACCCCAAAACCGTAGCCCAGCCCCGTACCTGTACGCACCGTACCCCAACACCGTAGCACAGCCCCACACCTGTACGCACCGTACCCCAACACCGTAGCCCAGCCCGTACCTGTACGCACCGTACCCCAAAACCGTAGCCCAGCCCCATACCTGTACACACCGTACCCCAACACCATAGCACAGCCCCGCACCTGTACGCACTGTACCCCAACACCGTAGCCCAGCCCCGTACCTGTACGCATCATACCCCAACACCGTAGCACAGCCCGCACCTGTACACACCGCACCCCAACACCGTAGCACAGCCCGCACTGGTACGCACCGTACCGCAACACCGTAGCCCAGCCCCGTACCTGTACGCACCGTACCCCAACACCATAGCACAGCCGGCACCTGTACGCGCTGCACCCCAACACCGTAGCACAGCCCGCACCTGTACGTGCCACATCCCAATACCGTAGCACAGCCCGTACCTGTACGCACCGTACCCCAACACCGTAGCTCAGCCCCGTACCTGTACGCACCGTACCCCAACACTGCAGCACAGCCCGCACCTGTATGTGCCACACCCCAACACCGTAGCACAGCCCGCACCTGTACGCGCCGCACCCCAACACCATAGCACAGCCCCGCACCTGTACGTACCGTACCCCAACACCGTAGCACAGCCCGCACCTGTACGCTCCGCACCCCAACACCATAGCACAGCCCGCACCTGTACGCGCCGCACCCCAACACCATAGCTCAGCCCGCACCTGTACGCGCCGCACCCCAACACCGTAGCATAGCCCCGCACCTGTACGCACCGTACCCCAACACCGTACCCCAGCACCCTCACCCAGCATCGCGTATGTACGGACCTTACCTACGAGAAAAAGACTCGTACAGAACCAGGACACTGTAAAACAGCACAAGGAGGGTCAATTTGACTCGCACAACACCACAAAACACATCAACATGACAAAATACATCTCTATGACTGACCTGCCACATCCAAACAGCCAAACAGAGGACCAAATCACAACCACCTCTTATAACACACCCACCACAAATTCAAACACAGCCACACCCACAAATGGACCAATAAAAAGGGCCCACACACACAACCCATGAGCCATTGCAACAGACCCACTGCTCACAGACACCACAGACAAACAACTGCACCTTACTCACACCTTAACTACACCTTCACTTACACACCTTCACACAACCTCCTTCACAAACACCCCCTCTTCACCTTCACACACACACCGTCACATTCACACCCACACACCCACAACCATCCACACTCACACCCCACACCATGCTCACTGACAAGAATCCAAAGTTCACTACGGCGGAGCTTGAGCTCCTTGTCAACGAAGTCATCAGAGTCGAGCCACAGCTGTTTGGAACATTGGTCAGACAGACCAGCATAGCCCAAAAAACCAGCCTGTGGCAGAGGATCGTCGATAAGGTGAATGCTGTTGCGCCCATCCGAAGGACCAGGCATGAATGCCAAGCCAGGTGGTACGATCTGCGCAGGGCAGTCAAGAGGAAAATGAACAAGGAATACGCCCAGAGTAACGTCACTGGAGGCGGGCTGCCCCGCAGACCCATACATTACCATCCCTGGGAGGAGAAGGTGATGGCCACGCTTCCGCCGGTGGGAGTACACGGAGTCGAAGGAGTCACAGAGCCTGGTGAGTACACAAACAACTCACGTAACATGGGGGAATGGCATCCACACCCCAACTACAACAAATGCACTCACCTACCCCCAAGCCCTCACCGCACACAACCACACCCTAAAAACCACGCTCATGCCACTAATGTCTCCATGCCCCATTCACAAATAAAGGCAATGCCATGTCCCAGGCCACACCAACCACAAACCCAAGACTGGATGTCCGGGATGCTGGGAGGGTGGGGCTCACACAACACATTCTGCAACTCATAACCAGACACCAATGCCCACAGCCCATATGGCCTAGGTACATACCCATGCACCATGCCCAATGCACAGGGACTGGCAAAGTAATGACAAGGCAGCTGACACTTGGCCCTGCTGTAGGCAGCACAAGGACCTCCTGTGACCACTGTACACTCAAACAACAACTCCACTAGCTCACATACCCAGCACAGGAACTCACACACACTGTCATGCCAGCATGCACCATGAGGGGACAGACACATCACCTGGGAGACCCAATGACAAATCACACTACACACAACAGCAGGCCTGGTCACATACCCCCCCTCACACAAGCACACACCCCCGGGGCAGGCAACGGATTTACCCACTCTCACAATGGACATGTGACACAACAAGACCAATCCATGGACAAATAAGCATCCCAGCAAAAAATCTACTGGCAAACACTCAGGAGCACATACCAATCTGTCCCCCGCAACATACCCATCCCCAAGTGTACATTGAGAGGAATGCTAGGCACATCCAACCACCTGGAGGAACTATGACTACTTGAATATGTATGAAACATGGATGTGGCATGAAACAGCATTAACATTGTCTCTCTCTCACACACAGGGCAACGTCATCGATCTCCCCCCAACAATGGGGGGGGGAACAATCACAGTCCCAGGCTCAGCGTGAAGATGATCCCACCGGCAGCGACGACTCTCACCACTCCGTGGATGACCCCAACCAACCTGGCCCCTCTGGTGCCCAAGCCCCTGCAGCACCTGCGTCAGGTACATATGTGCCAACTCCCTCCCCAACTCCTGCCACATCCCAGGAGACACCCAGGAGCCCTGCTCGCACCGAACAACACAGCCAGTCTGACCAGGAGGGACAAGGTTCTCTGGGCACCCAGGAGGAGGCAGACGACCACGCTAATGCCATCCCTCAGGGGTCCCGTAGACCCGATGTGCCCACAACGGCAGGCCCGGCTCGTGTGGGCAGGGGTGGTGGGAGTGGAGGCAGGCGGAGGCGAGAACCTGACCAGCCAGCTGAGGGAACCTGTATGGCACACATGCGCCACATACTGGACACATACCGGCGTGACACCAGGGGCATCAGCCAGGTTGTGTCGAGCCTCACAGACATCAAGGGGACCCTCGACGAGATGAAAAACCTGCAGGCCGAGCAACATGCCAGTCAACAACAACACCAAGGACGGATGGAGGCAAGACTGGCTGAGCTCCTGGCAGTGCAAACGGACATGAGCCGTTCACTCCGTCGGATTGCCGACAACATGGGCAACCCTCCCTGTGACACCAGGCGAAGACCAGCACCAGCCACATGGAGGGAGGAGGAGGATTCGTCCGACGGAGCATCACAGACATCGTCAAGGCCTGCATCTGAGGGTCCCCTGAGGAAGGTGGGTCGTCCACGGAAAAGACCGTGAGAGTCAGAGGACCATCCACATCTCCCAGGTCACCTGGCCTGGCACCTGGCCCTCTGGCGCAACAGCACCACCTCACCCAATGACATTCTCTGCCACATGGACTTGCTGGTCACAGTCTGACCAATGATGACCAACACTGTGGTCTGGACTCTGATGACTCCAACTGACAAGGATGCCATCTCCCCCTGTGAACTTTGGATTCTATGCACCCAGTAGAGCACCTTACTTCATCCACCAAAAGACTTACCCCACCAAATATAAATACTTTTTTTGTCATGAGATGTTGCTGTCATTTGGCATTATTCACCATCATATGTGTGTGTAAATGTCAAACTATGCATGAGTGTTGAACTAACTCCACACATCCATACCCTGGGATCGGAGTCTGGTACAGGACACACATGGGTCACAATGTATCATTCAATGCAGACATGGAGCACAATACTCACCTGTGATGGCCTCAAGCTGCTGAGGGGGTGCTAGGGAAACTGTGAGGACACACCTATTTGGAATAGTAACATTAAGGCGTAGAGGCGTAGCCTCATTTGGAGGTTCCCGGGGAGGGAGTCCCAGGTATGTGTTCCCAGGTGGGAGAACTATGTTCTGCATGCAGGAGTACGGTGGATCAGAAGAATGGTGGCCAGGTCAAGGTTGGATGCACGGAGATGGCTCTACGGGGTCTCGGATGACAGTGGTACAAGGTTGGTTTTGGGTCAGGGTTGTGGCCTGCCTCCTGAATGTGGGTGAGAGGTCTGAAGGTCATCCTGCAGCACACAGTTATCCATTGCAGCTATCTCTGCTGGACGGTGATGTGGCTGGGGCGCGGGATGTTGATGCTGAGGTGTGCAGATGCAGCCTGGATGTGGACAAGTGTCCCTGGATTTTGGATGTGGCTGCTCCGTAGAGGGCAGGGCAGTATTTGACATGGATGTTGTCGTGGACCTGGAGATGGTCCGTCTTACCTTGGAGTGGATCTATCTGGGGATCATGTGCATAATGCTGAGGGTGTTGCAGTGTGAGGTACAGATGCTGGGGATTACCATGGCAAATTAGAGCAAGCAATCCATGATGCACAACATCTTGTGTGCGTGGACACTGGGTGCCTGTGCGGGGCTTCTGTGGGTGGGACACAAGCAGTTGAGCCAGCTGTAAGGGGACAATCCTCAGATGTTGACCTCATTCCTGTACAAGTCCAGCCTCAGGTGGCTGCTGTTCTGCCATTCATCTATGGATCCCATGCAATCTTGAATATTGGAACTGGAAATGTCTGCGTCCTTGGTGAGGGTGAGGAGCGCCTGGCTGTCAATGGCATACGAGTTGATGATGAGGGCGTGTGCGCATGTGATGGTGGATAGGGGGGTCCTGGACACATTGTAGATTGACACGCTGAAAGATCATACCTGTGCCATGTGCCTCACGACGAAAGCACACTACATGCAGAAGCCTGGAGTCCCACTCCCATGGCCTTGCAGGGGTACAGATCCGGTGGGGAGTAGGAGGGACATGACCTGGTGGGTGTGACAGATCCTGGAAGGCGCGGCAGCGCTGTGTAGGCAGTCGGAGTTGCACACTCATCATGCAAAGGTGTTGTGTGTGCGCTCAGTGCATGCCTGAGAGCGGGCGGGAGATGTGTGGATGGACCTTGCTTGGAGGGTGGCTGCAACATCACACTGTAGTGTGATGTGGGTAATGCAAGGACCTGAGGGTCATGCAATGTGCAGACGGTCCAGCCTTTGGTACCGTGTGGCCGCAACTGTGGCACAGACAAGCCGAAGACAGCCAAATTAATGTGTTGAGGGAGGAAGGGAGGAGCACCATTGATGTGTGTGTGTTGCCAAATCTGGAAACTACGTGTGCCCTTGCTGCAGTGGCTGCAACAGCAGGCGGCATGTACTGGGAATTATGCCACAATATCCACACAAAGACTAGGATGTCAGAAAGGACTACTGCAACAGGTATATGTCAAGGAAGGAGTTACCGGTTTGCAATGGCACACACAGAGACAAAGGATGCACAATCACCAAAGATGACTGACACCGGATCATGAAACTGAAGGCCGAGCTGCGCACAGGAAACACACCCCAGAAGGTGTTGACGGCCCGTGGGGGGGACTAACATGCCAAAACACATACACAGCCATGAACATCATGCACAATAGAGAATCAAATACATGAAGAACAGCATGCAGGTTGCTAATCTACACATAGACTCATATGCACAATCCTTGACAACCATGCCAGAGATGCCGCATGCACAGTGGCAAGAGACCTGCATTGACAGAGATGAGGCACCTTGGAGGCTGAGCAACACCTTTATTACTCATGCTCACACCTATGCAAAAGCATCAACATTAACAGACTCACAGGTCTATTGGATAAACATGTGGGACCTACACCGGACACCCCCTTTGCACCACAGATGCTGTAAATCCATTGTACTGGCACACAAGTGAAGGGGTTGAGCCAAACATCCCTTGCTGCACACGGAGAGGCTGCAATTCCCCATTGAGCATCATATGGGGATGTCCCGCAATATGTCCACCCGTAGCCTCCCGTATGTTTCAGAGGGAAGTTGAACACACATTGATGCCTTCATCACAAACCACAATCCCATAACAGATGACTGTCACGAAGTGTGACTATCAATTCATGTGAGTAATGCCACATGTCATGTGCCCCATGGTGAGTCGACATGTATGCATAGTAACATAACCTGCACAAGAGCAGTGCCCACACATTACAAACAACTACCACACCCAAAAAGCCTTGCTGCAATCCTTACCCAAAGGAGAATTTTCACCATGTCCGTGCATGTAACGCTGATTATGCACACGTTGCATTACTCATGAGGTATAGCAGGAGCACAACGATGCCACGAGCAGACAGCATGCGCAAATACCTGGGGATGAGAGACACACAAGAAGTCAGGAAAAACATAGTCATCCGCATGCATGGTCATGTACTCTACATGAATAAGATTGACACCATGCCAGTTGTCAATTGAGTGTGTCAGCTAAAATGTGTGGAATGACATCAGCACTCGAGTGACACATCAGCACACACCTCAAAGTCACTTAGCATACAGTCAGCTGGACACACACATTGCAACACATGCCACACAAAGCTCAAAGCGTGCACACTCAGACCCAGGGACTCAACATTATGAAAAGAAGTTGCGTATAAGCTGACTCCGGATGTCCTCCTCCTCCTCCTCCTCCTCACTTGCCTCGTGACCAAGGCCGTCATCCTCCACGGGTGGATGTTCCTGCTCATCGGGATCCAGGATGAGTGGCACAGCTTTCTCCACTGCCATGTTGTGCAGCATGCAACACACGAGGAAGATTTTGCAGACCTTCACCGGTGCATATGGGAGGGACCCGCCGGTCTTGTGGAGGCACCGGAATCGGCTCTTCAGGAGGCCAAACGCCCTCTCAATCACTCGCCTGGTCTGCCCATGGGCGTTGTTGTAACGGTGATCTGCAGCTGTTCTCGGGTTGCGGAGAGGCGTCACCAGCCATGGCATGTTGGGATAGCCAGAGTTCCCTACATGGAAACATCATGTAAAGAAGTGGGTCAGGAGATGCCGTCACATACTAAGATAACGCTGAATACTGGACAAACAGAGTCTACTCACCAACAAGACATGCTCGTTCGTTGTGCAGCTGCAGCATCATTTCTGGCACCCTGCTACGCCTCATGATGTAGGCATCGTGTGCTGACCCTGGAAAACGTGCACAGACATGGGAAATCACCATGTTAGCAAGACACACCACAAGGGCATTAATGGAGTGGTAATGTTTACGGTTACCGAAGGCTACCTCCTGTGCCTGTGGTGGTACCAAAGCCACATGTGTCCCATCAATGGACCCAATTACATGGGGCATCCCTCCCAGGGCATAGAACTCACCCATGATACCTGTCAACTGCTCACGAGTTGGAAAATGGATGAATTCATCCAGGTGCTCCAACATGGCTTCTAAAACATCATGCAGGACACGGCTGAACATGGTCTGAGACATGCCACCCACATCAGCTATGGTCAATTGAAACGTACCGGTGGCAAAGAAATGTAGGGCTGACATCACCTTTATCTTGGGGGTCAGCGCAGTCGGATAACTGTGTCGGATAACTGTGTCGCGGTTGGAGGTGTGGTGCCAGCCTGTTTGTCAGGTCCACAATTAACCGTTGGGGGAATCGGTAGCCGCGTATGCAGTTACGTTCCCTCATGGTAGCCAAGTCTGGCATTGGTCGGGGTAGAGTCTGTGCCCTGCAGAAAATTGGAAGGAATAACGAAGATTGAGTACATTACTACACCAATGTCAATTAACTGAGCACATGTTCAACAGCTAATACACATATGCCACATACAGAGTCTGGTCTGTGCAATACATCCTGCACACGTATGCCAGCCAGGTGATACTCCTACCAAGAGCCAGCTACAAACATGGATTGTCAAGGTCTACATGACATGCCATGAAAGTACCTGTGGGCCAGTGTGAGTGAACAGCCAGACACATTACAGGAGTGACATACATCCACATATGTGCATTTGAAGGATGTCATCTCATACAGACAGCTGCCGGCAAGCTAGACGCACAGGTCACATGTCATGGAAAAAGGACAGACCACACACCTTGCCATGAAGGGGTACATGTCAAATATGATCACACAGACATTGAGACTACGCAGATATGTCCTAAGCTCGCAAGTCCCTGTTAGATGCATACAGACACACGTCACGTGTTATTCCACATGTGTCCTGGTGTGCGTAATAGTGTGACATGGGCATCTACACACGGACACATGTTGGATGAAGCTACAGCAGATGCTGTTGACGGAACACCAACAGCAAGATCATGGGAACACATGACACACACATGACATAGTCACATTGTGGCACGCTGGTAGTGAGATGTCAGGTGTCATCATCCGTGTACCTGGCATCAGGGGACATTTGCGGGTGTTGGGGACTGTGCCATGCTAGTGATGCAGTGCTTGACAAGTTTGAAATACATGCACACATGTAAAAGGTGTGAAGGAGAAGTGTGCTACATGGTGCCCCATCACACATGACATGTGTACACAGGTCATCACACAACTATTGGGTTAAAACATGAGGAGACATGTGCCAGCTCACTGCCTGACACACCTAGGCCCTACACATGATGCACTGCACTGACAATGACTTGATGTCCATCCTTGTGCGAGTCATACACCTTAATTCCTTTCCTGTGTGCCTCCTGTCACCAGTGTAAGCTGTGAAACACACCGTACACACGCTCTGAGGGCGTGTGTACGGTCGTATCACAATATGGGGTTTGGGACGGAGTACGCGTGTGTGCAAGGATCTTACACACGTACATGTACACACTGGTCCTATCCCCATCGTAGTGTTGGCGTAGGCGTACGCCATAGAGATACGGCTCGTACCCGTGTATGTACGGCCTGTATCTCTATGGCGTACGCCTACGGCAACACTACCATAGTGCTACGGGCCCTACACACGTGGGTACGGCCCGTAGCACTAGGGTAGTGTTGGCGTAGGCGTACGCCATAGAGATACGGGCCGTACATACGCGGTTACGAGCCCTATCTCTATGACGTACGCCTACGGCAACACTACCTTAGTGCTACGGGCCGTACCCGCGCGGGTACGGCCCGTAGCATTATGGTAGTGTTGCCGTAGGAGTACGCCATAGAGATACGGGCAATACATACGCGGGTACGAGCCCTATCTCTATGGCGTATGCTTACGCCAACACTACAATAGTGCTACGGGTCGTACCCGCGTGTGTAGGGCCCGTAGCACTATGGTAGTGTTGCCGTAGGCGTACGTCATAGAGATCGGGCTCGTACCCGCGTATGTACGGCCCGTATCTCTATGGCGTATGCCTACGCCAACACTACCCTAGTGCTACGGGCAGTACCCGCATGTGTAGGGCCCGTAGCACTAGGGTAGTGTTGGCGTAGGCGTACGCCTTAGAGATACGGGCAGTATATACGCGGGTACGAGCCCTATCTCTATGGCGTACGCCTACGCAAACACTACCATAGTGCTATGGGCCCTACACACGCGGGTACGGCCCGTAGCACTAGGGTAGTGTTGCTGTAGGCGTACGCCATAGAAATACGGGCCCTACACACGCGTGTACGGCCCGTATCACAATGGCATACGCCTACGGCAACACTACCAAAGTGATATGGGCCCTACACACGCATGTACGGACCAAATCACTGGAGTAGTGGTGCCCTAGGGGTACGTGTGGAACGCACCGTACCTGTGTGTGGATAGTGAAATTATATAGGGGACACATGAGGGACAAGTATAAGGGCCTAAATGCATGCTGGTTGTCATGGAGACCGAGTTTCCAGTTCAAAATGTTGCATCAGGTGGCCAGCAAAAGTCGGTTGGAGACAATATACTATGTTGCAAAGTGGTTGCTGACTTGACATCATGCTCAAATGTTGAACCATGCAAAGGCCCTCACTGGGGTAGGTTTAAAGGGATTGGAGGAAACGTAGGATGCAAATGAGATTGACCAATCACTCTGTACTCCTGTAAATGAAACAGCCCAGCAAGGGAGATATAAGGCAGCCAGGAACCATGAGAGAGCACTTGCCTGCACAACCTTTCATTCCACACCACTGCTGCTGCTCGTGATTCCTCTGGCACCATGTCCAGGTCTGTGGAGAGGGCCCAGCCATTCACCCAAGAGGAGAATGAGGCGTTGCTGGACGTCATCCTCCCACAGTACCCCAGCCTATATAGGAGACCAGGGGAGCAGGTGAGTGCTGACTCCACTAACTGTGACTGTGCCCCTTTTTTGTGTCTGTCACTTCTGGCATTGTGTCCAGGTGTGACAGACATGCAATGTTGTTCATGGTGGGTCCCAGGGGGGGGAATGCCTTATGTCTCCCATGCAGAGCCTGATGTGGTTCATATCTGCACTCCTCACTTGCATTGTGCTTACTGTGACAATCACTGCATGGTGCATGCCACATTCAGCCTGGCTAATCCCCTTGGGAATGTTGTTTCCATAGTCCTGATGTGATTGTGTGGTCCCCCCAGTGTGACATTTGACTGTACCCACAGATGTGTGTGAGTTGAGTGTACCTGTGGTGATAGTGTCCAAATGATGTGTACGGCTCCTGGACATTGGTGTGTTTGTAAGTCCCCTGTCATGAGGGTGAGTGTCTATGTGGAGTGTTGCACCCCAGCTGCATGGAGGATGCATATGCCCTACCCATCTGATGTGAGCAGGGAGCCATGCTGTGTGTTTGACGTGCTGAGCTAGGCCCACACCTGTGACTCCCCCCAGTCAAGTGGCACATGTGCAGAGTGATGTTTGAACCCGCAGTTGCCAATGGCAGGTGATTGTCCTGTGCCTGTGTGTGTCTGTGTACTACGCTGAGGTTGCGTCAGTGGCCTGGGGCATGTGACTGCTTTGAGGTGCTGTCCATTATCCTGGTGTTGCTTGCGATGCACAGTGTGAGCCATGATCATTGATTCTGTCGCACCCCTCATGCCACCTGTGTACTTTAGATGCCACGTAGTGCATTTGGCCTTCCCCAGAGGATAATGTCCCTATGACAAAGGTGCAATGAGTTTGCTGCATACTATGCCCTGTTCAAACAAGCCCAATTGTTCTAATGTGTGTCTCTGTGACATGGAGCAGGTGTATTGATGTTGTCTCACTTTGTCATCCTCACAGGTAGCCGCCTACGCCAAGGGGGAGATTTGGAAGCGGGCCGTCAGGGCCGTGAGGTCGGTGGAGGGTCGCAGTCGGCGCCTGGCCCAGGTGAGGAAACGCTGGCAGGATATCCGGTGCTGGACCAGGAGGATCGCCCGGGTCCTGCTGAAGGACTCACCTCCACGCAAACACGGCGGGCGCCGGCGCCTGACCCACCAAATGAAGCGTGTCCTGGTGGTGATCTTCCCTGACACGGATAGGCGGCTACAGGAGAAGCAGCAGCAGGAAGGGGGTAGGTACATGTGTGTTTGTTGTGTGTCACCAGCTTTTGGAAGTGCTCAGTCGCCTGGATATACTGCCAGGGTTTATATGTGCAGTGCATATCCTGTTCCCCAAAGTCAACCGGTCCTGTTCTTCCTCCATTCCCCTCCTTGACATGTGTTCCGTGGTCTGTGTGTAGTCACTCTTGCACAAGGTAATCTAGGCTGGCAGGTAATCCAAGTGCCCAATGCTTGCAGCATTATGTGTGCGGGTGGTCTGTGACATGTGTTGGGACCTTGCCTGTGCCCTGTCCAGTTCAGTCATTTGGGGGTCCATGATTGTTGGCACTGATGCAGAGTCTCAACATAGGAGTGTGGGGCTTAAAATGAACTGCCTTGCAGCATACATGACCGATGTTGTGGCCTCAGACATGATGTGCATGAGGGGGAGATATGCATAGTGCGGGAACGGTTGCGCCTGTTACAGTCAGATTTATCCAGGACCATGGAACAGTGTGGCCACTACAGTCCCCTGAGACACCTTTTCCTAGGAATCATGTGTATCATAAAACACTGTGGACATTCTCAGTGTCTTCAGCATAGGTTGGCCTCTGTGGCATTGTACCCTGGCCACATTTGTATTTACGTAAAGTGTGCTACATGTGTACACTGTACAGGGTGACCCAATGTGGCTTGTGCATCCTCACACTGGCCAGTGCCTGTGTGTCTGTGTACAACTATCTGATGATGGTTGTTTGTCAATATTATGTGTGGTCCGCCCCACGAGGGGTAGTTGGAGTGCAATTAGGATTTAATGGAGGCCATTTTTGTGATCCCTGATTATGAGGTGTAAGTCCTTCCTCTGTCTCAATCACATTGTCTCAGGTAGGAAGGGGTTTGTGCGGGCAAGGCCTACATGTCCAAAGCTTATGTCTTCTTGCCAGGTCTGGCCTGTGTGTGATGATAGTCGGAACAGACACTCAACAAGTATTGACCCAGTCATGTTGTGCAGGGTTTAATGTTTGTGCTTTGCAGCATGTGTCAAAAGTTAAAAGACATGGTTCCTGCTCATCCATTTTTGGCAACGGTGTGTGGTCCAGATGCTGTGCTCGACTGTCCACAGACACTAGCTTCTTTGTATAATTCGATATCAAGTTCTTTGCTGTTGTGTCATGATCTCCATTGTATCAAAGTGGCATGGTGGGTCAACCAACTGTGTAGTGCAGGGCCTACATATGTGCGTATTATTGTAGATGTTACTCATGATGCGTTTCATGCTATGCACTGTGACCTATGTAGTTTGGACTCATGTGTCATATGTATACAGGTGTCTGATTATTTCCTGTCTATTCACCTTGCCCACAGCATCGTCGGGGGACACCAAGGGAGACACCGGCACGGACGTGGAGGAGGGATCCAGCACCGGTGCCACCAGTGCTGGGGAGTCTGGCGCAGCAAGTGGCACGGAGGGCGAGGGGAGTCAGGCAGAGGACCTGTCCAGTCCCAACACCGAATATGACGCTGACGGGTCCGAGGCTGAGCTCCCAGAGGGGGCGGAGGCAGCAGTACATCTCTCGCCGCCCCCTCCATTCCCATCACTGCCCTCCCACTTGCTCGGGTCCCTTCTGTCCGTGCTAGGCGACCACATGTCTCCTTCGTGCCAGGCACCGCACCCCCTGCCCCTGTCTCCCCTGCTGCCGTCAATGCTGAGTCTGTGGACATCCTGCGGCAGTTGCAGGTTGGTCAGACATCGCTGCTTAATGTCCTCCATGGCCACACCAGACTGCTGACACAGATGGTGTCGTACATGGAGGGCATGTCATCAGCGATGTCTGACCAATGGATGTTGCTGAGGTCCATGGACACGTCACTGACGGCAGCAGTGGGTCTCCTGCAGCGCTCCGTCCCCCCCCCCTACCGCTGCCCCATCTGCATTTCCCACTCCCATGCCTGTCCCAAGCTCACCCAGACATCCCCATGCACGCACCCCACCAGATACAGGCAGCACACCAACTGGGAAGGCCAAGCGCACAACTCCAGTCACGCACACACAGGGGGAAGTAGGCACACCCACTGGGTCGGGGGGCAAACGGCAGCCACGCAGCCACGCAGCCATGCAGCCACAGTGGGAGTCCGCAGTCCTCACGACCCACTTCCTCCAAAACCACTCCCATTAGCTCCCCTGCCCAACAGTCGGACAAAGAGTCCTTCATGGCCAGTCTGTCCCTCAGCCCCAGTGTGACACCACCCCGCAAGCGGTCGAGGAAGTCCCCAGGCAGGGGAGTTGAGTCCCCCCCTGTCCACACCCTCCCCCAGTAGCGCTGCAACCCATCCCTCTGACCCCCCCCCTCCTTGGGGCCTGTGGTTCCTTCGGGTGCAGGGGAGACGCTGGCAGACCTTGCAACCGTGTGCAGCGTCATCCTAACCACCACCTTTGGCTCTGCCTCAACCTATGTGGTGGAGTCGTCTGTCCCTGCACCCACAACACCTACCCTTGCCCCTCCTGTCCCTGCGGTGCCTGGTCCTTCCCCCCCACATGATGCCCCCCCCCCCCTGTGGATGGAAAGGAACTCTGAACTGTGCAGGAAAGCAAGGGGAGACGCGTCCCAATGTGTCCCCCCCCGGAATTCGCATATGGACTGGCCTATGGGCCTTGTATATAGTGTACATTTCAAATCCACTCTTTTTTTATGCTTAATAAAGCATTTTTTTTTCATTTGCACACACATGCTTTTCTGGTATTGCTGTTGGTGCTGCTGCTCCCTGAGTTGGGGTGGTGATAATGTGTTAGGTGTCTGGGAAATGTTGTAGTGTGCTGCTCATGGGGAGGACCCTGGTATCTGCGTGCAATCACAAGGTCTCTGCAAATAATCTTTGGTCATGTAAGCTCTTACTGTATGTTGACATTGTCCCAAGGAGTGTTCCTTCCTCTGTGGCACCTGACTTCTTCCCTGCAGGGTGTTTCCCAATTGTTGTGCTGACCTGTGTCTACATTTCCTTGCTGTGTGAGGGATCCCTTCAACTTTGCCCATGCCTGCTCAGCAATGTCTCCGCCTGCATCGTCTGTGCCATCCTTGGTAGTCACTGTACTTGTGTATGGAGTATGTTGCCATGGCTTATTGTGGACATGGTCCCTTTTCCGCACCATGCATGTGTGTACTCCCAGCCTAGCACACGTGTTACTTGTTCTGCAGGGTATTTGGGCACCTGACTGAAAATTGTGGGCATTGGATCTGTGGGTACTCCACCCTTTTCCTTCCATGGTAGGCAACAACTTGTTGGCTGCCCCAGCACCTGTACATTCCTATCAGTCCTGGAATGTGGGTGACAGTGTGTGTTCCCTTAGTTTAGTGGGGTTTCACATGAGGATACAGTCTTGTTGCATGGTCTCAGTGTGTGTATTGTGCTGCCACCGC
The DNA here is from genome assembly GCF_964204655.1 of Triturus cristatus. Taxonomy (NCBI): domain Eukaryota; kingdom Metazoa; phylum Chordata; class Amphibia; order Caudata; family Salamandridae; genus Triturus; species Triturus cristatus. The sequence goes on along the minus strand of NC_140579.1, from coordinate 382,675,765 downwards.
CAGGGGTGGGTATGCATGTGTAATTTGTCATCACACCCACATGTGGTGTGTCATGCAGTGGGGGAAGGACATCCATCCTCATGGGAGTGGGACACTGCTGTCAGTGATGTGTTGTCATGGCACTATCAACATAGTCGCACATTGTGGATGCCTTCATGCACCCATGGAGTTTTGCTAATGGGAGGATGATGTACACACCCCCATGTCTCTGTCCACTTCTGGGAGGCCTCTGCACCCACCCCTCATTTGTCTGGGCACTGCTGGAAGTGATAGGCACCCACCTCTCATATGTCTGGGCACTGCTGGGAGTGATAGGCACCCACCCCTCATATGTCTGGGCACTGCTGGGAGTCCTCTGCACCCACCCCTCATATGTCTGGGCACTGCTGGGAGTCCTCTGCTCCCACCCCTCATATGTCTGTGCACTGCTGGGGGTCCTCTGCACCCACCCCTCATATGTCTGTGCACTGCTCGGAGTGATAGGCACCCACCCCTCATATGTCTGGGCACTGCTGGGAGTGATAGGCACACACCCCTCATATGTCTGGGCACTGCTGGGAGCGATAGGCATCCACCCCTCATATGTCTGGGCACTGCTGGGAGTGATAGGCACCCACCCCTCATATGTCTGGGCACTGCTGGGAGTGATAGGCACCCACCCCTCATATGTCTGGGCACTGCTGGGAGTCCTCTGCACCCACCCCTCAGATGTCTGGGCACTGCTGGGAGTCCTCTGCACCCACCCCTCATATGTCTGTGCACTGCTGGGAGTGATAGGCACCCACCCCTCATATGTCTGGGCGCTGCTGGGGGTCCTCTGCACCCACCCCTCATATGTCTGGGCACTGCTGGGAATCCTCTGCACCCACCCCTCATATGTCTGGGCACTGCTGGGGGTCCTCTGCACCCACCCCCCATATGTCTGGGCACTGCTGGGAGTGATAGGCACCCACCCCTTATATGTCTGGGCACTGCTGGGGGTCCTCTGCACCCACCCCTCATATGTCTGGGCACTGCTGGGAGTGATAGGCGCCCACCCCTCATATGTCTGGGCACTACTGGGAGTGATAAACACCCACCCCTCATATGTCTGGGCACTGCTGGGAGTGATAGGCACCCACCCCTCATATGTCTGGGCACTGCTGGGAGTCCTCTGCACCCACCCCTCATATGTCTGGGCACTACTGGGAGTCCTCTGCACCCACCCCTCATATGTCTGGGCACTTCTGGGAGTGATAGGCACCCTCCCCTCATATGTCTGGGCACTGCTGGGAGTGATAGGCACCTACCCCTATGTCTCTGTCCACTGATGTGGATCGTAGCATGACATCCACCCACCCGCCCACACGCTCTGAAGGCCTGGGTACGGGCCGTACCACCATTGTTGGGGTGCTGTAGGGGTACGGCCAGTACCCAGGCCTACAGAGCGTGGGTACGGGTCGTACCATGCGTACCCCTACGTCACCCCAACAATGGTGGTACGGCCCGTACCCACGTTCTGTAGGCCTGGGTACGGGCCGTACCCCTACGGCACCCCAACAATGGTGGTACGGCCCGTACCCACGCTCTTCAGGCCTGGGTACGGGCCGTACCACCATTGTTGGGGTGACGTAGGGGTACGTGTGGTGCGACCCGTACCCACGCTCTTCAGGCCTGGGTACGGGCCATACCACCATTGTTGGGGTGCCGTAGGGGTACGGCCCGTAACCAGGCCTACAGAATGTGGGTACGGGCCGTACCACCATTGTTGGGGTGACGTAGGGGTAGGCGTGGTACGACCCGTACCCACGCTCTTCAGGCCTGGGTACAGGCCGTACCACCATTGGTGGGGTGACGTAGGGGTACCCGTGGTGCAACCCGTACCCACTCTCTTCAGGCCTGGGTACGGGCCGTACCACCATTGTTGGGGTGATGTAGGGGTACGCGTGGTGCGACCCGTACCCACGCTCTTCAGGCCTGGGTACGGGCCGTACCACCATTGTTGGGGTGCCGTAGGGGTACGGCCCGTACCCTGGCCTACAGAACGTGGGTACGGGCCGAACCACCATTTTTGGGGTGACGTAGGGGTAGGCATGGTACGACCCGTACCCATGCTGTTCAGGCCTGGGTACGGGCCGTACCCCCAATGTTGGGGTGACGTAGGGGTAGGCGTGGTACGACCCGTACCCACGCTGTTCAGTCCTGGGTACGGTCCGTACCCCCAATGTTGGGGTGACGTAGGGGTAGGCATGGTACGACCCGTACCCACGCTCTTAAGGGGTGGGTACGGTGCGTACCACAATTGTTGTGGTGACGGGACGCGTCCACGTCCACTTCCGTTGTGGCGGGACGCAGGCCTTGGTGGACACGCCCCCCCCGAGTGACCAGTCCCTGGAGGTACAGTATGTACAGGGCATGTATACATTTTGCCTTGGGCGGGGGTTATGTTTCCTGCCCCTGCCCCCCACCTTTGCCCCTGGGTGTTGTTCTGACCTTCTGCGTCGGTTCCTGTGCACCAGGTCGTAGGCTATGAGAGCCGGGATGACACGTAGGATGGGGTCCATGGCTGTCCGTCGCGTACAGGTGCTCCTTCCTCGCGTCCTCCTCAATTTCCCAGCAGTTTTTGGCTCCCGTAAAAAATGCTACGTGCGGAGTGACGCAGGCACGAATCGTACTTGCTGGTTCGTAAAATGCTGCCTGACTCCGTCCGGACGTCACGTACGCGGTGTCCCGGATCGGAATTGTGGGTATATTTTAGCCGGTCGGTGTTTTGTACGAATCGTACGGAAATGGTATTTCTGTACGAATCGTACTTGCGGGTTTGTAAGGTGGTTTTCCCGGGTACGAGTCAGACGGAGAAAACGCTCCATACGACGGTTCGTACCCGGGTTTTACAGGATCGGAATCGGCACCTATGTGTTGGGGTCCCCCTGTGATTAGCATGACCTCCTTTGTAAGCCCCTAGTATATAATAGGGCAGGGAGATTGAATCTACCTCTTAAAACGCACACCAGGGCGTGTTTGCACACGTCACCTCAGGCCCCGTCCCCTCCCTTCCCCACTTTGTAAAGACGCCCTGTGGCGGTTTTAAGTTGGGATATTAAATCCCCTTGAATCCTGAGGGTCCCTAGGGTCCAACTAGCCCACTAGGTACCTCCAGTAAGCGCCACAGAGCTGTGTTGCAGAGAGATGTAAAAAGGGGCAAGGCCTAGACCACTTCTCTGCAACACAGCGCAGTGGCGCTTACTGGAAGCACCTGGTGGGCTAGTTGGCCCCCAGGGTCCCTCAGGATTGAAGGTGAATTATTTCCCCATCTTAAAACGCGCCACAGGGCGTGTTTGCATACGTCACCTCAGGCCCCGTCCCCTCCCTTCACCACTGTGTAAACACACCCTGTGGCCGTTTTTGGTTGGGAGATTAAGTTCATTTGAATCCTGAGGGTCCCTAGGGTCCAACTAGCCCACTAGGTACCTCCAGTAAGTGCCACAGAGCTGCGTTGCAGAGAGGTGTAAAAAGTGGCACGGCCTGGACCACCTCTCTGCATTGCAGCGCAGTGGCGCTTACTGGAAGCACCTGGTGGGCTAATTAGCCCCCAGGGGCCCTCAGTATTGAAGGGGAATTATTTTCCCAACTTATAACGCGCCATAGGGCGTATTTGCACACGTCACCTCAGGCCCCGTCCCCTCCCTTCCCCACTGTGTAAACACGCCCTGTGGCCGTTTTCAGTTAGGAGATTAAGTCCCATTGAATCCTGAGGGTCCCTAGGGGCAAAATAGCCCACTAGGTACGTCCAGTAAGCGCCATTGCAGAGAGGTGTAAAAAGGGGCACGGCCTGCACCACCTCTCTGCAACGCAGCATAGTGGCGCTTACTGGAAGCACCTGGTGGGCTAGTTGGCCCCCAGGGTCCCTCAGAATTGAAAGTGAATTATTTCCCCAAATTAAAACGCGCCACAGGGCATTTTTGCTCACGTCACCTCAGGCCCCGTCCCCTCCATTCACCACTGTGTAAACGCGCCCTCTTGCCGTTCTAAGTTGAGACATTAAGTCCCCTTGAATCCTAAGGGTCCCTAGGGACAAGCTAGCCCACTGGGTACCTCCAATAAGCGCCACAGAGCTGCATTGTAGAGAGGTGTAAAAAGAGGCGTGTCTTCACAACACCTGCCTGCAACGCAGCTCCCTGGCGCATACTTGAGATACCTGTTGGGCTAGTTGGCCCTCAGGGACCCTCAGTATTGAAAGGGAATTCATTCCCCAACTTCCAACTCGCCAGGGGGCGTTTTTGCAGAGTGCTGCAAGAAGGGGGCGTGGCCTCCGGCGCGATGCCGGTCTTTTATTTATTTATTTTTTTAAGAAGGGGGGCTGTATGGCCCCCCTTCTTTTTCTAATTTATTGGCCCTGGGGACCCCATCCCCTAGGGCCTGCCCCCTAATTTTTTTTTTTTTTTAAAAAAATTTGGAAGGGGGCCGCGTGGCCCCCCTCCCGAGGCCTTAATCGGCCCCGGGGACCTCAACCCCCGGGGTATGGCCTTTTTTTTTTGTTTTTAATATTTCGGTGGGGCTGCGTTGCCCCCCTTCTCAGGCCACTTATGGCCCCGGGGACCCCATCCCCCGGGGCCGGCCTTTGATTTTTATTATTTATAGAAACACCTGGGAAATGCTGGACAAACCGTACGTACCTATCACCATGACGATTTGCGTGATATTTATTAAAAGGCGACTATGCATACAATGAATCCACGTGGAATGTATTTACACCGCTCGTGCAGCTCTGACGTGTCTGACGCCCTACTGACTAATCCCGGCGGCCCCGCCGGTGGGTACTCTCCAAGTAGACACCCTTGTCATTTATTTATACAAACATGGGTAGCTGTTGGCGGGCACATTTAATACACACGCACATCAAGCCATTCAAAGGGGATTCGACAAAAATTCGACCAAAACTATGCAAGAAAACCCCTCACGGTTAATAAAACACACATCCACCGCCGGATGTGTAATACTTTTTATTTTACTCTCTGGAAAGGAGACGAACCTCACTTGAGAGTCACAGCGTGCTCCTGGCTGAGCCCAATGCTGTGTTACACCCAACAGTGCCCGCCGAGTGCCACACACCACTGTGTTGTATTCCACCAGCTAGTGCGTATGCTATGACACTCTCTAGCCCATGTGCACTGTAACACCACCCCGTGAATATGTCATGTCACACTTGCCTTCGCACGGGTTATATTGCCCCTTCTAACGTGCCTTCCTCGAAGCCTATGTTATAACGCACAGTGCTATGCCATACATATTACAATCTGGGATCCATATCTTTGTCACAGTGCATATGCAACGTTACACTCCCCAGCACATATTTTATATTACAACTTTAGAGACTAGTTAGGTTACACAATACTTCACTGTGCATATTACACTCCAAGGTGCATATCGCATAGCACGCACTAGTGCCTGTGCTATCTCGCGCTCTCCAATTAATCTGTCATTGCGCACACTGTATTGCATATTATATTTCACACCCCAGTTCATCTTATATCACACTTTTTGGTGAATAGTTTATACCATACACTATATCTAGTTTTCATTTTCAATCGTGCTCTCAGGACTATATTCTATATAACACTGCGTTCACCTACCCTTTTCACGGGCATTACATTTTGAGATGGGGGGTGGAGGCTCAGGGGGGGTTTCTGCCAAGTGAGCCCGGAGTCACATTAACAAACGTCCTCTTCTTCCTGAATAAAAGTGAGATTATGCTGCATGCTTGTTCATATTTTAAGTAGTTCGCACAGACACACATTTTAACAACAATAAAGTATCTAATACCCGCCTTCTCTGAACAGTTAGCTTGCTGCCCCATCCACCTCCTCCCTATCCTCTGTTGTCTGAAACCATGGACTAGCCTCCTCTTCCTGCCATGCATGGTCTGATGTGCTGCCACTGCCCTCCATTTAGCATGATGTACCAGTCCACTCCTCCTGCCCTCCATTGCCCAATTCTATGCCCCATCATTGACCCCCTGCTTAGCCTCTGTGCTTAGCTTGCTGCCCCTATTCTCTTTCCCCCTGCCCTCCGATGTCTTTGTGCATGCCCCTGCTCCATCCTTTTTGCCCACTATGTTCCATGGACCTGCCACTCCTATCTAATCTGAGTGTTCTGTTGAGATGCCACTCCCCTTCCACCTGCCTAGCATTGTCAGATGACTGTAACCTGTCCCTGCCACCTCCACCCTGCCTGTCCACATTCCATGCCCCTATCCCCTTCCTCCTGTCCTCCATGGTCCATTTTACTGCCACACCCTTCTGCCCTCCCTGGTCTGTTGTGCTGCAACTGCTCCTCCTGCCTGCCCCCGTGTGGTCTGTTGTGATGCCCCTTCCCCTGGACTCTCTTGTCTGTGCCCAGGTACTGACCCTCCCTTCTATCCTCCATGGTCCTTTGTGCATGCCCCTGCACCCTCCTTCTTGCCCATCATAGCCATTGTGCTGCCCCTAACCCTCCCGCTTGCCATGCATTGTCTTCTGTGCTGCCACGGCCCCTCCCACCTTCCCTGTGTGGTCAGCTAGATGCCCCTGACCCCCTCCCATCTTCCCTCCATGGTCTGTGTGTATGCCATCATAGTCTTACTGTTGCTCTCCATGGTGTGTCTTGCTTCTAGTGCCCATCCTGCCTGACCTCCATAGTCATCTTGCTGCTCCTGCCCTGCCTACTTGCCCCCAGCCCTCTGTTTCCGTGTGCAGACCCCTATTCCCTCCCTCCTGGCTTTTCTGTTCCATTGTAATGCCCCTGATCCTGCCCTTTATGGTCTGTTATGCTGCAGCTAGCTTTCTCTCCTGTCTGTCCATTATGGTCAGCTAGCCACCATTGCCTCTTTCCCCTCTGTTCTCTGCTGTCCATGTGCATGGTCCTGTCCCCTCCCTATTGCTTTCTATGGATTGTCGTGCTGCACTCCCATCCCGCATGCCCTGTGTGGTGTATTGTGCTGCTGCAAACCCTGATGCCTGCCCTGTAGGGTCACTTTGGTGCACCTCTCCATGTCCTCTGTTATCCGAGTCCATGTCCCTACCCCAATTCCTCCTGCCTTCCATGATCCAATGTACCATATTTGCGAACATTTTGAACTTGGTAAGAGGGAGATTTTGAAAAAAAAATGGGGTATTGATTTTCCCCTTTGAGTTATATTGAAAAAGAGGAGATTGTAGACAGGAGACAGATCAAATAAAGCTCATTTGAGCTTAAAAACATTGGACGTTTCCTGGCTGAATCGGCTCTGTTGGCATGTATGGTTGTACTACCACTGGCTCTTCCTTCTGCCCACAATGGTCTATTGCCACAGTCTCTCTTGCCAGTACTGTATTGTTGGTTTTGTTGCCCCAGACCCCCTTTTTTGTACTGCCCTCCATAGTCTGTTGTGCTGCCACTGCCCTTCCTGCCTGCCCAGTGTGGTCAAATTGTTGCCTCTGCACTGTCCTACCTGCCTTCAGAGTCCGTGCCCCTGGCCTCTGCCTCTCAACAGCATCCTAATAAGCAACTAGATTGCTAACATTCTATATTTATTACAAAAGTGTGGAACGCCTGATATCATTTTGATGTAATCAAAACTGCAATACCTAGAGCATTTCCTTTAGAAATTACTTATATGAGAGGGTCTTATGTGCATCAAAATTATGGTTAGTGCTCTAAAAAACTAAAATGAGGACATATATTCTGAGTTTTGAAATAGGGACAAAGCACTTTTAAATTATTTGTTATCTTTATGTTTTTTATCCAGTTGACCACTTGATTAAATGTTGTACATAGGGGAGAGGATGTGGTGTTACTTCCAGAGCTGCAGACTTTGCAACTGGGGAACCAGGTTGGAGTTTCTGCTTCAGCTCGACATTCTGTGATTCTGGTCAAATCATGTATCCTCCCCATATCTACATCCAAAATGAATTTGTTCTTGTGTAATTTAACCAATGCTCATGTAAAGCACTCCAATACCTGATAAGTCTGCACTATATAAAACTGCAAAAACAAATAAATAAAAAGTGTTTTGAACACTTCTGTCATTGGACTACATGTGGGCTACATCTGGGTGATATTTGTGCTCCATTTGGGCTCTTTTATCTCTGGTGGCCATCTTGGGAGATTTATTTGTTATGAAGTTTCCTAATTTCCTCATTTACTGCAGTCTCCTCAATAGGAAATGCTTTCAATTGTTTACTTTGATTCCATCAAGAAGGTATTCAGATATGTCACACATTTGCCATAAATTCTGAATGTTAGCACTCTAGTTGCTCATTAGATCACTGTAGTAAAGCTACTGCTCACCACGGAAGTCTGCTGCTGGTATTAAAAGTGTATGTTTCAGTCTGCATGTCAGAATTTTTTAATTAAATAGAAGAGGATTTGAGAAGTCACTCAAAATGTGCCCTAATTTTTCTTTCTTCAGCACTAATCATAATTTCTATGTCAAAATGAATCCCCTCATCGTGTTCCTTTTTAAATTAAATGTTTTAAGTGTTACCAGTTTATTCCAATCAAGATGGCTTCAGGTGTGCCATACTTTTGTCATAAGTAAGACTGTTAGCGCTCTAGTTGTTCTTTAGAACACTCTGGGAACCTGCAGTAGAGCACAAAGGAATCAACTGACAGTCTCTGCCCTTGTTGGATGTACATGTTTTACTGAGAATGTCATACTTCATTCTCACATGACTGAGAAAGATAATGTAAATTTACAGAAAATATGCTCTCAGTTTAGGTTATAGATCACCTTCCAAACCTCTGTGGGAAAAGCATGAGAACATAGTTTCTCTCAAACATGATTCATGATATCCCAGCAGCAGGCTTTTTCACATGGTAAAATCACCTTAGAACATACCACAATTCCTAAACTGAGTATGGTACCATCAACAAATGATTTATAATGTAACTAAAGTCTTAAAACCTTCTATTAACTGCAGTGCTTTTTAATGAGGTGCTATCATGTATATTGGTCCCAAGATGGCTGCCAACACTTCTTGGATGAAGTGCTGACAGCCAATCGGATCTCACGATGAGATGTGTGGTTAGGCTCCGCCCAGATATATATGTGGTGTTACTTTTGATTTTCTCAGGAACTACTGAACGGATTTACACCATTTAACCAAAAGGCACAACTCTGAACCAAGGGCTACTTTTTTGCCAAATTTGGTGTAATTCCGTTCATCAGTTCGGGCTGTAACTGCGATTCAAGGTTCCTATGGAAAATTGCATGGGGAAAACATGTTTTGGGACCCCCCTTTTTTCTCAGTCCCCGCTTGACGAATCACCCCAAGACTTTCAGGATAGGAGCGGACCGGAGCGCGCCACCTGATTCGTTAACCGGTGCCAAAGTTATTCCAAATAGAATGTTGCAGATTTCCTATGGAATATATTACCTACTGGCGGTCGCCAGTAGGTAGTTATAGTTAGGACCTATTTTCCATAGGAAATCCGCAACATTCTATTCCCAATAACTTTGGCGCCGATTGACGAATCTTCGCGAAATTTTCAAACCTTTTGGCCAGCTCCAGTCTGCTCCTATCCTGAAACTCTCGGGATGATTTGTGTAGCGGGGGCTGAGAAAAAAGGGGGTCCCAAAACGTGTTTTCCCCATGCAATTTCCCATAGGACTTTTAGCCGCAGCTACTTTTGCTTAAATGGTGTCAATCTGTTCAGTAGTTCCTGAGATAATAAAAATAAAAATCACATATATCTGGGCAGAGCCTAACCACACATGTCAGCACATCATCCAAGAAATGATGGCATCCATCTTGGGACCAATATACATGATAGCACCTCATTAAAAAGCATTGCAGTTAATAGAAGGTTTTAAGACTGTAGTTACATTATAAATCATTTGTTGATGGTATCATACTCATTTTAGGAATTCTGGTGTGTTCTAAGGTGATTTTACCATGTGAAAAAGCCTTCTGCTGGGATATCATGAATCATGTTTGAGAGAAAAATATTTTCTCATGCTTTTCCCACAGAGGTTTGGAAGGTGTTCTATAAGCTAACCTGAGAGCATATTTTCTGTAAATTCACATTATCTTTATCAGTCAAGTGAGAATGAAAAATGTCCTAGCTTACGAGAAGGAAAGTTTCAATTCTATTAAGGACTAGGAGGCGAGGATTATGCATATCTTCCTCCACTTTATTATGCACATCAGGTTTAAAGAAACATTAAAATAAACACAATAAACATTAAAGACTGCATATCCCATGAAGCAGAGGGGTAGTCTCTATGGTAACAACAGTCCACTTCCATGATAGTCCACCACTTATATTGCCATGACGTCCCTTCTGCTTCCTCTTCTTCACTGGAGGATGTTAAGCTGGAATCACCACCTCATTCGAATTTTTGATCATTCCCTGAAACAAAGAAATAATCTTGTTATCCGGTTCCGGAAAGGGGAACGATCGTCACAGTCTCATAAGAAACAAAGTCAAAACAGAGAACAGCATAGAAAAGCAATGCATTCAAGGACATAAGGCCAAGGCAACAGTAATACATTCCAATTCCTGATCAACAATAATAAAAAAAAAAAGAACTTACATACTCCCAACGAAAAACTCCAGGGTGAGGAGATAATGAAATAATCACGAGAGGGATAATCCTCGCCTCCTAGTCCTTAATAGAATTGAAACTTTCCTTCTCGTAAGCTAGGAAACTTTTCATTCTATGGCAGGACGGAGGCGAGGATTATGCAAGTTCAAAGCTTACTTACGACCAGGGACGCCACCTCCGAGATAGGTTTAAAGTAGAACCTCTTAATGGTAGACTCAGCTGACCAATCGTCGCATTCATAATATCCTCCAATCTACCACCTACCTGAATGACCTTCGACGCCATGGCCCCTCTTGTGGAGTGAGCACCAAACCTACTCACATCCACTCCTGCCTCAGACATAATCCAGCGTACCCACCTGGCTATGGAGGGAGAAGAAACCGCTTTGAACGGTTTCTGCAAAGCGATAAGCAATTGCCGCTCACCAGGGGGCCTAAGCTTCGAGGTCACTTCCTCATATGCCTTAATGCATCTCACCACACACAACTAAGGATGATCAGGAAAGGAAGGATAAGATACTGACCTGGTATTGGTTTTCGTTCTCCGAGAAATGGTAAAGGTAACTCCTTCTGGAGTAAAAACCCTAGCAGTGATGTCTAGAGCCCTGACATCAGACACCCTTTTACATGAGACGAGGCATAAGAGAATAGCCAACTTAGCGGCCAGTTCTTTGCGGGACAAACATTGATTATCCTGCCAACCCAACAGGAAATTCAACACCTGGTTGACATCCCAAAGGCCTGAATATCTAGGTTCCGGCGGCTAAGACAAACGGATGCCCCACATCAATTTACAAACCCAAGGGTGTTCCCCCGCGAGTCTGCCCTCAATCTCACGATGTCCAGCAGAAATGGCAGAACAAAAGGAATTAACCGTCCGGTATGCCAAGCCGCTTTGGGACAACTCTGCCAAAAAATTCAAGATATGAGTAACTGATGCCCCCACGAAATCCAAGTGTCTCTCCGGACACCAACCGTGCCACCGTCGCCAAGCCGAGCGATAACGCCAGATTGTTCCTGATGCACAGGCTTGCTGGATGAGGTACTCAGCGTCCAAAGAAAGTTGGTCGTCTTTCCAACATCCCCTGAAATCTTCCACGCCATGAGAGTTAAATGGCCCTGAAGCACCAGAGGGTGAAGATTCCCCTGAGGATCCTGAAGGATTGAAGGGAATGAGGGCAGAAGAATCGGACAGTCCCACGACAATTCCATTAGCGTCGGAAACCAGGCCTACGCCCTCCAAACCGGTGTAATCAACACCATGGACACCACCTGACGACGAACCTGGGCTGCCACCCTGGGTGTCATCATGAAAGGGGGAAAGGCGTAAGGGAACTCCCTCGACCAGTCCTGCAGAAAGGCATCCACCGCTATGGCTTCCGGATCTGGTCTCCAGCTGACGAAGCGCAGAAGCTGGTGATTCAGTCGAGAGGCAAAAAGATCCAGGGTACAAGGACCCCATTTGGCCATCAAAGCCAGGAAGACTGCCCGATCGAGTTGCCAATCACTGGAATCCAAGAAATTCCTGGATTGCCAATCCGCCTCCGAGTTCTGCAAGCCGGGAAGGTACTCCGCCGTCACTGAAATCTGCTTCTGAAGGCAATAGTGCCAAAAGTCCCTCGCCAGGTTGGACAAGGCCCGAGAACGAGGACCACCCAGTCGATTGATGTACTGCACCTCTGGGATGTTGTCCATCCTCAGAAGGATGCAACAAGAGATCCTGTCCTTGGTCATGGACTTCACTGCAAAGGATCCCGCCAGCAGTTCCAGACAGTTGATGTGTAACCGGAGTTCCTCCTCCGACCATCTGCCCCCCATCGATATGTTGCCACACTGGGCTCCCCAGGAAAAGGTTGCTGAGAAAACCTTTCGGATGAAGTACGGACCTGCAAACAGCCCCTTTCTTTAGAAGTTCCGAGATCTCGGCCTCTATCAAATCTGCCTCCTCTGCCGAGAAATGCAAGGGTCTGGGGCGTACCGTCTGAACCGGGGAGCCGTAAAACTCTATATGATAACCCCTTACCGTCTGCAAAACCCACGGGTCTGATGTGATCTTTCCCCAATTGTGAGCCTCCCCCCCAGATCTTGAGGGGAAGAAGGGGTAATCCTTACCAGAGGGGCCACCGGGGGCGTTCGCACCACCCCTTTTGTTCCGACCTTTCCCTCTTCCGGAACCTCTACTGGGGTAGAAGGTTCCCTGGCGACCGTCAGTCCAGCCGTTGTTCTGACGCTGCTGACCTCGACCTGAGGGTCCTTGTGGCTGGGAACGGTCGGAGGAGCGACCCCTGCCTTGTCCGGCCCCGGCAAAAGCACATCCCGGAAAGATCTTCTTTATAGAGGCCTGAGCCTTGTCCAGGGCGGAAAAGTGGTGACAAACTTGTTTAGCTCCTTAACAAACGGGTCCCCGAACAGCTTTCCCTGAGCCACGGGCCCGCCTCAGAAGTCACCAAGTCACCGAGCCTCGGGTCCACCTTTATCAGGAGAGATCTTCTCTCTGCTGCCAGGGCAAAACGTCCACTGCGCCCAACCCGCGACTATGTCAGTCGGCAAAGGGTCTCCAGATTGCTTCGACCGCTCTGCCAATTGGATAATCTGGGTCAAGGGACCTACCACATCAAGGTGTTTATCCTGACAATTTCTCCAGGACCTATCTATACCCTTCTTGGGATCACGCATCTACTTGGAGAAAAAGGTACAAAGCTTATCATCAATCTCCGGAGTAAGCGCTACCTTCCCTTTAAGCGAAGGCCGAGGACATTCGCCCCTCATACGCGTGTGAACCTCCCTCTCCAGAGGCTGGCGAATTTTGGCTGCCACGTAGTCCGCCACCTTGGCGTCAGGGAACCATTCTGACGACCTGGGATGATAAATGTGCGTGGGCTCAAACATGTCCGAATGCCCCCCGTCCCCATCTTGGGACTCAGAGGAACGGGAACCCGGGCGCCAAGGACGACCCGAATCCGTATCCTCGTCGGAGGAGACATCCCCGTCCGACTCACCCTCCCCTTCAAGGAAAGGACTGCCATTGGGTTCAACTTTGGGGCGACGGAGTCGCAGTTTTCTCCGGGTTCCTCTTCCTCCCGGCAGGGTGCGTGTTTAAGCGTTCGCGCACTTTTAAGGAAGGTGTCCCTCAATCTGTCAAACCCTTCCAAGTGCCCCGAGTGACGCTTAATGGCCTTCCTCCCCTCCCCTTGCGCACTACTGGGACCTGCGTATGTCGAATTAGGGCCCCCAAACATCCCAGGGATACACCTAGCCAAATGATCTACTCTATTCTGCAGGGGGGCCAGCGCCCTCGAGATGGCATGTGAGAGGGTATGGTCTACCGCAGGAGGGAGGCATTGAGGAGGCCATTCCTCTTCCGCCTCCTGAATGGAGGAATATAAATGGTCTTCAGAAGAAGACATAATTATGAGGGTGAGAGCACAACACAACGCCTGAAAGATAAAGCAGGCAGCCTCCTCTCCAGTGCTCAAGGCAGCCAGGAAAAAATCCCAGCCATCGGAGTCTCTCAGATCGAGAGAGGAAAACGCCCAGCAGGTGGCGCTGCGAGCGCGCTATGGGGAAAAGCACCGCAAGCGGTGTCTGAGGAGAGAGTTGGACGAGTAGCGGGCCAGCCACAAGCTCAGCACCCTCGCACTCGATCGCGCCTCACCGCCGTAAAAGCGCTTGTCAGAGCTGCCCCCACGGTCAATGACGCGCCACGGAAAACCCCGCAGAGCGCGAAGCACTCACTGCCAGGAACCGCATCTATGGGGAAACAAAGCGCTCGGCCCGGAGCCTGCTGCGCTATTGCTACCAATTAAAGCACCAATACAGAAGCACAATCACCGCTATGCAAAGTATAAACCCGTCAGATAAGCGAAGGAATAAAAAGAGTGGCCACTTAACTGACGAGCAGTGAAGAAAGAGGAAGTGGAAGGGACGTCATGGCAATATATGTGGTGCACTGTCATGGAAGTGGACTGTTGTTACCATAGAGACTACCCCTCTGGTTCATGGGACATGTAGTCTTTAATGTTTATTGTGTTTATTTTAATGTTTCTTTAAACCTGCTGTGCATAATAAAGTGGAGGAAGATATGCATAATCCACGCCTCCGTCCTGCCATAGAATGAAGTCTGACATTCTCAGTAAAACATGTACATCCAACAAGAGCAGAGACTGTCAGTTGATTCCTTTGTGTTCTACTGCAGCTTCCCAGAGTGTTCTAAAGAACAACTAGAGCGCTAACAGTCCTACTTATGACAAACGTATGGCACACCTGAAGCCATATTGATTGGAATAAAGTGGTAACTCTTAAAACATTTAATTTAAAAAGGAACAAAATGAGGAGGTTCATTTTGCCATAGAAAGTATGATTAGTGCTGCAGAAAGAAAAATTAGGGCACATTTTGAGTGACTTCTCAAATCCTCTTCTATTTCATTAAATAAATCTGACATGCAGACTGAAACATGCACTTTGAATACCAGCAGCAGACTTTGCTGGTGAGCAGTAGCTTTACTACAGTGATCTAATGAGCAACTAGTGTGCTAACATTCTGAATTTATGGCAAATGTGTGACACATCTGAATACCTTCTTGATGGAATCAAAGTAAACAACTGAAAGAATTCCTATTGAGGAGACTGTATTAAATGAGGAAATTAGGAAACTTCATAACAAATAAGTCTCCAAAGATGGCCACCAGAGACAAAAGAGCCCAAATGTAGCACAAATATCACCCAGATGTAGCCCAAGTATAGCCCAATGACAGAATGTCCCAGAGTGTTCTAAATAACAACTAGAGTGCTAACAGTCTTACTTATTACAAAAGTATGGCACACCTGAAGCCATCTTGATTGGAATAAAGTGGTAACACTTAAAACATTTAATTTGCAAAGGAACACAATGAGGGAGATCATTTTGCCATAGAAATTATGATTAGTGCTGCAGAAAGAAAAATTAGGGCACATTTTGACTTCTCAATCCTCTTCTATTTCATTAAAAAATTCTGACATGCAGACTGAAAAATGCACTTTGAATACCAGCAGCAGACTTCCCTGGTGAGCAGTAGCTTTACTACAGTGATCTAATGAGCAACTAGAGTGCTACCATTCAGAATTTATGGCAAATGTGTGACACATCTGAATGCCTTCTTGATGGAACCAAAGTAAACAAGGATTGAGAATGCAATAGGTCTCGCCCTCGTTTAAGTTAAAGCAATTCTGTTTGTAATTAGGTGACTTTTTAGCTTTGCTTTTATTAGTGTTTTTCAAACTTTCATGTACATAACATGCATATGTATGCAAATCTGTATATGTATATGTATGCATGCATTTAAATTTGTATTTATATAGATATGCAGATTATATATATGTTTATATATGTATGCGTATATATATATACACACATACATATATATAAATGCATATACATATCTATGCATAAATATATGTGCATATGTGTGCGTGTAGAGAGAGGTAGAGAGGTAGAGAGGTAGAGGTGTAGAGGTAGAGAGGTAGAGGTAGAGAGGTAGAGGTAGAGAGGTAGAGAGGTAGAGACTAGTAGAGAGAGAGGTAGAGAGAGGTAGAGAGAGGTAGAGATGTAGAGAGTAGAGGATGAGTAATTGAGTGTAGAGAGTAGAGAGTGAGTAGTAGAGAGTAGTAGAGTGAGTGGTAGAGAGTAGTAGAGAGTGGGTAGTAGAGAGTGAGTAGTAGAGAGGAATAGAGAGTAGTAGAGAGTGAGTAGTAGAGTGAGTAGTAGAGAGTAGTAGAGAGTGAGTAGTAGAGAGTGAATAGTGGAGAGTACTAGAGAGTGAGTAGTAGAGAGTGAGTAGCAGAGAGAGAGTAGTAGAGAGTAGTAGAGAGTGAGTAGTAGAGTGAGTAGTAGAGAGTAGTCGAGAGTAGTAGAGAGAGAGTAGTAGAGAGTGAGTAGTAGGGAGAGTAGTAGAGAGTAGTAGAAAGGAGTAGAGAGAGAGTAGTAGAGAGTGAGCAGTAGAGAGAGTAGTAGAGAGTGAGTAGTAGAGAGTGAGTAGTAGAGAGAGAGTAGTAGGGAGTAGTGGAGAGTGAGTAGTAGAGAGTGAGTAGTAGAGGGTAGTGGAGTAGTGGAGAGTGAGTAGTAGAGAGTAGTAGAGAGTGAGTAGTAGAGTGAGTAGTAGGGAGTAGTAGAGAGTGAGTAGTAGAGAGTGAGTAGTAGAGAGTAGTAGAGAGTGAGTAGTAGAGAGAGTAGTATAGAGTAGTAGAGTAGTAGAGAGTGAGTAGTAGAGAGTGAGTAGAAGAGAGAGTAGTAGAGAGTAGTAGAGTAGTAGAGAGTGAGTAGTAGAGAGTAGTAGAGAGTGAGTAGTGGAGAGTGAGTAGTAGAGAGTAGTAGAGTGTGGGTAGTAGAGAGTGAGTAGTAGAGAGTCAATAGTAGAGAGTGAGTAGTAGTGAGAGAGTAGTAGAAAGTGAGTAGCAGAGTGAGTAGTAGAGAGTAGTAGAGAGTGAGTAGGAGAGAAAGTAGTATAGAGTAGTAGAGAGTGAGTAGTAGAGAGTGAGTAGTAGAGAGAGTAGTAGAGAGTAGTAGAGTAGTAGAGAGAGAGGTAGAGAAGTAGAGAGTAGAGGATGAGTAATTGAGTGTAGAGAGTAGAGAGTGAGTAGTAGAGAGTAGTAGAGAGTAGTAGACAGAGTAGCAGAGAGTGAGTAGTAGAGAGTAGTAGAGTGAGTGGTAGAGAGTAATAGAGAGTGGGTAGTAGAGAGTGAGTAGTAGAGAGGAGTAGAGAGTAGTAGAGAGTGAGTAGTAGAGAGAGTAGTTGAGTGAGTAGTAGAGAGTAGTAGAAAGGAGTAGAGAGAAAGTAGTAGAGAGTGAGTAGTAGAGAGAGTAGTAGAGAGAGTAGTAGAGAGTAGTAGAGTAGTAGAGAGTGAGTAGTAGAGAGTAGTAGAGAGTGAGTAGTGGAGAGTGAGTAGTAGAGAATAGTAGAGAGTGAGTAGTAGAGAGTGAGTAGTAGAGAGTCAATAGTAGAGAGTGAGTAGTAGTGAGAGAGTAGTAGAAAGTGAGTAGTAGAGTGAGTAGTAGAGAGTAGTAGAGAGTGAGTAGTAGGGAGAGTAGTATAGAGTAGTAGAGTAGTAGAGAGTGAGTAGTAGAGAGTGAGCAGTAGAGAGAGTAGTAGAGAGTAGTAGAGTAGTAGAGAGAGAGGTAGAGAAGTAGAGAGTAGAGGATGAGTAATTGAGTGTAGAGAGTGAGTAGTAGAGAGTAGTAGAGAGTAGTAGACAGAGTAGCAGAGAGTGAGTAGTAGAGAGTAGTAGAGTGAGTGGTAGAGAGTAATAGAGAGTGGGTAGTAGAGAGTGAGTAGTAGAGAGGAGTAGAGAGTAGTAGAGAGTGAGTAGTAGAGTGAGTAGTAGAGAGTAGTAGAGCGTGAGTAGTAGAGAGTGAATAGTGGAGAGTAGTAGAGAGTGAGTAGTAGAGAGTGAGTAGCAGAGAGAGAGTAGTAGAGAGTAGTAGAGAGTGAGTAGTAGAGAGTGAGTAGTAGAGAGTGAGTAGCAGAGAGAGAGTAGTAGAGAGTAGTAGAGAGTGAGTAGTAGAGTGAGTAGTAGAGAGTAGTAGAGAGAGAGTAGTAGAGAGTGAGTAGTAGAGAGAGTAGTTGAGTGAGTAGTAGAGAGTAGTAGAAAGGAGTAGAGAGAGAGTAGTAGAGAGTGAGTAGTAGCGAGAGTAGTAGAGAGTGAGTAGTAGAGAGTGAGTAGTAGAGAGAGTAGTAGGGAGTAGTGGAGAGTGAGTAGTAGAGAGTGAGTAGTAGAGGGTACTGGAGTAGTGGAGAGTGAGTAGTAGAGAGTAGTAGAGAGTGAGTAGTAGAGTGAGTAGTAGGGAGTAGTAGAGAGTGAGTAGTAGAGAGTGAGTAGTAGAGAGTAGTAGAGAGTGAGTAGTAGAGAGTGAGTAGTAGAGAGTGAGTAGTAGAGAGAGTAGTAGAGAGTAGTAGAGTATTAGAGAGTGAGTAGTAGAGAGTAGTAGAGAGTGAGTAGTGGAGAGTGAGTAGTAGAGAGTGAGTAGTAGAGAGTGAGCAGTAGAGAGTCAATAGTAGAGAGTGAGTAGTAGAGAGAGTAGTAGAGAGTAGTAGAGTAGTAGAGAGTGAGAAGTAGAGAGTAGTAGAGAGTGAGTAGTGGAGAGTGAGTAGTAGAGAGTAGTAGAGAGTGAGTAGTAGAGAGTGAGCAGTAGAGAGTCAATAGTAGAGAGTGAGTAGTAGAGAGAGAGTAGTAGAGAGTGAGTAGTAGAGAGTAGTAGAGTGAGTAGTAGAGAGAGAGTAGTAGAGAGTAGTAGAGAGTGAGTAGTAGAGTAGTAGAGAGTGAGTGGCAGAGAGTAGTAGAGAGTAGTAGAGTGAGTAGTAGAGAGTAGTAGAGAGTGAGTAGTGGAGAGTGAATAGTTGAGAGTAGTAGTAGAGAGTAGTAGAGAGTAGTAGAGAGTGAGTAGTAGAGAGTGAGTAGTAGAGAGTAGTAGCGAGTGAATAGTAGAGAGTCAGTAGTTTAATTTAAAAGGAACACAATGAGGGGGTTCATTTTGCCATAGAAATTATGATTAGTGCTGAAAAAAGATAAATTAGGGGACATTTTGATTGACTTCTCAAATCCTCATATATTTCATTAAAACATTCTGACATGCAGACTGAAACATGCACTTTCAATACCAGCAGCAGACTTCCCTGGTGTGCAGTAGCTTTACTACAGTGATCTAATAAACCATTAGAGTGCTAACATTCCGAATTTATGGCAAATGTGTGACACATTTGAATGCCTTCTTGATGGAATCAAAGTAAAAAACGGAAAGTATTTCCTACTGAGGAGACTGTAGTAAATGAGTAAATTAGGAAACTTCATAACAAATAAGTCTCCCAAGATGGCCACCAGAGACAAAAGAGCCCAAATGTAGCACAAATATCACCCAGATGTAGCCCAAGTATAGCCCAATGGCAAAATGTCCCAGAGTGTTCTAAATAACAACTAGAGTTCTAACAGTCTTACTTATGACAAAAGTATGGCACACCTGAAGCCATCTTGATTGGAATAATGTGGTAACACTTAAAACATTTGTTTTGCACAGGAACAAAATGAGGGGGTTTATTTTGCCATAGACATTATGATTAATGCTGCAGAAAGAAAAATTAGGGCACATTTTGACTTCTCAAATCCCCTTCTATTTCATTAAAAAATTCTGACATGCAGACTGAAACATGCACTTTGAATATCAGCAGCAGACTTCCCTGGTGAGCAGTAGCTTTACTACAGTGATCTAATGAGTAACTAGAGTGCTACCATTCAGAATTTATGGCAAATGTGTGAATGTCTGAATGCCTTCTTGATGGAAGCAAGTAAACAAGCATTGAAAATGCAATAGGTCTCGCCCTCGTTTAAGTTAAAGCAATTCTGTTTGTAATTAGATGGCTTTTTAGCTTTACTTGTATTAGTGTTTTTCAAACTTTCATGTACATAATATGCATATGTATGCATATATGTATACGTATGCATGCATTTATATTTGTAGTTATATAGATATGCAGATTATATATATGTTTATATATTTATGTATATATATATTCACTGAAAAAACCATAGGTTTCACTCATGTTATAGTTAGCTGGACATTTCACTCGTACAAAACCATTGAAATTCCCCCGTTATAGTTAGTTCAGCTAACTATAACTCGCGCGCCCGCAATCCACTGCTGATGATGTCATATATTACATCACTCATGACATGGTCAGTGACATCACTCATGACATCACTGATGACATCTCAAATGACATCACTGATGACATCACTGATGACATCATCCATTGAGTATGTGTTTCTGAACAGTTTTAATATGTTTAATAAATATAGGGAAAGGCCTGTTGAAGAATGAGTGGGTGTACAAGTGTGTAAATGGATGATTTTCTGTGGTGCGTAACTGACTCTATAAGTGTGTCATTATATGTATCTTACTGCAGACTAGTGACTTAACTGTGTAAATGTCTGTATGTGTCTGTGTGTTGGTGTCTAAGTGGCTCCATGGTTTTGTGAATAGCTATATGAGTGTCTATATGGGTTATTGATTGGTTGTCTGAGTATCTGTATGGGTGCCTGTGTGTTTGTGTGGGTAGGGTGTGTGTTACTATGTGCATAGATGTGTGAGTGGGTGATTCTATGGATGCATGGTTTTAAGAGTGCATCTGTGAGGGACTGTATGGTGGGATGAGTGTATGTATGGGTGTGTTAGGGATTGAATGTATATCTCAGTGGTACATGTGTGACTAACTACATGTGTGAAGGGCAGTATATATGTGTGTAAGAGTATATAAGTGGGTATATGTGAGAGTGTGTGATTGTGAGAGTGGTTGTATGAATGCGTGTGTGCTTGTATCAATGATTGTATAAGAGCGTAAGAATGTGGTACTATTTTTATGAGTAAGTGAACTTGAGTGTGTTTAACTGTATAGGTGAGTAAATAGGACTGTGTTTAATTACTTGCACGACTGACTAGGTGTGTCAGTACCTCAATGGATGATTGGCAGTGTGTGAGTGTCTATATAGGTGTGTAAATGCATATGATAGTCTTGTATGGAGTGACTGTAGGTATGAGTGACTGAAAAGGTGAATGAGTGGAGTTGTATGTAGACCTAAGAGTTAATAAGTGAGTATGTAGTTATTGGTATTGGAGTACGTATGGTTTTGAGAATGTAACTCTGAAATTTTCAGTCGGTGTTTGAAAGGTTATGTTAGGGTGTGAGAAGATGTGGTAATTTTTCACATGGATGACGTCATCAGTGATGTCATCAGTGATGTCATTTGAGATGTCATCAGTGATGTCATGAGTGATGTCACTGACCATGTCATGAGTGATGTAATATGTGACGTCATCAGCAGTGGATTGCGGGCGCGCGAGTTATAGTTAGCTGAACTAACTATAACGGGGGAATTTCAATGGTTGTGAAATGTCCAGCTAACTATAACGTGTGAAACCTATGGTTTTTTCAGTGAATTTACAAGGTTTTTTAAATGCTAATTCCTAACTATAACATGTGTGAAACCTATGGTTTTTTCAGTGAATTTGTACGGTTTTTTAAATGCTAATTCCTAACTATAACGTGTGTGAAACCTATGGTTTTTTCTGTGAATTTCAAAGGTTTTTGAAATGCTAATTTATGAATGTTTTATTATATATATATATTTTTTTTTTAACAATATGCTACCTATGTATATAATTATAGATTTACTGTATTCTGCAATATGGAATGGCTCACCTTTTTTGAAAAATGTTTAGATATAGTTGAACAGCATAGTTAATATCTTCTAAAAACCTGTAAACATTTTTTTCTTTTTTAAAGGTTTTTTGTACCGTGCGCGCACCGTAAGCTTACGGTGCGTGCGCGGTACGGTACAAGTAAGGTGCACGCACGTAGTTTGCATGCGTACGTGCTCCGTCTGCGCATGCGTACGTGATTTATGTACGCATGCGTACTTTGTCTGTGATGCGTACACGCGTGCTCCGTACGCGCATGCGCGCATGTTCTTTTTGCGCTCTTGCGCGTGCTCCGTACTCGGGTCCGCAGTACGCGCATGTGCGCGTGCTCTGAATGCGCATGCGCGCGTCTTACGTACGCGCATGCGTGCTTGTACCGTGCGCGCACCGTAAGCATACGGTGCACGCACGGTAAGTCATGTGATCAAGAAACAACACTTTTCATTGGTTTAAAGTACTTTCATTTCCAGAAACTTCCAACACCACACCCATTCCCCTCATTATTACTTCTGATTCCCTGGGAGAAGGAGCTGAACTGTTTTTGTGATACAATGTCAGAGCAGCAGTCATCTTCTGGGAGTGAGCAGGAGAGCCTTGTCAGACAGAGACAGAGGAAACAGACAGATTCTTTTGTCTGGCAATTTTTTACATTTCCACAGGGGCAGAAGAAAGTGAATGCTCCCAAAGTCACCTGCATTCTTTGCAAACGTGTCTTATCTAGAGGAGATCCTAAGAAGAAGTACTCTTTTAGTATCTACACTATGATCAGGCACATTAGGGATGTACATCCTGTGACTTATGCTCGAGCTACTAGAGAAAACCCTCCTGCAGCTCAGCCGAGTACATCCGCAGCAGCTCAGCCGAGTACATCATCGGCAGCTCAGCCGAGCACTTCCTCTGCGGTGGCAGCTTCACCTTCTTCTGCTCCTCTGGACATTCACCCTCTGTTTGAGAGGGTGCATATACGTTGCAATACGTGTTATGCTCTTCTTGCTTTGGGGAAGACCAGCATTCCCCTAATAGAGAACAAGATACGGCAGCACACGTGCGGCACCGTATAATTTTTGCCATTCTTTCCTTCCTCTGTCCCTCTATTAACACAACGGCTCTTTTTAGAGCCACCTAACATCTAAAAAATATATATATTTTTTTAATCATTTAAAAAAAAAAAAATTCCCCGCCATGCGCGCACGGTGCGCGCACCCCTTGTGTTTTTTAATAAAATAAAATGTTTTTTTCACCCTTCATGGTCCTTCAGGGACCTCCTGTCAAAAGGTAGGGGGTCAGGAACTCTGTACCCTGCCCCCTTTTCACGTTCTCCACCTTTTTTTTTTAAAGTGAAACACACTTTTTCTTTTGTGTGCATATTTTACCCTTTCTAAATGATTTCTACCCCCAACATGACTTCTGCCTGCTAGCATAGCATTAGATCATGTAACAGTTGTGTGTGCAGAGACGTCAGAAGTTCAGCACATAATGTTTCTAATCCAAAGAGCAAGAGTACATTTCACAGATGAAGGGAACAGAGTCTTCCTCTTGATCTTTAGACACTGGATCGATACTTACTTATAGGTACCAAAAAACAATCAATTAACACAAGGGCTCTTTTTAGAACCAACCAACACCCAAACACTTAATGTTTTTTTTAAATTCTATTTTTTATACGATTTTTTTGTCGCATCTCTATGCTTCCCCTGGGCAGGCCTACAAATTGCAGCCACGCGCCAGCGCAGGTTCCCTTGCACCATGGTACAAGGATGCCTGCATGGTAGGCAGATTGTTCTTGTGCTGGAAGGGACACCTTCCTGCAAAAAAACAATCACAAGAGGCTTTTTCCTCTTTCAATGCGTGCTGTAGAATGGAGGACGTACTAAAAGAGGAAAAAACGAGGAGAAATAAAAACATTTCTCCTCGTTGTGCCTCGCAACACCATCTCTAGGGTTACTTAGCATTCACACACACCTCTAGAGTTATGATTTTCCGTAAACCTGGAGATGTGTCTAGTTCTTTGTGTGTTGCGTGGGAACACCCAAAACAACACCCATGGAACGCCCCTTCAACGCACACTGCTGCGTGTGAAGTGGCTGTATTTACGAGGAGAGGAAAAGTCACGTAGGGTGGCTTTTCCTCTCCTTGTAAATATGAAGGAGCTCCCTGTGCCACCAGTACGTTATGAAAAGTGACGTAGTGGTGGCACAGAGGCCTTGTTAATCTGCCCCAGAGATGTAATGGAAATTAAGGGTAAGACAGACAAAGGGAGAGAGACAGAATCAGACACAGAGAGCAAGGAACTGAGAAGGAGTAAGGCAGTTAGAATGACTGAGACACATGGAGACAGGGAGAGATACATGTTTGAAAAAGTAGTGATGGAGGCAGTAAACCTAGGGGAGTAGTAGAGAAGGAGTGAGGGAGTTACGAAACAGCAGTAAAGGAAGAAGACAGAGAGAAGGGGAATGAGAAAAGCAGAGTGAGGAGAAGTGGAAAAAAGAGAGCATGAAGGTGAAGGGGTGAGAAATACAGATATTTCAAACTTACCTGACCAACAAAATAACTTAATTATAAAGAAATGTTTTTTTTTAATTGCTAGAAAAAAGGATTAATTTTCCTAAATTTTCTTTCTCGATCTGAAAAAAAAAGAAAAAAAGTATTAATATTTAACAATACATTTAAGAATACAGTACACATATTTTCATATTTAACAAAGTAATTTTTTGCCCTTTTTTTGCTGTTTTCAGAATATATTGAATTTCACTGCAAATTGTGAAACCAATTGCATTCATCACTTAACAGCGGGAAAAAAAATTAACAATCTGAAAGATTGTTTAAAAAAAGCCCTGAATCTCTTCTCAGTAAAACATGCCTTGATAGAAATGTAACATATATAATAAAAATATCTTCTAAGAACAATAACTATTTGCAATAAATAACGTCTGTAAATCTTGTTGCTTTAGCACATACACCAAAATAATATCTGTCAAAGAAGTCCACAAGAGAAATTTTTACCTTTCCATGAGGCCAAATGGTAATTTTTAAATTCTTTTTTGGAGAAATATCCAATGGTAATCCAATAAAATCGAAATAATGGTTTGTTCAGATGCTGCAATTTGTATCTAAAATTTTGGTTTTAGAAAAATTAAGTAGGAATTTGGTAATTCTGCAGGCAAACGTTGCTTGAAAATCAATTGAGAATCATTACACAGTGTCCAGCCTTTTTCACATTTTAGATAAACTGTGTAATGACCAGAAGTTATAGAAGGTCCATCATGGAAAATTATTGCAACTGCAACAAAAGTTTTTCCAGATATTGATAATTGATTTCCTGCAAACTTCTTTATTAAAGTGTCCAATTTTGTTCCATCAGCTCTACAACGTTGCATCATTAAAATTATATACTGTCCATATTTCTTTAAAAATAACGTTGATAACATTTCTGATTTACATTGAGAACATTCCATGTTGTGATTTGCATCTTTAACTAATTTACTAAAAGTCACTGAGTTACTCTCTGGTAATGTTAAATATATGAACCTTTCAGAATCAACATTAGAGCTGCATGTGTTCAAACAGTTTTCACAACTATGTTCCCATTTCTATTTCTACCCCTTCATCTTCCAGTACCATAAGCATATACATCAAGAATTCCTGTGCATCTTGCTGGACATTTTGAGTAAACTGTGTACATCCTGAACATACATCTAAAAGTTTTCTAACATCAGAAGCACTTTCTATTTTAGTTTGTTTTATCATTACTCAGCTTCTCAAAAAGAAAACTCAGCAGAGAACAGAATCTTTTTTCATGATTTAGTATTATCTGCTCTTGCATACTTTCAAGATAAAATACAACATTCAGCACTACATTAGCGTAGCAGTTGACACCAGAGCTATTTTCAAAATGACAACCAACAACCTCTTCAACATTGTCCTTTTTCTTTTTGCTTGGAATCACATCACTCTCCTTTTGTTTTCTCTTCTGTACATCCTCATTACAGATATTCTCAATTCTCTTTTTCCGACAAACAACACTGTGAGAAGTTGGCCTGGCATATGCTGTTCCTAGTTATAGGGACACCTTGCACCAGTCCAATTCGACTCCTATTGATGATAGGTTTAAGACAACCTTTAAAGAAAGCTATCCTAGTGGTAGCTGTGGAGAGCAGCCTTCAGGCTAAGTCTTGAAGGAGTGTTAAGCTTATTGTTTTACCATAATAACCTCTTGAATAACCAAATGAAAGAGTAGCCCACACAGGTATATATATAAAATATATGTATTTATTCTAGACAGAATCCCATAGTCACTTTATGTGGCTAGTAGCAAAGTTACACTTTAAACAAGCATTTATAAACACAATAAATAGCACAGAAATCAATGGGCCCCAGGGGGAGACCAAACCATATACTAAAATAGTGGTATAAGAACCACGACAATTCTACAGGCAATGCCTAGGGCATTCAGGATCGCTGGCCCCTTAAGAATCCACCCACAGTTAAGAGGAAGGGGACCCACGGGAGGCGTGTGCAGTGCGAGAAGTTGCTATCGGGATCGCAATGTTAGCCTATGGAGAATGTCGCGGTTGAATAATTAAGGTTTAAGGACACTTCTAACAACAGTACAAAGTTAAGGCTTGAGACTTAAGGCTTTGGAGAGCCCACCACCACGGAAGTACCGAAGTACCACTGTTACCTGCCCCAGGGAAGCCGGGTGCATAGGTCGATTCTGGTGTCGGGTCGCGGGCTGATTTTCTATGGAAAAGGAGTCCAAACTGCTGCTAGCTGGAAGTGTCGTTGAAGTCGTGAAGATTAAAGTTGAAGAAAAGACAAAGATGAACCTGAAAGCAGAGGGGACAGAGTCTGGGTCACAGCACAGTGACCAGGGAGCTCACAGGAAGGAGCTCGTGGATGTCGGGTGCTTCAGGTGTGGAAGGTACAGCTGGGCTCTGCAGTCACGGGCTCCGGGAGGCTTCAAGGAAGGCCAGCTTCTGGAGGGCGAGTGTCCCACGTCGGCTGAGGGTCGCTGCGGTGTTAGTGTCCCGATTGGATCCACTAAGCATTGGCAACCGCAACCCACGCAAGATGAACAAAGCAGCTGCTGGTGCAGACCCACGAGGTCTGAGGGTGCTCTCCTTTGCAGGGAGCGTAGAGCAGGCCTGGAGCAACCAGGGGAACTCTTAGAAAAGAAGATTGTCCTCCGCCAGGGCCCACAAGTCGAGAGACAAGGGACCGCGGAAGGCAGCAAAATGGAGTCCGTAAAAGGGCTCCCACGGGCCACCGGAGCGGGCCAGGGAGCTGAGAGTCGGCACAAATGCTGCTTGAAGGTTGGCTCAAGAAGGGGCCAAAGCACAACTTCCCCACTGGTCGGGGCCGTGTGCTGGACAAGAGGTGGCCGGTGTCTCGGGGTATGCAGGGATCTCAACACCCACGTGGTCCAGGGTGCTCAGACTTGCTGGGCACACTCACAGGACGCTGGGATGCACTGGAGACCCACCTCGAGGTTGCTGGAAGGCGTCGAAGGTCGTGAGAGCAATGAAGTTCCAACCGGGTATCTTGTAGTCTTTTAGGTGCCTGCCAAGCAGGGGGATAACTCCTTTATCCCAAGGGAGATTTCTTCAGTCAGCTGGGCAGCAGCTCGTCGAAGGTCAGTTCTGTGAAGTCCTGTACGAATCTAAGGCTCTAGGGCAAAGTTATTCCCATATATCCCCAAGATTAGGGGATGGTCCAAAAGAGAGCCTACCAATCAGAGTAGAGGCGGGAAAGGGTGGCTACACCCACTCCCCTTTGTGTGTTTCCCGCCTGGGCGAGGGGCAGGACGCCCCTGAACCGGTTCCAGGCGGTGTATGCAGAATTGGGGCTCTGCAGCTGCCTACGTGCAACTCTGAAAGGACATTTGGTGCACCCACCCTGTTCCAATCCACATATCCTGTCTGGGGAGGTGCTGGCACCTCCCTGCCACAGGAGCCCTATTGTCCAGATGGCGAGGCTGGGGTTTTCCCCAGCAACAGCCAGCCAGAGTCGTGTAGGTGGCGAACAGTAGCCATTTTGTGGTACATGTGCACTTTTAAATTGGTGTCCAAATTCTACCGCTTTTCCCATATCACCCTCCTAGCAAGGGGGAATCGTGCCCCCATGCCCATGGCTGGACTGGGGGTATGATTCCTTCATGTTTGACACCAAACACGATATGGTTCTGTGTAGCCATTCCTAAGTTACAGCGATGACGCAATAACTTATAATGCGGTTAAGAGTATATGGTATGGCTACACTACAAACAACCCAGTAACGTTTTTACGAAGGTTGCAGAGAGGTCCTACTCACGTAGGGGTCCCCCCTCACACATACCTCAGCACCCAGCCCTGTAGGATTACCAGGGCCTGCCATAGGGGTGACCTATGAGAGTATATGTGTTGTATGGTATGGGACATAGGATACCTACGTCCCTGTAAGGGGTGCTAGCACCACCTTACCCAGGCTACAGTAGTGGCCTGGTGGTGTCAGTTTGGGTGGCTGTCCCAGGGTGGCATAATAAGTGCTGCAGCCCTGGTAGGCCTACTGGGGGACCCATGCCCTGGGTACCTAGGGTACCATCTACAAGGGACTGGTAGGGCATGCCCAGCATCCAATTGGTTGGTACCTAGGGTACTCACATAGTTTACCAGAGGAAGCAGATAGGCTGGGGTCCTGGATAGCAGGGCCACAGCCTAGCTAAAGTCATAACAACAGTCAAAACATCAGCAAAAAGTTGGGGGCAACTATGCAGTCGATGCCACTCTCCTACACAACCCCCCCCCCAAACGCAGGGACATTAAACTAACCTTGACCAGTTGAGTCTTCATGTTCTAAGTGGAAATATCTGGAGAGGCCATCTGCATTGGCATGGTTGCTCCCAGGTCTATGTTCCACTGTATAGTCCATCCCCTGTAGGGAAATGGACCACCTGAGTAGTTTGGGGTTTTCACCCTTCATCTGTTTTAGCCATAGGAGGGGCTTATGGTCTGTCTGAACAATGAAGTGAGTACCAAACAAGTATGGCCTCAGCTTCTTCAGGGCCCAGACCACAGCAAAGGCCTCCCTCTCTATGGCTGACCAACGTTTCTCTCTGGGGGTCAACCTTCTGCTAATAAAAGCTACTGGTTGATCCTGGCCCTCCTCATTCAGTTGTGATAACACAGCACCTACCCCCACCTCTGAAGCATCAGTTTGAACTATGAATTCTTTGGAGTAGTTGGGGCTTTGGAGCACTGGAGCAGAGCACATTGCCTGTTTAAGGTCATCAAAAGCTTTCTGACAGCTGACAGTCCACTGAACCTTTTTGGGCATCCTCTTGGAGGTGAGATCATTCAAGGGGGTCACTATGGATCCATATCCTTTCACAAATCTCCTATAATAACCAGTCAGGCCCAAGAAAGCTCGAACCTGAGTCTGGGTGGTTGGAGCAACCCAGTCCATGATGGTCTGGATTTTGCTCTGTAAAGGTTGAACCTGGCCTCCTCCTACAAGGTGTCCCAGGTATACAACCTGACTCTGCCCTATCTGGCACTTAGTAGCCTTGATAGTGAGCCCAGCCTTCTGCAGGGCTTCTAAAACTTCCCTCAGGTGGATCAGGTGATCTTCCCAGGTGGAGCTAAAGACAGCAATATCATCCAGATATGCTGCACTAAAGTCTTCCAGGCCTGAGAGGACTTGGTTCACCAACCTTTGAAAAGTGGCAGGTGCATTTTTCAAACCAAAGGGCATCACAATAAATTGATAATGCCCACTAGGGGTAGAAAATGCAGTTTTGGCTTTTGCAGACTCAGCTAACCTTATCTGCCAGTAGCCAGCTGTCAGATCAAATGTGCTCAGATATTTGGCTGAGGCCAACCTATCTATGAGCTCATCTGCTCTGGGAATTGGATGAGCATCAGTCTTAGTGACTGCATTGAGACCTCTGTAGTCTACACAGAACCTCATCTCTCTCTTACCACCCTGGGTGTGAGGTTTTGGTACTAGGACTACTGGGCTAGCCCAAGGGCTATCTGAGGGCTCAATTACTCCCAACTCCAACATCTTTTGGACTTCAGTCCGTATGCAGTCCCTGACATGGTCAGGTTGCCTGTAGATCTTATTCTTGACAGGCAGACTGTCCCCAGTGTCCACTTCGTGAGTGCACCAGGTGGTCTGACTAGGAGTCAGAGAAAACATATGTCTGTATCTTTGTAGAACCTGTCTACAATCTGCTTGCTGCTGGTCAGTGAGGCTGCCTGCCAAGGCTACTCCATCAACTGACCCATCGTCAGGGTTCTGAGAGAGCAGGTCTGGGAGAGGGTCACTCTCTTCCTCCTGTCCCTCATCTGTTGCCATGAGCAAGCCCATGTCAGCCCTGTCCACATATGCTTTCAATCTATTCCCATGAAGTACCCGGTGGGGACTTCTGGGAGTGCCAAGGTCTACCAGGTAGGTAACCTCTCCCTTTTTCTCCAAAATGGTATGGGGTCCACTCCACTTATCTTGGAGAGCTGCTGGGGCCACTGGCTCCAACACCCATACCTTCTGTCCTGGCTGGTACACCACCAGGACAGCCTTTTGGTCATGCCAGGCTTTCTGTAATTCCTGACTTGCCTCCAGGTTTTTAGTTGCCTTCTTCATATACTCAGCCATCCGGGAGCGGAGACCAAGTACGTAGTCCACTATGTCCTGTTTAGGGGGTTTGAGAGGTTGCTCCCATCCCTCCTTCACTAGACAAAGTGGCCCTCTAACAGGATGGCCAAACAGAAGTTCAAAGGGGCTGTAGCCAACCCCCTTCTGTGGCACCTCTCTGTATGCAAAGAGAAGGCAGGGCAGAAGAACATCCCATTTTCGCCTAAGCTTTTCTGGTAGTCCTTTAATCATACCCTTTAAGGTCTTGTTGAACCTTTCAACAAGACCATTGCATTGAGGATGGTAAGGGGTGGTGAACTTATAGTTAACCCCACACTCCTTCCACATTGCCTTCAGGTAACTACTCATAAAGTTTGTACCTCTGTCAGACAATACCTCCTTAGGGAACCCCACCCTGGAGAAGACTCCAAGGAGGGCCCTTGCCACCACAGGAGCTGTGATGGTCCTAAGGGGAATAGCTTCTGGGTATCTAGTGGCATGATCCACTACCACTAAAATGAACCTGTGCCCAGATGCTGTTGGTGGGTCTAAGGGACCAACGATGTCAATCCCCACCCGCTCAAAGGGCACCCCCACCACAGGCAATGGTATCAGGGGGGCCTTTGTGGATTTACCTGC
This sequence comes from Triturus cristatus, assembly GCF_964204655.1. NCBI lineage: Eukaryota > Metazoa > Chordata > Amphibia > Caudata > Salamandridae > Triturus > Triturus cristatus. The sequence goes on along the minus strand of NC_140579.1, from coordinate 382,644,750 downwards.
CTTGCCACTTGCTTGGCAGGTAATGCAAGAGCTGCAAAAGCTCTTACAGTCTTCACTCATGTGGGGCCAATGAAAGTGTGGGACAATTCTGTCCCAAGTCTTATTTTGGCCCAGGTGTCCTGCTAAGGGGATATCATGGGCCAGTGTGAGCAGGAAGCTCCTAAACTTCTGAGGTATGACCAACCTCCTGGCTGCACCAGGCTTGGGGTCTCGACCCTCAGAGTAAAGGAGCCCTTCATCCCAATAAATCTTATGGGTTCCACTGGCATCCCCTGCAGCCTCAGCAGCAGCTTGCTGTCTGAGGGGGTCAAGAGTGGGGCAGCTCTGCTGCTCCAGGCTCAAGTCTGCCCTAGAAGGTCCCCCTGCCCCCAAGAACTCAACCTGATCAGGTTCCAGTTCCTCTGGGGCAGTTCCTTCTTCAGGAGCTAGATCCTCTTCTGCTAAAAGAGTTTCTACAGACTGATCCTGGGGGGAAGGCTCGGCCTTACCCCTGCTACTCCTCCTCTTGGAAGGCCCTTGGTCCATTTTTCCAGGATCCAAGGCCTGTTCAGTTCCTGTCAGCTTTGCTTTTGACCTTGTCAGGGCAAATACTTCTGCTGGTATACCCAACATTGCTGCATGGGTACTTAGCTCCACCTCAGCCCATGCTGAGGTCTCCAAATCATTCCCTAGTAAACATTCAACAGGTAGGTCTGCACTCACCACAACTTTCTTGAGGCCAGTTACCCCTCCCCAGGAGAAGTTCACAACAGCTAGAGCATGGTCTGTACTAACGTTGCTAGCATTGGTCACTTGGTATATCTCTCCAAGTATGATCTGGTCAGGGTCCACAAGGTCCTTAGTCACCATAGTGACACTGGCCCCTGTATCCCTGTAAGCTAGTGACTCCCTTCCATTTATGGTTGGCTGTTGTCTGTATTTGCCCAGACCACTGGGGCTCACAAACAGGGACAAGTCCCCATCACAAACTAGCACAGCCTGAGTAGGAGTTCTGACTAGGCCAGAGTCCTCTCCAGATCCCAGGGTCAACCCTACTATGCCCTTGTTCTGTGCACCAACACCTGTAACTGTACTAGGGGGAACAGGAGCCTTAGGGGCAGGTGTGGTGCTTGTGGAGTCTTTGGCCTTATTACAGTCTGAAGTCCAATGGGTAGTCTGTTTACAGTACTTACACCATGGCTTCCTTGGTTGTTTGGATTTGTTTTTCTTGGTAGTCTCAGATGCTGCTTTTTGGGGGCCTGTTGAAGACTGCTGGTCTTTTCCCTTTTCCCCACCCTTGTCAGAGTTTTTGGCATCTTCTTTTTTAGTTGCACCTCCCAAGGGCTGGACCTTTTGCTTAATCCTGGTTCTGACCCATTTGTCTGCCTTCTTTCCCAATTCTTGGGGAGAGGTCAGATCAGAGTCAACCAGGTGCTGATGTAAGAGCTGGTTCTGACAATTGTTAAGGATCTGCTCCCTCATTATGAGATTGTATAATCCTGTATAATCATCTACTTTGCTGCCAGTTAACCAACCTTCCAGTGCCTTGGTTGCACAATCCACAAAGTCTACCCAATCCTGATTTTGTGCTTTCTGGGTGTCTCTGAACTTAAGTCTGTACTGATCAGTGGTTAAGCCAAACCCATCTATTAAAGCATCCTTCAAGATATAATAGTCATCAGCATCCTCTTCTCTTACAGAGAGGAGCTTGTCTCTTCCTTTATCTGAAAAGGAGAGCCACAGGATTGCTGCCCACTGCTCTACTGGGACCCTCTGTACTCTACAGGCCCTTTCAAGAGCAGATATCCATTTGTGGATATCATCCCCATTCTGATAGGGGGGCACAATCTTGTGGAGGTTCCTATTGTCAGGGACTTTCTCTCTAACTCTAGGGGTTTCCTTACTGCCACCAGGGATCTCTAGACCCCACTTTCTTGAAGCTTTCTGAAGCTCCAGGGCTTCCCTGTCCAATGCTAACTGTTCTCTTTTAAGCTCAAGCTTAGCCTGCTCAAATTTGATCAGTCTGCATTTCCTCTCATGAGAGGATTCTCTTCTCTGAGAAGAGGCAGAGGACCCTTTGGATCTCCTAGAATGGTTGGATCCCACTGAGGGGGATCTGTTCCTTCTTGGATCCACCACTCTCCTTTTAAGGGTGGAGGGAGTGCCTCTTGAGCCATCACCTCCATGCTGTGAGTGGTCTGTTTCTTCCAGGTCAGGATTTTCATCCTCTTCCTGTTCCTCATCAGATTCCCCTCTGGGAGCGTCCTCTTCTGAGGGGTGCTCACCCACTCTGTCCGTCTCTCTGTACCCTATGGACTCCATAAAGTCTGCTATGAGCAGGATTTCCCTGAGACGTTTTGTGTTGGCACCTTTGTTTGTCTTCAGTTTTCTAAGGGTGCACATTTCCCTGAGCTCTGCAAAGGTGAAATTATCATACTTATCTATAGGGACCCTCTGGGGTCCTTCCATAGCCTTAGTGCCACCTGAAGACATGTTTAGTGTAGTGATGTATCTACCTACACTAAGTGTGGCCTACTGAACCCTCTCTTGAGTTGTAGTCAAGGTGTGCTAAACCCTCTACACACAACTCCAAGTTCAGTAGAACTTATTGTATTCTAGCTTGAATTTATATGTACCTTTGGTACCTTGTGGCTTTCACTTTAGAAATTCAATTTGTTATCTGGTAAAACAATGGCAAGCTTGAATCCAACCGCTGCACACCAATGTGAGAAGTTGGCCTGGCATATGCTGTTCCTAGTTATAGGGACACCTTGCACCAGTCCAATTCGACTCCTATTGATGATAGGTTTAAGACAACCTTTAAAGAAAGCTATCCTAGTGGTAGCTGTGGAGAGCAGCCTTCAGGCTAAGTCTTGAAGGAGTGTTAAGCTTATTGTTTTACCATAATAACCTCTTGAATAACCAAATGAAAGAGTAGCCCACACAGGTATATATATAAAATATATGTATTTATTCTAGACAGAATCCCACAGTCACTTTATGTGGCTAGTGGCAAAGTTACACTTTAAACAAGCATTTATAAACACAATAAATAGCACAGAAATCAATGGGCCCCAGGGGGGGACCAAACCATATACTAAAATAGTGGTATAAGAACCACGACAATTCTACAGGCAATGCCTAGGGCATTCAGGATCGCTGGCCCCTTAAGAATCCACCCACAGTTAAGAGGAAGGGGACCCACGGGAGGCGTGTGCAGTGCGAGAAGTTGCTATCGGGATCGCAATGTTAGCCTATGGAGAATGTCGCGGTTGAATAATTAAGATTTAAGGACACTTCTAACAACAGTACAAAGTTAAGGCTTGAGACTTAAGGCTTTGGAGAGCCCACCACCACGGAAGTACCGAAGTACCACTGTTACCTGCCCCAGGGAAGCCGGGTGCATAGGTCGATTCTGGTGTCGGGTCGCGGGCTGATTTTCTATGGAAAAGGAGTCCAAACTGCTGCTAGCTGGAAGTGTTGTTGAAGTCGTGAAGATTAAAGTTGAAGAAAAGACAAAGATGAACCTGAAAGCAGAGGGGACAGAGTCTGGGTCACAGCACAGTGACCAGGGAGCTCACAGGAAGGAGCTCGTGGATGTCGGGTGCTTCAGGTGTGGAAGGTACAGCTGGGCTCTGCAGTCACGGGCTCCGGGAGGCTTCAAGGAAGGCCAGCTTCTGGAGGGCGACTGTCCCACGTCGGCTGAGGGTCGCTGCGGTGTTAGTGTCCCGATTGGATCCACTAAGCATTGGCAACCGCAACCCACGCAAGATGAACAAAGCAGCTGCTGGTGCAGACCCACGAGGTCTGAGGGTGCTCTCCTTTGCAGGGAGCGTAGAGCAGGCCTGGAGCAACCAGGGGAACTCTTAGAAAAGAAGATTGTCCTCCGCCAGGGCCCACAAGTCGAGAGACAAGGGACCGCGGAAGGCAGCAAAATGGAGTGCGTAAAAGGGCTCCCACGGGCCACCGGAGCGGGCCAGGGAGCTGAAAGTCGGCACAAATGCTGCTTGAAGGTTGGCTCAAGAAGGGGCCAAAGCACAACTTCCCCACTGGTCGGGGTCGTGTGCTGGACAAGAGGTGGCCGGTGTCTCGGGGTATGCGGGGATCTTGACACCCACGTGGTCCAGGGTGCTCAGACTTGCTGGGCACACTCACAGGACGCTGGGATGCACTGGAGACCCACCTCGAGGTTGCTGGAAGGCGTCGAAGGTCGTGAGAGCAACGAAGTTCCAACCGGGTATCTTGTAGTCTTTTAGGTGCCTGCCAAGCAGGGGGATAACTCCTTTATCCCAAGGGAGATTTCTTCAGTCAGCTGGGCAGCAGCTCGTCGAAGGTCAGTTCTGTGAAGTCCTGTACGAATCTAAGGCTCTAGGGCAAAGTTATTCCCATATATCCCCAAGATTAGGGGATGGTCCAAAAGAGAGCCTACCAATCAGAGTAGAGGCGGGAAAGGGTGGCTACACCCACTCCCCTTTGTGTGTTTCCCGCCTGGGCGAGGGGCAGGACGCCCCTGAACCGGTTCCAGGCGGTGTATGCAGAATTGGGGCTCTGCAGCTGCCTACGTGCAACTCTGAAAGGACATTTGGTGCACCCACCCTGTTCCAATCCACATATCCTGTCTGGGGAGGTGCTGGCACCTCCCTGCCACAGGAGCCCTATTGTCCAGATGGCGAGGCTGGGGTTTTCCCCAGCAACAGCCAGCCAGAGTCGTGTAGGTGGCGAACAGTAGCCATTTTGTGGTACATGTGCACTTTTAAATTGGTGTCCAAATTCTACCGCTTTTCCCATATCACCCTCCTAGCAAGGGGGAATCGTGCCCCCATGCCCATGGCTGGACTGGGGGTATGATTCCTTCATGTTTGACACCAAACACGATATGGTTCTGTGTAGCCATTCCTAAGTTACAGCGATGACGCAATAACTTATAATGCGGTTAAGAGTATATGGTATGGCTACACTACAAACAACCCAGTAACGTTTTTACGAAGGTTGCAGAGAGGTCCTACTCACGTAGGGGTCCCCCCTCACACATACCTCAGCACCCAGCCCTGTAGGATTACCAGGGCCTGCCATAGGGGTGACCTATGAGAGTATATGTGTTGTATGGTATGGGACATAGGATACCTACGTCCCTGTAAGGGGTGCTAGCACCACCTTACCCAGGCTACAGTAGTGGCCTGGTGGTGTCAGTTTGGGTGGCTGTCCCAGGGTGGCACAATAAGTGCTGCAGCCCTGGTAGGCCTACTGGGGGACCCATGCCCTGGGTACCTAGGGTACCATCTACAAGGGACTGGTAGGGCATGCCCAGCATCCAATTGGTTGGTACCTAGGGTACTCACATAGTTTACCAGAGGAAGCAGATAGGCTGGGGTCCTGGATAGCAGGGCCACAGCCTGGCTAAAGTCATAACAACAGTCAAAACATCAGCAAAAAGTTGGGGGCAACTATGCAGTCGATGCCACTCTCCTACAAACACGTTTTTCAAACACAGGATACTGACCTAAATGAGGAGCATAGCTTCTTCTTAATCTATTATATTCCTTTACACAGTTTGCATCAGCACTAACTTTTGACTCATCAAAGTCTATCATGAATAAACCAGATATTTTTTTCACGCGTGACAAAGCAACATATGCCATACCTTCTTTAAACACAGTAGATCCAATGTTTACAAAAGCACTATCTACAGTTAATCCTTGAGATTTGTGAATAGTTACAGCATATGCTAGAGAAAATGGAAACTGCTTCCTACGTACACATATGTCTTTCACAAGCAAGAAACGAACTGAACAACGACAAATGTCTTTAACCTCTTCAATCTGATCAAATTTTATTTTTAAAAATTAAATTCCATCTTTTTTCTGGTAATTAACAAAACCCACAACTTTACCCATAGCTCCATTAACTAAACCTTTTTCTACATCCAAATTACGTCTTAAAATTACTCGACAGTTCATACATACATAAAGATTTTTTTCTAAACCAGCTGTTTTTGAAATGTTTTTGTCTAGAGAATCCAATTTAGTTGCCAATTTGCTTGTCAATATAATAGTTATTCCTTCATGTTGTATTTTATCCACAGCTTCCAGTTTGACAATCTCTTCATTTTCCAATTTCAAAAGTTCTTGATTGAATATAGAGCATTCATGTAGTGTTGGCATTAAGCAGATTACAGTATTTTTTCCAGCAATTTTCTTGTATATTTTCTCTGGAACAATTTGTTCAGTTGGGAACAAATTACATAGCAATCGACTCTGTAAAGCTTTTCTGCCATGTTCTGTGAGTAGTCCAATTCTGATATCTTTGAGAATACTTGCATAATCATCATCATTTGCCTGCCGCATATTGGTAATGAGTTCTTTATACTGAAAGTATGTCCAAATATTCACATTACCTATACTTCCTAATGACTTTTTCGTGTCTTCATGTGTAAGAGTTTGAAATACTGGTTGTCCTTTAACTGGAGTGAGCTGCAGAAGATCCCCAAAAACTATAACATGTTTTCCTCCAAATAGCACGTCATAGTTTGTCTTTAGAATTTGCTGCATTCTTAAATGCACAAAGGCAAGCATTAAGTTTGATACCATGCTTACCTCATCAATGATGAGAACTTTCATTGTTTTCAATACTCTTGCAACTTCAAAACATGGTTCTCCTGTTAGCTTGTGGTATTGTATTTTGTTCTCATGCTCTACTGGTAACATTAGCAAACGATGGAGGGTAATTCCTTTTATGGTATATGCTGCTAACCCAGTTGGAGCAGTAACAACACAAGACAAAGTTGAATCTGTTTTTTTCTGTAGGTAGCTTCTAATTACTTTAATCAAGAAACTTTTTCCAGTTCCGGCTTGTCCACTCACATACATTCTGATTGGTTCAAATGATGTGCATGAGCACTCTTTATTTTCATGTAGTAATCCATGATCAATTTGTTTTGTGACTTCCTCATAAATTTGTTGTTGTTCATCATTCAGCTGCTGTTCCAAACTTTGTAAGTTTATTAAATCTTCCTGAGCTTGATTCATAGCTGTTTCCACTTCAGTCATGGCTATTGCAGCTTCATTTTCTACGATTGGTTGTCCTAGGGGATCTTGACTGAGCGTCCCAGAACTTTGACTGTCTTGAGAACTGTCTGTAGCTACTTCAGCTGCAATTGTTGCTTCTTGTTCAATTTCTTCATTTAACATTTCTGCATAAGTTGTGAAAGTACTGCATTCGATGGTATCTTTGCATGCATTAAAGGAATCTTCATAGCTTTGAAAATGTCCAAGTAATTCATCCTCTGAGCGCCATGGTTTAAACAACTGTAAAATTGCTAAGTGGTAAAATTCCTTCTTGTCAGTAGTGTCGCAACTCAGCTTTCTGTGATTAATCAAACTTCCTTTTGTTTGTTTTACCAAACATCCTTCCTCACCAATGACTTTATATTTTCCATTGTTGATGTCTTCTGTTGCATTCCGTTTATAAATGTAGTTCTGCAGCACTTCATAGAGACACATGTTCTCAAGATGATGACTTCTCTTTGGGTAATATGTGTCCAACATGTTTGTTCTTAAAATGTCTGTACTTTCAGGTTCGAACTCTGCTTAATATTCAATTTCTCGAATATATGTCAGTACCCGATTTCTCATTCCTGCAAGGCCTAAACTTACCCAAATTATTCTTCTGGATTTGGAGTACAGACTTGCAGATGATAACCTATCTGAGCATTCGTAGGATCCAATTTCTCGATGCGATAACATCTTTAAACTGAAACTGTATAGCTTTTTACTGACAGTCTTCTCGTGAGAAATCTCTTCCCACATTTCTTTCAATTCCGTTTTCTCAGATTTAGTGATGTAAGATGTGACATACCAAGCAACAGCAATAGAATTGTCAGCTACATACTGTATATCCATGTTAGCATTCCACATGGATAAAATGACTGGGTTGTAGTCATTTATATATTTTGACTCTTCTTTTCTTCTTAGGTTGTAGGTATTTTTAGGCGATTTTCTTGTAATAGTATGTCGCACGGCTGACATAAAACTGTTTACTCTTCCTTTTGAAAGAACAGGTCGTGGAAATCCAAATCGACATTATGTGTAGAATTTATCTTTACTTCTGTAATTTCGTCGACAGTATTTTCAACACAGATGACTTTGGAAACGTAAAACTTGCTTTTTTAAGTTTTTTTCTTCTGTGCTTTTAGGTATAGCACATGTTGCATATCCTTCAATGAAAGATAAAACTGCATCATCAGAATCTGTTCCAAATTTTGGGGCATCCTTGATCCACAACAGCATATGAATATGAGGAGCACCTCTTGCTTGGTACTCTTTTCTCCAAAAGAAATCCACAACTTCTCCAAGAGGTGGATTTTTTTTATTGCAGATGAAGGACATCGTAGCCTCAAATCTATGATTGAAATATCTGCAAACATTAACCGGATCTAATGAGCACAATTCTCCTGCTGTCTTGTATTGGATGTTTTCAATATTTGAATTTGCCTCTCGAAGAAAATCCAGTAAATCATCCCAAGCGTACTCTGCACAGCTTAGGGTAAGGAACCATGTAGGAGTTCCTAAATTCCGTAACATACATTTCAATTCTCCATGGCGTCGGTACCAATATTCATTAGTCCCACGCTGACAAGCCATCAGATTAATTAATTGTGATTCCAAATGATCATCTCGCTGTTGCACTTTGTTCAGAAAATTCTTTGCAGACACATTATGTAGATGTACTCCAGTTTTCAAAATGTGATTTACTGCATAGGATAGTGCTGATAAGTCACTTTCAAATAAAAGATGGAACAAATAAGGAATACTTTGACGAAATCTTGGATCTTCTGCATATAACCTTGTAGTCCGATACTCAGAAGCAGGAATCTGTACTGGACGTTCATCATATCGTCCACCTTTTCCTGCAGGAAACAGCTGGGGAAAACAACGAGCTTCCAAGCTCTCCTCCCATACACTCACGGGAGTTCCTTTTGCTTTTTTCATCTGAAAGAGATCAATAGTGTTTCCCATAACTTCTTTAGAATGAAGAGAATGTATGCTGAAATGTTCATACATTTCTTCTTCTTTTGACTTATCCACTGTTTCAATTTGCCCAGTTGGTATTCCTGTGTCTGCTAGTAAATCTTCTTCATCTTCACCCATATAAATTGATTCATACCATTTATTATTTATTTTAAAATATAAATTTGCTCTTTGGACTTTTTGTACATCCACCAGCTCCTGCCAAATTTTCTTGTTCTTTGTAGGTACACCATTAACCAGAATAACTAATGGTTCCGTTTCCAAACTATCTGCATCAATTGTTTCAAAAAAATTTTTTCAAATCCAATGGCAAATAGACAACTCTTCCTTTTAAACCTCTTTGTAAATCTGAAGGAGGTAATTTGCCTGTTTTGGGCTCCATACGAACTATAGCCTGAAATGGATGGACACATTGAATGAGTATAGACTCATACGTATTTAAATCACTAAGTTCTGCAGGAATATCAACCAATTCTAAATTATTATGTACAGCTCTAGCAGGCATTTTATTTTCTTCTAACTTGTTATAACAATATTTACAAATACGCTGATCTTCACCCAAATCAAAACAATTTTCCAGAAATAAATATGCAGCAAAATCCTTCCACTCATAATTATTTTCTTTTTCACTTTTTTTATAGAGATCAACCTTCCTTGTTTGATTTTTGTAATGGCTTCTCCGACGACAAATACAAGTAATATTTGGTCTTTCATTAGAGATGATAGAAAACTTTGTCATTTGATCTTCAAATGTTTTACTAACAGTGGGTTCTACATTCTCTTCCACATTTTCTTCAATAACTCTGTCATTTCCTGCACTTTCTTGCTCTGGACCAAAGTAACAAAACTCAATATGCCCACAAACCTTCTTCACATCTGTTACAGATCCACGGAACAGAGCACTATTCAACTCATGTAACTTTAGTGCTGGACTTTTAGCAAAATACAGTCTTCTCACAAACTTTCTCATTTCAGTATGATGAACTGCCAGCATCCTAAAATGGTGAAAAACACTTTGACAAACTTTCCTAGAAAGACAAGCCAGAGAATGTCCTTGCAAACCAGTATTCTCTCTCACTCTGCATGGATCTAGTCTTTGAAGCACCTTAATCTTCTGTTTAACACTTTTTTTTTTACTATATTCTCTTAGAAAGTCACGAAATTTATCAATAGATTCCTGTCGTACAGTACAAATACTACTACAATTCCAAGTGTACACTGGGGCTTTAGGACGTCTCCCCATAACCTCATCTGCTAACACTTCTTCCTCATTTCTTGGAACCATTTTCTCCTTTTCCATTACACAACCATCCTTAACTTCATATGCTCGACCACTGATGTCAACTGCATACAGCAAACTATTACTTTGAAGATCAGTCTCTTCGTTAAAAAATGGTTCAGTACTTGAACTATGCTTCCATTCTCCTAAGAACACTTTACGAAAGTTTTTTTTTTCACTTCTTTTTTTCTTTTGCTTTTTGAATTCATTACATTCACTCATTTATCTAATGTACGGATCCTGTTCAAAATTAAAATGAATAGTTTCCTTTTTAACTCCAAAGCCTTGGCAACAATTGTTTCAATATGTTTTTTTTTCTTATAAAATTTGGCTTTCTTCCTATATTTTTTCACATCCTTCAGCAAATTGAACATCACTCTTCTCTCAAACATTTTTCTACGAATGTTTTTAAAATCTATTTTTCTTTTTAAGTCATTCTTTCTTACTTCTGTTTGTACATTAGCATTTAGTATATTCTGTCGATTGTCTGGTTGTTTTCTACTTGAAACACTATTTCCAGTGGATATATTTCTTACATTTTTTCTTTGCTTGAAGATATTTTTAAAAAAATCCTTAGTCTGCTTACCAGAAGGCTTTTTCTTTTTTCCAACATGAGGTTCATCAACTATTTTTTTTTTGTCCAGTTGTCTTCAAATATAGATGTTGTTGCTGTTCTTTTCTCTTTCTTGATTTTATAGGCATCTTTAATTTATTTCAGTGTTGTTCAGCAATACCTGAAAGAAACTAAAAAAAAAATACCTTTATGTAATTTATCTATATTACTATATTTTTTAAGAGCTTTTCAAAACATATCATATGAGCTATCCCTTTCCTACGACTGCAAGTCTTACACAATAAAAGCGACACAAATTAAATCTCTGACAACAATTCCTGTATGCACACAGACTCATGGTGTGATTCTAGGCAGAAACCAATATTTGATTTGCAATTTCAAAACACATTTACTACTGTGGTTGAGCAAGTGATAATTACTGTAAGAGTCTGACACATTTTCCTTATAGTTTAGAGAGGCAGAAAAGAGCACATGTCCTAACAGCTACTTGAGAGCATGAGCACGTGGAACCTGGGTGAGTGATTAGACTAGAGCAAAGGAAATGAGCCTTAGTGATGTTGAATGTGGTAGCGTAACACACTACTATCTAAAATACCACACAATGCTGAATACTTTGCATGGGAGTGCAGGAGAAGCAACTGCCTGTGTGCTAAGAGCGTGCTTTTCGAGACTGTGTATTGTCAGGTGCAAGAGAGATCTGCATGGACGCTTGCAGAACTGCATGAAGACTGCACAGATGTATGTAAGAGTACATGTGGGGTAAGGGTTAATTGCAGTTTTGAACATGTAGGATCTACCTCACCCATGGCAGGTGTGGAAGGCAAATCTACCCTGTTGTTTTCAAATGTGTTAGCATTTGCCTCTCATTTGTGAGATAGTGATTTCTGCTGAATGCAAACCATCACAGTTCAAGAAAACAAGCTGCCCCTTTCCTACGAATGCAAGTCTTACAGAACCAGACCAACACAAATTAAATCTCTGACAACAAATTCCTATGTGCATACAGACTCATGGTGTGATTCTAGGCAGAAAACGATTTTTGATTGGCAATTTCAAAGCACATTTACTGCTGTGGTTTTGCAAGTGATAATTACTGTAAGAGTCTGACACATTTTCATTATAGTTTAGAGAGGCAGAAAAGAGCACATGTCCTAACAGCTACTTGAGAGCATGAGCATGGGGAACCTGGATGAGTGATTAGACTAGAGCAAAGGAAATGAGCCTTGGTGATGTTGAATGTGGTAGTGTAACACACTACTATCTGAAATACCACACAATGCTGAATACTTAGCATGGGAGTGCAGGAGAAGCAACTGCCTGTGTGCTAAGAGCGTGCTTTTCGAGACTGTGTATTGTCAGGTGCAAGAGAGATCTGCATGGACGCTTGCAGAACTGCATGAAGACTGCACAGATGTATGTAAGAGTACATGTGGGGTAAGGGTTAATTGCAGTTTTGAACATGTACGATCTACCTCACCCATGGCAGGTGTGGAAGGAAAATCTACCCTGTTGTTTTCAAATGTGTTAGCATTTGCCTCTCATTTGTGAGATAGTGATTTCTGCTGAATGCAAACCATCACAGTTCAAGAAAACAAGCTGCCCCTTTCCTACGAATGCAAGTCTTAGAGAACCAGACCAACACGAATTAAATCTCTGACAACAAATTCCTGTGTGCACACAGACTCATGGTGTGATTCTAGGCAGTAAACGATTTTTAATTTGCAATTTCAAAGCACATTTACTGCTGTGGTTTTGCAAGTGTTAATTACTGTAAGAGTCTGACACATTTTCCTTATAGTTTAGAGAGGCAGAAAATAGCACATGTCCTAACAGCTGCTTGAAAGCATGAGCATGTGGAACCTGGGTGAGTGATTAGACTAGAGCAAAGGAAATGAGCATTGGTGATGTTGAATGTAGTAGCGTAACACACTATTATCTAAAATACCACACAGTGCTGAATACTTAGCATGGGAGTGGAGGAGAAGCAACTGCCTGTGTGCTAAGAGTGTGCTTCTGGAGACTGTGTATTGTCAGGTGCAAGAGAGATCTGCATGGACGTTTGCAGAACTGCATGAAGACTGCACAGATGTATGTAAGAGTACATGTGGGGTAAGGGTTAATTGCAGTTTTGAACATGTAGGATCTACCTCACCCATGGCAGGTGTGGAAGGAAAATCTAACCTGTTGTTTTCAAATGTGTTAGCATTTGCCTCTCATTTGTGAGATAGTGATTTCTGCTGAATGCAAACCATCACAGTTCAAGAAAACAAGCTGCCCTTTTCCTACGAATGCATGTCTTACAGTACAAGAGCAACACGAATTAAATCTCTGACAACAAATTCCTGTGTGCACACAGACTCATGGTGTGATTCTAGGCAGAAAACAATTTTTCATTGGCAATTTCAAAGCACATTTTCTGCTGTGGTTTTGCAAGTGATAATTACTGTAAGAGTCTGACACATTTTCCTTATAGTTTAGAGAGGCAGAAAAGTGCACATGTCCTAACAGCTACTTGAGAGCATGAACATGTGGAACCTGGGTGAGAGATTAGACTAGAGCAAAGGAAATGAGCCTTGGTGATGTTGAATGTGTTAGCGTTACACACTACTATCTGAAATACCACACAGTGCTGAATACTTAGCATGGGAGTGCAGGAGAAGCAACTGCCTGTGTACTAAGAGCGTGCTTCTGGAGACTGTGTATTGTCAGGTGCAAGAGAGATCTGCATGGACGCTTGCAGAACTTGAACTGCATGAAGACTTCACAGATGTATGTAAGAGTACATGTGGGGTAAGGGTTAATTGCAGTTTTGAACATGTAGGATCTACCTCACCCATGGCAGGTGTGGAAGGAAAATCTACCCTGTTGTTTTCAAATGTGTTAGCATTTGTCTCTCATTTGTGAGATAGTGATTTCTGCTGAATGCAAACCATCACAGTTCAAGAAAACAAACTACCCCTTTCCTACGAATGCATGTCTTACAGTACAAGAGCAACACAAATTAAATCTCTGTCAACAAATTCCTGTGTGCACACAGACAGATGGTGTGATTCTAGGCAGAAAACGATTTTTCATTGGCAATTTCAAAGCACATTTTCTGCTGTGGTTTAACAAGTGATAATTACTGTAAGAGTCTGACACATTTTCCTTATAGTTTAGAGAGGCAGAAAAGAGCACATGTCCTAACAGCTACTTGAGAGCATGAGCATGTGGAACCTGGGTGAGTGATTAGACTAGAGCAAAGGAAATGAACCTTGGTGACATTGAATGTGTTAGCGTTACACACTGCTATCTGCAATACCACACAGTGCTGAATACTTAGCATGGGAGTGCAGGAGAAGCAACTGCCTGTGTGCTAAGTGCGTGCTTTTGGAGACTGTGTATTGTCAAGTGCAAGAGAGATCTGCATTGACTCTTGCAGAACTGCATGAAAACTGCACAGATGTATGTAAGAGTACATGTGGGGTAAGGGTTAATTGCAGTTTTGAACACGAAGGATCTACCTCACCCATGGCAGGTGTGGAAGAAAATCTACCCTGCTGTTTTCAAATGTGTTAGCATTTGCCTCTCATTTGTGAGATAGTGATTTGTGCTGAATGCTAACCATCACAGTTCAAGAAAACAAGCTGCCCCTTTCCTGCAAGTGCAAGTCTTACAGAACAAGTGCAACACAAATTAAATCTCTAACAACAAATTCCTGTGTGCACACAGATTCATGGTGTGATTGTAGGCAGAAAACGATTTTTCATTGGCAAGTGATAATTACTGTATGAGCCTGACACATTTTCCTTATAGTTTAGAGAGGCAGAAAAGAGCACATGTCCTAACAGCTACTTGAGAGCATGAGCATGTGGAACCTGGGTGAGTGATTACACTAGAGCAAAGGAAATGAGCCTTGGTGACATTGAATGTGTTAGCGTTACACACTGCTATCTGAAATACCACACAGTGCAAACCATCACAGTTCAAGAAAACAAGCTGCCCCTTTCCTACAAATGCAAGACTTACAGAACCAGACCAACACGAATTAAATCTCTGACATCAAATTCCTGTGTGCACACAGACTCATGGTGTGATTCTACACAGAAAACGATTTTTCAGTGGTAATTTCAAAGCATATTTACTGCTGTGGTTTTGCAAGTGATAATTACTGTAAGAGTCTGACACATTTTCCTTATAGTTTAGAGAGGCAGAAAACAGCACATGTCCTAACAGCTACTTGAGAGCATTAGCATGTGGAACCTGGGTGAGTGATTAGACAAGAGCAAAGGAAATGAGCATTGGTGATGTTGAATGTGGTAGCGTAACACACTACTATCTAAAATACCACACAGTGCTGAATATTTAGCATGGGAGTGCAGGAGAAGCAACTGCCTGTGTACTAAGAGCGTGCTTCTGGAGACTGTGTATTGTCAGGTGCAAGAGAGATCTGCATGGACGCTTGCAGAACTGCATGAAGACTGCACAGATGTATGTAAGAGTACATGTGGGGTAAGGGTTAATTGCAGTTTTGAACATGTACGATCTACCTCACCCATGGCAGGTGTGGAAGGAAAATCTACTGTGTTGTTTTCAAATGTGTTAGCATTTGCCTCTCATTTGTGAGATAGTGATTTTTGCTGAATGCAAACCATCACAGTTCAAGAAAACAAGCTGCCCCTTTCCTATGAATGCAAGTCTTACAGAACCAGACCAACACGAATTAAATCTCTGACAACAAGTTCCGTGTGCACACAGACTCATGGTGTGATTCTAGGCAGAAAACGATTTTTGATTGGCAATTTCAAAGCACATTTACCGCTGTGGTTTTACAAGTGATAATTACTGTAAGAGCCTGACACATTTTCCTTATAGTTTAGAGAGGCAGAAAAGAGCACATGTCCTAACAGCTACTTGAGAGCATGAGCATGGGGAACCTGGGTGAGTGATTAGACTACAGCAAAGGAAATGAGCCTTAGTGATGTTAAATGTGTTAGCGTTACACACTGCTATCTGAAATACCACACAGTGCAAACCATCACAGTTCAAGAAAACAAGCTGCCCCTTTCCTACGAATGCAAGTCTTACAGAACCAGACCACCACAAATTAAATCTCTGACAACAAATTCCTGTGTGCACACAGACTCATGGTGTGATTCTAGGCAGAAAACAATATTCCTGGTTGATACCAGTACACCTTTACTTATTTTGAAGACATACTCCATAATATCTGACAAGTTCAAGGCAGTTAAATATCTTCCAAAACATAAAATGTAAAACACAACTTTAAAACAAGAATCTCAATTACATTTTTTTTATCAAAATGAACCACATACATCCCCTCTCAAATTCATAACTCACCTTTAAAAGTAGTTAGTTGAGAAAGAAATGTGGCACTCACACAGCAGATTATCAGAGCCAGAATCTCTGAACTGTACACCTCTCAGCAGAACCAGTAAATGGCAATGTTTCCCTCTCTTTTTTCACACATATACATGTTAACTTCAAATCACAGTGCTTCCCACATTTTTTCAAATGGAAACACACATTTCTATTGGTTGCAAATTCCAACCCTTTCCAAATGATCCCTACCCCCCACATGACTTCTGCCTCCTACCATAGCAACAGGTCATGGAACACTGGTGTGAGCAGAGAGGTTAGAAGTTCAGCACACAATGTTTCTAATCCAAAGAGCAAGAGTGCTTGACTTTTCAAACCTAACAGCAAATCCAAAGTAATGTTCTGTGGGTACACATTTTTCTGAACCAATACAAAACATGCTTTTAAAAATGTAAACTTAAGCCTAGTTTTTTGTGTAGAATGATCTGAAACAGCCAATGAGCTCTTTTTATTAAAAAAAAGTTTGTAAGCCTCCATTTTACAACTATCTTTCTTTTCATATTGCCATTCTACTGAAAGACACCTTCTGAGTGCATCCAGATCTCCTTGAAAGATGTTAACAGTGTGGATTGTAGGTCATAGCTATGTCTTCTGGAGTGAAAAGTATGCAGAAAAAAGAGGTATTTTCAAAGACCTTGCTTTGCCAAATGTAGACATTAAATGGATTGGTCAGAGAGGGCTAAAGTGGCACCAATTAATGCCTTTGGTGAAAACCTTTCTACATCTCCCACAGCCTGACCTTATAATTGTGCACTGTGGTGGAAATGACCTAGGCACTTTAACTGGGGTAGGTCTGGAAATGCTTGTTAAGGACACCTTTGTGCAATTGATGTCACTTTTTCCACAAACTACCTTTGTATATTCTAATATATGCCAAAGGCAAAAGTGGAACTGGTCCAACCAATATTGTCCACAGATTGACAAAGCAAAAAAGCACGTCAATAAGTCTGTTTCTGCTTTCCTCAGAGACTACGGTATGGGTTCTATATACCACAACAACTTGCGTTACAACATGCAAGGCATTTATAGAGGAGACGGTGTTCATTTCACAGATGAAAGCAACAGAGTCTTCCTCTAGAACTTTAGACTCTGCATCGGTACTTACTTGTAGGTACAAAAAACACTCAATTAACACAACGGCTCTTTTTAGAGCCAACCAACATCTAAACACTTATACTTGTTTTCTTAATGTATTTTTTTATGTTTTTTTTGCCACCGTGCGCGCACCCCGCAATAATTTTTTTTTTTTTTTGAGACCTAAGATGTCTTTCATGGTCCCCCTGACAAGGCCTAGGGGGTCAGGGACTCTCTACCCTGCCCCCTTTTCACGTTCTCCACTTGTGTTTTTAACTCTCTTCTACCTCTAAAACTCAAAATGGTGGCTGGGGGTGCACGCACCGTGCGCACACCCCGCGGTTTTTTGAAAAAAAATAAAATGTTTTTTCACCCTTAAGGGTCCTTCAGGGACCCCCTGACAAAGGATAGGGGTTAGGAACTCTCTACCCTGCCCCCTTTTCACGTTTTCCACATTTGTTTTTCACTGTCACACATACAACACACAAAATGGCGGCCGACACTTCCTGATTTCGACCGATTCGAATGTTGACTGTCATGAATCCACCAATCAGAATTACGCTCGCGCACGTTTGGGTGCACGCACCGTGCGCGTACGGTGCACGTACGGTGCGCGGCTATAGATATGTATGTGCTTTTAACTGCAATTTTCTCAGGAACTACTGAACAGATTGACTCCATATATGCAAAAGGCACATCCCTGACCTGAGGACTACCTCTTTGCCAAATTTCAAGTAATTCTATTCAGCCGTTCGGGCTGTACCTTCGACTAAAGGTCCTATGGGAAAATGCATGGGGAAAACGCGGTTTGGGACCCCCCTTTTTTCTCAGCCCCCGCTTGACGAATCCCCCGAGACTTTCAGGGTAGGAGCTGAGCGGAGCGCCCCATTAGTTTTGAAAATTTCGCGAGGATTCGTCACCCGGCGCCAAAGTTATTCAGTTCACCTGCATCCGGACCCGCCCCACACCAGCACCCGCCAAGCCGAACACCAGCAGCAACCACCTCAAGTGCATCCTGCTCAACACCCGCTCAGTCCACAGACACGCCATCGAACTCTGGAACCTCATCGACACCACTGCTCCTGACGTTGCCTTCCTCACGGAGACCTGGATGAACGCCTCTTCAGCGCCCGACATCGCCATCGCCATCCCAGAGGGCTACAAGATCACCCGGAGGGACCGCACCGCCAACCAGATAGGAGGAGGCATCGCCATCATCCACAGGAACACCATCCGCATCACGACCTACACCGACGACATCCTGACTACCGCCGAACACCTACACTTCCAGATCCACACCGACCCGAAGACCACCCTCAGAGGCACCCTGATCTACCGACCCCCGGGACCACGTACACAATTCAGCGAGGACATCGCCGACTTCGTCAGCCCGCATGCCCTCCCCTCCGCTGACTACATCCTCCTGGGGGACCTCAACTTCCACCTGGAGAACAACAACGACCACAACACCACCACCCTGCTCGACAACCTCGCCAACCTCAGACTCAAGCAACTGGTGACCGCCCCCACCCACCTCGCCGGACACACACTCGACGCCGTCTTCTCCTCCAGCAAAGACATCGCCTTCAGCCACGCCACAGGACTCCACTGGACGGACCACAGCTGCGTCCACTTCACCTTCAAAAGAACGACGACCCACCACCACCAGCAACAGGTCGCCCGCAGAAGCTGGAGCAAGATCACAGCCGACCAGCTCGCCGCTTCCCTGAGCCAGCACCCTCCCGCCAGCTCAGCGAACCCCAGCCAGGCCGCCGACAACCTCACGAAGTGGATCAGCAACTGCGCGGACGAACTCGCCCCACTGAGGACCCCGCCCAGCAGACCCGGCAGCAAGAAGGCCCCATGGTTCACCGACGAACTCAAGAGCTCCAAGAAGAACTGCCGAGCCCTCGAGAAAGCATGGAGAAGGGAGCCAACTCCGGACAACATGACCACCCTCAAGCTTGCCACCCGGAAGCACCACCAACTGATCCGCGACACCAAGATAACTGCATTCAAGGACCGGTGTGATAACAACGCACACAACAGCAAGGAACTCTTCAACATCGTGAAAGAGCTCTCCAACCCCAACGCCGGAAACAACGACATCACCCCATCGCAAGAACTCTGCAACTCCCTCGCCTCCTACTTCCACAACAAGATCGCGGACATACACAACAGCTTCAACACCCTACCGACGAACGCCACGTCCAACCCGACCGAACCACTGCCCCCCACCTCGACCCTCCGCGCCTGGACCCCGATCTGCACCGAAGAAACCGTCCGCATGATGAACTCCATCCACTCCGGATCTCCGACCGACCCCTGCCCTCACTACGTCTTCAACAAAGCCGACGCCGTCATCGCACCCCACCTGCGGGACATCATCAACACCTCCTTCACCACCGCCACCTTCCCCGAGAGCTGGAAGCATGCCGAACTCAGCGCTCTACTCAAGAAACCAACAGCGGACCCCACCGAACTCAAGAATTACCGCCCCATCTCGCTGCTCCCGTTCCCAGCCAAAGTCATCGAGAAGACCGTCAACAAGCAACTGGCCGCCTTCCTCGAGACGAACGGATCCCTCGACCCCTCACAGTCTGGCTTCCGAGCCAACCACAGCACCGAGACCGCCCTCATCGCTGCCACCGATGACATCCGAACCCTGATGGACAACGGAGAAACAGCGGCCCTCATCCTACTAGACCTCTCCGCGGCCTTCGACACCGTCTGCCACCGCACCCTAGTGCAGCGCCTCAGCAACGTCGGAATCCAGGAGAAGGCACTGGAATGGATCATCTCCTTCCTCGACGGAAGAACACAGAGAGTCCGTCTACCACCGTACAAGTCAGAGGCCACCAAAGTCATCTGCGGCGTCCCTCAAGGATCCTCGCTGAGCCCAACCCTCTTCAACGTCTACATGAGCCCCCTCGCGGCCATCGCACGCCAACACAACCTCAACATCATCTCCTACGCCGACGATACCCAGCTGATCCTCTCCCTGACCAACGACCCCGCCACCGCCAGAGCCAACCTTCACGAAGGAATGAAAGAGGTAGCCGAGTGGATGTCGACCAGCCGCCTGAAGCTGAACTCGGACAAGACGGAAGTCCTCATCCTGGGATCCTCGCCCTCCGCCTGGGACGACTCCTGGTGGCCCCCCTCCCTGGGCACCGCACCCAAACCGACAGACCACGCACGCAACCTGGGCTTCATCCTGGACTCCTCCCTCTCCATGACCAAGCAAGTCAACGCCGTCTCCTCGTCATGCTTCAACACCCTGCGCATGCTACGGAAGATCTTCCGGTGGATCCCCACCGAGACCAGGAAGAATGTCACCCAGGCACTCGTCACCAGCCGACTGGACTACGGCAACGCCCTCTACGCCGGAACCACCGCCAAGCTCCAGAAGAGACTCCAACGGATCCAGAACGCCTCAGCCAGACTCATCCTCGACATCCCACGACACAGCCACATCTCCGGACACCTAAGAGACCTGCACTGGCTCCCGGTCAACAAGAGAATCACCTTCCGTCTCCTCACCCACGCACACAAAGCTCTTCACGACCAAGGCCCGAGCTACCTCAACAACCGCATCAACTTCTACGCTCCCAAACGACACCTCCGATCAGCCAGTCACGCCCTCGCCGCCGTCCCCCGCATCCGAAGAACGACAACAGGAGGAAGGTCCTTCTCCTACCAGGCCGCCAAGACCTGGAACTCCCTCCCTCCCGACCTGCGCCTGACCCAAGACCACCTCGCCTTCAGGAAGAAGCTCAAGACCTGGCTGTTCGGGTAGTAGCAGCACCCCCCCCCCACCCCCCCAGCACCTTGAGACCCTCCAGGTAAGTAGAGCGCTCTATAAATGCATATGATTGATTGATTGATTGAAAATAGAATTTTGAGATTTCCTATGGAAACACGGCCCAACTATAACTATCTACTGGCGACCGCCAGTAGATAATATACACATACATATATATAAATGCATATGCATATATATGCATATATATATATGTGCATATGTGTGCGTGTAGAGAGAGATAGAGAGGGGTAGAGAGGTAGAGGTGTAGAGGTAGCGGTAGAGAGGTAGAGAGGTGGAGAGTTAGAGGTAGAGAGGTAGAAAGTAGTGGAGAGAGAGGTAGCGTGAGGTTGAGAGGTAGAGAGTGGAGAGTGAGTAATAGAGAGTAGTAGAGAGTAGTAGAGAGGGTAGCAGAGAGTGAGTAGTAGAGAGTAGTAGAGTGAGTAGTAGAGAGTGAGTAGTAGAGGGTAGTAGAGAGTGAGTAGTAGAGTGAGTAGTAGAGAGTGAGTAGCAGAGAGTAGTAGAGAGTAGTAGAGAGTGAGTAGTAGAGAGTAGTAGAGAGTGAGTAGTAGAGAGTGAGTAGCAGAGAGAGAGTAGTAGAGAGTGAGTAGTAGAGTGAGTAGTAGAGAGTAGTAGAGAGAGAGTAGTCGAGAGAGAGTAGTAGAGAGCGAGTAGTAGAGAGTGAATAGTAGAGTGTGAATAGTAGAGAGTGAGTAGTAGAGAGTGAGTAGTATAGAGTAGTAGAGTGAGTAGTAGAACGTGAGTAGTAGAGGGTAGTAGAGAGTGAGTAATAGAGTGAGTAGTAGAGAGTGAGTAGCAAAGAGTAGTAGAGAGTAGTAGTGAGTGAGTAGTAGAGTAGTAGAGAGTGAGTAGTAGAGAGTGAGTAGCAGAGAGAGAGTAGTAGAGAGTGAGTAGTAGAGTGAGTAGTAGAGAGTAGTAGAGAGTGAGTAGTAGAGAGTGAGTAGTATAGAGTAGTAGAGTGAGTAGTAGAAAGTGAGTAGTAGAGGGTAGTAGAGAGTGAGTAATAGAGTGAGTAGTAGAGAGTGAGTAGCAGAGAGTAGTAGAGAGTAGTAGAGAGTGAGTAGTAGAGAGTAGTAGAGAGTGAATAGTAGAGAGTGAATAGTAGAGAGTGAGTAGTAGAGAGTGAGTAGTAGAGAGTAGTAGAGTGAGTAGTAGAAAGTGAGTAGTAGAGAGAGAGTAGTAGAGAGTGAGTAGTAGAGTAGTAGAGAGTGAGCGGTAGAGAGTAGTAGAGTAAGTAGTAGAGAGTATTAGAGTGTGTAGTAGAGAGTGAGTAGTAGAGAGTAATAGTAGAGAGTAGTAGTGAGTAGTAGAGAGTGAGTAGTAGAGAGTAGTAGCGAGTGAGTAGTAGAGAGTGAGTAGTAGAGAGAGAAGTAGAGAGTAGTAGAGAGTGAGTAGTAGAGAGTGAATAGTAGAGAGTAGTAGAGAGTAGTGGAGAGTGAGTAGTAGAGAGTAGTAGAGTAGTAGAGAGTGAGTAGTAGAGAGTAGTAGAGAGTGAGTAGTAGAGAGTGAGTAGTAAAGAGAGAGTAGTAGAGAGTGAGTAGTAGAGTAGTAGAGAGTAGTCAGTCAGTGTCAATCAGTGTCAGTACGTCAGTCAGTCAGTGTCAGTCAGTGTCAGTCAGTCAGTGTCAGTGTCAGTCAGTCAGTGTCAGTCAGTCAGTCAGTGTCAGTCAATCAGTGTCAGTCAGTCATTCAGTGTCAGTCAATCAGTGTCAGTCATTGTCAGGCAGTCAGTGTCAGTCAATCAGTGTCAGTCAGTGTCAGTGTCAGTCAGTCAGTCAGTGTCAGTCAATCAGTGTCAGTCAGTGTCAGTCAGTCAGTCAGTGTCAGTCAATCAGTGTCAGTCATTGTCAGGCAGTCAGTGTCAGTCAATCAGTGTCAGTCAGTGTCAGTGTCAGTCAGTGTCAGTGTCAGTCAATCAGTGTCAGTCAGTGGCAATCTGTCAGTGTCAGTCAGTCAGTGTCAGTCAGTCAGTGTCAGCTAAAGCAACTCTGCTGACCTGGTTCTCTGGCTCTAAAGCAGCTCTGCTGACCTGGTTCTCTGGCTCTAGAGCAGCTCTGCTGACCTGGCTCTCTGGCTCTAAAGCAGCTCTGCTGCCATGGTTCTCTGGCTCTAAAGCAGCTCTGCTGGCCTAGTTCTCTGGCTCTAAAGCAGCACTGATAACCTGGTTCTCTCCCTCTAAAGCAGCTCTGCTGACCTGGTTTCTTTGGCTCTAGAGCGGCTCTGCTGACCTGGTTCTCTGGCACTAGAGCAGCTCTAATGACCTAGTTCTTAGGTTCTAGAGCAGCTCTACTGACCTGGTTCTCTGGCTATACAACAGCTCTGCTAACCTGGTTCTCTGGCACTAAAGCAGCTCTGCTGACCCGGTTCTATGTCTCTAAAGCAGTTCTGCTGACCTGGTTCTCTGGCTCTAGAGCAGCTCTGCTGACCTAGTCCCTTGGCTCTAAAGCAGACCTGTTGACCTGGTTCTCTCGCTCTTAAGCAGCTCTACTGACCTGGTTTCTCTGGCTCTACAGCAGCTCTGCTGACCTGGTTCTCTGGCTCTACAGCAGCTCTGCTGACCTGGTTCTCTGGCTCTAGAGCAGCTCTGCTGACCTGGTTTCTCTGGCTCCATAGCAGCTCTGCTGACCTGGTTTTCGGCCTCTAGAGCAGCTCTGCTGACCTGGGTCTCTGGCTCTAAAGCAGCTCTGATGACCTGGTTCTCTCCCGCTAAATCAGCTCTGCTAACCTGGTTCTCTGGCTCTAGAGCAGCTCTGCTGACCTGGTTCTCTGCCTCTAGAGCAACTCTGCTGACCTGGTTCTCTGGCTCTAAAGCAGCTCTGCTGACCTTGTTCTCTCCCTCTAAAGCAGCTCTGCTGACCTGGTTTCTCTGGCTCTACAGCAGGTCTGCTGACCTGGTTCTCTGGCTCTAGAGCAGCTCTGCTGACCTAGTTCTTAGGCTACAGAGCAGCTCTGCTGATCTGGTTCTCTGGCTCTAAAGCAGCGCTGCTGACCCGGTTCTATGGCTCTAAAGCAGTTCTGCTGACATGGATCTCTGGCTCTAGAGCAGCTCTGCTGACATGATTCTCTCCCTCTGGAGCAGCTCTGCTGACCTGGTTCTCTCCCTCTAAAGCAGCTCTACTGACCTGGTTTCTCAGGCTCTAGAGCAGCTCTGCTGACCTGGTTCTTAGGCGCTAGAGCAGCTCTGCTGACCTGGATCTCTGGCTCTAGAGAAGCTCTGCTGACCTGGTTCTCTGGCTCTAAAGCAGCTCTGCTGCCATGGTTCTCTGGCTCTAAAGCAGCTCTGCTGGCCTAGTTCTCTGGCACTAAAGTAGCTCTGCTAACCTGGATCTCTCCCTCTAAAGCAGCTCTGCTGACCTGGTTTCTCTGGCTCTACAGCAGCTCTGCTGACCTGGTTCTCTGGCTCTAGAACAGCTTTGCTGACCCAGTTCTTAGGCTCTAGAGCAGCTCTGCTGACCTGGTTCTCTGGCTATACAACAGCTCTGCTGGCCTTGTTCTCTGGCTCTAAAGCAGCTCTGCTGACCCGGTTCTCTGCCTCTAGAGCAGCTCTGCTGCCATGGTTCTCTGGCTCTAAAGCAGCTCTGCTGGCCTAGTTCTCTGGCACTAAAGCAGCTCTGCTAACCTAGTTCTCTCCCTCTAAAGCAGCTCTGTTGACCTGGTTTCTCTGGCTGTACAGCAGGTATGCTGACCTGGTTCTCTGGCTCTAGCGCAGCCCTGCTGACCTCGTTCTTAGGCTACAGGGCAGCTCTGCTGATCTGGTTCTCTGGCTCTACAACAGCTCTGCTGACCTGGTTCTCTGGCTCTAAAGCAGCTCTCCTGACCCGGTTCTATGGCTCTAAAGCAGTTCTGCTGACATGGATCTCTGGTTCTAGAGCAGACCTGCTGTCCTGTTTCTCTTGCTCTAAAGCAGCTCTGCTGACATGGTTCTCTGGCTCTAAAGCAGCTCTGCTGACCTGGTTCTATGGCTCTAAAGCAGCTCTGCTGACTTGGTTCTCTGGCTCTAGAGCAGCTCTGCTGACCTGGTTCTCTGGCTCTAAAGCAGCTCTGCTGCCATGGTTCTCTGGCTCTAAAGCAGCTCTGCTGGCCTAGTTCTCTGGCACTAAAGCAGCTCTGCTAACCTGGTTCTCTCCCTCTAAAGCAGCTCTGCTGACCTGGTTTCTCTGGCTCTACAGCAGCTCTGCTGACCTGGTTCTCTGGCTCTAGGGCAGCTTTGCTGACCCAGTTCTTAGGCTCTAGAGCAGCTCTGCTGATTCGTTCTCTGCCTATACAACAGCTCTGCTGACCTGGTTCTCTTGCTCTAAAGCACCTCTGCTGACCCGGTTCTATGTCACTAAAGCAGTTCTGCTGACCTGATTCTCTGGCTCTAGAGCAGCTCTGCTGACCTGGTCCCTTGGCTCTAAAGCAGACCTGCTGACCTGGTTCTCTCGCTCTTAAGCAGCTCTACTGACCTGATTTCTCTGGCTGTACAGCAGCTCTGCTGACCTGGTTCTCTGGCTCTACAGCAGCTCTGCTGACCTGATTCTCGGCCTCTAGAGTAGCTCTGCTGACCTGGGTCTCTGGCTCTAGAGCAGCTCTGCTGATTTGGTTCTCTGGCTCTAGAGCAGCTCTACTGAACTGGTTCTCTGGCTCTAAAGCAGCTCTGATGACCTGGTTCTCTGGCTCTAGAGCAGCTCTGCTGACCTGCTTCTCTGGCTCTAGAGCAGCTCTCCTGACCTGGTTCTCTGGCTCTAGAGCAGCTCTGCTGACCTGGTTCTCTGCCTCTAGATCAGCCCTGCTGACCTGGTTCTCTGGCTCTAAAGCAGCACTGCTGACCTGGTTTCTCTGGCTCTACAGCAGCTCTGCTAACCTGGTTCTCTGGTTCTACAGCAGCTCTGCTGACCTGGTTCTCTGGCTCTAGAGCAACTCTGCTGACCTGGTTTCTCTGGCTCCACAGCAGCTCTGCTGACCTGGTTCTTGGCCTCTAGAGCAGCTCTGCTGACCTGGGTCTCTGGCTCTAAAGCAGCTTTGATGACCTGGTTCTCTCCCTCTCAATCAGCTCTGCTGGCCTGGTTCTCTGGCTCTAGAGCAGCTCTGCTGACCTGGTTCTCTGCCTCTAGAGCAACTCTGCTGACCTGGTTCTCTGGCTCTAAAGCAGCTCTGCTGACCTTGTTCTCTCCCTCTAAAGCAGCTTTGCTGACCTGGTTTCTCTGGCTCTACAGCAGGTCTGCTGACCTGGTTCTCTGGTTCTACAGCAGCTCTGCTGACCCGGTTCTCTGGCTCTAGAGCAACTCTGCTGACCTGGATTCTCTGGCTCCACAGCAGCTCTGCTGACCTGGTTCTCTGGTTCTACAGCAGCTCTGCTGACCTGGTTCTCTGGCTCTAGAGCAACTCTGCTGACCTGGTTTCTCTGGCTCCACTGCAGCTCTGCTGACCTGGTTCTCGGACTCTAGAGCAGCTCTGCTGACCTGGGTCTCTGGCTCTAGAAGCAGCTCTGATGACCTGTTTCTCTCCCTCTAAATCAGCTCTGCTGACCTGGTTCTCTGGCTCTAAAGCAGCACTGATGACCTGGTTCTCTCCCTCTCAATCAGCTCTGCTGACATGGTTCTCTGGCTCTAAAGCAGCTCTGCTGACCTGGTTCTATGGCTCTAAAGCAGCTCTGCTGACTTGGTTCTATGGCTCTACAGCAGCTCTGCTGAACTGGTTCTCTGGCTCCAGAGCAGCTCTGCTGACCAGGTTTCTCTGGCTCAACAGCAGCTCTGCTGACCTGATTCTCGGCCTCTAGAGTAGCTCTGCTGACCTGGTTCTCTGGTTCTAGCGCAGCTCTGCTGAACTGGTTCTCTGGCTCTAAAGCAGCTCTGATGACCTGGTTCTCTCCCTCTAAATCAGGTCTGCTGACCTGGTTCTCTGGCTCTAGAGCAGCTCTGCTGACCTGGTTCTCTGGCTCTAGAGCAGCTCTGCTGACCTGGTTCTCTGCCTCTAGAGCAGCCCTGCTGACCTGGTTCTCTGGCTCTAAAGCAGCTCTGCTGACCTCGTTCTATGGCTCTAAAGCAGCTCTGCTTCCTGGTTCTCTTGCTCTAGAGCAGCTCTGCTGACCCGGTTCTCTGGCTCTAAAGCAGCTCTGCTGACCTGGTTCTCTCCCTCTAAAGCAGCTCTGCTGACCTGGTTTCTCTGGATCTACAGCAGGTCTGCTGACCTGGTTCTCTGGCTCTAGAGCAGCTCTGTTGACCTAGTTCTTAGGCTACAGAACAGCTCTGCTGACCTCGTTCTCTGGCTCTAAAGCAGCTCTGCTGACCTGGACCCTTGGCTCTAAAGCAGACCTGCTGACCTGGTTCTCTGGCTCTAAAGCAGCGCTGCTGCCATGGTTCTCTGGCTCTAAAGCAGCTCTGCTGGCCTAGTTCTCTGGCACTAAAGCAGCTCTGCTGACCTGGTTTCTCTGGCTCTAGAGCAGCTCTGCTGACCTGGTTTCTCTGGCTCCACAGCAGGTCTGCTGACCTGATTCTCGGCCTCTAGAGTAGCTCTGCTGACCTGGGTCTCTGGCTCTAGAGCAGCTCTGCTGACTTGGTTCTCTGGCTCTAGAGCAGCTCTGCTGAACTGGTTCTCTGGATCTAAAGCAGCTCTGATGACCTGGTTCTCTCCCTCTAAATCAGGTCTGCTGACCTGGTTCTCTGGCTCTAGAGCAGCTCTGCGGACCTGGTTCTCTGGCTCTAGAGCAGCTCTGCTGACCTGGTTCTCTGCCTCTAGATCAGCCCTGCTGACCTGGTTCTCTGGCTCTAAAGCAGCTCTGCTGACCTGGTTTCTCTGGCTCTACAGCAGCTCTGCTAACCTGGTTCTCTGGTTCTACAGCAGCTCTGCTGACCTGGTTCTCTGGCTCTAGAGCAACTCTGCTGACCTGGTTTATCTGGCTTCACAGCAGCTCTGCTGACCTGGTTCTTGGCCTCTAGAGCAGCTCTGCTGACCTGGTTTCTCTGGCTCTACAGCAGCTCTGCTGACCTGGTTCTCTGGCTCTATAGCAGCTTTGCTGACCCAGTTCTAAGGCTACAGAGCAGCTCTGCTGATCTGGTTCTCTGGCTCTACAACAGCTCTGCTGACCTGGTTCTCTGGCTCTAAAGCAGCTCTGCTGACCAGGTTCTATGGCTCTAAAGCAGTTCTGCTGACATGGATCTCTGGCTCTAGAGCAGCTCTGCTGACCTGATTATCTCCCTCTGGAGCAGCTCTGCTGACCTGGTTCTCTCTCTCTAAAGTAGTTCTGCTGACTTGATTCTCTGGCTGTAGAGCAGCTCTGCTTACCTGGTCCCTTGGCTCTAAAGCAGACCTGCTGATCTGGTTCTCTCGCTCTTAAGCAGCTCTACTGACCTGGTTTCTCTGGCTCTACAGCAGCTCTGCTGACCTGGTTCTCTGGCTCTACAGCAGCTCTGCTGACCTGGTTCTCTGGCTCTAGAGCAGCTCTGCTGACCTGGTTTCTCTGGCTCCACAGCAGCTCTGCTGACCTGGTTCTCGGCCTCTAGAGTAGCTCTGCTGACCTGGGTCTCTGGCTCTAAAGCAGCTCTGCTGACTTGGTTCTCTGGCTCTAGAGCAGCTCTGCTGACCTGGGTCTCTGGCTCTAAAGCAGCTCTGCTGACCTGGTTCTCGGCCTCTAGAGCAGCTCTGCTGACCTGGGTCTCTGGCTCTAAAGCAGCTCTGATAACCTGGTTCTCTCCCTCTAAATCAGCTCTGCTGACCTTGTTCTCTGGCTCTAGAGCAGCTCTGCTGACCTGGTTTCTCTGGCTCCATAGCAGCTCTGCTGACCTGGTTCTCGGCCTCTAGAGCTGCTCTGCTGACCTGGGTCTCTGGCTCTAAAGCAGCTCTGATGACCTGGTTCTCTCCCTCTAAATCAGCTCTGCTGACCTGGTTCTCTGGCTCTAGAGCAGCTCTGCTGACCTGGTTCTCTGCCTCTAGAGCAGCTCTGCTGACCTGGTTCTCTGCCTCTAGAGCAGCCCTGCTGACCTGGTTCTCTGGCTCTAAAGCAGCTCTGCTGACCTCGTTCTATGGCTCTAAAGCAGCTCTGCTTCCTGGTTCTCTTGCTCTAGAGCAGCTCTGCTGACCCGGTTCTCTGGCTCTAAAGCAGCTCTGCTGACCTGGTTCTCTCCCTCTAAAGCAGCTCTGCTGACCTGGTTTCTCTGGATCTACAGCAGGTCTGCTGACCTGGTTCTCTGGCTCTAGAGCAGCTCTGTTGACCTAGTTCTTAGGCTACAGAACAGCTCTGCTGACCTCGTTCTCTGGCTCTAAAGCAGCTCTGCTGACCTGGACCCTTGGCTCTAAAGCAGACCTGCTGACCTGGTTCTCTGGCTCTAAAGCAGCGCTGCTGCCATGGTTCTCTGGCTCTAAAGCAGCTCTGCTGGCCTAGTTCTCTGGCACTAAAGCAGCTCTGCTGACCTGGTTTCTCTGGCTCTAGAGCAGCTCTGCTGACCTGGTTTCTCTGGCTCCACAGCAGGTCTGCTGACCTGATTCTCGGCCTCTAGAGTAGCTCTGCTGACCTGGGTCTCTGGCTCTAGAGCAGCTCTGCTGACTTGGTTCTCTGGCTCTAGAGCAGCTCTGCTGAACTGGTTCTCTGGATCTAAAGCAGCTCTGATGACCTGGTTCTCTCCCTCTAAATCAGGTCTGCTGACCTGGTTCTCTGGCTCTAGAGCAGCTCTGCGGACCTGGTTCTCTGGCTCTAGAGCAGCTCTGCTGACCTGGTTCTCTGCCTCTAGATCAGCCCTGCTGACCTGGTTCTCTGGCTCTAAAGCAACTCTGCTGACCTGGTTTCTCTGGCTCTACAGCAGCTCTGCTAACCTGGTTCTCTGGTTCTACAGCAGCTCTGCTGACCTGGTTCTCTGGCTCTAGAGCAACTCTGCTGACCTGGTTTATCTGGCTTCACAGCAGCTCTGCTGACCTGGTTCTTGGCCTCTAGAGCAGCTCTGCTGACCTGGTTTCTCTGGCTCTACAGCAGCTCTGCTGACCTGGTTCTCTGGCTCTATAGCAGCTTTGCTGACCCAGTTCTAAGGCTACAGAGCAGCTCTGCTGATCTGGTTCTCTGGCTCTACAACAGCTCTGCTGACCTGGTTCTCTGGCTCTAAAGCAGCTCTGCTGACCAGGTTCTATGGCTCTAAAGCAGTTCTGCTGACATGGATCTCTGGCTCTAGAGCAGCTCTGCTGACCTGATTATCTCCCTCTGGAGCAGCTCTGCTGACCTGGTTCTCTCTCTCTAAAGTAGTTCTGCTGACTTGATTCTCTGGCTGTAGAGCAGCTCTGCTTACCTGGTCCCTTGGCTCTAAAGCAGACCTGCTGATCTGGTTCTCTCGCTCTTAAGCAGCTCTACTGACCTGGTTTCTCTGGCTCTACAGCAGCTCTGCTGACCTGGTTCTCTGGCTCTACAGCAGCTCTGCTGACCTGGTTCTCTGGCTCTAGAGCAGCTCTGCTGACCTGGTTTCTCTGGCTCCACAGCAGCTCTGCTGACCTGGTTCTCGGCCTCTAGAGTAGCTCTGCTGACCTGGGTCTCTGGCTCTAAAGCAGCTCTGCTGACTTGGTTCTCTGGCTCTAGAGCAGCTCTGCTGACCTGGGTCTCTGGCTCTAAAGCAGCTCTGCTGACCTGGTTCTCGGCCTCTAGAGCAGCTCTGCTGACCTGGGTCTCTGGCTCTAAAGCAGCTCTGATAACCTGGTTCTCTCCCTCTAAATCAGCTCTGCTGACCTTGTTCTCTGGCTCTAGAGCAGCTCTGCTGACCTGGTTTCTCTGGCTCCATAGCAGCTCTGCTGACCTGGTTCTCGGCCTCTAGAGCTGCTCTGCTGACCTGGGTCTCTGGCTCTAAAGCAGCTCTGATGACCTGGTTCTCTCCCTCTAAATCAGCTCTGCTGACCTGGTTCTCTGGCTCTAGAGCAGCTCTGCTGACCTGGTTCTCTGCCTCTAGAGCAACTCTGCTGACCTGGTTCTCTGGCTCTAAAGCAGCTCTGCTGACCTTGTTCTCTCCCTCTAAAGCAGCTCTGCTGACCTGGTTTCTCTGGCTCTACAGCAGGTCTGCTGACCTGGTTCTCTGGCTCTAGAGCAGCTCTGCTGACCTAGTTCTTAGGCTACAGAGCAGCTCTGCTGATCTGGTTCTCTGGCTCTACAACAGCTCTGCTACCCTGGTTCTCTGGCTCTAACGCAGCGCTGCTGACTCGGTTCTATGGCTCTAAAGCAGTTCTGCTGACAGGGATCTCTGGCTCTAGAGCAGCTCTGCTGACATGATTCTCTCCCTCTGGAGCAGCTCTTCTGACCTGGTACTCTCCCTCTAAAGCAGCTCTACTGACTTGGTTTCTCTGGCTCTAGAGCAGCTCTGCTGACCAGGTTCTATGCTCTAATGCAGCTCTGCTGACTTGGTTCTCTGGCTCTAGAGCAGCTCTGCTGACCTGGTTCTCTGGCTCTAAAGCAGCTCTGCTGCCATGGTTCTCTGGCTCTAAAGCAGCTCTGCTGGCCTATTTCTCTGGCACTAAAGTAGCTCTGCTACCATGGTTCTCTCCCTCTAAAGCAGCTCTGCTGACCTGGTTTCTCTGGCTCTACAGCAGGTCTGCTGACCTGGTTCTCTGGCTCTAGAGCAGCTCTGCTGACCTAGTTCTTAGGCTACAGAGCAGCTCTGCTGATCTGGTTCTCTGGCTCTACAACAGCTCTGCTGACCTGGTTCTCTGGCTCTAAAGCAGCGCTGCTGACCCGGTTCTATGGCTCTAAAGCAGTTCTGCTGACATGGATCTCTGGCTCTAGAGCAGCTCTGCTGACATGATTCTCTCCCTCTGGAGCAGCTCTGCTGACCTGGTTCTCTCCCTCTAAAGCAGCTCTACTGACCTGGTTTCTCAGGCTCTAGAGCAGCTCTGCTGACCTGGTTCTTAGGCGCTAGAGCAGCTCTGCTGACCTGGATCTCTGGCTCTAAAGCAGTTCTGCTGACCTGGTTTCTCTGGCTCTACAGCAGCTCTGCTGGCCTGGTTCTGTGGCTCTAGAACAGCTTTGCTGACCCAGTTCTTAGGCTCTAGAGCAGCTCTGCTGACCTGGTTCTCTGGCTATACAACAGCTCTGCTGGCCTGGTTCTCTGGCTCTAAAGCAGCTCTGCTGACCCGGTTCTCTGGCTCTAGAGCAGCTCTGCTGACTTGGTTCTCTGGCTCTAGAGCAGCTCTGCTGACCTGGTTCTCTGGCTCTAAAGCAGCTCTGCTGCCATGGTTCTCTGGCTCTAAAGCAGCTCTGCTGGCCTATTTCTCTGGCACTAAAGTAGCTCTGCTAACATGGTTCTCTCCCTCTAAAGCAGCTCTGCTGACCTGGTTTCTCTGGCTCTACAGCAGCTCTGCTGGCCTGGTTCTGTGGCTCTAGAACAGCTTTGCTGACCCAGTTCTTAGGCTCTAGAGCAGCTCTGCTGACCTGGTTCTCTGGCTATACAACAGCTCTGCTGGCCTGGTTCTCTGGCTCTAAAGCAGCTCTGCTGACCCGGTTCTCTGGCTCTAGAGCAGCTCTGCTGACTTGGTTCTCTGGCTCTAGAGCAGCTCTGCTGACCTTGTTCTCTGGCTCTAAAGCAGCTCTGCTGCCATGGTTCTCTGGCTCTAAAGCAGCTCTGCTGGCCTAGTTCTCTGGCACTAAAGCAGCTCTGCTAACCTGGTTCTCTCCCTCTAAAGCAGCTCTGTTGACCTGGTTTCTCTGGCTCTACAGCAGCTCTGCTGACCTGGTTCTCTGGCTCTAAAGCAGCTCTGCTGACCAGGTTCTATGGCTCTAAAGCAGTTCTGCTGACATGGATCTCTGGCTCTAGAGCAGCTCTACTGACCTGATTATCTCCCTCTGGAGCAGCTCTGCTGACCTGGTTCTCTCTCTCTAAAGCAGTTCTGCTGACCTGATTCTCTGGCTCTAGAGCAGCTCTGCTGACCTAGTCCCTTGGCTCTAAATCAGACCTGCTGATCTGGTTCTCTCACTCTTAAGCAGCTCTACTGACCTGGTTTCTCTGGCTCTACAGCAGCTCTGCTGACCTTGTTCTCTGGCTCTACAGCAGCTCTGCTGACCTGGTTCTCTGGCGCTAGAGCAGCTCTGCTGACCTGGTTTCTCTGGCTCCACAGCAGCTCTGCTGACCTGGTTCTTGGCCTCTAGAGTAGCTCTGCTGACCTGGGTCTCTGGCTCTAAAGCAGTTCTGCTGACTTGGTTCTCTGGCTTTAGAGCAGCTATGCTGACCTGGGTCTCTGGCTCTAAAGCAGCTCTGCTGACCTGGTTCTCTGGCTCTAGAGCAGCTCTGCTGACCTGGGTCTCTGGCTCTAAAGCAGCTCTGATGACCTGGTTCTCTCCCTCTAAATCAGCTTTCCTGACCTGGTTCTCTGGCTTTAGAGCAGCTCTGCTGACCTTGTTCTCTGCCTCTAGAGCAACTCTGCTGACCTGGTTTCTCTGGCTCTACAGCAGCTCTGCTGACCTGGTTCTCTGGCTCTAGAGCAACTTTGCTGACCTGGTTTCTCTGGCTCCACAGCAGCTCTGATGACCTGGTTCTCTGGTTCTACAGCAGCTCTGCTGACCTGGTTCTCTGGCTCTAGAGCAACTCTGCTGACCTGGTTTCTCTGGCTCCACTGCAGCTCTGCTGACCTGGTTCTCGGCCTCTAGAGCAGCTCTGCTGACCTGGGTCTCTGGCTCTAAAGCAGCTCTGATGACCTGGTTCTGCCCCTCTCAATCAGCTCTGCTGACCTGGTTCTCTGGCTCTAGAGCAGCTCTGCTGACCTGGTTCTCTGCCTCTAGAGCAACTCTGCTGACCTGGTTCTCTGGCTCTAAAGCAGCTCTGCTGACCTTGTTCTCTCCCTCTAAAGCAGCTCTGCTGACCTGGTTTCTCTGGCTCTACAGCAGGTCTGCTGACCTGGTTCTCTGGCTCTAGAGCAGCCCTGCTGACCTCGTTCTTAGGCTACTGAGCAGCTCTGCTGATTTGGTTCTCTGCCTCTACAACAGCTCTGCTGACCTGGTTCTCTGGCTCTAAAGTAGCTCTCCTGACCCGGTTCTATGGCTCTAAAGCAGTTCTGCTGACATGGATCTCTGGTTCTAGAGCAGCTCTGCTGACCTGATTCTCTCCCTCTGGAGCAGCTCTGTTGACCTGGTTCTCTCCCTCCAAAGCAGCTCTACTGACCTGGTTTCTCTGGCTCTAGAGCAGCTCTGCTGACCAGGTTCTCAGGCTCTAGAGCAGCTCTGCTGACATGGTTCTCTGGCTCTAAAGCAGCTCTGGTGACCTATTTCTATTGCTCTAAAGCAGCTCTGCTGACTTGGTTCTCTGGCTCTAGAGCAGCTCTGCTGACCTGGTTCTCTGGCACTAAAGCAGCTCTGCTGCCATGGTTCTCTGGCTCTAAAGCAGCTCTGCTGGCCTAGTTCTCTGGCACTAAAGCAGCTCTGCTAACCTGGTTCTCTCCCTCTAAAGCAGCTCTGCTGACCTGGTTTCTCTGGCTCTACAGCAGCTCTGCTGACCTGGTTCTCTGGCTCTAGGGCTGCTTTGCTGACCCAGTTCTTAGGCTCTAGAGCAGCTCCGCTGACCTCGTTCTCTGCCTATACAACAGCTCTGCTGATCTGGTTCTCTTGCTCTAAAGCACCTCTGCTGACCCGGTTCTATGTCTCTAAAGCAGTTCTGCTGACCTGACTCTCTGGCTCTAGAGCAGGTCTGCTGACCTGGTCCCTTGGCTCTAAAGCAGACCTGCTGACCTGCTTCTCTCGCTCTTAAGCAGCTCTACTGACCTGGTTTCTCTGGCTCTACAGCAGCTCTGCTGACCTGGTTCTCTGGCTCCACAGCAGCTCTGCTGACCTGATTCTCGGCCTCTAGAGTAGCTCTGCTGACCTGGGTCTCTGGCTCTAGAGCAGCTCTGCTGACTTGGTTCTCTGGCTCTAGCGAAGCTCTGCTGAACTGGTTCTCTGGCTCTAAAGCAGCTCTGATGACCTGGTTCTCTCCCTCTAAATCAGGTCTGCTGACCTGGTTCTCTGGCTCTAGAGCAGCTCTGCTGACCTGGTTCTCTGGCTCTAGAGCAGCTCTGCTGACCTGGTTCTCTGCCTCTAGAGCAGCCCTGCTGACCTGGTTCTCTGGCTCTAAAGCAGCTCTGCTGATCTCGTTCTATGGCTCTTAAGCAGCTCTGCTTCCTGGTTTTCTTGCTCTAGAGCAGCTCTGCTGACCTGGGTCTCTGGCTCTAAAGCAGCTCTGATAACCTGGTTCTCTCCCTCTAAATCAGCTCTGCTGACCTTGTTCTCTGGCTCTAGAGCAGCTCTGCTGACCTGGTTTCTCTGGCTCCATAGCAGCTCTGCTGACCTGGTTCTCGGCCTCTAGAGCTGCTCTGCTGACCTGGGTCTCTGGCTCTAAAGCAGCTCTGATGACCTGGTTCTCTCCCTCTAAATCAGCTCTGCTGACCTGGTTCTCTGGCTCTAGAGCAGCTCTGCTGACCTGGTTCTCTGCCTCTAGAGCAACTCTGCTGACCTGGTTCTCTGGCTCTAAAGCAGCTCTGCTGACCTTGTTCTCTCCCTCTAAAGCAGCTCTGCTGACCTGGTTTCTCTGGCTCTACAGCAGGTCTGCTGACCTGGTTCTCTGGCTCTAGAGCAGCTCTGCTGACCTAGTTCTTAGGCTACAGAGCAGCTCTGCTGATCTGGTTCTCTGGCTCTACAACAGCTCTGCTGACCTGGTTCTCTGGCTCTAAAGCAGCTCTGCTGACCCGGTTCTATGGCTCTAAAGCAGTTCAGCTGACATGGTTCTCTGGCTCTAGAGCAGCTCTGCTGACCTGGTTCTCTGGCTCTAAAGCAGCTCTGCTGACCTGGTTCTTGGCCTCTAGAGTAGCTCTGCTGACCTGGGTCTCTGGCTCTAAAGCAGTTCTGCTGACTTGGTTCTCTGGCTTTAGAGCAGCTATGCTGACCTGGGTCTCTGGCTCTAAAGCAGCTCTGCTGACCTGGTTCTCTGGCTCTAGAGCAGCTCTGCTGACCTGGGTCTCTGGCTCTAAAGCAGCTCTGCTGACCTAGTTCTTAGGCTACAGAGCAGCTCTGCTGATCTGGTTCTCTGGCTCTACAACAGCTCTGCTACCCTGGTTCTCTGGCTCTAACGCAGCGCTGCTGACTCGGTTCTATGGCTCTAAAGCAGTTCTGCTGACAGGGATCTCTGGCTCTAGAGCAGCTCTGCTGACATGATTCTCTCCCTCTGGAGCAGCTCTTCTGACCTGGTACTCTCCCTCTAAAGCAGCTCTACTGACTTGGTTTCTCTGGCTCTAGAGCAGCTCTGCTGACCAGGTTCTATGGCTCTAATGCAGCTCTGCTGACTTGGTTCTCTGGCTCTAGAGCAGCTCTGCTGACCTGGTTCTCTGGCTCTAAAGCAGCTCTGCTGCCATGGTTCTCTGGCTCTAAAGCAGCTCTGCTGGCCTATTTTTCTGGCACTAAAGTAGCTCTGCTACCATAGTTCTCTCCCTCTAAAGCAGCTCTGCTGACCTGGTTTCTCTGGCTCTACAGCAGCTCTGCTGGCCTGGTTCTCTGGCTCTAGAACAGCTTTGCTGACCCAGTTCTTAGGCTCTAGAGCAGCTCTGCTGACCTGGTTCTCTGGCTATACAACAGCTCTGCTGGCCTGGTTCTCTGGCTCTAAAGCAGCTCTGCTGACCCGGTTCTCTGGCTCTAGAGCAGCTCTGCTGACTTGGTTCTCTGGCTCTAGAGCAGCTCTGCTGACCTGGTTCTCTGGCTCTAAAGCAGCTCTGCTGCCATGGTTCTCTGGCTCTAAAGCAGCTCTGCTGGCCTATTTCTCTGGCACTAAAGTAGCTCTGCTAACATGGT
The DNA here is from genome assembly GCF_964204655.1 of Triturus cristatus. Classification (NCBI taxonomy): domain Eukaryota; kingdom Metazoa; phylum Chordata; class Amphibia; order Caudata; family Salamandridae; genus Triturus; species Triturus cristatus. The sequence continues at coordinate 382,607,871 of NC_140579.1, read as the reverse complement.
TCTCTCCCTCTAAAGCAGCTCTGCTGACCTGGTTTCTCTGGCTCTACAGCAGCTCTGCTGGCCTGGTTCTGTGGCTCTAGAACAGCTTTGCTGACCCAGTTCTTAGGCTCTAGAGCAGCTCTGCTGACCTGGTTCTCTGGCTATACAACAGCTCTGCTGGCCTGGTTCTCTGGCTCTAAAGCAGCTCTGCTGACCCGGTTCTCTGGCTCTAGAGCAGCTCTGCTGACTTGGTTCTCTGGCTCTAGAGCAGCTCTGCTGACCTTGTTCTCTGGCTCTAAAGCAGCTCTGCTGCCATGGTTCTCTGGCTCTAAAGCAGCTCTGCTGGCCTAGTTCTCTGGCACTAAAGCAGCTCTGCTAACCTGGTTCTCTCCCTCTAAAGCAGCTCTGTTGACCTGGTTTCTCTGGCTCTACAGCAGCTCTGCTGACCTGGTTCTCTGGCTCTAAAGCAGCTCTGCTGACCAGGTTCTATGGCTCTAAAGCAGTTCTGCTGACATGGATCTCTGGCTCTAGAGCAGCTCTACTGACCTGATTATCTCCCTCTGGAGCAGCTCTGCTGACCTGGTTCTCTCTCTCTAAAGCAGTTCTGCTGACCTGATTCTCTGGCTCTAGAGCAGCTCTGCTGACCTAGTCCCTTGGCTCTAAATCAGACCTGCTGATCTGGTTCTCTCACTCTTAAGCAGCTCTACTGACCTGGTTTCTCTGGCTCTACAGCAGCTCTGCTGACCTTGTTCTCTGGCTCTACAGCAGCTCTGCTGACCTGGTTCTCTGGCGCTAGAGCAGCTCTGCTGACCTGGTTTCTCTGGCTCCACAGCAGCTCTGCTGACCTGGTTCTTGGCCTGTAGAGTAGCTCTGCTGACCTGGGTCTCTGGCTCTAAAGCAGTTCTGCTGACTTGGTTCTCTGGCTTTAGAGCAGCTATGCTGACCTGGGTCTCTGGCTCTAAAGCAGCTCTGCTGACCTGGTTCTCTGGCTCTAGAGCAGCTCTGCTGACCTGGGTCTCTGGCTCTAAAGCAGCCCTGCTGACCTCGTTCTTAGGCTACTGAGCAGCTCTGCTGATTTGGTTCTCTGCCTCTACAACAGCTCTGCTGACCTGGTTCTCTGGCTCTAAAGTAGCTCTCCTGACCCGGTTCGATGGCTCTAAAGCAGTTCTGCTGACATGGATCTCTGGTTCTAGAGCAGCTCTGCTGACCTGATTCTCTCCCTCTGGAGCAGCTCTGTTGACCTGGTTCTCTCCCTCCAAAGCAGCTCTACTGACCTGGTTTCTCTGGCTCTAGAGCAGCTCTGCTGACCAGGTTCTTAGGCTCTAGAGCAGCTCTGCTGACATGGTTCTCTGGCTCTAAAGCAGCTCTGCTGACCTGGTTCTATTGCTCTAAAGCAGCTCTGCTGACTTGGTTCTCTGGCTCTAGAGCAGCTCTGCTGACCTGGTTCTCTGGCACTAAAGCAGCTCTGCTGCCATGGTTCTCTGGCTCTAAAGCAGCTCTGCTGGCCTAGTTCTCTGGCACTAAAGCAGCTCTGCTAACCTGGTTCTCTCCCTCTAAAGCAGCTCTGCTGACCTGGTTTCTCTGGCTCTACAGCAGCTCTGCTGACCTGGTTCTCTGGCTCTAGGGCTGCTTTGCTGACCCAGTTCTTAGGCTCTAGAGCAGCTCCGCTGACCTCGTTCTCTGCCTATACAACAGCTCTGCTGATCTGGTTCTCTTGCTCTAAAGCACCTCTGCTGACCCGGTTCTATGTCTCTAAAGCAGTTCTGCTGACCTGACTCTCTGGCTCTAGAGCAGGTCTGCTGACCTGGTCCCTTGGCTCTAAAGCAGACCTGCTGACCTGCTTCTCTCGCTCTTAAGCAGCTCTACTGACCTGGTTTCTCTGGCTCTACAGCAGCTCTGCTGACCTGGTTCTCTGGCTCCACAGCAGCTCTGCTGACCTGATTCTCGGCCTCTAGAGTAGCTCTGCTGACCTGGGTCTCTGGCTCTAGAGCAGCTCTGCTGACTTGGTTCTCTGGCTCTAGCGAAGCTCTGCTGAACTGGTTCTCTGGCTCTAAAGCAGCTCTGATGACCTGGTTCTCTCCCTCTAAATCAGGTCTGCTGACCTGGTTCTCTGGCTCTAGAGCAGCTCTGCTGACCTGGTTCTCTGGCTCTAGAGCAGCTCTGCTGACCTGGTTCTCTGCCTCTAGAGCAGCCCTGCTGACCAGGTTCTCTGGCTCTAAAGCAGCTCTGCTGACCTCGTTCTATGGCTCTTAAGCAGCTCTGCTTCCTGGTTTTCTTGCTCTAGAGCAGCTCTGCTGACCTGGGTCTCTGGCTCTAAAGCAGCTCTGATAACCTGGTTCTCTCCCTCTAAATCAGCTCTGCTGACCTTGTTCTCTGGCTCTAGAGCAGCTCTGCTGACCTGGTTTCTCTGGCTCCATAGCAGCTCTGCTGACCTGGTTCTCGGCCTCTAGAGCTGCTCTGCTGACCTGGGTCTCTGGCTCTAAGGCAGCTCTGATGACCTGGTTCTCTCCCTCTAAATCAGCTCTGCTGACCTGGTTCTCTGGCTCTAGAGCAGCTCTGCTGACCTGGTTCTCTGCCTCTAGAGCAACTCTGCTGACCTGGTTCTCTGGCTCTAAAGCAGCTCTGCTGACCTTGTTCTCTCCCTCTAAAGCAGCTCTGCTGACCTGGTTTCTCTGGCTCTACAGCAGGTCTGCTGACCTGGTTCTCTGGCTCTAGAGCAGCTCTGCTGACCTAGTTCTTAGGCTACAGAGCAGCTCTGCTGATCTGGTTCTCTGGCTCTACAACAGCTCTGCTACCCTGGTTCTCTGGCTCTAACGCAGCGCTGCTGACTCGGTTCTATGGCTCTAAAGCAGTTCTGCTGACAGGGATCTCTGGCTCTAGAGCAGCTCTGCTGACATGATTCTCTCCCTCTGGAGCAGCTCTTCTGACCTGGTACTCTCCCTCTAAAGCAGCTCTACTGACTTGTTTCTCTGGCTCTAGAGCAGCTCTGCTGACCAGGTTCTATGGCTCTAATGCAGCTCTGCTGACTTGGTTCTCTGGCTCTAGAGCAGCTCTGCTGACCTGGTTCTCTGGCTCTAAAGCAGCTCTGCTGCCATGGTTCTCTGGCTCTAAAGCAGCTCTGCTGGCCTATTTTTCTGGCACTAAAGTAGCTCTGCTACCATAGTTCTCTCCCTCTAAAGCAGCTCTGCTGACCTGGTTTCTCTGGCTCTACAGCAGCTCTGCTGGCCTGGTTCTCTGGCTCTAGAACAGCTTTGCTGACCCAGTTCTTAGGCTCTAGAGCAGCTCTGCTGACCTGGTTCTCTGGCTATACAACAGCTCTGCTGGCCTGGTTCTCTGGCTCTAAAGCAGCTCTGCTGACCCGGTTCTCTGGCTCTAGAGCAGCTCTGCTGACTTGGTTCTCTGGCTCTAGAGCAGCTCTGCTGACCTGGTTCTCTGGCTCTAAAGCAGCTCTGCTGCCATGGTTCTCTGGCTCTAAAGCAGCTCTGCTGGCCTATTTCTCTGGCACTAAAGTAGCTCTGCTAACATGGTTCTCTCCCTCTAAAGCAGCTCTGCTGACCTGGTTTCTCTGGCTCTACAGCAGCTCTGCTGGCCTGGTTCTGTGGCTCTAGAACAGCTTTGCTGACCCAGTTCTTAGGCTCTAGAGCAGCTCTGCTGACCTGGTTCTCTGGCTATACAACAGCTCTGCTTGCCTGGTTCTCTGGCTCTAAAGCAGCTCTGCTGACCCGGTTCTCTGGCTCTAGAGCAGCTCTGCTGACTTGGTTCTCTGGCTCTAGAGCAGCTCTGCTGACCTTGTTCTCTGGCTCTAAAGCAGCTCTGCTGCCATGGTTCTCTGGCTCTAAAGCAGCTCTGCTGGCCTAGTTCTCTGGCACTAAAGCAGCTCTGCTAACCTGGTTCTCTCCCTCTAAAGCAGCTCTGTTGACCTGGTTTCTCTGGCTCTACAGCAGCTCTGCTGACCTGGTTCTCTGGCTCTAAAGCAGCTCTGCTGACCAGGTTCTATGGCTCTAAAGCAGTTCTGCTGACATGGATCTCTGGCTCTAGAGCAGCTCTACTGACCTGATTATCTCCCTCTGGAGCAGCTCTGCTGACCTGGTTCTCTCTCTCTAAAGCAGTTCTGCTGACCTGATTCTCTGGCTCTAGAGCAGCTCTGCTGACCTAGTCCCTTGGCTCTAAATCAGACCTGCTGATCTGGTTCTCTCACTCTTAAGCAGCTCTACTGACCTGGTTTCTCTGGCTCTACAGCAGCTCTGCTGACCTTGTTCTCTGGCTCTACAGCAGCTCTGCTGACCTGGTTCTCTGGCGCTAGAGCAGCTCTGCTGACCTGGTTTCTCTGGCTCCACAGCAGCTCTGCTGACCTGGTTCTTGGCCTCTAGAGTAGCTCTGCTGACCTGGGTCTCTGGCTCTAAAGCAGTTCTGCTGACTTGGTTCTCTGGCTTTAGAGCAGCTATGCTGACCTGGGTCTCTGGCTCTAAAGCAGCTCTGCTGACCTGGTTCTCTGGCTCTAGAGCAGCTCTGCTGACCTGGGTCTCTGGCTCTAAAGCAGCTCTGATGACCTGGTTCTCTCCCTCTAAATCAGCTTTCCTGACCTGGTTCTCTGGCTCTAGAGCAGCTCTGCTGACCTTGTTCTCTGCCTCTAGATCAACTCTGCTGACCTGGTTTCTCTGGCTCTACAGCAGCTCTGCTGACCTGGTTCTCTGGCTCTAGAGCAACTCTGCTGACCTGGTTTCTCTGGCTCCACAGCAGCTCTGATGACCTGGTTCTCTGGTTCTACAGCAGCTCTGCTGACCTGGTTCTCTGGCTCTAGAGCAACTCTGCTGACCTGGTTTCTCTGGCTCCACTGCAGCTCTGCTGACCTGGTTCTCGGCCTCTAGAGCAGCTCTGCTGACCTGGGTCTCTGGCTCTAAAGCAGCTCTGATGACCTGGTTCTGCCCCTCTCAATCAGCTCTGCTGACCTGGTTCTCTGGCTCTAGAGCAGCTCTGCTGACCTGGTTCTCTGCCTCTAGAGCAACTCTGCTGACCTGGTTCTCTGGCTCTAAAGCAGCTCTGCTGACCTTGTTCTCTCCCTCTAAAGCAGCTCTGCTGACCTGGTTTCTCTGGCTCTACAGCAGGTCTGCTGACCTGGTTCTCTGGCTCTAGAGCAGCCCTGCTGACCTCGTTCTTAGGCTACTGAGCAGCTCTGCTGATTTGGTTCTCTGCCTCTACAACAGCTCTGCTGACCTGGTTCTCTGGCTCTAAAGTAGCTCTCCTGACCTGGTTCTATGGCTCTGAAGCAGTTCTGCTGACATGGATCTCTGGTTCTAGAGCAGCTCTGCTGACCTGATTCTCTCCCTCTGGAGCAGCTCTGTTGACCTGGTTCTCTCCCTCCAAAGCAGCTCTACTGACCTGGTTTCTCTGGCTCTAGAGCAGCTCTGCTGACCAGGTTCTTAGGCTCTAGAGCAGCTCTGCTGACATGGTTCTCTGGCTCTAGAGCAGCTCTGCTGACCTGGTTCTCTGGCTCTAAAGCAGCTCTGCTGCCATGGTTCTCTGGCTCTAAAGCAGCTCTGCTGGCCTATTTCTCTGGCACTAAAGTAGCTCTGCTAACATGGTTCTCTCCCTCTAAAGCAGCTCTGCTGACCTGGTTTCTATGACTCTACAGCAGCTCTGCTGGCCTGGTTCTGTGGCTCTAGAACAGCTTTGCTGACCCAGTTCTTAGGCTCTAGAGCAGCTCTGCTGACCTGGTTCTCTGGCACTAAAGCAGCTCTGCTGCCATGGTTCTCTGGCTCTAAAGCAGCTCTGCTGGCCTAGTTCTCTGGCACTAAAGCAGCTCTGCTAACCTGGTTCTCTCCCTCTAAAGCAGCTCTGCTGACCTGGTTTCTCTGGCTCTACAGCAGCTCTGCTGACCTGGTTCTCTGGCTCTAGGGCTGCTTTGCTGACCCAGTTCTTAGGCTCTAGAGCAGCTCCGCTGACCTCGTTCTCTGCCTATACAACAGCTCTGCTGATCTGGTTCTCTTGCTCTAAAGCACCTCTGCTGACCCGGTTCTATGTCTCTAAAGCAGTTCTGCTGACCTGACTCTCTGGCTCTAGAGCAGGTCTGCTGACCTGGTCCCTTGGCTCTAAAGCAGACCTGCTGACCTGCTTCTCTCGCTCTTAAGCAGCTCTACTGACCTGGTTTCTCTGGCTCTACAGCAGCTCTGCTGACCTGGTTCTCTGGCTCCACAGCAGCTCTGCTGACCTGATTCTCAGCCTCTAGAGTAGCTCTGCGGACCTGGGTCTCTGGCTCTAGAGCAGCTCTGCTGACTTGGTTCTCTGGCTCTAGCGAAGCTCTGCTGAACTGGTTCTCTGGCTCTAAAGCAGCTCTGATGACCTGGTTCTCTCCCTCTAAATCAGGTATGCTGACCTGGTTCTCTGGCTCTAGAGCAGCTCTGCTGACCTGGTTCTCTGGCTCTAGAGCAGCTCTGCTGACCTGGTTCTCTGCCTCTAGAGCAGCCCTGCTGATCTGGTTCTCTGGCTCTAAAGCAGCTCTGCTGACCTCGTTCTATGGCTCTTAAGCAGCTCTGCTTCCTGGTTTTCTTGCTCTAGAGCAGCTCTGCTGACCCGGTTCTCTGGCTCTAAAGCAGCTCTGCTGACCTGGTTCTCTCCCTCTAAAGAGCTCTGCTGACCTGCTTCTCTGGCTCTAAAGCAGCTCTGCTGACCTGGTTCTATGGCTCTAAAGCAGCTCTGCTGACCTTGTTCTCTCCCTCCAAAGCAGCTCTGCTGACCTGGTTTCTCTGGATCTACAGCAGGTCTGCTGACCTGGTTCTCTGGCTCTAGAGCAGCTCTGCTGACCTAGTTCCTAGGCTACAGAGCAGCTCTGCTGACCTGGTTCTCTGGCTCTAAAGCAGCTCTGCTGACCTGGTCCCTTGGCTCTAAAGCAGACCTGCTGACCTGGTTCTCTGGCTCAAAAGCAGCTCTGCTGCCATGGTTCTCTGGCTCTAAAGCAGCTCTGCTGGCCTAGTTCTCTGGCACTAAAGCAGCTCTGCTGACCTGGTTTCTCTGGCTCTAGAGCAGCTCTGCTGACCTGGTTTCTCTGGCTCCATAGCAGTTCTGCTGACCTGGTTCTCGGCCTCTAGAGCAGCTCTGCTGACCTGGGTCTCTGGCTCTAAAGCAGCTCTGATGACCTGGTTTCGCTTTCTCTACAGCGGCTCTGCTGACCTGGTTCTCTGGCTCTAGAGCAGCTCTGCTGACCTGGTTCTCTTCATCTAGAGCAACTCTGCTGACCTGGTTCTCTGGCTCTAAAGCAGCTCTGCTGACCTTGTTCTCTCCCTCTAAAGCAGCTCTGCTGACCTGGTTTCTCTGGATCGACAGCAGGTCTGCTGACCTGGTTCTCTGGCTCTAGAGCAGCTCTGCTGACCTAGTTCTTAGGCTACAGAGCAGCTCTGCTGACCTGGTTCTCTGGCTCTAAAGCAGCTCTGCTGACCTGGTCCCATGGCTCTAAAGCAGACCTGCTGACCTGGTTCTCTGGCTCTAAAGCAGCTCTGCTGCCATGGTTCTCTGGCTCTAAAGCAGCTCTGCTGGCCTAGTTCTCTGGCACTAAAGCAGCTCTGCTGACCTGGTTTCTCTGGCTCTAGAGCAGCTCTGCTGACCTGGTTTCTCTGGCTCCATAGCAGCTCTGCTGACCTTGTTCTCTGCCTATACAACAGCTCTGCTGATCTGGTTCTCTTGCCCTAAAGCACCTCTGCTGACCCGGTTCTATGTCTCTAAAGCAGTTCTGCTGACCTGACTCTCTGGCTCTAGAGCAGCTCTGCTGACCTGGTCCCTTGGCTCTAAAGCAGACCTGCTGACCTGCTTCTCTCGCTCTTAAGCAGCTCTACTGACCTGGTTTCTCTGGCTCTACAGCAGCTCTGCTGACCTGGTTCTCTGGCTCCACAGCAGCTCTGCTGACCTGATTCTCGGCCTCTAGAGTAGCTCTGCTGACCTGGGTCTCTGGCTCTAGAGCAGCTCTGCTGACTTGGTTCTCTGGCTCTAGCGAAGCTCTGCTGAACTGGTTCTCTGGCTCTAAAGCAGCTCTGATGACCTGGTTCTCTCCCTCTAAATCAGGTCTGCTGACCTGGTTCTCTGGCTCTAGAGCAGCTCTGCTGACCTGGTTCTCTGGCTCTAGAGCAGCTCTGCTGACCTGGTTCTCTGCCTCTAGAGCAGCCCTGCTGACCTGGTTCTCTAGCTCTGAAGCAGCTCTGCTGACCTCGTTCTATGGCTCTTAAGCAGCTCTGCTTCCTGGTTTTCTTGCTCTAGAGCAGCTCTGCTGACCCGGTTCTCTGGCTCTAAAGCAGCTCTGCTGACCTGGTTCTCTCCCTCTAAAGAGCTCTGCTGACCTGCTTCTCTGGCTCTAAAGCAGCTCTGCTGACCTGGTTCTATGGCTCTAAAGCAGCTCTGCTGACCTTGTTCTCTCCCTCCAAAGCAGCTCTGCTGACCTGGTTTCTCTGGATCTACAGCAGGTCTGCTGACCTAATTCTCTGGCTCTAGAGCAGCTCTGCTGACCTAGTTCTTAGGCTACAGAGCAGCTCTGCTGACCTGGTTCTCTGGCTCTAAAGCAGCTCTGCTGACCTGGTCCCTTGGCTCTAAAGCAGACCTGCTGACCTGGTTCTCTGGCTCAAAAGCAGCTCTGCTGCCATGGTTCTCTGGCTCTAAAGCAGCTCTGCTGGCCTAGTTCTCTGGCACTAAAGCAGCTCTGCTGACCTGGTTTCTCTGGCTCTAGAGCAGCTCTGCTGACCTGGTTTCTCTGGCTCCATAGCAGTTCTGCTGACCTGGTTCTTGGCCTCTAGAGCAGCTCTGCTGACCTGGGTCTCTGGCTCTAAAGCAGCTCTGATGACCTGGTTTCGCTTTCTCTACAGCGGCTCTGCTGACCTGGTTCTCTGGCTCTAGAGCAGCTCTGCTGACCTGGTTCTCTTCATCTAGAGCAACTCTGCTGACCTGGTTCTCTGGCTCTAAAGCAGCTCTGCTGGCCTTGTTCTCTCCCTCTAAAGAAGCTCTGCTGACCTGGTTTCTCTGGCTCTACAGCAGGTCTGCTGACCTCGTTCTACGGCTCTTAAGCAGCTCTGCTTCCTGGTTCTCTTGCTCTAGAGCAGCTCTGCTGACCCGGTTCCCTGGCTCTAAAGCAGCTCTGCTGACCTGGTTCTCTCCCTCTAAAGAGCTCTGCTGACCTGGTTCTCTGGCTCTAAAGCAGCTCTGCTGACCTGGTTCTATGGCTCTAAAGCAGCTCTGCTGACCTTGTTCTCTCCCTCCAAAGCAGCTCTGCTGACCTGGTTTCTCTGGATCAACAGCAGGTCTGCTGACCTGGTTCTCTGGCTCTAGAGCAGCTCTGCTGACCTAGTTCTTAGGCTACAGAGCAGCTCTGCTGACCTGGTTCTCTGGCTCTAAAGCAGCTCTGCTGACCTGGTCCCATGGCTCTAAAGCAGACCTGCTGACCTGGTTCTCTGGCTCTAGAGCAGCTCTGCTGACCTGGTTCTCTTCATCTAGAGCAACTCTGCTGACCTGGTTCTCTGGCTCTAAAGCAGCTCTGCTGACCTTGTTCTCTCCCTCTAAAGCAGCTCTGCTGACCTGGTTTCTCTGGATCGACAGCAGGTCTGCTGACCTGGTTCTCTGGCTCTAGAGCAGCTCTGCTGACCTAGTTCTTAGGCTACAGAGCAGCTCTGCTGACCTGGTTCTCTAGCTCTAAAGCAGCTCTGCTGACCTGGTCCCATGGCTCTAAAGCAGACCTGCTGACCTGGTTCTCTGGCTCTAAAGCAGCTCTGCTGCCATGGTTCTCTGGCTCTAAAGCAGCTCTGCTGGCCTAGTTCTCTGGCACTAAAGCAGCTCTGCTGACCTGGTTTCTCTGGCTCTAGAGCAGCTCTGCTGACCTGGTTTCTCTGGCTCCATAGCAGCTCTGCTGACCTTGTTCTCTGCCTATACAACAGCTCTGCTGATCTGGTTCTCTTGCCCTAAAGCACCTCTGCTGACCCGGTTCTATGTCTCTAAAGCAGTTCTGCTGACCTGACTCTCTGGCTCTAGAGCAGCTCTGCTGACCTGGTCCCTTGGCTCTAAAGCAGACCTGCTGACCTGCTTCTCTCGCTCTTAAGCAGCTCTACTGACCTGGTTTCTCTGGCTCTACAGCAGCTCTGCTGACCTGGTTCTCTGGCTCCACAGCAGCTCTGCTGACCTGATTCTCGGCCTCTAGAGTAGCTCTGCTGACCTGGGTCTCTGGCTCTAGAGCAGCTCTGCTGACTTGGTTCTCTGGCTCTAGCGAAGCTCTGCTGAACTGGTTCTCTGGCTCTAAAGCAGCTCTGATGACCTGGTTCTCTCCCTCTAAATCAGGTCTGCTGACCTGGTTCTCTGGCTCTAGAGCAGCTCTGCTGACCTGGTTCTCTGGCTCTAGAGCAGCTCTGCTGACCTGGTTCTCTGCCTCTAGAGCAGCCCTGCTGACCTGGTTCTCTAGCTCTGAAGCAGCTCTGCTGACCTCGTTCTATGGCTCTTAAGCAGCTCTGCTTCCTGGTTTTCTTGCTCTAGAGCAGCTCTGCTGACCCGGTTCTCTGGCTCTAAAGCAGCTCTGCTGACCTGGTTCTCTCCCTCTAAAGAGCTCTGCTGACCTGCTTCTCTGGCTCTAAAGCAGCTCTGCTGACCTGGTTCTATGGCTCTAAAGCAGCTCTGCTGACCTTGTTCTCTCCCTCCAAAGCAGCTCTGCTGACCTGGTTTCTCTGGATCTACAGCAGGTCTGCTGACCTAATTCTCTGGCTCTAGAGCAGCTCTGCTGACCTAGTTCTTAGGCTACAGAGCAGCTCTGCTGACCTGGTTCTCTGGCTCTAAAGCAGCTCTGCTGACCTGGTCCCTTGGCTCTAAAGCAGACCTGCTGACCTGGTTCTCTGGCTCAAAAGCAGCTCTGCTGCCATGGTTCTCTGGCTCTAAAGCAGCTCTGCTGGCCTAGTTCTCTGGCACTAAAGCAGCTCTGCTGACCTGGTTTCTCTGGCTCTAGAGCAGCTCTGCTGACCTGGTTTCTCTGGCTCCATAGCAGTTCTGCTGACCTGGTTCTTGGCCTCTAGAGCAGCTCTGCTGACCTGGGTCTCTGGCTCTAAAGCAGCTCTGATGACCTGGTTTCGCTTTCTCTACAGCGGCTCTGCTGACCTGGTTCTCTGGCTCTAGAGCAGCTCTGCTGACCTGGTTCTCTTCATCTAGAGCAACTCTGCTGACCTGGTTCTCTGGCTCTAAAGCAGCTCTGCTGGCCTTGTTCTCTCCCTCTAAAGCAGCTCTGCTGACCTGGTTTCTCTGGCTCTACAGCAGGTCTGCTGACCTCGTTCTACGGCTCTTAAGCAGCTCTGCTTCCTGGTTCTCTTGCTCTAGAGCAGCTCTGCTGACCCGGTTCCCTGGCTCTAAAGCAGCTCTGCTGACCTGGTTCTCTCCCTCTAAAGAGCTCTGCTGACCTGGTTCTCTGGCTCTAAAGCAGCTCTGCTGACCTGGTTCTATGGCTCTAAAGCAGCTCTGCTGACCTTGTTCTCTCCCTCCAAAGCAGCTCTGCTGACCTGGTTTCTCTGGATCAACAGCAGGTCTGCTGACCTGGTTCTCTGGCTCTAGAGCAGCTCTGCTGACCTAGTTCTTAGGCTACAGAGCAGCTCTGCTGACCTGGTTCTCTGGTTTTAAAGCAGCTCTGCTGACCTGGTCCCATGGCTCTAAAGCAGACCTGCTGACCTGGTTCTCTGGCTCTAAAGCAGCTCTGCTGCCATGGTTCTCTGGCTCTAAAGCAGCTCTGCTGGCCTAGTTCTCTGGCACTAAAGCAGCTCTGCTGACCTGGTTTCTCTGGCTCTAGAGCAGCTCTGCTGACCTGGTTCTCTGGCTCTAAAGCAGCTCTGCTGACCTGGTCCCATGGCTCTAAAGCAGACCTGCTGACCTGGTTCTCTGGCTCTAAAGCAGCTCTGCTGCCATGGTTCTCTGGCTCTAAAGCAGCTCTGCTGGCCTAGTTCTCTGGCACTAAAGCAGCTCTGCTGACCTGGTTTCTCTGGCTCTACAGCAGCTCTGCTGACCAGGTTCTATGGCTCTAAAGCAGTTCTGCTGACATGGATCTCTGGCTCTAGAGCAGCTCTACTGACCTGATTATCTCCCTCTGGAGCAGCTCTGCTGACCTGGTTCTCTCTCTCTAAAGCAGTTCTGCTGACCTGATTCTCTGGTTCTAGAGCAGCTCTGCTGACCTGGTCCCTTGGCTCTAAAGCAGACCTGCTGACCTGCTTCTCTCGCTCTTAAGCAGCTCTACTGACCTGGTTTCTCTGGCTCTACAGCAGCTCTGCTGACCTGGTTCTCTGGCTCCACAGCAGCTCTGCTGACCTGATTCTCGGCCTCTAGAGTAGCTCTGCTGACCTGGGTCTCTGGCTCTAGAGCAGCTCTGCTGACTTGGTTCTCTGGCTCTAGCGAAGCTCTGCTGAACTGGTTCTCTGGCTCTAAAGCAGCTCTGATGACCTGGTTCTCTCCCTCTAAATCAGGTCTGCTGACCTGGTTCTCTGGCTCTAGAGCAGCTCTGCTGACCTGGTTCTCTGGCTCTAGAGCAGCTCTGCTGACCTGGTTCTCTGCCTCTAGAGCAGCCCTGCTGACCTGGTTCTCTGGCTCTAAAGCAGCTCTGCTGACCTCGTTCTATGGCTCTTAAGCAGGTCTGCTGACCTGGTTCTCTGGCTCTAGAGCAGCTCTGCTGACCTATTTCTTAGGCTACAGAGCAGCTCTGCTGATCTGGTTCTCTGGCTCTACAACAGCTCTGCTACCCTGGTTCTCTGGCTCTAACGCAGCGCTGCTGACTCGGTTCTATGGCTCTAAAGCAGTTCTGCTGACAGGGATCTCTGGCTCTAGAGCAGCTCTGCTGACATGATTCTCTCCCTCTGGAGCAGCTCTTCTGACCTTGTTCTCTCCCTCTAAAGCAGCTCTACTGACTTGGTTTCTCTGGCTCAAGAGCAGCTCTGCTGACCAGGTTTTATGGCTCTAATGCAGCTCTGCTGACTTGGTTCTCTGGCTCTAGAGCAGCTCTGCTGACCTGGTTCTCTGGCTCTAAAGCAGCTCTGCTGCCATGGTTCTCTGGCTCTAAAGCAGCTCTGCTGGCCTATTTCTCTGGCACTAAAGTAGCTCTGCTAACATGGTTCTCTCCCTCTAAAGCAGCTCTGCTGACCTGGTTTCTCTGGCTCTACAGCAGCTCTGCTGGCCTGGTTCTCTGGCTCTAGAACAGCTTTGCTGACCCAGTTCTTAGGCTCTAGAGCAGCTCTGCTGACCTGGTTCTCTGGCTATACAACAGCTCTGCTGGCCTGGTTCTGTGGCTCTAAAGCAGCTCTGCTGACCCGGTTCTCTGGCTCTAGAGCAGCTCTGCTGACTTGGTTCTCTGGCTCTAGAGCAGCTCTGCTGACCTGGTTCTCTGGCTCTAAAGCAGCTCTGCTGCCATGGTTCTCTGGCTCTAAAGCAGCTCTGCTGGCCTATTTCTCTGGCACTAAAGTAGCTCTGCTAACATGGTTCTCTCCCTCTAAAGCAGCTCTGCTGACCTGGTTTCTATGACTCTGAGGAAATATGAATTTTGTGATCAGTTATGTCCCCTATCGTAGACCCCAACGGCTCCATGTGCATGCTATAAGTACATGTATGTTCCCTCCTGCTCCAGTTCTGGAGACGCAAATATATGTGCGTCCACCGTCAACATGTCCTCTTTCAGATCCGCCATGAATGGGTCAGATATTCCATTCCTAAGTATGAAAGGCCACCGACTTTATGTGGTTCACTTTCCACATCTCACAGATTCAGGCGAGTAGGCCCGAATTCTGTCATCAAGCCTTTTCCTGCCTTCTGCCTCTGAAAGCTCCAGTCTGAGCCTGCATCTGTGACCATGAACTTTGTCCTACTCCCTGCGCGGCTAACGGTGCCTGATCCACCATATTGCCTGCCAAAAACTGTATTTCACCTTCGAGATTATCTCCTTCGCTCCTCATCCGATGCATTCCTGTCTAGTAGTTTAGGTAAACATTCTTCCAGTTACCGTGCAAAGGGCCAGGCTTCGCTGTCCTCATGCAAGTAATTCATAGCCCCGTTACCATGGAATATTCCTACCCCCTCGCATCTAGTGTAGACACTTAGACGCTTGTACACGCACTAACAGTCAGTATAGTCAGTATAGAATAAGATTCTATCCTAAGAGACCTTTCCTTTTGGATAACACAGTTCTTTAAACATAGGATATTAGATATGATTTGGAATTAGGTTGACATAACCCCAGACTTCTGTCTCCACATGTAGAGCTAAATGTCAAGTCCCCTTCACCCTCTAGTTGCACGTCAATCACACGTCATGCGGCTGCGCGCGCATCTCTGCCACATATTTCTGCTGACATTGCAGGATTCTTTTATGGATCCACCCACTTGTAACATCATGTTTAAATGACGTATTTTAGTTACACCCATGTTTAGTTACGTATGTACAGTTTATCTGAGTTATCAGCTGTCACGCCTCTTGCATCTGTTTCACTGTAATGCATTTTCTATAAAACCGCTTAACTGTCAATAATATATGTTCCTTCCTTCCTGAACTTTCGTGGTGATGGAATAGAAGGCCCACAATTCGAATTGTGTTCCTTTGTATAGGAATAAAGCCTTTTTAAACCCTCTAATACCACGGATTCTGCCTCTCATTTTACTGAGTTATTCTTAGACAGACTTTACCGCATAAAAAATAGTACCGGTAACGAAATATTTACCACATAAATTGGCGCCCGAATAGGGACACTTTCTCATCTCACGCGCCGGCGGTGCGTTGCAGGCCCGGTCTCCTGCCACAGCTGAACGGACAACAAAAACGCGTATCTGCAGGATTTCCTGTGTCTCCTTCCGGCCAAGCGGGGACGACTGAGGCTGCGATCAACACCCAGACGAGGCGGTGAGAAGTGCGAAGTATCCCGACCAGAGCCTAGCTGAGAGAGCAAGATCCGAGGTATACAGAGACCCGCCAGGTTCCGAAGTTCCGAGTCCAGTCGAGTCGAATCCAGTCCGGTCCAGTTTCAAGTTCCGTTCCGAGGCCTTCCGTTCCGAGCTACCCGGTGAGTACCATTACCGGGGAGGCATTTAACGTGCACATAGTCTGTGCCGGTCAAGACGGGTTTGGGTACACAAATCCGGTCTGCACTGTTTTAGCAGTGTATCTGTACTGTTTAGCAGTATATATAGTATGTTGGGCATATAAATAAATATTATCCAGTGTCAGTATAATGTCAGTAACTAGTTTCTTATTAGTTATCATTGTTCGTAAAACTGTTAAGCGTTAAATGTTTTAAATACGTTCTATATATTGTGGTATGAATGACTGTTCATTTATTGTGTTTTCTCGTATAAAGTGTGTCCTAGAAACAAGATCTAAAAATGCCGCTCTTTTCGAAACTAAGACAGATCAAAACTAGAAAAGGTGTACTCGAAGAAGCTGTTCCCATTCCACCTAGGGATACTCCAGGATACTTTATGTATCATAAACATGGTCTAGATGCCGTATTATTTCTTGATTTATGGGTGGTCTACACCAAAGAATTACCAGAGAGTCAGAGATGGCCCGCAGCGGGGACCTGGGATGCAGATTGCATCATGAGAGTAGAAGAAGAATTATGGAAAAAGAAAGCCAGACAGTCACAGAAAGATGCCATTGAATTATGGCGTAAAGAATCATATCGACGTACAGAAAAAGCACTCAGACAGGAAGAGAAAGGTAAGGAGAATTCAAATAAAGTCCGAGAAAATCTATTACTTGAGGAAGGTACCCGAGTAAAATCAGAACAAGTAGATAGACAAAGAAACGCCCTTATGAATGGTATGTATCCACTTCTGGCCGAAGGGTTACCTAAGGCTACTCCGGAAATACCAAAAGACTTGCCAACTCCATTGTTTCCGATAAAAGCACATCCCAAGGGACATCCCCGAACCGCAGAAGATGTTTTCCTCTCCCGCTATTTAGATGACGCAGCTCCCGAGTATGCTAATACCGCACCACATAGACCGCTTGCCGATGACGCTCATCGCCAAGATCTTTCGTCTGTACCTCCGCAACAACACGCTTCGACACACATTCCGACAAGCACATCTGTTTCTACAGCTTTTCCCACAACGACGGTTGCTGTCTCACCCTCAACAAATCCTTTCACGTCCAGCACCCCAGACGGTGCTAAAGGAGGTACGACAGACATTTTTTCTACACCATCCAGAGGAAATAAATTTTCTCTTAGAGATTTAGCCCTCCAACGTACGCCCAAACTAGCCACTCCTGACATGCTTAAGGAACTTCTAGTAGATTGTAGATATGATCCTGTGCCCAGTAAACGGGACGAAATGCTGCTGTCATCATTACGTATCCGACGAGCTGCAATATATTTAACGAAGTTACCAGGAATGAATACACATTTAGAAAATATATATCACTTTGTCCAGTCAGGGCGAGGTCCTGAAAGTATTAGCAGAGCCATGGAGTACCAGAAAGCGGAGGTACAGGGACAACTGTTACGTTTCCTCATAAACTGTGTAATTAGAAATCAAGACCGGCCTGGGGTAAATCCGGAAGAAATGCAAACACTTGTCACTTGGGGTCGGAATATATCAGAAGGAAGACATGATAAACAGTTATGTATAGTAGCTATGTACCGAAAGATCCGCAAAGAGGTAGAACGAATACACGAAGAAAGATTAGAGGTAGACGCCGCTGATCTAAACAGAGAGGAGGAGGAGCAAGAATCAGAGCAAGCAGACACGATAGCTTATGTAGGTAAAGGAAGACCCCATAATAATACCAGAGGTTTTAACGACCCAATACGTCCAATACGTCCAGAATATAATAGACATTTTCCAAACTCTATGCTGAATACAAAATCCCCTGAACACCTATTCCAAGCCGCTGATAAATTACTCCGAGATCGAAGGGGGTACCACGTGCTCGATTCCATGGACGAACAAGAATTAGCCAGGTCAGCAGTACAATGGGCTGACAGTCCCGGCGAATACAATGATGATGTACTTGCACACACGTTTCTGAATCTAGACCCATATGAACAGCGTTTAGCTAGTATATACATGATTCAACATCTCCTTATATTATATAAAGGCCAACACTCCGATCCAGGACCCTTACCTGACATATTGACAGAACTACTCACCAACATATGGAGAGGGTCAGGTACTGATTTGATTAAGGAAATACTAGAATCCCGAAACCAATATTTAAATTTCGTATGCCCAGAACACGTCTCAGTTCCCATAATGGGAAGAAAAATGTATCACATAGATAGACAGAACCCGTTACGCGAAGTGCACCCGATCAGAGGTGCCGACGATAATTTCACACGTGTGTTTGTATACACGCCTATAACTAAGCTGGAATTATTAGAAATGAAGAAAGTAGTACCCAGTCATGACAAAGATCCAGCAGGTTTCCACCGTGAGATAAAAGACATGTTACTCATGGGAGAGTATACCTACCCCGACATTATGAAAATATTAAAAGTCCTATTACCCGCAGGTGTTTATGAAAAACTCAAAGAAAAAGAATGGGAGGTAGGAGACCAAAAGATAGATTGGACAGCATTAGAAAACGAAGAAAAGGCCCGAGCTGCAGGAGCAGGGCTTGGGGATAAGACTACAGCACTAGCAGGATTACTAATACAGGTATTGCCACGTTTATTAACTACGAAAAAGGAAGACTGGGGTGCAATCTCAGCCTGAAAACAAAAACCAGATGAAGACACTAGTGATTTCTATTCCCGATTTGAAAAATGTTTTAGTATAAATAGTGGTATAAAAGCCAGTAGTGAGTCATATCCACATCTGTTTGTGACAAAATTAGTTGAAAATTCTCTGCTACAAGTCAAGAATAGAGTATTGAAATTCGAAAGTACCTGGCAAGGTAATACCCCATCACAGATGCTACAGATGTTACAATATCATCACAATAGAATTAGAGAAGAACAAGAACACGAACAAAGACGTATGAAAGATACGAAAATGAAAATGCTTGTTGCACAGTCAGTTCCAGCCGATAGTCATCAAAAGGGTGATTCCGCAGGCCCTGCGAAAGGGACATGCAACTATTGTAAACAACCAGGTCATTATATACACGATTGTCCAGTCCTGAAACATAATATTGCTACAGGTAGAACACATGAGAGACCACGTCCACCTAGACAGGATCAGAATCAACAACAGATGCCTCAGCAGGCACAACCTAGGTTAGCTCCGCAACAATTAGCCCCGCAACAGGCAGCTCCACAACAAATTGTAGTACCACCACAAACGCAGCCTACTACTGCAACTCAAGCAACAACACAACAAATGTATCAGTATGCACAAACAGATTATCAGCGATACTCATGAGATAGCCTAGAGAGGGAAGTTGGCTTACCCCTTATTGAGGTTCCTGTAGACCAAGAGGGACCTTATGTACATAGCGAACTATTAGGGGAAGACAGAAAGTTTTTACTTGATACAGGGGCAAGCAGAACAACTATAAGACGCAGTGAAGTTCCAGGGGCACCCCTCTCAGGCTCACAGAATATTTCCCTTGGATTCTCAGGAAAACCTATAATTAATGACGTAACACAACCTCTTGCACTCACAGTAGGTCCATTAACACGTACTACAGATTTATTGCTTACTAAATCATGTC
This sequence comes from Triturus cristatus, assembly GCF_964204655.1. Lineage (NCBI taxonomy): Eukaryota > Metazoa > Chordata > Amphibia > Caudata > Salamandridae > Triturus > Triturus cristatus. The sequence continues at coordinate 382,589,268 of NC_140579.1, read as the reverse complement.
CAGAAAACTTGTTAGGTATAAAAACATTGAAAGCTCTAGGAGCCATAATATGTTGTTCTCCGGAAGGAGTACGACTATTTTTACGTGACTTTAAAGGTCACTACGTATCCAGAGACATGGATCACCGACTGCAGAATTTACCTACACATTTATGGGCACAAGGCCCCACTGATGTTGGTTGCATGAACATTACACCATATCGAGTTACACTGAAATCAGGAATAGTACTACCACGAATGCGACAATACAAGTTACCACCAGATGCTGTAGTGGCTTTACTGCAAATCATTGACGAGCTCATTGCACAAGGAGTGGTTGTCGAAACAAACTCCAATGTATGTAATTCTCCGATAATTCCGATTCTTAAAAGAACGGATCCAAAAGCTCCACCAGTATATCGATTAGTTATTGATCTGCGCGAATTAAATAAATGTATTGTGCCACAATACCCCGTGGTCCCAGATATCTCTTCATTACTCACAGCTATTGACTCAGAAGCAACGTTCTTCACTGTAATTGATCTCAAGAATGCTTTCTTTAGTGTCCCAATTGATCCGGAAAGTCAATATTTATTCGGATTTAGTTTAAATGGACGAAGTTTTAAATTCACACGCGCACCTCAAGGATTTACAGAAAGCCCCAGCATTTATAGCCAAGCACTGAAACAAGAACTTGACAGTATCCACATGCCAGTTAACACTGCCTTACTTCAATATGTCGATGATCTGCTGATCACCGCCCAAAGCGAACTCGAATGTGAAAAAGCGTCACAGACGGTTTTAAAATTTCTGGCCGACAAGGGGCACAAGGTGTCCCCTTCTAAGCTGCAATTCTGTGTCCAGCGAGTTGTTTACCTTGGGCACTCGCTGTCCAAGGAGGGAAGGCAGCTTACATCCGACCGCATCCAGTTAATCGCTAACATGCCACCACCCAAGACACAAAAGGAGGTACGGGCTTTTATAGGCCTCACTTCATACTGTAGGCAGTGGATCCCTCAATATGCATTTCTAGCAAAACCACTCATCCAGTTGACAACACAGGAGGCAGCCACATCGACTGTCCTCCCTTGGACTCAAGAACATACACACGCCTTTGAAAGCTTAAAGAAAGCTTTATGCCAAGCACCTGTCCTAGCAACACCATGTTACAGTAAACAGTTTACACTCTTCGTTACAGAACGCGAAGGTACTGCCTTGTCAGTACTCACTCAGGAACAAGCAGGATCACACAAACCATGTGCTTATTTCTCTAGTACATTAGATCCAGTAGCTCAGGCACTTCCAGCGTGCCTGAAATCAGTAGCAGCAACAGCTTTAGCAATCAGACAAAGCGATGCCATAGTGTTAGGACACCAACTGACAGTACAAGTACCACACGCAGTAGAGGTTCTCTTGAACCGCACACAAACACAACACTTGACTATAGCGAGACTCACCGGTTACGAATTAACACTGTTTCAGCCACATATAGAAATCAGACGTTGTAATACGTTAAATCCTGCCACACTGTTACCAGTGGGCGGAACAGATCCATTGGCACATGATTGTGTCGAAGTTATTACTATCACGACGAAACCCAGACAAGACTTGACAGATATCCCTTTGTCAGATCCAGACTTGACATTGTATGTAGATGGGTCATGTATGAGAACAAGTACAGGAGAGTTAGTGGCCGCTTACGCAGTCACAACAGACACTGAAGTCATTGAAACAAATTGTATTAACACTTTGTCAGCCCAAGCAGCAGAGCTCACCGCTCTGACACAAGCCTGTATTCAAGCCACAAATAAAAAAGTCAACATATACACAGATTCACGTTATGCATTCGGAGTCGTCCATGACTTCGGCGTACTGTGGCGAGAGAGAGGTTATTTAACTTCTCACGGTGCCCACATCCAACACGGACTCCTCATTCAAGCCCTATTAGATGCGATTCATTTACCTACTGCAATATCGATTATGAAATGCAAAGCCCATACAAAAGTTACCGATATCATTTCTCAGGGTAATGACCTAGCTGACAGAACAGCTAAACAGACTGCTCAGAATCAGACTCTCACAACTGATATGACAAAGACAATAGTTCCGACACCAACACATTGCATGACAGTTAAGGATCCCGCCCTTGATGTAATTGACATACAGACACACGCTACACCAGAAGAAATAAAGAAATGGACTGAATTAGGAGGGATCCAAACAGATCAAGGATGGATGACGAAGGAAAAATCTATATGGTTTCTTCCCGACTCAATGGTCCAAGTCATCATTAACACTATACATAGTCCAGCGCACCTAGGAGAAAAAGCTATGCTAGACAGCATTCAACACATTTGGTTTAACAAACATTTACGAGCCGCAGCTAAACAAAAAGTTCGTACCTGTATGATATGTTGTCAGTTTAATCCAGGTAAAAGCATCCCCGTAGAACAGGGTGGATTTCAACCTCCTAATCATGCTTTTGAAGTCCTCCAGATGGATTATATCCAGATGGAACGATGTCGAGGATTCAAATATGTTCTCGTAGTTGTCTGTGCTCTTTCCCGTTGGACAGAAGCATACCCGGTTTCAGATTACACTGCCCCGACTACTGCCAAACAGTTAGTTCGAGAATTCTTCCCACGGTACGGTTTACCACGTGTTGTCTACTCAGATAACGGCCAGCCGTTCTCATCCGAACTAATGAAACACGTTTCCCTTCTATTAGGATATCAATGGAAATTTCACTGTGTCCGACATCCCGAGGCAGCAGGTCTCGTAGAACGCCATAATCAAACTTTGAAAATTAGATTGTCCAAAATATGTAGAGAAAAAGGAGTCGATTGGATAGTAGCCTTACCAGTTGCGCTCTTTTTCATGAGAATGGTAGCACATTCTCGAACAGGGCTATCCCCGTATGAGGTGATCTTCGGTAGACCACCAAATATGTGGGGGACGCCTATACCTCGTAAAATCACTGACGTTGACTGTAATATGCTGACAGATTACCTGGCTTCCTTGATGTCTGCACTACAATCTTGTCGTTCACAGGTATCCGCAGCTTTTCCCGATAATACTGAGGTGAAGCCCCATGACGTGGTTCCTGGGGATCTGGTGCTGGTCAGGAACTTTGACCGGAAGACCCAACTGGATCCTAGGTGGAAGTCACCGAAGTTAGTTTTACTCACCACAAGGACAGCCGTGAAAATCGAAGGAAGAAAATGATGGTTGCACTCGAGTCATATCAAGAAATTTTATGGACTACCATCCAATATAGAGACTAAACCCTGTATTTCCTCAAAGACAGACTCAAAGCTCCCCTTGGTTGAGCAATCGAACTCAGAAATCTATAAACTAAAATTGAGGTCTAATAAGTCAGACAATTTGATTGTTTAAGTCCTCTCCAAGGTGAATCGGTTGAATTTGTCTCTGACATGTATCCTGTTGTAGGGATTCTGCGTATGCTCGGAACTATGCGCAGGAAACCAGAACCTTAGAGAATTGTGGTGTACCAGAAACTCCCCTCAGAACTAAGAACCCCTTATCCGACTAGCTTAGTGTCACATTCGTTATCCGAGATTTAGCTCGGCGGTCCCAATGTATAGACAACCCAGAACAAGCGACTTAGTTATTCTCAGGAATGGTGGGAACCCGAAATACCCGTTTGCACATATATATCAGTCCACAACAGAATAACTAAGACACAGTAAAGTTTAAAGAATTTATTCATAAACCTCGAGTCCTGTTAAACAATACTTTGGCTAACATAAGTAGACAAATGGTTAAGATCATTACCATTAACATTGTTACAATACCATAGAATATAAAAGGAGCGATCATATTATAATGACAGTGGAAAATAACCACCCTCCTTTCTCTAGTTACTAATAAAATATTATTAGACTATTAGAAGGTCTCATAGGCTTGCATAGGGGACCCCATACCGTATAGATCAGCTCAGATGTATCACATCACAGGATCAGCTCAGTGTTCTCTGCAACAGCTCTTCTATCGAATGCCCTAACAATATGCTGCGCTGTGATATTAAAGCACAAGACTTTCTGGTATTTGCAGCTACGTGCATGTTGTGACTAAACAGTGGTACGATCACCCTGAACACAATCAGCCGGCACCGTCTAGTGTCCTAGAACAGTTCTTTACTCGATGTACAGACCAAGGGCACTAGCAACTGTTAAGGATGTATAAATAACATTCCCTTGAGACAAGAGCGAGTCTGCATTTCTCAAATTAATAACATGTAACAACAGTGTCGGGTGCAAAGTCAGCAAAAGCAACAAGATGGCTTTCTAACAGCTAACGCGATTAAGCTAACTTAGCACTGTAAATAGGGAGTGGCCTTAATCCACGTGACATCCCCCTTTGATCGAACCACTGTTTAACCAGGGGCGAGTAAGTCTACAGAACGCAGAGTTCAAGATCAATGAAGCAGACTAAAGAGCTTGAAGTGTGAGTTCAGTAAATCAGAGAAAGAAGGAAAAAAATATAAAAACACAATCCATCGTTTGTGTGAAGGTAAAAAAAATTAACTCCATGCAGCTTGTCGTCAGGCAGTTAATTTTGGAAAGTATAAGCAGCATATGCGGCTGCAGCTTCCAGTAGCAGATCATTTGAGTCATCAGCAAAATTGGCTGACATCCAATCCAGCAAAGAAAAAGAACACACGTGTTCCACAGGGAATTGAGCATCCAGCACTCCACGTGGACAAGAAGCAGGCATCTCGATGTAACTGCGTGTCAGGAAGTCAATGGCTGCTTTCTCTATATCCCATAACCCAAGGACTCCTTGCGCCGCACCCAAGGCCATAAACCCGACTCCAGAACAGTCAAACTCATGTACCACTAAGGGATACATCAGTTGATCAAAATCCAGGTCCGGTGACACCAAGTTTGACAGACACATATTCAGAGCCCATTGGAACGGACATTCGAGGCAGTGAAAGACAGGCTGTACACAAGTGAAAAACGGGAATATGAAGGATAATCCATAAGCGATGCTCAAGGTAGCCAGCGGTAAAGTCCCATAGGCTTCCCACATTCGGCTACGCAGATGGAACATGTTGAAGCCGTGGTCGAGAAGCGCAAGTCGTGCAGCCATAGCGTAGTGCGCAGACCAACAGCAGTATGCCAGCAATTAATGCGAGTATCAGAGGAAACCCTCCGAAAACCCCAGAAAAAATAGAATGAAAAATAGCTGGTATTATACCAAAAATAGACTGGAAAGACGTCACAAGGCCAGAGCCTACAATTTTAAAAAAGTGCACCAGACCAGTCGTAGAAGAAGCATTGAAGATAGTGTGTATTAGTGTGCCAAAATGTAGGGGGAGGTCAGTATTCAAAAGCGCTTGAACTTCCGTGCGAGTGTTCGCAACTTGAAGGAGAAATGTTTCTCGTGACGAAGTCAATGCTACCTCCTTTTGAGACAAAAGAGCCCTTATTCTGCTCATCCTATTGAACTCTGCTTTCAAGGTTGGAATCGTCGGCCAGATGGATATATCAAGCCGGCCTTGCGGGGGTGGGAAAAGCACGTTATTACAGCAAACTACTCTTCGTGAAACTGAAACAATATAAGGAATTCCAGCTAACATCCCACAGCAAGCCTCACTATTTAAAAGCAGATAACTACCATTAGCAAGCAACGTAAATGATGGCGTTATAACTTGTACAGGAATGCCCTTCAACACGCAAGCTAAATTAGGGGCATTCATGTTACATGATCCATGTAATTGGATATGTCTACACACTACCGAATGATCAGGAGCAGTCGTACACTCCTCACCCTTCAAATAAACTTCTTTGCCGTCTCTCTCACATCGATATGTAAATGGGAGAGACCAGACCTCATGCAAAAACGCAGAACCAAGTTTTTCAAATCTGCCTAATGCATAATGTTTCATGCAAGAACTAAACTTATACATAGAAATCGGTAAAGTTACCATTCCATGTACGAGCCAAACTTTATAATCCGACTCAGCAACAGAAAAAGGCAAAGGTTCTAACTTTTCTATACGTAATAGGGAATATGTAGCATCTTTCATGGACATGAATTGTTGTTTTGCTGACAGATTAAATGGGCGGAATAAAGACGAAACATTCATATAATCCCATGGTACTTTCCCCGCCTTTAACGTCTGCAAAGTCCAAGCAAATTGCATAATCGATCGTAATTGATTTTGACCATGATACAACACAGACACATCGTCCTGGACAATATCTACAACAGATGAAACAATGTTATCCAATGTATATATTCTTGAAGATAAGGTATTAATACTATTATCTATTACTGCCAAAACTTTTTCCATATTGGCTTGGTCAATAGCACGGAGCCTGGAGGCAGCCTCAATTTGTGACAACTTCCAAACCTCGTTGTAAACAGCATACACCCATCTTTTGGATCTTCCTAATGCGGGACCCTTAACAAAATCATTCAAATCAATGTTGTCATGCAAACGTGACAAGTGAAGTTTACCAGAATCTAATGTGGAATGTTGCAACCATGTCTGACATAATTTACCAACCGAGTAGGTAGTGACAGTATGTGATGACAGAAAACGTGGGTCTACTCTATCCTGTATGTACCCAGGATTTACTCCCAAAAATCTACGTTGACAGGTGTCCGAATTTTTCTGCCATATCAACCAACCAGTAGGGTCCAATGCACTAATATTGAAGGTGGAATTGGAAATAAAAGACTGCAACATAGTAAGGGACAGATCTGTGTGATTCTCCCAACCAGGATAAGCTCCCAGATCCGGGATCGAGGGGGACTTTAAGTTTTTAGAGATAGCCAATCCAAAACAGGTCGTCTGGAAAACAGTAGAATTTAAAAACAGCATGTGGTTAGGGATCAGGCAGGCACAATGTAAAGCTTCTGTACCCTGCACCTGCCAAGATTTAGTACCCCAAACTGATTTGAGATCAATAGCCTGTTTCCAAACGTCATACCCACCAATTGCCAAATCATCCATGAAGGATTTAGAAAACAACAATTTAGCGTGGGTCAAACGCACCTTTGAAACAGGGTCATTATTAAGCTTAAAATAAAAAGAAGCATTATTAGTTACACTAAAATCTGAAAAATATGAAAACTTTGCGATCAATGTTTTTGAACTTCCAATCTTTGGGGCCGGGCAATGTTCCCACTGTGTAAAGTTAACCAAACTACGAAATGAGTTTGCCCTATGGAGAAAATGTGTGCCATAATGTTGATAACAAAATTGCTCTGCATAGTTCTCATTATTCAAATACAAATCCTCAGCATCAAAAGCGGCATAGTATTTTAAATCAGAAAACAGTGTCTCTATAGTTTTAACATCCCAATCATCAGATCGAATGTCTTGCTTTACCACATCACCCATAGAGACACGATATACAGACGGCACATTAATCACTTCCGTGGGGCCATGAATTTGAAATTTAACAGCATCCCATGCTATTCCATCACGGACAGGCCAGGCGGTGATATTAACAAAGGTCTGGTCCCTCTTCATGATGTGCGATGATGAATGTGGGGCCAAAGTTCCATTAATTAATCCAATCGTAGAACGTTCATGCAGGTAGTGTCCATTTATCAATCTAAAAAACACCACCACAAAACCAATGGACATGAACAAAAAAATGCAAATGAGCACCAACCAGATGTAAATCCAGGGGGGAACCAAAAATTGTCTCTTGAACCAGGCAAAAAATTTAGAAAATTTGGAAGGGGCAGTGGAAGTCAATGATTCAGTTCCAAAGGAAGAATTAGACTGGACAATGTCAGTTGAATGCAAAAGGGGCAATGGGACATCAGTAGGATATGAATATTCAGCATCATCAGGTAAAGCACTATCCGCAGGTGAAACAGCAGAATCAGAAAGTACTTGCATTTCAATGGCAACCTCAGGTACTACGTCAGATGGTCGCACCACAACAGCACTGCGCATCATTGAAGGGCAAGAAACTGAAGGTGTCAGACTATGAAGTATCGGCCACCCTGTGTAGCTTGACATTGTCAACCGAAATGTACCTGTTGTCTCTGTGACCAGGAAGGGGAGGCAAAACAATTGTGCGGGTACCCTCAACTCCAAGCACCGGCACTGGTGCACGATAAGAGGGTCCAAACTCCTTCTTCTTCTCCACCTTCTCACGGACCAGATCACCAACTCGGGGTAGCCAGCCGACTACCGGAATCTGCAGTCCAGCCTAGGTCGCAGAAGACACGTGCTCTTTTGCTAGAGTATCTCTTGTTTCTTGAAGATTCTGTAAAACAGTACAGTGGTCATCTAAGTCAAAAGGCGCGGCCGCCGCCGCCATGTCGAGACCCTCTAGGTCAGGGACAAACATTCGAACTCCGAAGAGCATCATGTACGGGGTCCTCCCACCCAGAGACCTTCTAGGGAGATTATTAAGTGCACGTTGGACGTCATACAAATGGGATAGCCAGTTTTTGCCAGTACCTAACACCCGGGCCGTCAATGATTGCTTTAGGTCACGGTTCATTCGTTCCACAACACTATTGCCCTCAGGCCGATATGGAGACGAAAATTTGACTTGTACCCCCAAACTTTTCATGGCTTCTTTGTAAGCCTTAGAGGCAAACGCAGGGCCCTGATCAGAGTGAAGGGTGCCACATGCAAAACTCCCTATAAAGACACGCAATGCTTTGATGACAGTCCTGGCGTCAGCACTCCTTTGTGGCCACACCCAAAGAAAACGTGTGCACGAATCTACTGCAACCAAGATATACTTGTACGCAGTGTCTGAGGAAAAAGGACCGCAGTGATCTAAATAAACACACGCAAGTGGTTGATTAGATATATGCAGCTGCGTTTGTGGTGGACGTGCCACCGTTGATGGCTTAATTTGTTGGCAAATTCCACAATTTAGGACATAAGTCCGTGTATGTTTGTACAAACCGTACCACCAATAAAGCTGTTGCAACAGTGACACAGTTGCGGACACTCCGGCGTGCGCTGACGCAACACCCTCATGCGCAGCTTGAACCAAAGCAGGTCTGCAGTCCGAATTGGGAATAACCCTATCCCCAACTTCATTAATCCTCACTAACGGGACGTTATCAGGACTTAAGTGATAATGGTATCGAGAAGGGAAACCTCTAGGGAAGTTTGTCCCAGTCTCTGTTGCAGCAATAGCTGCCAAGATGTCATCATCGATCTTAGTTTTGGATCTTGTAACTGCTGCTACTAAGTATGTTGCCACTGCTGTTTTAGCTGCCTCGTCAGCCAAACTGTTACCGACAGCATGGACACCAACTCGTTGGTGACCAAGAGTGTGAATAACACTCACAAGGGGTAGACTGCCTTTTAGTTCAGCCACCCTAGCCCAAACCGTTTTATGCTTTACTGTGCTACCTTTTGAATCACGAAAACCATTCGTGATCCAAAACATCAGATTGTCGTTGTAAGATTGTACACAATAGTAAGAATCACTCACTATAAGAGTTGTGACTTTATAATCAGCAAACTCCAGTGCAAGCACCAGAGCTCTAAGCTCCGCCAATTGTGCGGTACAATCACCCAAAGTCTGCGTATGCACCGCATCCTGGACAAATTCTCCATTCACGAAAGTACCAACCACAATTGCGCAAGCCGCTGAATAAGCGTGCCTTGATCCAGTTGCGGGTTGCGCAGACCCGTCAGTGTAAATGACACAATGGAAGTCCTCCAACGGGCGCAATGTAAGTGGAGCCGGATGAACTAATTCATACTCCAAACTCTCCTGAGTCTGAAGTCCTGCGTCAAAAATGTATTCGACATCAGGTGAGGCTAAGGAGGTTGCCCATTGTATCCACCGTGGATGCAAAGCTTTAGAATTCGGCACACTTGCTTTAGTGACTGCCTCTAGGGCAGGAAATGGTGTTACCACCATCATGCGTTTCCCCTGTGATAGCGCCCGTTCTTTCAGGATTGCCATCTGAACTGCTGTCAAAACCTTTTCGACAGTGGAGAAACGCATTTCAGCCGAAGTATATAAATGAGACTTGTAAGCAATGGGGACTGTATCGCCTTCATTGTAAGTTAAGTACGTGAACCCCTCAGCACCCGGCACAATTCTAATGACCAGGTTTTTGTGGTTATCACGAGTTTGTAAATATATCGCAGTAAGAAGGTCAGACTGCAAAGAGTGTAATGCAGCCGAATGTTCTGGCAGCCAGCAAGATTTGGTAAAAGTAGGTTGTACCAAGGCATATAGTGTCTTGATACGCTGGGCATATTCAGGAATGTAGGTACGACCGAAATTCAGAAAGCCCAGCAATGATTGAAGTTGTTTCAGTGTCGTAGGGATACGAAGGCGTGCGCATTTCTCAAGGAACTGCGGAGCCAAGCCTCGGCCCTCATTGTTGAGTTCGTACCCCAAGAATAAAACTGTGTACTCGGCAATGTGGGACTTCTTAAAGTTAAACTTGTAACCAAAGTCCGCAAACATACAAATTATGTTGTCCACGCGAGCAAGGTGAGGAAGCAACTCGTCATCTGTTAAGTAGATGTCATCAACGTACGAGTATGCCTCCGGGTCTACCATCTCTAAGAGAGAGACCACACGGGCAGCAAAAACTCCCGGACTATTTTTATAGCCCATTGGAAGCCTTTTGAATACTTTTTGTTTACCACCCGAAGTAAAAGCGGTCCACTCATAACTATGAGGGGATATGTTATGGCAATAAAAACCATTGGACAAGTCAAGTGTGGTTTTGAACCTTTTTCTCACAAGACTATCAACGAGAGCCGAACTATGGGTATTTTGCACCGCACAATTCCGGCAGTGCGAGTTTAAGTGCCGGTAATCCAAAACTAGGCGGTACGATCCGTCAGGCTTCGTTACAGTGAATAAAGGATTATTCATGGATGACACACACGTTTCAATTACACCCTGATATTCCAATTGTTCAAGGATAGCCGCGACGTGAGACCTAGCCTCACGTCGCATAGGGTATTGGGGTTGTGGCTGGGGGTCGGACCGCAATGGAAAATCGTGGAGGGTAGAACTTTTATCCCACCCCACCTGATTACGATACAACGCAGGTGCAAGCACCCGCGCCCACTCCTCGGCTAACTTCTCAGACTCCTCCTTGGGCACTACGTGTCCAAAAGAAGGAAGAATAACTTCTTCCCCCCTTGGAGCGTTTAGAACGAAAGCCGGGGGCCAATCTTTCTCCGCCAAAAGTATATCATAGGTGGTCGTCAGATTATCCCAAAATACCGCGTTAATTTTTCGTTGTATGTCACCCTCAATATTTAGAACTACGTCAAATAATCTCTCAGGGGGGGCTACGCGAGTATCAGCAGTTTCTACTGTTACATAGATTTTAGTTGCTGTCGCCTCCAGAAATGGACGCAGTGCTCCCCGCACTACTGTAACTTCCGCCGCGCTGTCTAGCAGCGTCAAAGCCCATTTCATGTTCAGAAGTTGCGTCCGCACCATCTGAGGCATACTTCGCTGAGATAGCAGCAACTTTCTTTTTCTGAAACGGAGGACGCGGACGTGCAGAATCCTCCTGCTTGCTTTTTACGTCCGCTTGTCTGGGTTGCTCACGTCCTTGAGCACTCCGGCCTCTCCCACGGTCTCCTCCACCAAAGTGTGAAGCCGCTGTTTCCTGTGAAGAACGAGGAGAGCGCTGGTCAGGAACCTGAAACCTTTCAGGTGATTTAATACGAGAACGATCACGCAAATCATAAGTGCGTTCAACATACGCCTGAACTGGGGACGCGGAACGAGTCTCCTGTTTCTGTTGCTGTTTATCCTGTTTTTTATTTCTCCAATTTTGTTTTGGAAAGTTGGGTTTATCATCTTTTGTAGACGAACTCACTTTAGTATGCTGTACTACATCAGGAATCTTGATGACGGGTTTCACGCCTAGGGCACTACGTCCAACCATTCTATAGGCTTTTGCAATAACTTTTGCAAACTCCCTCGGCTTATCTTCATCCGCAATAAGCTCCATCATGTTTCCTACTTGAAACTGCATGGCATCTCCTTTGAGATTTCCCATGATCATGGAACATACTACATCGAAGCTGTCGATAAGCCGCATTCCCAACTCAATAGCTGCTTCCGCCCCATGGTCCTCCTGGACTTTCTTGATAACGGAAGGTAGTACCGACATAGACGTAGTGCCGAAGCACTTCGAATAGGTCGCTGCAAAGACCTTGCCCCAATTGTCACAGTCGACAATGTCTGGGACTAGTTCTTTTGGCAAAGTAATAGTGAGTATCCTGTGTTTATCCACAGGACTAGTGTTAGGAAACACGGCTTCTAGTTGATCGAATTTCTCTGCAAGCCAATAAGGATACTCATCCTTATTCTGGGGGCGCTTGCCAACAACCGCGTTTACCATTACAGGACTGATCACAACCGCATGATGGTGATCAGCCCCGTGTCCCGCCACTGTAGGTGCCCCCACCTGTACAGTGCGCGACACATACTGCACTAACGCCCTATGGACCGTAATCAGGGTCGTGTGCAGTACACGTAAGCTATCCACTCCTACCGTCAGGTAGCGTGGATGAGGTGTATGTCCGGCCAGCACCGGCCAAGTAGCTCCTTCAATAGACAAAGGACCCAGTCTCGCCGGGGCGACCGTGTGGGGGAGGGCGCCATTAAACCAAATAGTGTGTTGCCAGGTAGAAATAGGAATTTCTAATGCCATATATGGGGTATAATGTAGAGGCACCTGAGTAGCAGTGTATTTGTGGAACGTTTTATCAACGTCTTCCACAGCCTCAAAGGTAACCCAAGAGTAAAACAACTCATAAGGGTAAGTAGCACTTGCACTTACGACAAATACCACTGCCAGCCCGTCATCGGGTACCCCGTATGTCCTCAAATGAGCACGTAGAGACACCCTACTATGAGCGGGAATTTCTACCGCCATAAGGACATAAAATAAAAGATACAACGAGATCTTTAGTAGCACCTGGGCTTATATTAGTATAACCTTTTTTATTATCAAGCTTGAAAGAACCTATAGCCTAAAACCTAGGTAGGTTAAGCCGACACTCCCGTTATCCGGAAACCAGAGTGAGGGCGTTGTGGACTAATAAAAAGCACTACTAAGGCATCTCAGATATTAAGACCAAACGTTAGGTGCACCATGTTGTAGGGATTCTGCGTATGCTCAGAACTATGCGCAGGAAACCAGAACCTTAGAGAATTGTGGTGTACCAGAAACTCCCCTCAGAACTAAGAACCCCTTATCCGACTAGCTTAGTGTCACATTCGTTATCCGAGATTTAGCTCGGCGGTCCCAATGTATAGACAACCCAGAACAAGCGACTTAGTTATTCTCAGGAATGGTGGGAACCCGAAATACCCGTTTGCACATATATATCAGTCCACAACAGAATAACTAAGACACAGTAAAGTTTAAAGAATTTATTCATAAACCTCGAGTCCTGTTAAACAATACTTTGGCTAACATAAGTAGACAAATGGTTAAGATCATTACCATTAACATTGTTACAATACCATAGAATATAAAAGGAGCGATCATATTATAATGACAGTGGAAAATAACCACCCTCCTTTCTCTAGTTACTAATAAAATATTATTAGACTATTAGAAGGTCTCATAGGCTTGCATAGGGGACCCCATACCGTATAGATCAGCTCAGATGTATCACATCACAGGATCAGCTCAGTGTTCTCTGCAACAGCTCTTCTATCGAATGCCCTAACAATATGCTGCGCTGTGATATTAAAGCACAAGACTTTCTGGTATTTGCAGCTACGTGCATGTTGTGACTAAACAGTGGTACGATCACCCTGAACACAATCAGCCGGCACCGTCTAGTGTCCTAGAACAGTTCTTTACTCGATGTACAGACCAAGGGCACTAGCAACTGTTAAGGATGTATAAATAACATTCCCTTGAGACAAGAGCGAGTCTGCATTTCTCAAATTAATAACATGTAACAACAGTGTCGGGTGCAAAGTCAGCAAAAGCAACAAGATGGCTTTCTAACAGCTAACGCGATTAAGCTAACTTAGCACTGTAAATAGGGAGTGGCCTTAATCCACGTGACAATCCTCTGGACCGGAATAGAGAAAGAAATAATCAAATGCTGCTCAAGAAGCAAGCGTATTGTAAATCATTTCGTAGTCATTGTACAGTAACATTATTAATTTTGTTTTTTCTAAGTCTTTTGATCATCATTGTCAGCATCCTATTGCACATGTATTACCCTATTCCTAAGCATGCTTATAATATAACTGCAGAACATTCTTTTAGCGAATTTCCTCCGCATGAGTTGTCATATAGATTTGCGCTGCGCAACAACACTTTTATTAGTATGTTACATCATTCCCATCAAACCAGCAATGCCACAAATTGTTGGATATGTGGCCGACTCCCTCCCTATCAGAACTATAAGGGAGTCTTGCCCCTCTTTCCCTATCCGTTCACACACAATGGCTCCTGTGGAGCATGGTTTAGTTTGATTAATACCCTAGATTCAAATTCCGCAGTTTATCAAGACAACTGGGTATGGGGAAACCTGAACCTAGCTTTACTTAAAGTCTGCTACCCTAACAAGGAGGGACTTCCCAAAAGAACAGGAACTGATCTAGAAAATGAAGTATATGGATTAGGTAATTTTACACTTAACCTCATGATCCTGAACGTTGAATCTGAAGCTACACCAATCTTGCCCGCCATGTCAGTATTCCCAGTAAAAGGGGAATTATGTATAAGAAAGAATGGTTCCATACATATGGGCCATAGTAAATGCACCACTGTAATAAAATTCAGTGATCAAGGCAAGTCTACATTTAGAGCTTCCCATCATTCCTACTTCATATGTGGCCAGACCGCATATATATGTCTACCTTTAGATTGGGATGGTACCTGTTACATAGCATTCCTTCTACCACCTGTTTTCCTAGCTCCTCCTGATTATCATAGAAATACCCATTTAGTACACAATAGACAGCAGAGAGATCTCCCAATTGTCGATTACACTGAAACAGCATGGGAGAAATACACAGATTTCAATAAAGGTTTCTTTCCCTATATAGGTACAGTCACTAATAGTAAGCTGATACGTAGATTAACCAGAACCCTTGAAGCAGTAGTGAACGAAACTATTTCCGCCTTAGGCAATTTAACAGAAGAGCAGTCTGCTATGCGGATTGTTGTGCTCCAAAATCGTCTTGTCCTTGACGTCATCCTGGCCGATAGGGGCGGAGCTTGTAGGGTCATCGGATCAAGTTGCTGCATTTTCATCCCAGAAAATTCGCCGTCAGTATATAAAGCCATAACTCGCCTTCATAAGATTGTAAGCCAGATACACCAGAGTCCAGGCACCTGGACTTGGTCCGGTTGGTTCTGGGGCGTGCTGTCAGCCTGGGGATGGAGAATCCTCTCCTTCCTAGGTATTGGCTTTCTCATACTATTCAGTTGCTGCTTATGTCTACAATGTGGGCCAGCGATTTGTGGTCTGTGTGCCACCTCGTGTATCCCACATCCAAGTTTTCGCTCGAGATCCCGGAAGAAGAAAGAAGAACAAATGATGCTATATGAACAGATCGATGGATTGATGAAGATCGATATCTCCTAAGGGTCCGAAGGGGACAAGGAGGGAATGAGGAAATATGAATTTTGTGATCAGTTATGTCCCCTATCGTAGACCCCAACGGCTCCATGTGCATGCTATAAGTACATGTATGTTCCCTCCTGCTCCAGTTCTGAAGACGCAAATATATGTGCGTCCACCGTCAACATGTCCTCTTTCAGATCCGCCATGAATGGGTCAGATATTCCATTCCTAAGTATGAAAGGCCACCGACTTTATGTGGTTCACTTTCCACATCTCACAGATTCAGGCGAGTAGGCCCGAATTCTGTCATCAAGCCTTTTCCTGCCTTCTGCCTCTGAAAGCTCCAGTCTGAGCCTGCATCTGTGACCATGAACTTTGTCCTACTCCCTGCGCGGGTAACGGTGCCTGATCCACCATATTGCCTGCCAAAAACTGTATTTCACCTTCGAGATTATCTCCTTCGCTCCTCATCCGATGCATTCCTGTCTAGTAGTTTAGGTAAACATTCTTCCAGTTACCGTGCAAAGGGCCAGGCTTCGCTGTCCTCATGCAAGTAATTCATAGCCCCGTTACCATGGAATATTCCTACCCCCTCGCATCTAGTGTAGACACTTAGACGCTTGTACACGCACTAACAGTCAGTATAGTCAGTATAGAATAAGATTCTATCCTAAGAGACCTTTCCTTTTGGATAACACAGTTCTTTAAACATAGGATATTAGATATGATTTGGAATTAGGTTGACATAACCCCAGACTTCTGTCTCCACATGTAGAGCTAAATGTCAAGTCCCCTTCACCCTCTAGTTGCACGTCAATCACACGTCATGCGGCTGCGCGCGCATCTCTGCCACATATTTCTGCTGACATTGCAGGATTCTTTTATGGATCCACCCACTTGTAACATCATGTTTAAATGACGTATTTTAGTTACACCCATGTTTAGTTACGTATGTACAGTTTATCTGAGTTATCAGCTGTCACGCCTCTTGCATCTGTTTCACTGTAATGCATTTTCTATAAAACCGCTTAACTGTCAATAATATATGTTCCTTCCTTCCTGAACTTTCGTGGTGATGGAATAGAAGGCCCACAATTCGAATTGTGTTCCTTTGTATAGGAATAAAGCCTTTTTAAACCCTCTAATACCACGAATTCTGCCTCTCATTTTACTGAGTTATTCTTAGACAGACTTTACCGCATAAAAAATAGTACCGGTAACGAAATATTTACCACATGGCCTGGTTCTGTGGCTCTAGAACAGCTTTGCTGACCCAGTTCTTAGGCTCTAGAGCAGCTCTGCTGACCTGGTTCTCTGGCTATACAACAGCTCTGCTGGCCTGGTTCTCTGGCTCTAAAGCAGCTCTGCTGACCCGGTTCTCTGGCTCTAGAGCAGCTCTGCTGACTTGGTTCTCTGGCTCTAGAGCAGCTCTGCTGACCTGTTCTCTGGCTCTAAAGCAGCTCTGCTGCCATGGTGTTCTGGCTCTAAAGCAGCTCTGCTGGCCTATTTCTCTGGCACTAAAGTAGCTCTGCTAACATGGTTCTCTCCCTCTAAAGCAGCTCTGCTGACCTGATTCTCTGGCTCTAGAGCAGCTCTGCTGACCTGGTCCCTTGGCTATAAAGCAGACCTGCTGATCTGGTTCTCTCGCTCTTAAGCAGCTCTACTGACCTGGTTTCTCTGGCTCTACAGCAGCTCTGCTGACCTGGTTCTCTGGCTCTACAGCAGCTCTGCTGACCTGGTTCTCTGGCTCTAGAGCAGCTCTGCTGACCTGGTTTCTCTGGCTCCACAGCAGCTCTGCTGACCTGGTTCTCGGCCTCTATAGCAGCTCTGCTGACCTGGTTCTCTGGCTCTAAAGCAGCTCTGCTGACCTTGTTCTCTCCCTCTAAAGCAGCTCTGCTGACCTGGTTTCTCTGGCTCTACAGCAGGTCTGCTGACCTGGTTCTCTGGATCTAGAGCAGCCCTGCTGACCTCGTTCTTAGGCAACAGAGCAGCTCTGCTGATCTAGTTCTCTGGCTCTACAAGAGCTCTGCTGACCTGGTTCTCTGGCTCTAAAGCAGCTCTCCTGACCCGGTTCTATGGCTCTAAAGCAGTTCTGCTGACATGGATCTCTGGTTCTAGAGCAGCTCTGCTGACCTGATTCTCTCCCTCTGGAGCAGCTCTGCTGACCTGGTTCTCTCCCTCCAAAGCAGCTCTACTGACCTGGTTTCTCTGGCTCTAGAGCAGCTCTGCTGACCTGGTTCTTAGGCTCTAGAGCAGCTCTGCTGACATGGTTCTCTGGCTCTAAAGCAGCTCTGCTGACCTGGTTCTATTGCTCTAAAGCAGCTATGTTGACTTGGTTCTCTGGCTCTAGAGCAGATCTGCTGACCTGGTTCTCTAGCTCTAATGCAGCTCTGCTGCCATGGTTCTCTGGCTGTAAAGCAGCTCTGCTGGCCTAGTTCTCTGGCACTAAAGCA